>NC_072419.2:11442500-12067500 GCF_028858775.2 Pan troglodytes | reverse complement strand
ACCACTTGGATGGCAACATTACATTGGAGACCACTGTGGCCGTGGCAGGAGTAGACCAGGTGGCAGTCTTGTCTTCAGTCGTCATGGAAATCCCAGCTATGCAGCGCTAGCAGGTGTTCTGTAATGGAGGATCAGATGCTTGAGCTTCTGAGCAGGCCTCCTCCCTCTACTGCCTTCTGTCAGGGTCTTGGCAGCAGCCGGCTCTGGAAGGCATCCCGGCTCTGGGTTCAAGAGCTTGCTGGGCTTCTACATGAAGGTGTGAAGTGTGAATGTCACCTTTTCTGATTTACACTTTTGTTTTCTGCTACAAACTTGCGATGTTTTCTGAGGGATGCTGAATAGATGGGGGTGGATGGGGAGGGAGGCAGGGGCTAGAAAGTGTTCTCCTGGGGCCACCCTCCAGCCTGGGGCATCTGATGGATGAGGAGGGGAGAATCTTTGAGATCTTGTTTATGAGGGCACTGCAAATACCACATTTTTTTCTTTTTTGCAAATTCTAGTGGAGAAGTTTTACCAGGTTGGGAGAGAGGCCTCAGAATTAAGTCCCTGTCTCCTGCCACAGTTTACAGCGGTGAAGCTTCCTGGCCAAGCATAAACTCCCAGGTGGAGTACAAACAGCCTTCAACAATGGCACCATCATTGGTACCAATGGCATTGAGAGGAGGTGGCACTGACACCCTAAGTGGGTGGCACTGACACCTAAGCCTTATGGTCTTCTGCTGCCTGGAGAGCTTTGCCTCCATCACTGGTGCCCACCTTGGGAATTCCCAGGAATTACTCTTCAAAGGTACACTCGGACGCCCACTCTGCAAGGCCATTTTGTTCCCTTACAGTGCCTCTGAAATCATTTTGAGAGAGGAGAATAGGGAATTAGGGTAAACAACGGTTAAGGCATAAGCAAAAGAACAGCAGGTGCAGCCAGCTCTAGACAGCATATAGGCCACATCCTCACTCCTGTTATAACAAAACAGAAGTTTCCACTTCAGCCTTTTGTTTCATCCTGGGTAAGTCCTTCACAGGGTGTAACCAATTGGAGGCCTCTAAAGGGCACCTAGGGGTGTTGCTAAATTATTTTATTAATAGCTTAAAACCCTAAAGAACATTGTAATCAGCGCTCTTGAGCCCTTTACATAAGCCGGCTTCCACTCTGTGGAGTGTACTTTGCTTCAATAAATCTGTGCTTTCATTGCTTCATTCTTTTTTTGCTTTGTTTGTGCACAACAAATCTGTGCTTTGGTTGCTTCTTTCATTGCTTTGCTCTTTTGTTGCTTTGGCTGAGTGTTTTGTTCATTCTTTGTTCAATGCCCCATGAGCCTGGACAACTCAGAGTCAAGACTTTTTACCTCGTAACAGTTTGTTATACCAGAACTTGCAAATCCATCTGTCTTCTGTGTGTGGCTTTCTATGTGGCATAACTATAGACATTGAAGGTGAAACACAAGGGTAAGACTCTGTTCCTTAAGGAGCTCTCAGTTCACTGGATGAGACAGAAGGAAGCCACTGACTCTGAAAGGAAACAGAGTGTGGCAAAGATGGGGCAGAGGAGTGAGCACAGACAGGATCAAGAGAAAGGGGAGACAAACCATTGTCAGCAGTGCAACCTGCACACAGTGCAGAGCAATGTGTGAGCTGAACTTTGGAGAAGAAATGAGGAAGCTGGATGTGGTGGCTCACTCCTGTAATTTCAGCACTTTGGGAGGCCAAGGCAAGTGGACAGCTTGAATCCAGGGGCTTGAGACCAGCCTGGGCAACAAGGTGGTCTCAAGATGCTCTATCACTTGTCCTTCTGACTCAACAGACCCAATGATACTTTAAGTGTGGCAAAAGGTGAAACCCCATCTTTACTGAAAATACAACAAATTAGCCAAGCGTGGTGGCACGCATATGTGGTTACAGCCACTCGGGAGGCTGAGGTGGGAGAATCACCTGAGCCTGGAAGGTCAAGGCTGCAGTGAGCTGAGATCGCACCAGTACACTCCAGCCTGGGCAACCGGAGTGAGACCCTGTCTCAAAAAAACATGAATAAATAAATAAATAAAATAAGAAGAGCCTTCCAGAGCAGTATGGAATGGCCAATGCCCCTCCTCCCTGCTGCTCCTCCTCCTGTAGCTGTTTCCTTCTCCCCTCTCTCCTTGCTTGGAACAGCCACAGCGACTCTCCAAATCATGACACTCAAAATGCCACTTCTAAAAAGAACATCAGGGTTGGTGCCTCTGCTTCTTCTGACTTGACCTCCCTTCTCTGCCCTCTTCTGACTCATCCTCCCTTCTCTTTTGGATGTAATTCTTTCCAGCCTCCACACTCCCTTGACAGAAGATGAAAAATTTGTATCTCTGAATCCTATATCTGCTTGTCTGTGATCTAAATACTTTTTGAGTCAACAAGGTGAACATATTCCTCATATTTCGTTATGGAATGTTTAAAACGTCTAAAATAGACACTGCCACTGAGAAAGTAAATTCATGCACCTACAAAGAGAAAGGAAAGGACAGCCATCCACCATTTGACTACTGAGTTTCCACCTGCACCCTTCGACACTTATTAGAACTTTCATGAAACAGTGTGACAACTCTTATTCCTATCAAACAAAACAGAACTTTCTTCTTTGTATGTAAAGAAGTTTGCACCCTCTACACCGAATAAGGAGATGCACAGTTCCAACAGTTATTGTATACATCACTGACCATATTAGTCACTCCTCAAAATCCATCATAGGTCCACCAAATATTCTGTTACCTTAAGACTACATTGTAAGATTAAACTCCAACAACATGTATATACAACAAATGAATGGAGGGAAAAATAAAAGTGGTGAGCATATAATATTAATGTGTACATATTACAAATATGCAAAGCTACTACCACACTTGATTTTGTAATTTATCATGAGGCCACGACACCTTTTAAAAAATATATTTAAAAAATATAAAAATTTATTTAAAAAATATTCTTTTCACTACGCTTCTTTTATTTTGTGGAATCAGGCCATGATGGTACATTTGTTTTCTTGTTTCACTACCCATTCCATATTTTCCCGGTCCTCACTGAGAACCTCAATTTGTCTCAGGTCTTTGTCTAATATGAGTGACCTAAATCACCAAAGTCCAGTTCTGAAGACAGGCTTTTCTGGGGAATATGCAGGGTTTGAGCAGCCGAGGCCCACTAAGTGAGCCCTTTCCAGGCACCAAGGGAAATGCCTTCAGGAAAAGGAGGAAGAAAAATCTAACCAAATATCCAAACCATAGGACCATGTGGACATGGCTACAATGCCAGGTGATTCCCAAAGAGCAGATACTGATGAACTTCCCATGAGGGAAATTCTCTCTTATCAGTCCATGAGAGGGCAAACACACTTAAAGCTCTGAGCAGTTCTCAGGAGAAGATGCCTGAGCAGCTTTGGTGCTGACTGTGAAGAAACTGCAGGATGACCAGAAAGACCTGAATCTCCATGCTGAGGTCTGTGCTGTGAGGACAGGGGTGTAGCTAATGCATCTAACTCCACCTTCTACCCTGACTTCAAACTCTTCAAGAATAAACTGCATCGGGGCAGAGGCTGAGGAACTTCAGTCCATAATAAAACGTGAGGCCTTATGCCCGGCAAGGTGTGTTAGAGACTTGCTGGCAACCAAGGTTGCCAAACATGTCAATTCTTCTGGACACAGGGGCACAAGTCATGGACGTGCCAAGAAATGTCTATGCCCATTTTGAAAAATTAACTGGATTTGGAAGTAACTCTGAACAATGGGCTGATATATCTTTGTGGGTGGGCCCTTTTGTGCCAATATACACTGGAGTGGCTGTAATTAATAATACTGAACGTATTGTGGGAATAGATGTAGAGTGTGTATGTAATACTATGTTTAACTGTAAAGGACATTCCCTGTAAGAAAATACAAAGTAGAACAATGGAGAGGCACAAGTACATAAGCGGGAGTAACAGTACGTGTTGTTACACGCCAACATCCCTATCCTGGGGTGGGTCAGAAATGAGAACACTAACAAAGTGGATATTGCCCGACAAGCATCCATTACTAATGGAGGTGTTACATCCAGGAAAGAAGTAAACTAGACATTAATGGCATCTCACAGCTACATGAAGAAGTGCCTAGTCACCCTCTAGATGTGGCTGTCTCAGACACAGGATCTGTGCCAGCACTGTGGGCTTCTTGGGGACTTTAGTGCACTGAAGTTCTTGAGGATACCTGGGCTTGGTTCACACATGGGTCAGCTAAGTTCAAGGCCAGTGGGGGATATTGGGCTGCTGCTGCTGTGAAGCCCCAAAGGAAATTGCCCAAAACTGCATGGAAAAAGGAACTCTGCTCAGTTGGTGGAGTTGCCGGCCAACATTTGCCCTAGAAACACCCCCCTACCCCCAAAATGCACCTTGTTACAGTTCACTGACTTGTGGGCAGTCAACAGTGGAATTGGCAGTGTGGTGCTGGTGATGAGATGACTGGACGATCAAGTTGTAGCTTCTGTGAGGACAAATGTTATGGTGCAGATTGCACAAGATTTCAACCCCCGGTTTGTGACGCTTCTGGATGCCAAGAAAAAAGACCCTTCAATAATGGACATCACTGAAATCCACAAGCTGATCAGGAGACCTGTACTGCCCTGGTGCCAGGAGCCATTAAAAGATGGAATGTGCTGCCCTTAAAGAGAAACGGATAAAGGTAACTAACAGTGAAGCCTATGCACCAAGTGGAGCATACTCATCATGAAGGCACTTTGGGCAAAAAATGTGGCAGTTCCCTGAAATGGTACCTTCTATTATATTTAAATAGAATTTGTGACAGATTGGAACAGAGGAGGCCCAGGCAGCCTGTAAAATTCCCAAACCACATAATTAACACTTCTTGCACTATCTTCTGTGTCTACTTCTGAGCTACTGGAATTTCGGAGTAGCAAAAATGAGCCAGAGAATAGGTGATTCTAATATGGTACATCTTTTGCTGTCTGGCTATGCTTACTGAATTTAGGCAGTTATGGACATTGATGATAATGATCATGAATATGAGGTGGCAGTTCCTAAGGTAGTCCTGGTGGGCCTCAGTGCATCAGTGGGGAAGAGAGAGTTTTTAGGGTGGTACAAAGTACATAAGGAAGAAACTCCTGAGCCACTTAAGGATGAGTCTGAATGTGTGGTGTTGGCTAGATGTGGAAAACCAAGAGCTGCAAACACAGTGAAGTGAATGCTGCAAGGACTGGTCATACTGCCCACCCGGCTATGCAAGGAGAAGAGCAACCCTGGTTGATGTGAGGAGAGAACATCTTGGGCCCTGGAGTGTCAGGGGTGGTGGGAGTTGTCTGCAGGGCATCTGGCCAAATTTAACCCAGAGTGCCACCACCACCCTCCACTGCTGGCCAGCATAGAATCTTAATCAGAACCCTCCCAATAGCCCTTGGCACCAGGAAATAGCTTCCAGTGAAGTGAAAGAACAAGGTTAACTTTGCAGACACTCATGTTGTTAGAATTTTTAATATGCTTTTCACCGACTATTCTAAACTCTGTAGCATGAGTGATAATGGACAATCATGTTGCCCTGGACTTCCTGCTGGCCAGTGAGTGTGGGAGGTGTGTGGTTGATAACACCTCATGCTGCACCTGGGTTAGTAACATATTTCACTGGCTTAACTCCAGATGTGGCATCTGGCTATGGTCTGATTGCACTAATGTGAGTAATAGCATGATCACTGTCATCTAATTTTGCCCAAGACAAACAGAACAGACTTGATCTGATACCTTTACAGTTACTTAAAGAACGTAATAATGGTGGCCTGTGCTACCAAGAATTCTTCACTGCATATGTGAACAAGCAGGAGGTGGCGCATGAAGTTGTAGGGGGATGCCCCCACCTTGCAGCCTGACAACCTTGCACATATCCACACAGGCCTTCTGGGTAAAGGCACGAATCACAGGTAATCTGACTCTTGGCAGAACACCCTGTCATCCTCCTGGAACACAGGGTGAGAGGCCTATGAGGAGCTGCTGTAAGGCCATTTCCCACTCCTGTATATCTGCTAAGAGGCTGCTATTGCCTCTTGGGTTCTGATGAGGTGTGAGGCTTTCTACCCCACCCTCTTCAGAATAGAGTTGCATAACAAAGTTGCAGAATTGGATCCTCAGCAGTGGGTACCCTCCAACTTGTCTTGCAGTCATCTGACTCCTTTCATTTCAGTTTTGTGTGTGTGTGTGTGTGTGTGTGTGTGTGTGTGTGTAGGGATGTGGTTGGGGGACAAGAACCACACGGAGCTGTCACCTTTGACTATTCTTCCTTTCAGTGTCTACGTCTACGTACATAATAATCTAAATCAAAAAATGGCTTTTGTATCTTTACTGGTCAAATCAGTCATGCTTTGCCCTTTTTTGTACATTTGACAAGTGAAAGTTCTTGCAACTTACCCTCCCTACCAAGAATAAACCAGAAGCAAAGCATCACTCGAGAAATTGTATCAATGAATGCCACAATCAAAGACTCAAAAGAAGTGGTGATACCTATCACATCCCCATGTAACTTACCAGTTTGGCCTGTTCAGGAGTTAGATGAGTTTTGGAGAGAGGCTGTGGGTTATCAATAAGTAAATCAGGTAGAGACTCTCATTGCAATTGCAGGCTCAGATATAACAACTTTACTGGAGCAAATCATCATAACCCTTGAAACTTGGTATGCAGCCACTGACTCAGCTAAAGCTGTTTTTCATCATACCAATTTTCAAGGACCACCAGAAAGAGTTTGCTGTGACCTGGTAGTGCTAACAGTATACCTTCACAGCATTGCCACAGGGTAGCTCTATTCTGTTCTCCACCATGACATGGTCTATAGAAATACTGAGCGTTAAGCCAGACATGGTGGCTCATGCCTGTAATCCCAGCACTTTGGGAGGCTGAGGCGGGCAGATTACCTGAGGTCAGGAGTTCAAGACCAGCCTGACCAACATGGAGAAACCCTGTCTCTACTAAAAATACAAAATTAGCTGGGCATGGTGGCACATGTCTGTAATCCCAGCTACTCAGGAGGCTGAGGTAGGAAAATTGCTTGAACCCAGAAGGCGGAGGTTGCGGTGAGCTGAGATCGCGCCATTGCACTCCAGCCTGGGCCGCAAGAGCGAAACTCCATCTCAAAAAAGAAAAAAAAAGAAAGAAAGAAAAGAAATACTGAGTGTCTTGACATTCCACAAAACATAATACTGGTCCATATTGATGATATTATGCTGATTGGATTTGATGAGCAGGAAGTTACAAGTACTTTAGATGTTTTAATAAGACATATGTGAACCATATTGAAGGAGATAATACCCACACAAAAGCCAGGGGCTGGTCACCTGAGTGAAGGTTTGGGGATTCAGTAGTCTGGAGAACACAGAAATATCTCCTCCAAGGCAAAAGACCAACTTCCGCATTTTGTACTACCTACCACAAAGAGGCACAACTCTTGATAAGCCTTTTTGGGTTTTGGAGGCAACATGTATCACATTTATGAATCTACAGAGATACTTGTAAGGCTTCCCGTTTCACATGGGACCTCAGACAAAGAAGGCTCTGCTCTAAATTCAGGCTATAGTATAAGCTGCTCTATCACTTGTCCTTCTGACTCAACAGACCCAATGATACTTTAAGTGTAGCAAACAGTTGATGTATGTAGCTTCTCAAAAGCATGAATAGGAAAATGACCACCTTGACCACTAGAATTTTTGAATAAAATCCATGTCTTCTACAGATAACTATTCTCTTTTTGAGAACAGCTTCTGTCTTGCTACCAGGCCTTGGTAGATACTGAATGCCTAATGCTTCCCATCACAAACTCACCTTGCCAAGAGATCGGGCATGTGCACAATCTATCATCAAATGGACATGGTATATAAGAGATCAAGTTTGAGTAGGTCTGGAATATATGAGTAGATTTCATAACAGGCACTTCAGATTCCTTTGACACAAACTCCTGTTGCATTGTGTCCTGTCCTTCACCCCATGCCTGTGACCTCATGAACTGCTTCTTATGACCAGTTTACTGAGGAAAACACTTAGACCTGGTTACAGCTGAACCTATGCAGTAAGCTGGCAATACACAAAAGTGGACAGCCTCAGCATTACAGGGGTGACCCTGAAGTATGATGGAGCTGCCTGCCTTGCCTGTAATGCTTCTGCCAGCAACACCATCTGCGGACTGACAGAATGCTTTATCCACATTCACAGGAATCCAGCCATCATCTGAGGAAGCAGTTCATGTCGCAGCAAAGGAAGTTCTGTTCTCACCACAGCCCCTATCTTCTGGAAGCAGCTGGCATAATTGAAAGGTGGAATGGCTTAGATTTGGTTATGACACCCTATAAGGATGGAGTTCTGTTTTACCTGATGCAGAATCTGCTTTGAGTTAGAAGATATATGGTGCTGTCTCCCCCAAAGTCAGAATATGTTGGTTTATAAAAAAGAATAGAATTAAGTGTGGCTCCTTTGACAATCACACCTAGTAACTCACTTAAAGAATTTTTGCATTTTGTATCAGCAATTTTTAGTTCTGATGATTTAGAGGAATTTGTCCCTAGGGGGTTAATATCAGAGGACAGCAATTGCTTCATTAAACTGGAAGATGAGACTTCTACCTGAATACTTAGGTTCCTTATTTTATTGAACCAACAGACACAAGGGATTTCTTGACTGTCTGGTGTTAATGATTCTGATTTCCAAGAAAAAATTGGGTTGCTGCTACCCCGTGGGTCAAAGGATGGCTATGTTAGCAACCCAGGGGATTCTTAGGGTGGTTCTTTGTACTTCCACATTCAGTTGTAAAGTTTAAGGGAAAGGTACTAACCTAAAAGACGGCAGGATGATTGAGGACTTAGTCCTTTGGGAATGGAGGTTTAGGGCACTCAAAAATACAAAGACCTGAGATGAATTGAGGTTCTTGATGAGGGCAGGAGAAATATGGAGGGGATAATGAAAGGAAGAAGTCATTGTATCCATCACGGCCTGAATCCACAAAGCAGAAGAAGTGTGGTGAAAAATTAATTAATTAATTTAAAAATTTTAATGGTATTACGGCCTCATGACAAATTACAGAAACAGATATGGTAGTAGCTTTCTATATTTTTTCTTTGTAATACGTACACATTTACATTATATGCTCACCAATTTGATCTTTTCTCTCTGTTCATTTGTTGTATATTCATGTTGTTGAAGTTTAATTTTATAAGTTAGTCTTCAGGTAACACAATATTTGGTGGACCCAGGATTGATTTTGTGGAGTCGTTAATATGGTCAGTGATGTATACAATAACTGTTGGAACTGTGCGTCTCCTGTTCTGTAGAGAGGGTGCCAACTTTTTCAGATACAAGGAAGAAAGGTGTATTTTGTTTGATAGAAATAAAAAGAAAGGTGTATTTTGAAACATAGTTTCATGTAAGTCCTAGTAAACGTTGAAAGGTGCAGATGGAAATTCAGTAGTCAAATGGTAGATGGCTGTCCCTTTCCTTTCTCTTTGTAGGTGACTGAATTTACTTTCTTAGGGGCAGAGTCTGTTGCAGATGTTTTAAAAAATTTCACAACTGGGTAGGCACGGTGGCTCATGCCTGTAATCCCAGCATTTGGGGAGGCCGAGGCGGGTGGATCACGCGGTCAAGAGTTTGAGACCAGCCTGGCCAACACGGTGAAAGCCTGTGTCTAACTAAAAATACAAAAATTAGCTGGGTGTAGTGACACGCACCAGTAGTCCCAGCTACTCGGGAGGCTGAGGCAGGAGAATAGCTTGAACTGGGGAGGTGGAGGTTGCAGTGAGCCTAGACTGTGCCATTGCACTCCAGCCTGGGTGACAGAGCAAGACTCCATCCCAAAAAAAAAAAAAAAATCACAACCAATTGAGGAATATGTTCACCTTGTTGACTCACAGAGGATACAAATCATACAAAAGCAGATGGGGATTCGGAAATGCAAATTTTTTCATCTGCTGTAGAGGGAGTTTGGAGGTTGGGTGAGGGGAAAGAACTACATGAGACACAAAGAGGGCAGGGAAGGGAGGCCAAGTCAGAAGAAGCAGAGGCACCTACCCGGATGTTCTTTTTAGATGTGGCGTTTTGAGCATCATGATTTGGAGAGTCGTTGTGACCGTGCTGAGCAAGGACAGAGGGAAGAAGGGAACAGCTGCAGGAGGGGGAATGGCAGGGAGGAGGGGACATTGGTCTTCCAAGAAGAGTCCTTGGAAGACTCTTCTCCCACACTCTTTAAAACCTCATTTCTTCTCCAAAGCTGAGCTCACACATTGCTCCCCAGAAAGGCTGCACTGATGTCAGTGGTCTTTCTCCCCCTTCTCTTGATCCCCTCTGTGCTCACCCCTCTGCCCCATCTTCGCCACATCCTGTTCCCTTTCAGAGTCAGTGGCTTCCTTCTGTCTCATCTAGTGAACTGTGAGCTCCCTAAGAAAAGGAACAGAGTCTTACCCTTGCTTTTTACCCTCAATGTCTATAGATATGCCATATAGAAAGCCACACACAGAAGACAGGTGGATTTGCAAATGCTTGGATAACAAATGATTTCAGAGGTACAGTAAGGGAACAAAATGTCTTTGCAGAGGGGGCATCCGAGTGTACCTTTGAAGGGTACACTCAGGAATTCCCCTGAGTACACTAAGGAATTCCCCAGGTGGTCACCAGTGATGGAGGCAAAGCTCTCCAGGCAGAAGAAGACCATAGAGCAGCCACCAACCTAGAGTGTTAGTGCCACCTCCTCTCTGAGGGCTGTTTGTGCTCGACCTGGGAGTTCGTGCTCGGCCAGTGAGCATCTTCAGGGTAAACTGTGTCAAGAAACAGGATCTTGTTCTTTAGGGCTTTCTCCCAATCTAGTACAACCTCTCTGCTAGAATTTGCAAAAGATACAGGCTTTGTGGTGTCCTCATAGACTGGATTTATGGGACATCTGTTGTCTAAGTTCCATCTTTAAAATGACCTTGCGATGACACTGTGCCTTTTCACTCTGTAGGGTGCATTTGTCACCTGCACTGTGGTCCAGGAAACTCAAGTCACCGTCCCCACCATGTTCTTCCTGACTTCGAAGCAGTCTGGTGACCCCAGGCAGGAACTGACTAGCATGAGAGTCTTGATGCAGGAGAATTTTTGAAGAAATTCAGGAGCAGAACCGAAAGGAGGAGAGAAGGTGGAGGTGGGAAAGCTGACAGATGGAGACTGGGGAGGGCCCTTTGAGGCCTGGGAGAGAATATGTGGATGGTGGGGAGACCTTTCCCAGCATTTTGGTAAAGGCTCCATCAGTGCCGTGTCCTCGTGTTGGGGTCCCCCTCTCACAAAGTATCTTTTCCACCTTTAGCCACCTCCACCCTGTCCACTAACCTGCAGTGGGAACAGCAGATGCAACTGGCGGGGCTGAAGGTCAGTGGGAACTCCAGGGCCCCAGAGAAGGCCCGCACCACACTGAGCAGGATCCAGGAGAGTGGAGAAGGGAGGTCGAGGTCCCTGTTAGAGGAGGGTGTGAAGGGGTCAGGATGAAGGAGCAGCAGGACCTGAGGCCCTCCCTCTGCAAACAGACTTTCTCTGGTGGGCTCAGGCTCTGGCAACAGCCCCTTATTTACTCCCCTCTCCCTCTGTTCAGGCTCAGCCCATCCCCCCTTAGCTGATGGAGGAGGGGTCATAATGGGACCCTTGTGATGTCACTGCATCCCACCCCTCATTCCTCCGTGTGAAGTCCCCCTAGCACTGTCCCTGCGCTACACCCTGTCCCAGAGGGCCCACCAAGTGATAGCCCTTTCCTTCCTTCTAGCCCCTCCTTCCTCCCCTCCATCGACCCCCATGTATTCAGTGTCCCTCAGGAAATGTCCAAAATCTGCAGCAGAAAAATGTAGCTCAGAAAAGGTGACATTCTAACCTCAAACTTTCAAGCAGAAGCCCAGCAAGCTCCTGAACCCAGAGTCAGGATGCCTTCCAGAGCAAGCTGCCACTGAGGCCCTGCCAGAAGGCAGTGATGAGCCCAGGAGGCCTGCCCAGCAGCTGCAGGGAGGGGCGGAGGAATGGGGCCGCATCCATGAGCATCTGAGCCTCTATTCTAAAATACCTGTTAGCACTGGATGCCGGGGTTTCCATGGTGACTGAAGACTCTGCCACCTGGTCCACCCCTGTTATGACCACAGTGGGCCCCAATCTAATGTTGCCATCAAGAGTGATAGCCCAGATGTGCTGGATGTGACTAGCAGGAACAAGGAGAAATGCAGCCCTTAGCTGCGGGGGCGGCGCTCCATTTTGCTAAGGAATAGCTTATGCTTTGGACAAGGGAAGTCGGCTCTGTTGTCCCCAACTGCCCACCTTGCCACAGGGGCAGCAGGGACTGGGAGAAGAGAGTGTGGAGTCTGTTACCGAGCTCCTCTGAGAAACAGACGCCAAAACTAAATTGCAAGGGTTTTAGGATGGAACAGACATAATGAAAAGAATGAGAAAAAACTGGGTAAGCCGCTAGACCATGAAGCAAGTGTGACCCCCAGTGTGGGGGAGAGAGGGAAAGAGGATGGGTGGGACTGCTCAGGACTGTGTTCTAAGGAAAATACGTGGAGTCTTTAGGGAGTCTTTGAAACAGTCAGCAAAGAAGGTTTGGCTGTGCCAGCAACAAGTCAGCCTTAGCATCCCCAGCACACTCGGTCATCAGAGGAGAGCTGCCACGGGAGCCCCGTACCAGCTGGACACCTGGGGGCAGCAGCCCCGCCTGGAGGAGGTCAGGCACAGAGTCCTACGCACTGAGGCTGGATGGAAGTGCAGCTGAGAGAACCCAGAGGTCCCCGGGGCCAAAGCCAGGACCAGCAGGAGAACACACACAATAAGATAGAAGACCTCCTTGCTGGTGGGTTTGTCCTAAAAGGGAGCAGGCAGGCGGGATGAGAACCTCCTGCAAGAAACCAGAACACCATCTGTGGGGCTCAGGGATTGGGTGTTGTCAGGAAAGAGGCTCTTTTCTATTTATTTTTAAAATCAAAGTTATACATTCACATGGAGAAACAAATGGTCAAATAACACCTAAGAGGCTTTATTTCAGGACACAGCTACTCTGTCCCCCTTTTCTCATTGTCTGTCCACAAAACCATTTTCCATTCTATGACCTGAGTCACAAAGACCTTCTGTGCTGTCTCCCTCCGCCAGGGTGCTGGCCACCCCCTCCGTTACTTGAGCCCTTACAGCTATGCATGATTGCTGCATTGGTAATTTGTTGCAACAATTTGGTGATAACAATTTAACACTTAACCCAGTTTTCCACCTGTATAACATCTCATAGCCGATTAAATGAGATTTTCACTCACATGTTGTGGATTTTCTTAAGAACTGATACTTTATGTTAAAGCCCTAGTAAAATAAATGTTTGAGTTCCCTGAGAGTACTCCTGCCACAGGGTTTGGGCCTTGATTCAAACACCTGCGGTGCCTGGGAGACCTCCCCCGCCGCCCCGCATTTATGCAGGGGTCTGCCCTGTTCTCACATGAACTTCTAGCACCAATCTTCCCTCCAGCGGCTCCTAGCTCTGCTTGCTGGGGACACAAGAACATAGGAGTCTCCAAGTCATGCTTATATTCTTCCAAACATAAACTCAAACCCCAATGTCCCCCATTCTTCTTGGCACTGCTGTTGAGCTCCCCAGGTTTGAAGGCTCTGAGCTCAGAGCTCAAAGCCCGTGGTCTGACTCCAGGCCCTTTCCTCTCTGAACATTTCCCCTTGATTCTATTGATCACATCTGGACACTCAGCACAGAATGGGATGACAGGCAACTCAGCAGTAACGGGACACGGCAGTAATGGGAGAGATGGCAGGTGAGGTTTCTTTACCATCACCATGGAAGCCTCATGCCATGTGCACTGGGTGTGGTTTTGGAGGTGGGAGGGTCAGACAGCCCTTCTTGGGCCCTGGGTTCATCCCAGCCAACTAGTCAGGAACCTTTTGAAAACACCAGCATGCATCATCCGAAGAAGTAGATTCCAATAAAAAAAAAAAAAGACTGGGAGGAGTACATCACAAAGGAGGGTGAGATTTGGGAAGACACTTACTCTAAGACCCTGTGAGCAAACTGCACCTGATTCCAGAAAGACAGCTGGAGTCGAGGAGAGAATGAAGCAACTTTACTGGCTGGGTTGAAGCCTACCCTATCAGAACAGAATAAGGCTAATGCGGTTATCAAGGTTCTCTTGAAGGAAATAATCCCCTGGTTTGGGTTGCCCCAAAGCCTCCAAAGTGATAATCGCTTGTCTTCTGCCTCCCAAATAACTCAAAGGGTTGCTAAGGCTCTCAGAATTAAATACTATTTACACTCAGCATGGAGGCCTCAATCCTCAGGGAAAGTAGAAAGGGCTAATCAAACTCTAAAACTGGCATTAGCTAAGCTACGTCAGGAAACATCAGAAACTTGGATCAACTTACTGCCCATAGCCCTCTTAAGAAACCATTATTCTCCAAGAGCAAAAATTAATATAAGCCCATATAAAATGTTATATGGGAGGCCATTTTAACTAATGATCTAATTACTGATCCAGAAACGGCTGGGTTAATAAAATACCTAGTTAACCTAGGACAGTTTCAGCAGGTCTCGCGAGAGTTTGGAACTCAAAAGCTCCCCGCACCAGGAACTAACCAGCAAACCAAGGTCAGGCCAGGAGGTAAGGTACTTGTTAAAACATGGAATGAGGAGTCACCTGCTCAACAACTACAACCCTAATGGAAGGGACTATTTTCACTGGTGTTGGCCATGCCTTCCATGGCCAAAGTACTAGGATTAGATAGTTGGATACCTCTTTCCAGGTTTAAGCCTGCAACATCTGAAGCCCTGGACCTGGAACCGGAGACTCCCACCAGCCACTATACCTGTGAACCCGTAGAAGACCTGAACTACCTATTTAAAAGACAGTCAAAAGATAAGTAAATGCTTACCAATTTTCCCTGGTGTAAAATGTTAACTGATTTTTGCTGTCTCACTTACAGATGTTTGTATAAGGGTTTCAGCCAATTTTGGAACAAAATTCAAAATCAGGCCAAAATACTTACCTGTTGTGACTAGATCAAGCCAGCTGCACCTTTTATAACCATGTACAAGGCTTGCCGCAACCCATGGATACCCACCTAAACACCTAGGGATAGAGAGCCATGATCCTCAATAGGCAGGGACAATGCCCATGACCAGTAGAAAGTAGCTGCAGAAAACTGATCTTCAGCCCTTCTGCCTCCCATAAAGATTTATGTGGATCATATCTCTCAGAGGGAAATGAGGCAGGAGAATAGGGAATTAGGGTAGCCAGGGTTTCAGCTGGTGCAGCCAGTGCCGCCGGTGGGTTGGGAGGGGGGTTGAAGAACAGCAGGTGCAGCCAGTTCAAATGAGCAGAAGAACAGCAGGTGCAGCATATAGGCCACATCCTTGCTCCCATGATAACAAGCCACTTCAGCCTCTGATTGGTCTCGGGCCAATCCTTTATGAGGTGTGGTCAACTGGAGGCCTCTGAAGGGCACTGAGAGGTGTTGCCGGGTTTTTTCTTTAATAAAAACCATAATTGAGGGGGCTCTTGAGCAGCCGCTTGCTCAAGCCCAATCCCACTCTGAATTTTCTTCAATAAATCTGTGCCCACACTGGCATTTTGTTCAATTCCTTGCCCAATACACCAAGAACAGCAGGTGCAGCATACAGGCCACATCCTGGCTGGACAACTCACATTTAGGACACTCTATCCGGCAACAGGTGATATCATCCTCTTAGCCTGTCAAAATGTTGGTATTACAGGCATGAGCTGCCCTGCCTGGCCTAGAACTGGTTTTTTTGCTGAAAAATATCCCCTTGTATGCATGTATTACATTTAGCCATTCATCAGCTGGTGGACATTTGAACTGTTTCCACTTTTGTTTACTGTGAATAAAGCTGCTATGAACACCTGTGTAAAGTTTTGCATAGACATGTTTTCATTTCTGTGTATATATCTAAGAGTATAATTTCATTTATTTATTTATTTATTTTTGAGACAGAGTTTCACTCTTGTTGCCCAGGCTGGAGTGCAATGGCGTGATCTCAGCTCACTGCAACATTTTCCTCCTGGGTTCAAGCGATTCTCCTGCTCAGCCTCCCAAGTAGCTGGGATTACAGGCACAAGCCACCACACCTGGCTAATTTTTTATATTTTTGGTAGAGACGGGGTTTCACCATGTTGGCCAGGCTGGTTTCGAACTCCTGACCTCAGGTGATCCACCTGCCTCGGCCTCCCAAAGTGCTGGGATTACAGGCATGAGCCACCACATCTGGCCTATAATTTTCGGGTCAAAGTGTAACTCTGTTTAATTGTTTAGGGGAATTTCCAACCTATTTTATGGTTTTATTGTTCTTGTTGTTTTGAGACAAGGTCTCACTCTGTCACCCAGGCTGGAGTGCAGTGGCACGAACATGACTCACTGCAGCCTTGACCTCCTGGGCTCAAGCAATCCTCCAGTCTCAGCCCCTCAAGTTGCTAGGACTACAGGCGCAAGCCACCACACCCAGGTAATTTTTTATTATTTTTTTGTAGAGATGGGGGTGTCACCATGTTGCCCAGGCTGGTCTCAAACTCCTGAGCTCAGGCAATCTGTCCACCTTGGCCTTCCAAAGTGCTGGGATTACAGATGTGAGCCACCACACCTGGTCACCAACCTGTTTTCTAAAATGACTGTACCATTTCACACTCCCACTAGCAGTGTATGAGGGTTTCATTTCTCCTTCCTCACCAACACTCGTTCTTCTCGTCTGTAGATTTTATCATAACCATTCTAGGGGGTATAAAGTGGCATCTCATTCTGCTTTTGATTGCCTTTCCCTAGTGACTAATGGTGTTGAGCATCGAATTATGTGATTATTGGCAATTTGTGTATCATCTTGGAGAATTGTCTGTGCAAATCCTTTACTCATTTTTTCACTTGGGTTACTTGCCCTTGTTGAGTTGTTAAGGGTTCCCTATGTATTCTGATACAAGTCCCTTAACAGATAGACAAGTTGCCAAGTTTTTCTCCCATCTTATGGGTTGTCTTTTTAGTTTCTTGGTGGTGGTCTTTGAAGTCATAAGTTTTTAATTTGATGAACTCCAGTTCTGTTTTTGTCACTTGTACTTTTCTTTTTTTGAGACAGGGGTCTTACTCTGCCACCCAGGCTGGAGCATGATGGTACAATCATGGCTTACTTCGGCCTCAAATTAGGCCTCAAACTCCTTGGCTTAAGTGATCCTCCTGCCTCAGCCTCCTGAGTAGCTAGAGTAGACCTACAAGCACATGCCACCATACCCAGGTAATTTTTAAATTTTGTTTTGTACAGATGGGGTCTCTTTATGTTGCCTAGACTCGTTTCAAATTCCTGGGATCAAGAGATACTCCCGCTTTGGCCTCCCAAAGTGCTGGGATTACAGGTGTGAGCCACCATGCTCGGCCACTTTTACCTTTGGTGTCATATTTAAAAAATTATTTTTCTGATCCAAAGTTACACACATTTACCCCTATGTTTTTTTCAAAAAGTTTTATAGTTTAGTTCTTATATTTAGGTTTTGATCCATTTTGAAATTAATTTTTATGTATGCTGTGAGTCCCAGCTTCTCTGGATACTAAGGTGGGAGGATCAGTTGAGCCCAGGAAACCCAGGCTGGAGTGAGCCATGATGGGGCCACTCCACTCTAGCCTGGATGATAGAGTGAAACCTTGTCTTAAAAAAAAAAATGGTCTCATGACAGATTAGAAAAACAAGTATGATAGTAGCTTTCCATATTTTTTCTTTGTAATATGTACCCATTTATATTATATGCTCACCATTTTGATCTTTTCTCTGGGTTCGTTAATTATACATGCATATTGTTGAAATTTAATTTTATAATTTAATCTTCAACAAACAGAACATTTGGTGGACCTGCAATGAATTTTGAGGAGTAGTAAGAATGGTCAGTGATGTATGCAATAACTGTTGCAACTGTGCTCTCCTATTCTGTGTAGAGGGTGCCAACTTCTTCAGATACAAGGAAGAAAGCTGTGGTTTGATAGAAATAAAAAGTTGTCATATTGTTTCATGTAAGTCCCAATAAGTGTTGAAGGATGCAGAGGGAATCTCAGGAGTCAATTGGTGGATGGCTGTCCCTTTCCTTTCTCTTTGTAGGTGAATGAATTTACTTTCTCAGGGGGCAGAGACTGTTTGAGACGTTTTAAAAAATCCCGCAACCAAATGAGGAATATATTCACCTTGTTGACTCACAGAGGATACAAATCACACACAAGCAGATGGGGATTCAGAGTTGCAATTTTTTTCATGTGCTGTCCAGGGAGTATGGAGGTTGAGTGAGTGGAAACAACTACATGAGACACAAAGAGGGCAGGGAAAGGGGCGGTCAAGTCAGAAGAAGCAGAGGCACCCACCCAGAACTCGGATTTTTTTTTTTTTGACGGAGCCTTGCTCTGTCACCCAGGCTGGAGTGCAGTGGTGTGATCTCGGCTCACTGCAACCTCCTCCCACCAGGTTCAAGTGATTCTCCTGCCTCAGCCTCCAAAGTAGCTGGGATTACAGGTATGCACCACCATGCCCGGCTTTTTTTTTTTTTTTTTTTTTTTTAAGTAGAGACAGGGTTTCACCATGTTGGTCAAGCTGGTCTCAAACTCCTGACCTAAGGTGATTCACCCACTTTGGCCTCCTAAAGTACTGGGATTACAGGTGTGAGCCACTGCACCCAGCCATGATGTTCTTTTTAGATGTGGCATTTTGAGTGTCATGATTTGGAGAGTTGTGACTGTGCTGAGCTGGGACAGAGGGAAGAAGGGAACAGCTGCAGGAGCGGGAGTGGCAGGGACGAGGGACACTGGTCTCTCCACACATCTCAGGAGGGCTCTCCTCCCACACTCTTTTATAACCTCATTTCTTTTTCAAAGCTCAGCTCACACATTGCTCCCCAGAAAGGCTGCACTGATGACAATGGTCTTTCTCCCCCTTCTCTTGATCCCCTCTGTGCTCACCCCTCTGCCCCATCTTTGCCACATCCTGTTCCCTTTCAGAGTCAATGGCTTCCTTCTGTCTTATCCAGTGAACTGTGAGCTCCCTAAGAAAAGCAACAGAGTCTTCCTCTTGTTTTTCACCCTCAATGTCCATAGATATGCCACATAGAAAGCCACACACAGAAGACAGGTGGATTTGCAAATGCTTGGATAACAAATGATTTCAGAGGTACAGTAAGGGAACAAAATGTCTTTGCAGAGGGGGCATCCGAGTGTACCTTTGAAGAGTAGTTCCTGGGAATTCCCCAGGTGGTCAACAGTGATGGAGGCAAAGCTCTCCAGGCAGCAGAAGACCATAGCAGCTGCCCACCTACGGTGTTAGTGCCACCTCCTCTTTGAGGGCTGATGGTGCCATTGGTGAAGGCTGTTTGTGCTTGACCTGGGAGTTTGTGCTTGGCCAGGGAGCTTCACCAGGGTAAGCTGTGTCAAGAAACAGGATCTTGCTTTTGAGGCCTCTCTCCAAAACTAGTACAACCTCTCTGCTAGAATTTGCAAAGAATAAGGACTTTGTGGTGCCCTCATAGACTGGATTTAAGGGACATGTGTTGCCTGAGCCTCATCTTTTTTTTTTTTTTAATTATTTTACTTTAAGTTCTAGGGTACATGTGCACAACGTACAGGTTTGTTACATATGTATACATGTGCCATGTTGGTGTGCTGCACCCATTAACTCGTCATTTACATTAGGTATATCTCCTAATGGTATCCCTCCCCACTCCCCCCACCCCATGACAGGCCCCAGTGTGTGATGTTCCCCACCCTGTGTCCAAGTGTTCCCATTGTTCAATTCCCACCTATGAGTGAGAACATGTGGTGTTTGGTTTTCTGTCCTTGTGATAGGTTGCTCAGAATGATAGTTTCCAGCTTCATCCATGTCCCTACAAAGGACATGAACTCATTCTTTTTTATGGCTGCATAGTATTCTATGGTGTACATGTGCCACATTTTCTTAATCCAGTCTATCATTGATGGACATTTGGGTTGGTTCCAAGTCTTTGCTATTGTGAGTAGTGCCAAAATAAACTTACGTGTGCATGTGTCTTTATAGCAGCATGATTTATAATCCTTTGGGTATATACCCAGTAATGGGATCGCTGGGTCAAATGGTATTTCTAGTTCTAGATCCTTGAGGAATTGCCACACTGTCTTCCACAATGGTTGAACTAGTTTACAGTCCCACCAACAGTGTAAAAGTGTTCCTATTTCTCCATATCCTTTCCAGCACCTGTTGTTTCCTGACTTTTTAATGATTGCCATTCTAACTGGTGTGAGATAGTATCTCATGGTGGTTTTGATTTGCATTTCTCTGATGGCCAGTGATGATGAACATTCTTTCATGTGTCTTTTGGCTGCATAAATGTCTTCTTTTGAGAAGTGTCTGTTCATATCCTTTGCCCATTTATTGATGGGGTTGTTTGATTTTTTCTTGTAAATTTGTTTAAGTTCTTTGCAGATTCTGGATATTAGCCCTTTGTCAGATGGGTAGACTGCAAAAATTTTCTCCCATTCTGTAGGTTGCCTGTTCATTCTGATGGTAGTTTCTTTTGCTGTGCAGAAGCTCTTTAGTTTAATTAGATGCCATTTGTCAATTTTGGCTTTTGTTGCCATTGCTTTTGGTGTTTTAGTCATGAAGTCCTTGCCCATGCCTATGGCCTGAATGGTATTGCCTAGGTTTTCTTCTAGGGTTTTTATGGTTTTAGGTCTAATATTTAAGTCTTTAATCCATTACCTAAGCCTCATCTTCAAAATGACCCAGCAGTGACACTGTTCCTTTTCACTCTGTAGGTTGCATATGTCACCTGCACTGTGGTCCAGGAGTCTCCAGTCACCATCCCCACCATGGTCAGTCGCCTGGTGACCCCAGGCAGAAACTGATCATCAGGGGATCTTGGAGGTAGGAAAATTATTAAAGAAATCCAAGAGCAGGACTGGAACAAGAAAGTGTGGAGGTGGGAGAGAGGACAACTGGAGACCCAGGAGGGCCTCTGAGACCAGGGAGAGAATGTGGGGATGGCAGGGACAGAATCTTCATCCACTGAGATTGGTGGAAGCCCCGTCTGTGCCCTGTCCGTGTTGGGGTCCCCCTTTCAGGTGGTTTCTTCTGCACCACCAGTCACCCCTACCCTGTCTACTGACCCATGGCAGAAACAGCAGATGTGACTGGGGGGCACTGAGGCAGGTGGGGACCAAGGGACCAGGGGCAGCAGGCGCCACCCTGAGCAGGATCAAGGAGAGCTGGAAAAGGAGGTGGGAGTCGTTGTTAGAGGAGGGTGTGAAGTAGTCAGGATGAAAGAGGCCAGGAGGAGCCCCAGGACCTGAGGCCCTCCCTCTGCACACAGCCTTTCTCTGTTGGGCTCAGGCCCTGGCAACAGCCCATTATTTACTTCCCCCAACCCTGGCTCATGCTCAGCCAATCCCTGCTCCACTGAAGTTCTCTTGCCCAGTGTTCCTGGCAGTAAATTGTAAGGAGGAGGAGTGCTCACCGAAGGGCATAGGGCCTGCCATGGGTCTTTGTACATAGAACTTAATAGCAGCCCTCAGTGTATTAGTGAAGTGGTTTCTCTTACCATTTTGAGGCGAGAAAAGAGGTATAAAGAAGCTGGTTGAACTTGCCCAAGATCACACAGCCAGCCTGTGGCCCAGCTGACTTTTGAGCTCAGGCACATGACTTGGCATTTTCTGACACATTCTGGTTCCTCTGACTTCTTCCCATCTGAGGCTCCCTGCCCTGCATTCAGATGCCCCCTCTGACTTGATGTTCAGGAGCACAGACTTCCAGCAGTGAGAGCCAAGGAAGTGGAACCAGCCAGATGGGGAAGGACTGAGTGTAAATCCCAGGCTTGTCTCCAAGTCCAGGCCTTTTCTGGCAGATATCAGCAGCAAGACCAAGGTAGCCACAGAGGCGAGCTCTGCTGGGCGGGAACTCCCTGAATATTCAAGTGTGCATGCGATTCTTCCAGGGGTCTGCCAGATCCTGTGCTGTTCCAGGTAGGAGGCACTGGGCATCTGGGTGCTCACAGCCTCCCTTTGCACAGAAGACTGAACCAGTAAGGCCACACGCTGGGCACGGGGCCCCATTTTCAGAGGATGGAGCCAGCCGTGTCGGGGCTGCTCATGTGTCCACCTTCTTCAGACTCCCTCATTATCCAAACGGCATTTCCACACATGGGAATTTGCAAAAGGAGAGAGTGAAAGGCCCAGGGCATTTCTGTGGTCTGTACTAACCCTCAAAGATACTCTTGGTCTGTGTGTTCCTCATTTTCAAATTAGAGGCTAAAGATGGACAAGGCCGGTAGCAGAGTGTGCAGGTCTCCTGGCCAGCCCTGTATTTACTCCTCTCTCCAGGCAGAGTGGCCAGTGCCACTTGCTCAGGCAGCAGTCACGTGAGGTCCATCCTCTGGGAAGACCCTCCCTGATGGCCCCTCTGCGATTCTGACCACAGGATGCCTGCAGCACAGCAGAGTCCCAGGTGGAGCAGAATCGGCCATGAGAATAAGCTTGGTTCCAAGGTCTTTCTGCTGTTATGTCTGTAATTACTAAACTTTTTTCATATAATTGCATTTTCCAAACATATGAGGATTACAAAAAATAATATAACAGGTAAACAGAAGTGCCATTTTGCTTCCATGGCTCTGGCCTCCTAAGGGGCAGGAAAGCAGGTGACCTCATTCCTGGTATTAAAATGGCATGGCTGGAGTTCAGGTGGGTTGATGGGAAGTTGTGCATCCTATAGCACCCTGGAATGGCTGAAATTAAGTATTTTATATGGCAAAATTGACTCATGGAGCAGAAATAGCCTGCTCATATGGACATGGAAGCAAGATGTCCTTCAGGCCCCCAAACCTCTTCTGAGCCTCTTCGCCTGCAGATAGCTGGGCAGGCGTGTCTGACCATCCCATGTGGCCAGGGTCCATCTTCAGCAGTTGTGGATTGAGGCCTTTGTCCTTGTCTGTGCTGATTTGAGAGGTACTGGAGAAAGGCTGTGGTGTCTTGGTCTTCGTCTCCAGTGTTAGCCACTGCAATGGCAGGGGGACGAGGCGGTGGGCTGAGAGCATGGACAGTGCAAAGGCAGTCATGGCTGATTGCTAGAGGGAAAGATGAAGGAGACATTAACTCTTCTCCTGAAGCCCAAATCAGAACAGATATTTTTCAGGTGTTGAGCATGTATGTGCCCCACCTGGGTACTGGGCAGCATTTCTGATTGAACACTGCCGCAGTGCTTGATGCAGGTTTACGTGAGCCCCAGTTTCACGAGGGGTTCCCCTCTCCTCCCTTCCTCGGATGTCTCATGTCTCCATCTGCACTCTTAGTGGCCTGGTCTTTCTCTCAGACAATTCCAGGCTGGTTCCCCTGCTTTGCTACCCCCTACAACCTCTCCCACACCATTGCCCAGCTCCCAAGAGCTCATTGTGGCTGAGGAAAGGGGGTGCCTTGACACGGAGTTCCCTTCACATGAGGGTCCCCAGACACTTCTCCTGGAAGTGCTCCACCAGGACCCCTGCCACATGCGCCTCTTGGTGCAGGGAGGAGAGGGGAGCAGGTTGTGTCTGATGTGGGTGTGTCTGTGTGCAATGGCTGCTTGTATCCTTCTGTGTTGTGTACCTGCTCAGCAAACTGAGTCCTGTGGCCAAGAATGATCCTGGGCAAAACTGAACACATTTAACCCAAGTTTGATTTCAACTCAACACTTTCCCATTGTGCCTCCTTCTCATCCCAAATGTGCCAAATACTTCTAATCTTAGTATTCATTCTTTGCTTTGTCTGTCAGGTCCTGTTCTCTACGAGTGAATATCCTAATGACCATAATAAAGCCAGTTCCCTTTTTGGGGACTGACATTTGTTGAGAACTCCCCCTATGAATGCTGTCTTGCTGCAAAACTTCACCTCTGGATAAAGTGGCTGTGCTCCTTCTGGGTGTTTGCATCAGGGCTGATGAGGCACAGCTGAGAATGCACCGCACAGCTGACTACGCTGCTGAGCATATCTCATTACTAAATGCACATCCCTTTCAAGGATGCCAGGCCGGTAGGGCTGCATTGCAACTTTGATGGACACTGGGGATTAATGCCTGTGTGTCCTTGTTCTATTAAAAAGTTTGAAGTTTGCTGGGTGCGGTGGCTCACGCCTGTAATCCCAGCACTTCGGGAGGCCAAGGCGGGCAGATTACGAGGTCAGGAGATCGAGACCATCTTGACCAACATGGTGAAACCCCATTTCTACTAAAATACAAAAAAGTAGCCAGGCGTGGTGGTGGGTGGCTGTAGTCCCAGCTACTCGGGAGGCTGAGGCAGAAGAATGGCTTGAACCTGGGAGGAGGAGGTTGCAGTTAGCCGAGATGGTGCCACTGCAGTCCAGCCTGGCAACACAGCAAGACTCTGTCTCAAAAAAAAAAAAAAAAAAAAAAAAGTTTTAAGTTTGATTCTATGAGTTACTGGTATAATGATAAATATATTAATATCATATAGTTCAATTTTTTTTCTCCTGACTTTGAAATTGACACTCTTTTGTGGGCCTGTAAGTTTCCTGGCCCTGGTCACTGTGCCCACCCTGCCCATGGCTAAGGGGTCCTAGCAGCAAGCCTGTATGTGGCTGGCCCCTATACTCTCCCACTCTGCCAGAGATTTTTTCCCAAAGGAATCTCCCTGCACGGAGGGTAGAGCTCGAGATCTCCATGTCCCGGGGTGGCTCCGAGGTCACCACTGCCCAGCATGTCTCTGGCTGCTGACAGGACTCTGTGCTTTCTTAACTCCTTAATGGAGTTCCTGGAGTTGGAGGGAAGCGCTTCCCACCAGAAACCCACTTGTGTCGGTTTTTCTTCTATTTGAAACAAATGATCAAAGTGATAGCGTTTTCTATGTTACATATCTGTCTCTGGTCACTTAAAAACAAAACAGAGCAGGGTGTCCCCTGACAGCCCAGGAGAAGAACAGGAAGGCAGCCCTGGGGTAACCTGTCACGGTTCAGATCATGACCTCCAGCATCGGCCACGGCTGGGTGACATCGTCACTCCCCAGGGGACAGGCAATCCCCTCCTCACCCCACAGCTCAGACCCCAGGATCGGCCCCAATCCCTGTGCCCTGAGCTCTTTCTACTTCCCCTTTCCATCCCAGGCTTGTCCCCAGCCAGCTCCGAAGGAGGCCGGCCCTGGGGGACAGGGAGGAGTCCAGCCTGGGACCCGGCCTGAGCTGGGAGGAGGCGCTCGTCCTGCCTCGGCCCCTGTGATGAGTCCCCTCTTACCCGGCAGGTGGTGACTCCCCTATCTGCGGCCGACCCCGAGTCCCCACCGCTCTGTCCTTCTCCAGGGCCTGGCGCAGAAGCACCCTTTGTCCCTGGGTGGCCTGATCCTGCTGACCACGGGTCACCTCCCTGACCACGAATACTCTGCCAACTGCCCCCGAGTGACCAAGGCAGCTCAGTCTAGAGTCTAGAGGCCTGAGTACCCAGGATGACCTAATAGTCCCGACTATTAGGACCCCGGGACTGGGGCTTTGTCAGTTTAATGGATTCCACCTCTAGGAATCAACTGCCGCGAGATTCTAATTGGCTGAGCTGCGTGTCCACGTGACCGATTGAACCGCCCACCTGGGTCTTCCAGCTGCCTATCAAACGCACAGCCCGGTAGGGCCCTGGGGAGGAACAGCCAAGAGGGAGGCCGGGCCAGGGGCTGGCGGCTTCCTCCGCGAGCTCTGCCATTTCTGGCCTCAGGTACCCATCGAGTTCTTGCAGTGCCCTGCAGTCTTCAGAGTCAGATCTGTCTCTGGAAGTTTCTTGATGTGAGACCCACAGATGGGCTCCATAGAGACCACTGAGTTCCTGAAAGCGTATTCATCTTTGTGTAAGGAGAGGTCATAGTACTTACCTAGCTCTCGAAAATGACTATCTTAGAATTCAAAGATATTAGGAGTCACTTCTCCACAGAGACCCTCCAGAAGGTCAGGATGGTCCCAGAATAAAACTCACTAAATCCCATTTCACTCTTGCTCCTAGAAGCCCAAGGTATCATGGAGGCACCTTGGCGGGATGCCAAGGACTGAGCTGGGGGTGAGGTTGTCAGAGAGGAGGGTCGAGGCCCTGGGTGCCCTCTGAGTTCCAACTGGGGCTCTGAGTCCTTCACTCAGTTGTCCCTTGAAGAGCAGTTGCCATATGCAAGGCGCACTGGTGTAAGGTGGAAGTCTCCCTTTTTTACTTCTGGTCTAGGACACCCAGAACAGTGGAGAATTCCTGCCTCAGCTCAGCACCAAAGGCCCACATTTTTACCTGAGATTCCTGGCACCTGCCACTTGGAGCTGGAAGGGGCTGTGCACCTGAGTGTATACAGGGACATTGGAGTCTGTGGACATTCACACCCGGACACGGTTTATGCCACAATGTGTTCATGTCCCTGGTGACTGTGTGTTGATCATTGAGAACACGTGGTGTCTGCACACGAAGGTGGAGCCACTGGCTGCCTGCGACCCTCCTTACCGGAAAGCTCCACCTGGCTTTGTGCTGCATGCTGACTGTGATCATTTATGTGCCAGGAAGGGCAGATGCAGGATGATCCATAACAACTAGGTCCTCTGAAAACACTCAGCCCTGGAGAATCTCACCAGGTGACCAGGCAGAAGCCCCACATGAGAACCCCTCCCATGCGGGTCACTGGTGCTGATGGCCATGGTACTGATGACCCACTGGTGCTGACGGCCACTGGTGCTGATGGTCACTGGTGCTGATGGCCACTGGTGCTGACGGTCACTGGTGCTGACGACCACTGGTGTTGATAGCCACTGTTGCTGTTCTTACCATGTGCTGTCATCCTGGCTGCACATGAGACTTATTGGTAGTTTCATCAAAGTTACTGCCTCTTGGACCTCACTTCCCCAGCTCTTGCTACTGTTTTGTGGGGCTGAGTGAATATCAGCAGTTTTAAAGCCCTCAGATTATTGTGATGAGCAGCTAGCTGTCTGCCCCAATCCTTCATTCTTCTAGCAGCCACCTCCTAACCACTTGCCACCTCTCTCACCCAAGCACCTATAGCCACTATGCTGACCAGCTGTCCTGTTGCCCAGGGATGAGGGAGGTTCCTTGGAAACACCAGCTCAGTTCTGGGAAATCGGGACCCACACTCTAACCTGGCCTTCCAGTTTCCTACCAAGGATGGAGCTTTCAATCTAGCTCACAAGTTCTTTGCTTTAACTCCCCATAGTGAGGGCAGAAAGCATGACTGGAAATTGTGATGTCCAACTCCATAGAGGCTCCTTTGCTACATGGCATTTATCCTTGATGCCAGGTTCTTTTGGCTAAGCTGTGGGGCACAGGTAGGCTGCAGCCCATGGCAGCTGTGCTGCCTAAATAGCTCTCCAGTAGTTGAAGTGCAATAAATTTATCCAAGTCCTTCTCATGTTACCTTCAGCATTTAGTGTTATGGAGGAGGTTTTCTTCCCCGGTGTAGACATGTGCTTCAGAAGAGGCCCAGGGGTTTCCTGGAGTGATTTAGCAGAATGGCTGCACTTCCTTGGGGTTTGGAGCTCCTGAGACCCTGAGCACACAGGGATGAGTCATGCCCTATGCTGCCATCTACAAAACTGTGATTGCAATAGTTATTTATTTTTATTTTTTTTGAGACAGGGTCTCACTCTGTTAACCACGCTGGAGTGTAGTGATGTGA
Source organism: Pan troglodytes (assembly GCF_028858775.2). Taxonomy (NCBI): domain Eukaryota; kingdom Metazoa; phylum Chordata; class Mammalia; order Primates; family Hominidae; genus Pan; species Pan troglodytes. Next base: position 12,039,852 of record NC_072419.2, on the reverse strand, counting down.
TTTTGGCTCAGTGCAGCCTCAACTTCCTCGGCTCAAGCTATCCTCCCACCTCAGCCTCCTGAGTAGCTGGGACCACAGAGGTGCACCACCATGCTTGAGTGATTTTTATATATATAGATATTTTTGTAGAGACGCCATGAAGGGGCCATAACCCAGGTGATTCTGTGCAATACTGCATATTCCACAACAGGCTGCATTCCCCTGAAGGAACTAGGTCCAGATTGCGGAAGGGTCTTGAAGTCTCAAACAGTCTGAGCAGAGCAGTTCCCAGAACCCAGAGCTCCTGATGGCGGGCTCCTGTGCCAGCCACATTAACTCTCCATTCCCTTCTTCCCTCAGTCCCTAACAACCAGCATTCTACTTTTTGTCTTTATTTTGACTAAGTACGTAGATTCCATATAAGTGGAATCATATGGTATTTTTCTTTTTGTGACTGGCTTATTTCACTTAGCATAATATCTTCAAGTTTTAGCATAGCATATTACAGAATTTCTAAGGTGAGTAATATCCCATTGTATAGATACACCACATTTTGCTTATCCATTCATCCACTGATGGATAATTCGATTTTTCCATGTTTTAGCTATTGCTATGAACAAAAGTATACAAATATCTCTTTGAAACCCTGCTTTCAATTCTTTTGAGTATATACCCAGAAGTATAATTACTAGCTTATATGGTAATTCTATTTTTAATGTTTTAAGGAACCACTATACTGCTTTCCTCCACAGTTATGCCATTTTACATTCCCACAAACAGTGCACAAAGGTTCCAATTTCTCCATATCCTCACAAGATGTGTTATTTTCTGTGTGTGTGTGTGTGCGCGTGCGCTTTTTTTTTTAAAGTAGCCATCCTAATGAGTGTGAAGTGGTATCTTGCTATAGTTTTGATTAGCATTTCCCTAATGATTAGTGATGCAGAGCATCTTTCCAAATGCTTATTGGCCATTTGTATACCTTCTTTGGAGAAAGGTCTACAAAAGTCCTTCGCTCATTTTCGAATCAGGTTTTTTGTTGTTGTTGAGTTTGCGATGCTGGCTTTTTTGTATATTTCTTGATTTGGTGCTGGTTACACAAGTGAGTTGAGGTTGTGAAAATTTTTCAAGGGCCAGGCGCAGTGGCTCATGCCTGTAATTCCAGCACTTTGGGAGGCCAAGGTGGGTGGATTACCTGAAATCAGGAGTTTGAGACCAGCCTGGCCAACATGGTAAAGCAACATCTCTACTAAAAATACAAAAAATTAGCCAGGTGTGGTGGCAGGCACCTGTAATCCCAGTTACTCGGGAGGCTGAGGCAAGGGGATCGTTTGAACCCAGGAGGCAGAGGTTGCAATGAGCCAAGAACGCACCAGTGCACTCCAGCCTGGGCAACAAGAGCAAAACTCTGTCTCAAAAAAAAAAAAAAAAAAAAAAAGGAAAAGAAAAGAAAAGAAAATTTATCAAGATGTACCCTTATGACATTTGCACGTTTTTCTGTGTGTGTGTGTATACTATTACATGTAATACACATATACGATACTTCAATAAAAGTTAAATTAATACATTAAAAAATAAGAAATGGGAGGGAGGGAGGGAGAGAGAAATTGAGGGAAAGAGGGAGGAAACACCAGGCAGAAGCTGTATCCTCTTGAGCTAACCTTAGAAGTCAGCTAGAATCACTCCCACCACACTTCACTGCTTGGAGAAGCCACAAGCTTCCATCCAGATTGATGGGGAGGGAAACTAGACCCCACCTTTCAGGAAGAGGGATGTTAATCACATTGCAAGAAGAGCAGGTGGCATGGAATAAATGTATAGATGTGTCCATCTTGGGAAAATACGATCTGTCCCGGCAGTGTAGGGGAGGTGGAAAGTGGTGGTGCGGTAGCTAAAAGTGCAGGCTCTCTCAGGCCCCAGCCCGAGACAGCCCAATTCAGTCTGTCTGCAGGGAAGCCGTGGGAATCTCTACTTTCACAGGATGGGGCTGACATGCAAATGCAGTGGGTGACCCTTTAGAATTACTGCCACATGAATTGAGGGTTTGAATTCTAGAGTTAGAGGAATTCTCTTGGACAAGTCCATTAACTTTTATTACTCTCAGCTTCCTCAGCCACAAAACTGGCATCACGGTTCCTACACCATAGGTGTATCATAAGGATTGAAATAGCATTCTTAACGGGCTTAGTGGAGTGCCTTGCATGTAGAAAGTGCTCCACAGATGGTATTATTATTGTTATCACTGTTTTCAAATTATGGGAATAGACATACCTGAAAAATTAGAGCACTGACAGCCCATTCTGGAGTTCTCAGGACACCAAGTCTCCATCAGACTCTGCCTTCGCATCTGGAGGCCAGCTGGAAGGCCAAACTGCTTTGGCGACAGGGAGAGGATGGCATGGCTGTCAGTGGGTCTTGAGACTGAGAAGGTGCAGGGCTTGCTTATGGACCCCACAGTTGGAATGTGGAAGTGTCAGGTAAAGCCCAGGGATCCTGGGACCCCGACTTGTGTTCCACTGCTGGTCTCCTTCCCTCAAGTGCCCAGCTGGCCTCAAGTTTCCTCTCGTTGAGTGAGGCTTGTTGCCAGCTTCCTCACTCACCCTGGGGAAGCAGAAAGTCTCAAAATGCAGGCAGGCACTGTGGGCAGGAAGGGCATCTCCTGTCACAGTGGGTGGTGCCTACATAGGCATAGGGGACTCCTGCGGGAACCACAGTATCGGGAGAGCTGGTGCCTTGTCACCAGTGGAAAGAAACATTTACTTATAGAAGCTATGCAAACATACCTTTCATCACACCACTCTCCAGCTCCCTAACCCTCAATGGCTCCCCTGTGCCTTAAGAAAATCTAACTGTGGACCTCATAAGACAAAAATATACCTAAGCCCTCCAACCCAGGGAAAATAAACCAAGTACTCTCCTTTAAGCACATCCCAAGCCCTCCTGTCTTTGTTCCCAGCTTCTCCCTACAGTCCTTCTTGCTCAGATCTTATTGTCATTGTCATTGCAATGACAGTAAGTTCCTTTCTCTCTTCTTTCCAGCCTCTACCGGCCACTGTGGCTCCAGAGTGAACTCCTCACATCTTCCTCTGAATTCATCTAGAGTAACTCTGTAGCAGTCATCAACAGTAGGTCCCATTTCATCAGTAGGAAAAGCCTGTTTTTGTCTCCCTTTGAAGACTTTTCTGTCAGTCTGCCTTAGATTTTTCTAATTCCCTGCAGCTCCTGTTCAAAAACTGTTTCCCCCAATTGACTCATACAGTGCCCAAATTGTACACAAGCCAATGCAGATTTCAGAAATCCTATTGTCACAGGATCCTCTGGGTGTCGCTTCACCAGCTGGAAACCTCACGGCTGGCAGCGCCTCTACTTGAATATTGCTCACGCCCACTGGGTTCATTCCACCCATTCAGCCTGGCAGGCTGTGCCCAGCTTGCACTACCAGCCCAGATCCCATGCCTGCCGAGGGCAAGCCAGATGCAGAAAGGTGAAGGGTGTGTGAGTGAGCAAGTGCAGAGCGTGGCCACTGCACACAGCCAGGCACGCCAACTGCCGCAGCAGGGCGGGCAGCTCCAGGCACCGGCATAGGCACTGGCTCCATGCAAGGCTGCGGCTGGACCAGGCATACTACAAGCGGCTTCTCCTGCAGTTGCCAGCATCTGGATGAAGGGAATGTGCTGGCTCCTGAAAACCTGGAGATGCCAGCAACTGCAGATCCTCTACAGGTTGGGGGTGCATGTTACAGCTCTCTCATTCCCGCCACCCGCAGCGTGACAGCATGGCAAACAGTGGTGGGAGGCAATGTGTTTCAGCCCATTTGTGTTACAGCTTGTCCAATCCCATCACCCCAACTCCAGCCCACAGCTCCTGGGCTGGCCTGCCCCGCCACTGCTTCCTGTCACATGGGGCAGCCGCCCAGCGCTGGTGGAGGGCAGGAGGGCTATAGTGTTACAGCTCTGGCTTGGGAATTCTGAGGTCTGGGTCCCCAGAAGGGTCACCACTCTTCACTCCCACAGTTTGGTGAACAGGGAAGCATATCACGACCTGCAGCTCAGTGAGCTGGCCAGGAAAGTGTTACAGCCCTTTTTGTGCCCCCTGTTCGCAGGTCCTGAGTTGTTATTGCAAGTCCAGGAAGAATGAGGTTACTCAGGCAACTGGAGGGTGAGGATGGAGAAGAGCTTTATTGAGCAACAGAACAGCTCTCAGCAGAGAGGAGACCCAAAGTGGGTAGCTCCTACCTGCAGGAAGGTAATCCCAATGTGTGTCTGAGTCCTGCTGAGTCTAGGGGTTTTTATAGCTGCAGAATGGAGGAAGTGCATGCTGATTGGTCCATGAGTGGGAGGAAGTGCATGCTGATTGATCCAAGGGTAGGTCCAAAAAACCAGTCACCATCAACTGGCTGAAAGGCATCAAGGAAGTTCTTACTCCCCAGTCACGGACTCCACCTGGAACTGGCAGCTTGGCCTCCAGGCTTCAGGCCATCCCTGGTTTGAAGGTTGGGCCTCACCAGGGACCCACCCCTTCCCACCTAGGTACCTGTCTGCCTCCTGCCACCATCACTATTGTTAAATCTCAGGGTGGAAGGCATGAGGGGTGGGCAATGGGAAGTGTAAATTTGTGAATTATCACTTTGGCTAAGTGAATAACTTAGTTTACAGTAATCTGTGATCCTATTTTATGATATCAAGTGTTTTGAACCTTTGATATTAGACAAACTTTTCAAAATCAAAGCTTCAAGTTCTAAATTTAGTCTTTTTGACCTTAAACTAACCTTTTAGATATTAATGTCCCTGAAAGTCCAAGAGAAACGTATTGGGTTTATTTGGTATGTTAAAATCCTAGAGAAAGCCTTGTCAAATATGAAACAGTGTTTGCCTTTCCTTGGATTATATTTTATGGGTGTTATTAATATGTCTTCCAAAATTGTATGAGATACATATAATTCTGTGTCTTAATGCATGTTATTAGTAATAATTGTAATTATTACGTTAAATTTTTTTCTGTTACAGAAATAATCAAATTTTCTTGCCAATTGTGTCTTTAACCATGGCTGATCTAAGACTGTTGTCATCCACAGACAATTATTGTTTTACTTTTTGATTCTTCTCAAAAAGAGGTTCATAATCAGCTGTAGACCAAAATTTGCTTCTATATGGAAATTCATGGAAAAGACTCTGACAAGTATTCTTAAATACAGGTTTCTGAAGGGGGCCAAGATGGCCCAATAGGAACAGCTCCAGTCTGCAGCTCCCAGAAAGACCAACGCAGAAGGCAGGTGATTTCTGCATTTCCAACTGAGGTACCCAGTTCATCTCACTGGGACTGGTTAGGCAGTGGGTCCAACCCACAGAGGGCGAGCAGAAGCAGGGTGGGGTGTCACTTCGCCCAGGAAGTGCAAGGAGCTGGGGGACCTCCCTCCTCAAGCCAAGGGAAGCCATGAGGGACTGTGCTAGCTGGCCAGGTTACTACGCTTTTCCCACGGTTTTTATAATCTGCAGATCAGGAGACTCCTTCGTGTGCCTACACCAATAGGGCCTGGGATTTCAAGCAGAAAACCCAAGTGGCTGTTTGGGCAGACACCAAGCTAGCTGCAGGAGTTTGTTTTTCCTATCCCAGTGGCACCTGGAACCCCAGCAAGACAGAACTGTCCACTGCTCTGGAAAGGGGGCTGAAGCCAGGGAGCCATGTGGTCTCGCTCAGTGGGTCCCACTCCCACGGAGCCCAGCAAGCTAAGAACCACTGGCTTGAAATTCTCGCTCCCAGCACAGCAGTCTGAGGTTGACCTGGGACAACTGAGCTTGCTGTGGGGAGGGGCATCTGCCATCACTGAGGCTTTAGTAGGCGGTTTTCCCCTGACAGTGCTAAGGAGGCTGGGAGGTCTGGGCTGGTTGCAGCAAAGCAGCTGTGGCCAGACTGCTTCTCTAGATTCCTCCTCACTAGGTAGGGCATCTCAGGAGGAAAGGTAACAACCCCAGTCAGGGGCTTACAGACAAAACCTCCATCTCCCTGGGACAGAGCACCTGAGGGAATGGGCAGCTGTGGGTGCAGCTTCAGCGGATTTAATCGTTCCTGCCTGCCAGCTCTGAGGAGAGCAGCTGATCCTGATGAGAGGGATTCTCCCAGCACAGTGCACCAGCTCTGCTAGGGGACAGACTGCCTCCTCAAGTGGGTCCCTGACCCCCGTGCCTACTGACTGAGAGAGACCTCCCAACAGGGGTTGACAGACACCTCATACAGAAGAGCTACAGCCGGCATCAGGCTGGTGCCCCTGTGGGACAAAGCTTCCAGAGGAAGGAGCAGGCAGCTATCTTTGCTGTTCTGCAGCCTCCACTGGTGATACCCAGGCAAACAGGGTCTGGAGTGGACCTCTAGCAAACTGCAGCAGACCTGCAGAAGAGGGGCCTGATTGTTAGAAGAAAAACTAACAAACAGAAAGCAACAACATCAACATCAACATAAAGGGACCCCCACATAAAAACCCCATCAAAAGGTCATCAGTCTCAAAGATCAAAGGTAGATAAATCTAGAAAGATGAGGAAAAACCAGCGCAAAAATGCTGAAAATTCCAAAAGTCACAATGCCTCTTATCCTTCAAATGATTGCAAATCCTGTCCAGCAGGGGCACAAAACTGGACGGAGAATGAGATTGATGAATTGACAGAAGCAGGCTTCAGAAGGTGGGTAATAACAAACCCCTCAGAGCTAAAGCAGCATGTCCTAACCAATGCAAGGAAGCTAAGAACCTTGGCAAACGGAACTGCTAAGTAGAATAACCACGTTAGAGAGGAACATTAATGACCTGATGGAGCTGAAAAACACGGCATGAGAACTTTGTGAAGCATACACAATTATCAATAGCCGAATAGATTAAGCAGAAGAAAGGATATCAGAGACCAAAGATCAACTTACTGAAATAAGGCATAAAGACATGATTAGAGAAAAAGGAATGAAAAGAAACAAAGCCTCCAAGAAATATAGTACTATGTGAAAAGACCAAACCTACGATTGATTGGATTTCCTGAAAGTGACAGGGAGAATGGAACCAAGTTGGAAAACACACTTCAGGATATTATCCAGGAGAACTTCCCCAACCTAGCAAGACAGGCCAACATTCAAATTCAGGAAATACAAAGAATACTACTAGGACAATCCTCGAGAAGAGCAACCCCAAGACACATAATCGTCAGATTCTCCAAGGTTGAAATGAAGGAAAAAATGTTAAGGGCAGCCAGAGAGAAAGGTCAGGTTACCTACAAAGGGAAGCCTATCAGACTAACAGTGGATCTCTCTGCAGAAACCCTACAAGCCAGAAGAAAGTTGGGGGCAATATTCAACATTCTTAAAGAAAAGAATTTTCAACCCAGAATTTCATATCCAGCCAAACTAAGCTTTATAAGCAAAGGAGACCTAAAACCCTTTCCAGACAAGCAAATGCTGAGGGATTTTGTCACCACCAGGCCTGCCTTACAAGAGCTCCTGAAGGAAGCACTAAATATGGAAAGAAAAAACTGGTGCCAGCCACTGCAAAAACACACCAAAATATAAAGACCAATGACACTATGAAGAAACTGCATCAATGAATGTGCAAAATAATCAGCTAGCGTCATGATGACAGGATCAAATTCACGCATAACAATATTAACCTTAAATGTAAATGGGCTAAATACCCCAATTAAAAGATGCAGACTGGCAAATTGGATAAAGAGTCAAGACCAATTGGTGGGCTGTATTTAGGAGACCCATCTCACATGCAAAGACACACATAGGCTCAAAATAAAGGGATGGAGAATATTTACCAAGCAAATGGAAAGAAAAAAAAAAGCAGGAGTTGCAATCCTAGTCTCTGATAAAACAGACTTTAAACCAACAAAGATCAAAAAAGATAAAGAAGGGCATTACATAATGGTAAAGGGATTAATGCAACAAGAGCTAACTATCCTAAATATACATGCAACCAGATTCATAAAACAAGTTTTCAGAGACCTACAAAGAGACTTAGACTTCCGTACAATAATAATAGAAGACTTTAACATCCCACTGCCAATATGTTAGACAGATCAACAAGACAGAAAATTGACAAGGATATTCAGGACTTGAACTCAGCTCTGGACCAAGTGGACCTAATAGACATCTACAGAACTCTCCACCCCAAATCAACAGAATATACATTCTTCTCAGTGCCACATAGCATTTATTCTAAAATGACCACGTAATTGGAAGGAAAACACTCCTCAGCAAATGCAAAAGAACAGAAATCATAACAGTCTGTCTGACCACAGTGCATCAAATTAGAACTCAGGATTAAGAAATACATTCAAAACCGCACTACTACATGGAAATTGAACAACTGCTCCTGAATGACTACTGGGTAAATAATGAAATGAAGGAAGAAATAAAGAAGTTCTTTGAAACCAATGAGAACAAAGAGACAACATACCAGAATCTCTAGGACACAGCTAAAGCAGTGTTAAGAGGGAAATTTATAGCACTAAATGCCCACATCAGAAAGCTGGAAAGATCTAGAATCGATACCCTAACATCACAATTAAAAGAACTAGAGAAGCAAGAGCAAACACATTCAAAAGCTAGCAGAAGACTAGAAAAACTAAGATCAGAGCAGAACTGAAGGAGATAGAGACACAAAAAACCCTTCAAAAAAATCAATCAATCCAGGAGCTGGTTTTATGAGAAGATTAACAAAATAGATGAACCGCTAGCTAGACTAGTAAAGAAGAAAAGGGAGAAAATCAAATAGACACAATAAAAAATGATAAAGGGGATATCACAACTGATCCCACAGAAATACAAACTACCATCAGAGAATACTATAAACACCTCTAAGCCAGTAAACTAGAAAATCTAGAAGAAATGGATAAATTCCTGGACACATACACCCTCCCAAGACTAAACCAGCAAGAAGTTGAATCCCTGAATAGACCAATAACAAGTTCTGAAATTGAGGCAGTAATTAGTAGCCTACCAACGAAAAAAAGCCCAGGATCAGATGGATTCACAGCCGAATTCTACTAGAGGTATAAAAAGGAGCTGGTACCATTCCTTCTGAAACTATTCCAAAGAACAGAAAAAGAGGGACTCCTCCCTAGCTCATTTTATGAGGCCAGCATCATCCTGATACCAAAACCTGGCAAAGACACAACAACAAAAAAAGAAAATTTCAGGCCAATATTCCTGATGAACATCAATGCGAAAATCCTCAATAAAATACTGGCAAACCGAGTCCAGCACCACATCAAAAAGCTTATCTACCATGATCAAGTCAGCTTCATCCCTGGGATGCAAGGCTGGTTCAACATACACAAATCAATAAACATAATTCATCATATAAACAGAACCAATGACAAAAACCACATGATTATCTAAATAGATGCAGAAAAGACCTTCAATAAAATTCAACATCCCTTCATGCTAAAAACTCTCAATAAACTAGGATTTTGATGGAACATATCTCAAAATAATAAGAGCTATTTATGACAAACCCATAGTCAATATCATGCTGAATGGGCAAAAGCTGGAAGCATTCCATTTGAAAACCGGCACAAGATAAGGATGCCCTCTATCACCACTCCTATTCAACATAGTATTGGAAGTTCTGGCCAGCACAATCAGGCAGGAGAAAGAAATAATGGGTATTCAAATAGGAAGAAAGGAAGTAAAATTGTCTCTGTTTGCACACGACATGATTGTATATTTAGAAAACCCCATCGTCTCTCAGCTCAAAAACTCCTTAAGCTGATAAGCAACTTCAGCAGTCTCAGGATACAAAATCAATGTGAAAAAATCACAAGCATTCCTATACACCTATAATAGACAAGCAGAGAGCCAAATCATGAGTGAACTCCCATTCACAGCTGCTACAAAGAAAATAAAATACCTAAGAATACAACTTACAAAGGAAATGAAGGACCTCTTCAAGGAGAATTACAAAGAACTGCTCAAGGAAATAAGAGAGGACACAAACAAACAGAAAAACATTCCATGCTCATGGATAGGAAGAATCGATATCATGAAAATGGCCATACTGCCCCAAATAATTTATAGATTCAATGCTATTCCCATCAAGCTATCATTGACTTTCTTTGCAGAACTAGAAAAAACTACTTTAAACTTCATATGGAACCAAAAAAGAGCCCACATAGCCAAGATAATCCTAAGCAAAAAGAACAAAGCTGGAGGCATCACACTACCTGACTTCAAACTATACTATAAGGCTACAGTAACCAAAACAGTATGGTACTGGTACTAAAACAGATAAATAGACCAACAGAACAGAACAGAGACCTCAGAAATAGCACCACACATCTACAACCATCTGATCTTTGACAAACCTGACAAAAACAAGCAATGGGGAAAGGATTCCCTATTTAATAAATGATGCTGGGAAAACTGGCTAGCCATATGCAGAAAACAGAAATTGGACCCCTTCCTTACACCTTATACAAAAGTTAACTCAAGGTGGATTAAAGACTTAAATGTAAAACCCCAAACCATAAAAACCTTAGAAGAGGTCAGGCGCAGTGGTTCACGCCTGTAATCCCAGCATTTTGGGAGGCTGAGGTGGGTGGATCACCTGAGGTCAAGAGTTCAAGACCGGCCTGGCCAACATGGTGAAACCCCGTCTCTACTACAAATACAAAAATTAGCTGGGCATGGTGGCATGCGCCTGTAGCCCCAGCTACTTGGGAGGCTGAGGCATGAGAATTGCTTGAACCCAGGAGGCGGAGGTTGCAGTGAGCTGAGACTGCACCATTGCACTCCAGCCTGGGCAACAAGAGTGAAACTCCATCTCAAAACACAACAGAAAAACCTTAGAAGATAACCTAGGCAATACCATTCAGGACACAGGCATGGGCAAAGACTTCATGACTAAAACACCAAAAGTAATTGCAACAAAAGCCAAAATTGACAAATGGGATCTAATTAAACTAAAGAGCTTCTGCACAGCAAAAGAAACTATCATCAGAGTGAACAGGAGACCTACAGAATGGGAGAAAATTTTTGCAAGCTACCCATCTGACAAAGGGCTAATATCCAGAATCTACAAAGAACTTAAACAAATTTACAAGAAAAACATTAAACAACCCCATCAATAAGTGGGCAAAGGATATGAACAGACACTTCTCAAAAGAAGACATTTATGCAGCCAACAGACACATGAAAAAATGCTCACCATCACTGGCCATCAGAGAAATACAAATCAAAACCACAATGAGATACCATCTCATGCCAGTCAGAATGGCGATTAATAAAAAGTCAGGAAACAACAGATGCTGGTGAGGCTGTGGAGAAATAGGAATGCTTTTACACTGTTGGTGGAAGTGTAAATTAGTTCAACCATTGTGGAAGACAATGTGGCAATTCCTCAAGGATCTAGAACCAAAAATACCATTTGACCCAGCAATCCCATTACTGGGTAGATACATACTCAAAGGATTATAAATCATTCTACTGTAAAGACACATGCACACGTATGTTTATTGCAGCAGTATTTACAATAACAAAGACTTGAAACCAACCCAAATGCCCATCAATGATAGACTGGATAAAGAAAATGTGGCACATATATACCATGGAACCACTATGCAGCCATAAAAAAGAATGAGTTCATGTCCTTTGTAAGGACGTGGATGAAGCTGGAAGCCATCATTCTCAGCAAACTATCACAAGGACAGAAAACCAAACACCACATATTCTCACTCATAGGTGGGAATTGAACAATGAGAACACATGGACACAGGGAGGGGAACATCACACCAGGTGGGGCCTGTTGGGGGGTGGGGGGCAAGGGGAGGGAGAGCTTTAGAAAAAATATGTAATGCATGTGAGGCTTAAAGCCTAGATGACAGGTTGATAAGTGCAGCAAATCACCATGGCACACATATACCTATGTAACAAACCTGCAGATTCTGTACATGTATCCTAGAACTTAAATTAAAAAGAAAAATACAGGTTTCCAATAACTTTAGAGAGCATACCATTGGATTAGAAAAAACTTCCAGGGCTGTAATTAAAAAGCCAAGGCTGAGAGCAGTGGTTAACATCTATAAGTCCAGCACTTCGGGAGACCGAGGTCAGTGGATTGCTTGAGCCACAGGAGTTCGAGACCAGCCTGGGCAACATGGTGAAACCCTGTCTCTAAAAAAAATACAAAAATTAGCCAGGCATGGTGGCATGTGTCTGTGGTCCAAGCTACTTGGGGGACTGAGGCGAAAGGATCCATTGAGTCTGAGAGTTCAAGGCTGCAGTGAGCTGTGTTCATGCCACTGCACTGCAGCCAGGGCGACAGCAAGACCCTGTATCAAAACAAACAAAAAAAGCTGATGCATTCATGAGGATTACTAACTCAGTATCAAGCAGAACAAGAGTTAATTACATGGGACTAAACTAATAGAGGACTGAAATAATTTTTTTTACTTTTGGGTTTGAAACATTGCTGATTCTTTTGTTTTCCAGTCAAGAAAACTTTTTTTTTTTTGAGACAGAGTCTTGCTCTGTTGCCCAGGCTGGAGTGTAGTGGCACAATCTCAGCTCACTGCAACCTCCACCTCCCAGGTTCAAATGATTCTCCAGCCTCAGCCTCCAAAGTAGTTGGGATTACAGCAGCGTGCCACCACACCCAGCTAATTTTTGTATTTTTTAGTAGAGAGGGGGTTTCACCATGTTGGCCAGGCTGGTCTTGAACTCCTGACCTCAGGTGATCCACCTGCCTCGGCCTCCCAAAGTGCTAGGATTACAGATGTGAGCCACCGCACCCAGCCAACTTTTTTCTTTTGAACTGTTTACAGCACACAACAAATTAAGTAAAGTATACTGTTTTGAGCAATATTTAAAGCATATTTCTTTCCCTCTAGCTGATTTCTTCAGAATTTGGAAACTATTGTGAGTATTATTAATTTATGGCAACATGGTTATTTGCATAAGTTCAATAAGAATCTGTTTTCTTGTGTAACAGGACACAATTAGAGACACTGGTTATTTTTCCAAGGCTTTAATTGGAATGGTATATATTCAGATATGATCAGAAAGCTTTGAGGAATGGAGGTTGACTCTACAGAGCTGATAAAAATCCATTGGAAACACTGGCCTATTACCTTGTCTATGCAATTCCTTTACAAAGTTCCTGACCCATGTCACTTTCTAATGAGCCTGGGAAACTTGAGTTATTTTGAGACCTTGAGAAGAGAGATTTTTTTTTTTTTGAGTTGGGGTCTCACTCTTTCTCCCAGGCTGGAGTGCAGTGGCATGATCACAGTTCTTGTAGCTTCAACCTCCAGGACTCAAGTGATCCTCCTACCTCAGCTCCCCAAGTAGCTAGGACCACAGGCATGTGCCACCACACCTGGCTAATTTTTTTTTTTTTTTTTTTTTTGTGGATAGGGTGTCTCCCTGTGTTGCCCATGCTGGTCTTGAACTCCTGGGTTCAAGTGATCCTCCCACCTCGGGCTTCCAAACTGCTGAGATTATAGGCGTGAGCCACTGTGCCCGGCCTGAGAAGAGAGGAATGTACCCAATTTGTACAGGTATCTGAGGGCACAGATAAAACCTTGGATTGGCTAACCTCAAGAGGCTTTTAAAAGTCTAATCTGAGATTCCTTAGGAAAAGTTCCGGCAAAGCCAGTTGAAAAGGGGCCTTGTCTGGTCACGGTGGCTAACACCTCTAATTCCAGTGCTTTGGGAGGCTAAGATGGGAGGACTGCCTGAGGCCAGGAGTTCAAGACCAGCCTGGGTAATATAGTAAGACCCCATCTCGACAAAAAATAAATTAACCGGGCCTGGTGACGCATGCCTGTAGTCCTAGCTACTCGAGGCTGAGGTGGGAGGATTGCTTGAGCCCAGGATGTTGAGGCTGCAGTGAGCCATGGTTGTGCCACTTCACTCTTGCCTAGGTGACTGATAATTAAAAATTAAAAAAATAAAAGAAACCTATACAGCCCAATCATTATTCTTGCTGTGCCTTATGCAAATAATCAGGCCAAGGATAATGAGACTAAAACATATTTTGCAAATAAATTGGTCCTAACATGATTTGTTTTTTGTAGAAATGGGGGACTGGAGATTAAAAAAAACCATATGTTTCAAAAGAAACTATAGTACACTTGTTATTAGATTCTACCTTTGAGAAGGATGATGATGATGATTATTATTATTGAGATGGAGTCTTGCTCTGTCGCCCAGGCTGGAGTGCAATGGCACGATCTTGGCTCATGCAACCTTCACCTCCTGGGTTCAAGTGATTCTCCTGTTGCAGCCTCCCAAGTAGCTGGGATTACAGATTCGTGCCACCACACCTGGCTAATTTTTGTAGTTTTAGTAGAGACAGGATTTCACCATGTTGGCCAGGCTGGTCTCGAACTCCTGACCTCAGATGATCCACTCACCTCAGCCTCCCAAAGTGCTGGGATTACAGGCATGAGCCACGGTGCCCAGCCTTTGTTCATTATTTTTAAGATCTTATTATTTGTCTACAGTTTAGACTGGATCCTGAACTTTTTCCTGGCTATACGCCTCTAAACTAACATTAAAAAAATTTTTTTCTTTTTCTCCCCTTTTTGTCCCTGACTTGAAATTACTAGAAATTAAAACTGTGCTTTTCTTAAAGCTCTGCAAACTAATGCTATACACCTTAAGCTTTGGGAGAAATGACAGCAACTTACATATAAGCAACTGTTTTGCCTGCTGATGTATGCACTTTTCAGAAAGTTCATTTAAACACTTGATTCAAACTACAGTCCAGAAAAACCTGTCAGATTGCTGCTGTAATGAAAGTGCTTCAGAGACTCATAAAAAATTAACCTAGGATTAGAATAATGATTGCCCAAAGAATATATATATATATTAGTATTTATTGATCATTCTTGGGTGTTTCTCAGAGAAGGGGATGTGGCAGGGTCATAGGATAATAGTGGAGAGAAGGTCAGCAGATAAACACGTGAACAAAGGTCTCTGGTTTTCCTAGGCAGAGGTCCCTGCGGCCTTCCACAGTGTTTGTGTCCCTGGGTACTTGAGATTAGGGAGTGGTGATGACTCTTAAGGAGCATGCTGCCTTCAACCATCTGTTTAACAAGGCACATCTTGCACCGCCCTTAATCCATTTAACCCTGAGTTGACACAGCACATGTTTCAGAGAGCACGGGTTTGGGGGTAAGGTTATAGATTAACAGCATCCCAAGGCAGAAGAATTTTTCTTAGTATGGAACAAAATGGAGTCTCCTATGTCTACTTCTTTCTACACAGACACAGGAACAATCTGATCTCTCTTTCTTTTCCCCACATTTCCCCCTTTTCTTTTCAACAAAACCGCCATCGTCATCATGGCCCGTTCTCAATGGTCGCTGTCTCTTCGGAGCTGTTGGGTACACTTCCCAGACGGGGCGGCCGGGCAGAGGCGCTCCTCACCTCCCAGACGATGGCTGGCCGGGCAGAGGTGCTCCTCACTTCCCAGACAGGGCAGCTGGGCAGCGGCGCTTCTCACTTCCCAGATGATGGGCCGCCGGGCAGAGGCACTCCTCACTTCCCAGACGGGGCAGCTGGGCAGCGGCGCTTCTCACTTCCCAGATGATGGGCCGCCGGGCAGAGGCGCTCCTCACTTCCCAGACGGGGCGGCCGGGCAGAGGGGCTCCCCACTTCTCAGACGATGGGTGGCCAGGCAGAGGTGCTCCTCACCTCCCAGACGGGGCGGCCGGGCAGCAGCGCTCCTCACTTTCCAGACTGGGCAGCCGGGCAGAGGGGCTCCTCACATCCCAGACGGGGCGGCCGGGCAGAGGGGCTCCCCACTTCTCAGACGATGGGCGGCCAGGCAGAGGTGCTCCTCACCTCCCAGATGGGGCGGCCGGGCAGCGGCGCTCCTCACCTCCCAGACGGGGCAGCCGGGCAGAGGCGCTCCTCACCTCCCAGACGGGGCGGCCGGGCAGAGGGGCTCCCCACTTCTCAGACGATGGGTGGCCAGGCAGAGGTGCTCCTCACCTCCCAGACGGGGCGGCCGGGCAGCAGCGCTCCTCACTTTCCAGACTGGGCAGCCGGGCAGAGGGGCTCCTCACATCCCAGACGGGGCGGCCGGGCAGAGGGGCTCCCCACTTCTCAGACGATGGGTGGCCAGGCAGAGGTGCTCCTCACCTCCCAGATGGGGCGGCCGGGCAGCGGCGCTCCTCACCTCCCAGACGGGGCGGCCGGGCAGAGGTGCTCCTCACCTCCCAGACGGGGCGGCCGGGCAGAGGGGCTCCTCACATCCCAGACGATGGGCGGCCGGGCAGAGGCTGTAATCTTAGCACTTTGGGAGGCCAAGGCAGGCGGCTGGGAGGTGGAGGTTGTAGCGAGCCGAGATCACGCCACTACACTCCAGCCTGGGCAACACTGAGCATTGAGTGAGCGAGACTCTGTCTGCAATCCCAGCACCCCGGGAGGCCGAGGCGGGCAGACCACTCGAGGTCAGGAGCCGGAGGCCAGCCCGGTCAACAGGGCGATACCCCATCTTCTCCAAAAATACAAAAACCAGTCAGGCGTGGCGGCGCACGCCGGCAATTCCAGGCACTCGGCAGGCGGAGGCAGGAGAACCACGGGAGCCCGGGACAGGGAGGCTGCAGCGAGCCGAGACCATGGCAGTACAGTCCAGCCTCAGCAACAGAGGGAGACCGAAGGGAGGGAGAGGGGGAGGGGGAGGGAGAGGGACTGAATATTTTAATTGAAGACACAGTCACATAGCTTAAATCAGCTTCCAGGATTACTTTCCCTTTGTAGCTGTAATTTGGCATTGGTCCTTTTCTGATGTAATTTCCCCCTCTCTAGGATGTGACCACCTAAGAGGGAGCCTTCATGGTAACATAGGATTGGATAAACCAATAAACCACAATCTCGTGTCTTCCTCAACGCTTTCTCCAAAAGCTTTGAAGAATAGGGGAAATGAAAAGGAAATTTAAAAATGTCAGGACCTCCAAACTTAAGCCCAGATGCTGAGTCGTGCAACACCCACTTTCAAATGAATACCTGTTACTAGCATTATGCATCAGCCAGATCCCCATGGAAAGGTAAAAGGCCTCAAGCATCTACAAAGGCCTGCCCCCACAGATCATTCATAAGTAAATTCTTTGCTGGCCTCCTATAAGCAAGGGAAACAGGAACATAGGAGAGCCAGGGTGACACCATTTTAAAATGAACTCCATTTGAAAACCAGGAAGGCACATTCTTTGCCAATCACAAACTATGGTCATAAGATATTTACAATTGAGGAAACAGCCCAAGGATACCTACAAGGACACAATCCTACAACAAAAGAAAGTCCAGATGTCTCAATACCCATAATAGTATACGCTTTCAAGATAATTATAATTATGCTTTGATGCACTCACACACTAAAGTGTCAAGGATAGATTCCTTTCCTTCTCTTTTCTTTCTTCCTTTCTTTCTTTTTTTTCTTTCTTTCCTTCCTTCCTTCCTTTCTCTTTCTTTCTTCTCTCTGTTTCTCTCTTTCTTATTTTTTCCCAACAGAGTCTCACTCTGTTGCCCGCGATGGAGTGCAAATGGTGTGATCTTGGCTCACTGCAAACTCCGCCTCCCCACAGACTCCACCACCCTGGCTCAAGAGATCCTTCCACCTCAGCCTCCTGAGTAGCTGGGGCCACAGGCGTGTGCCACCACGCAGGCTAATTTTTGTATTTTTAGTAGAGATAGGGTTTTGCCTTGTTGCTCAGGCTGGTCTCGAACTCCTGAGCTCAAACAGTTTGCTGGCCAGTCTCCCAAAGGTCTGAGATTACAGGAATGAGTCACCGCACCCAGCCAATAGTTTTCTTTTTTTTTTTTTTTTTTTTTTTTGAGGCAGAGGCTCGCTCTGTCGCCCAGGCTGGAGTGCAGTGGCGCGATCTCCGCTCACTGCAAGCTCCGCCTTCTGGGTTCACGCCATTCTCCCGCCTCAGCCTCCCGAGTAGCTGGGACTACAGGCACCTGCAACCACTCCCGGCTAATTTTTTGTCTTTTTAGTAGAGACGGGGTTTCACCGTGTTAGCCAGGACGATCTCGTTCTCCTGACCTCGTGATCCACCCGCCTGGGCCTCCTAAAGTGCTGGGATTACAGGCGTGAGCGACCACGCCCGGCCTTCTTTTTCTTTTTAATTTTTTTGTAGAACAAATTTTATTTTAAAAATAGGGACGAGGTCTTGCTATGTTGTCCAGGCTGATGTTGAATTCCTGGGCTCAAGCAGTCCTCCCACCTTGGCCTCCCAATGCTGGATTACAGGCATGTGCCACCAGTAGTTTTCTTTAAATCAACAGAATAATAAATTTGGTCATGCTTCCAGCCCACCCACAGGTAGACACAGCTTAGCTCAGTCTCTACATAGACAAGACTCCTATATACGAAAAACGTAAAGACGAGGCATTCCTCCGCTTGCTTTCTGAGGACACCCTACCCTGTATTTGAGTAGCCTTCAATAAACCTTCCCTCCCCCCTGAACTCTGTGACTCGCCTGGAATTCCCTCCTGCACGAGATCCAAGAACTTTCTCTTAGGGTCTGGATTGGGACCCCTTTTTTTTTTTGGCAACACAAGGATATGCCAATTGTAACTTTAGGTCTACAAACTAAGTCTAGTTCTTAATTTTTTTTTTTTTTTGAGACTAACTCTCATTCTGTCGCCCAGGCTGGAATGCAGTGATGCGATCTCGGCTCACTGCAACCTCTGCCCCCTGGGTTCATGTGATTCTCCTGCCTCAGCTTTCCAAGTAGCTGGGATTACAGGTGCATGCCACCATGCCTGGCTAATTTTTTTTTTTTTTTTTGAGAAGGAATTTCATTCTATTGCCTGGGCTGGAGTGCAATGGCGTGATCTCAGCTCACTGCAACCTCCGCCTCCTGGGTTCAAGCGATTATCCTGTCTCAGCCTCCTGAGTAGCTGGGACAGGCATGCTCCACCACACCCAGCTAATTGTTGTATTTTTAGTAGAGATAGGGTTTCACCATGTTGGTCAGGCTGGTCTTGAACTCCTGACCTTAGGTGATCCACTTGCCTTGACCTCCCAAAGTGCTGGGATTACAAGCATGAGCCATCGTACCTGGCCTTAATTTTTGTATTTTTAGTAGAGATGGAGTTTCACCATTTCATCCAGGTCGGTCTCGAATTCCTAACCTCAAGTGATCTGCCCGCCTTGGCCTCCCAAAGTGCTGGGATTACAGGCATGAACCACCATGCCCAGCCTAGCTGCTAAAATTAAAGTTGATTGCATGCTGATAATGTTGATTGCAAGCTTAGATAGAAGTGCAGGTGCAGAATAAAGACAAGACTCATTCCTCTACCTACCCAGAGACATGTGCATACTTGACTCTTCCTTTACTCTCTTTTTCTTTTCAAACATCCAGTTTGTCTTATGTAAAATGTAGATTTACCAGGCAGTAGCTAGAGTCTCACAGGAATGTAGCCATTCGCCTTACCACCTATCTGCCCTTTTTCCTAAAATCCTTTCCCCCATTTAAGGAAATGTGTAAATACTAAATCCCCTGAAACTCTCTTGAGAAAAACAGCCACAGATGTACCTGTGGCTTGTATTTTTCCTGGAAGCACCCTCAAGCTGACTTAATAAACCTCGATGATTGAGATTTATGCCTTGGTCATTCTATTCAGATGTCAGAAGGACCCATGGGAAGAAGCAGAGAGAAAGGTCTGTAGGAAGAGGCTAAGGAGCCCAATCTTCTCCCGGAAAATGGACACTTCGGGTGGTCATGAATTGCAGGGCTATTGGTAGTGGGGTGAGTAAAGAGGAAGAGAAAGAGAGCAAGGCCCCAAGGAGAAGGGGAAACAGGGAGGGAGGAAGCGGCCATGCCCTGTCCTCCCCTCCTCCAGTGTCCCTGCCCCTCCCCAACCTCAGAATTCCCATTGTTCCTTGAGAACTCAGACACTAGCTTCCCCACCAAGGCCTCCTCCCTCTGCATTCCCCCAGCCTGTCCATTCTTGGTCACACGGACTCCGACTCTGGTCAGCTGCTTGTATGCCTGTCTCACCTAGTTAACTTAAATTCCTTGGGGTCAGGAACAACGCTTTCTTCTTATTTTCCATGCCACAGCTCCATTTACTGTGACTGACACACAGAAATATTGGCTTGGAGTCGATTATCTCAGGGATGCAGCTCAAAGTAAATGTGTCTTGTATAGAGTGGGCATAGGGATGCTTTAATGAGGAACGAGCAAGTCCCAAGAGGAGCAAGGAAAACTTGAGCTGCAACCACTTTGCATTTCAGATGATGAATTAGAGCGGTTGTTATCGAATCTGCCACCAGATGGCGATCCAGGTAAAAAAGATCTTCGGGCTACTCTTCAGCCCGGTGACCTGATCTTCCCCCAAACTCAGATCCTTGCTGCCTCCCAGAAACAGCAGACACCTAAGTCCAATGTAGCTTGCCAGGATCTCAGGGAATGAAATTTTATAGTTTGCTGGCATTTTCCTCAGGGGAGCAGAGGCAAGAAAACAATCAAATCCAAGTTTGCGCCACTGCACACCAGCCTGGGCGGCAAAGCAAGACTCCCGTCTCAAAAAAAAAAAAAAAAAAAAAGAAAGAAAGAAAGAAAGAAAACAATCAAATCCATGATCTGCTGTTTACCGGATGAAGAATAAGACTGCCTAAAGGCAATGTGTTTAGTACAAAGGTGTCATAAGCTCTGAGCTGGTTCCTGCTTTACCAATTTCTGGAAGTGTGACATTAAAGCAACCATTCTCTTTTCTGGGCCTGGTTTTCCTCTGTAAAATGTCAGTTCAAGTTCCAGCCTGTCTTGGGATGTCATCGGCCTTTACAACCTACCTGGGCTATGGCCCTGCGATTAAGTGCACAGTGGAAGCTCAGTCCCCTTGCTTTTCTGCCTCTCTTAGGGAACCACAGTCACGGAAACCAGCACTTGCTGCCATAGGAACTGCTAATATCTTGGACATTCCCTGTATTCTCTCCCAGCCCAAACAGGCATAGCCAGAGGAGTGAGACATGCAGAAAAATGAAAGAAGCCCAGGGCATTGTTCAGCAGTGAGCCTAAAGTCTGTACATGCAATAGCATAATATTTGTGAAAATTCTTGCAAAATGCAAAGCTGATGGCATATGACTTGTAACTCATTCTTGTATATAACAGTAGAACAACGTGCAGCTGAAGAAAGCACTACTCAGGATGGAAGTAGCCTTGGGAGGGAGGCAAGGAGTAGTGAGGAGGGAGAGAATGAGCTGTTTCTGTAACATTTCATTTCATAAGAGAGATGGATGGACTTCAAGCATCTGTGGCAAAAGGTCACCTCAGATAAATCTGATTGGTTCCAAATTATTTTCTGTAATCCTCCCTATGTTTGACTCATTATTTTAATTAAAAAGAAAAAATATTTAAAGTAATTTAAAAAATAACAGAGCTCACCAGCCCCTTAGAGCGCAGCTTGGTCTAGGGTAGTTTCTTTAACTAGCAGAGCTTTCTGTAGATACAGACATGCGTTCACAAAGTATCTTTAGGTTTCCCAGGCCCAGGAGGGGTGAGATAACACTAAGGGAGGGAGATCTGCTCTCGGAGGAGGGACCTGCTCTAACCAGCCCTGTAGCTCTGCAAATCTTTGGAATTTTGTCCTTATCTGTAAATAGGGATGAAGTTTGTCCCATTTATCTTATTCAGTTATAATGTGCATCAGATAAGATGATATTTGTAAAAACAACTTGAAAATACAAAATGATGTACACAGGTATTATTTAGTTGTGAAGCTCTAAGTCCTGAGGCCTCATTTATATTAACAATAGCAATAACAATAACAATACAGACTGGGCGTGGTGGCTTACACCTATAATCCCAGCACTTTGGGAGGCCAAAGCATGCGGATCACGAGGTCAGGAGTTTGAGACCAGCCTGGACAATATGGTGAAACTCAGTCTCTACTAAAAATACAAAAATTAGCCAGACATGGTGGCGTGCGCCTGTAGTCCCAGCTACTCGGGATGCTGAGGCAGAAGAATCGCTTGAACTCGGGAGGTGGAGGTTGCAGTGAGCTGAGATCTCACCACTGCACTCCAGCCTGGGTGATAGAGTGAGACTCTGTCTCAAACAAACAGAAAACAATACAATGGCAAGGGAAGAAATAAAAGGAGGGTGTGTAATGTGGTAAGGAGGGAAGGAAAAATGAAGAAAGAAGAAAAACCTATTGAAAATAGCCAAGAAAACAGCTGCCCTTCTAAGATACTGACTTGAGGGCTTTCAAAATAATGGAAATTATGCTTCACAAAAAATAATCCCAATGGTCATGGTCATTAGAATTTAGAACAATATTTATATGGCTCCCTGTGGTGAATCAACAATTATTTTCTATGGTTTCAATTTTCAGAGTTTAAATAATGAACATAGCAATACCACCAAAGAAACATTCATTAAATATCAATATAAAATAAAGTGGAAGAAAAAGAGAAAAACAGCAAGCTGCTCTTGCAGTGTTTCCAACCGAGACTCTGTTCTGCAAACCCTGGGGGATCAGCGTGGATTGAGCTATTACTAGAGGTTGGGGTTAAACACGGTAGGCTATAGACTTTCTGGGGGAGAAACAAGTCAATTTCTATTCTGAAAACCTGGCACTGCCTAAGAAAATCCAAACCCTTCAAACAGAAGCTTCACAAGAGTGTAGTTAATGGCATAAAAGAGTGCTCAGAGACTCACCCACAGAGACTTTCTGATAGCTGATGCCAGGAACAGCAAAAAGCAGAATGTCCAGTTGGGGATAGTTAACCAAGCCCCTCTCAATTCTTCTTCTTGAGGCTATCCTCTCCTCACTGGTCCCCATTTTATAACCATGCTCAAGGAGCCTAGGCTTCTCTTCTTCTCTTACAGCATGTTTAATATCACTACTTTATCCATTCTGTACTGTTGCAGGCTGAAGGTGACATTACACTTAGAGGGATCCACAGATTCAAGAGGCTGCTTGGGGAGGGCAGCACAGTGAAGTACAAGGACTTTGACATCAGAGAGGCCTGGATTCAAGTCCCAATTTCTGTGTGTGGTAACCAGTCTGCAAGACAGCCTGTGATGGTTCCTGCCTCCTCGTATTCATGTCCTTAGTTCCCTTGCGCATTGAATCAGGGCTGGCTCTGGGTGACCAATAGAATGTGGAGGAAGTGATGGGGTATGAATTCCGAGGCTAGGTCACAAAAGGCATTGTATCTTCCACCTCTTAGATCTCTCTCTCTGCGGAAGCCAGCCACCGCTCTCCAAGGACTCTCGAGCAGCTCCATCTACAGATTCACATGGAGAAGAATTAAGGGTTCCTGCCAATCACCAGCACCACTTTGCCAGCCTTGTAAGTGGGCCACCTTGGAATTGGAGCCTCCAGTTCCTACTGACATCTGACTGCAACATCATGAGAGACCCTGAGTTTGAACCACCCAGCTGAGCTGCTTCTGAGCTAACCCACTGAAACCATGAGAAATAATCATTATTGTGTCA
Source organism: Pan troglodytes (assembly GCF_028858775.2). Taxonomy (NCBI): domain Eukaryota; kingdom Metazoa; phylum Chordata; class Mammalia; order Primates; family Hominidae; genus Pan; species Pan troglodytes. Next base: position 12,016,434 of record NC_072419.2, on the reverse strand, counting down.
AATCCTAAATTTGGGAGTGATATGTTATATAGCCATATTAACAAGAACTTAACCTAAGTATTGGGGGCATTTAGGGCTGATATTCATTTGGGAGGCACCTGTACAGCTGTATCAATTGTTCAATTATTTAAATATTTCTAAGTTGCTTGGTAAAAAGTCCTGTGCTTGAATTAACCTGATCTTGAATTGCAAGCTCCCTGAGGTGCCTCGCAAAGACAAATCAAATCCTCCTCAGAGGAAGGTAACATTATCCTTGCCCTCAAATTATTTCAACAAGCATTTTACAAATACCATGTTCAGCACACAACCAAAGATAAACTGACATATGGTTAAAAACAGAATGTTTTTAGACACCCAGAAGACATCCTTCACTGAGGGCCTATGTGATAGAAAAATTAAGCATATGATGACAATGGATTCAGTGTATGGCACGGAGAAATAAACCAAAAGTTGGGAAAGGTGTAAATGGCCCTAATGGGAAAGGAAAGAGGCTTCCATTGCTTCCCAAGACTGGGACCCATCTCTAAGAACCACAGAGAACAAATCTGTCTCCTTGCTGTTCTCCAGAGGGTAGTTGGACCTCAGATGGATTAATCAGAGAACCAGGACCCCCAGAGCCCAAACTCCCATTTTTCTGAAAATTCCCACGTCCAAGTTTGGCTGGAGAACATCCAAGTTGCCTCTTCAAGGTAGCCGGCGCCATGGACCTTTAAAAGGGACCAAAGTGTTCAGAGGACCAGGAATCCTTACTTGAATATTCTAGACTGCAAGACACCTAGAGATTCATAGAAAACATGACTGAGGGAAAATGCTCCTCTAACCTGAAGGATGGAGACTTAGACCAGCTAGTATCAGATTGAGGGGAAAAAATGAGTTGTTTTTTTTTTTCACCAAGTATGTAAAAAAATTAAAACCCACTGTAGAATATTAGCAAGATCTTCAACAAGTCTCTCATTATACAGATGAGGAAATTAAGAACCAGGAGGTTAGAAATTCAGTCCCAGCATGCTGACTCACAGAACATATGTGGACTTTTCTTACACTCCACTGCTCTGATGAATATTGTTAAACACTCTTTCTTCCTTACTCTTAGGATATCAGGGCCTTGAATGTCACAGACTACCTGGCACTTGTTTCCCAACAAGCTAATATTGACCCACACAAACTGAAAGCCTCAATTTGACATTATTTGTAGCATCCCCTTGTCCTTTTCTTTCTAAACCCCAATTCCAGTATCCACTGCAACCTTCTAGGTAGGCATCCGCAAAAGGTCTTTCTTCTGATCCTGCCAACTCATCATGGTGCATGGTTTTGAGTAGTGCCATAGAGAATATCTTAATTTCTCTGAGCTTTAGTTAAGAGTGATATACACTGGAAACAAGGAGCTTCCTGCTTCCTCTTTGTAAATTTTGATAAGAGATTCCCCAGTGGTCGGAATTTGCCAGGGACCCCCAGCCCCATTCATGCATGAGCTCTTTATCCCTAAAGATGACCAAGGAGAGCCTCAGTGCCTCTCTGCCAGTCTTGGGAGGCAGGAATGATCCACATAATTTCAAAGATTTCTCCCAACTCTAAGAACTCTGGTCATGTAGGGGGAGGAATGCATTAATTACTAAAAATAATTTAAAAAATGATTTAGTATAATTTCTGGGGTGCCTACTCTGTTTTACCAACTACCCCTTCCACCTCCATCTACCACCATGATTTTCATTATCTTCTCTGCACCTCCATGGCAACCTCTGTCGTGGTCTGGAGAAACTTAGCCTTCAATTCCAACTATCTGTCAAGACCTGAGCAAGTCCACTAACTCCTCTGAAACTCAGGCTCTTCAGTAAATGGGCCTAATGAAGAGGAAAGAGGCTTCCATTGCATCCCAAGACTCGGACCCAGCTCTAGGAATCACTGAGAACAAATTCATCCGCATCCACTTGCTGTTCTCCAGAGGTAGCTGGACTTCAGATGGGATAACCGGAGAACTAGAACCTCCAGAGCCCAGAGTCTTATTTCTCAAAGTTCCCATGTCCAAGCTTGGATGGAGAACACCCGAGTTGCCTCTTTAAGGTGGCCTGAATGATGGACCTATAAAAAGGACCAACATGTTCAGAGGACCAAGCATCCTTACCTAAATGTAAGGCTCTCTTCCTGCATCATGGCATTACTGTTAGGAGGGACTGTATTAGGTTTTTTTCACACTGCTATAAAGAAATACCTGAGCCTAGGTAATTTATAAAGACGTTTAATTGGTCCATGAATCCACAGGCTGTACAGGAAACATGGCTAGGGAAGCCTCAGGAAACTTACAATCATGGTGTAAAGGGAAGCATGGAGAAGGGGAAGCAGGCTTGTCTTACATGGCTGGAGCAGGAGGAAGACAGAGAGGGAGGGTGCTACACACTTGTAAACAACCAGGTCTCATGAGAAGTCTGTCATGAGAACAGCACTAGAAGGATGGTGCCAAACCATTAGAAAGTGCCCCTATGTCCAATCACCTCCCACCAAGCCCCACCTCCAACATTGGGGATTACAATTGAACATGAGATTTGGATGGACACACAGATCCAAAGCATATCAGATAGTAACGAACATGGAGGAGCAGCCCAGTATCCAGCACAAAGGCCCTCAGTAAACAGAAGACTCAGAAGGAGGGCCACCCTGTCTCAGGAGCACTGTTGGCCTGCCCTTCTTTCCTTCAGCCTCCTGGAGGGCAGGGTCTGTGTCTTCTTCATCTGTACCCTGAGCCCCTAGTCCTCATGGCTAGTAGGCACTTCACGAACTCATTACTCCAACATTAGAGGTAGAGAACCAGGAGAGTGGCTAAAAACAAGATTTAGACTCTTTAAGCAGGTAATATAGAAACACAGCCAAATGTTCTTAGAGATGAGTTGTACTTTTCAGCTTTACTTGGCCTTTTAATATGACTGCTACTGCTTTAGCATATGTCAAAATAATTGACCAAGATGGGCAAAAAGTCACTAAGAATGAAAGCACTTCCATTAAGGAATATTTTATTTTCCATGAGGTCTTTGAGAGCTTAGAGAGAAATTGAAGCAATAGTGAAATAATAGAGAGTAGACTGCTGCAATTAAATGTGATTTACCACAACTTAAGTATCACTTTCAGATAGTGTCAAATTAAAGCATTTAAGAAGATTGCTGAAAATAGGAGACTTTTTTCTTATCTAAGTGAAATGCTGGCACACGAGGCCTCCAAAGGGAAACTGCCAGATGCTGCTTTATGTGCTTGGCGTGTTTGTGCCTAACATCTCCATAGTGTTTTTGAATTTTACATTATCTGCAAAATTGCCACTTCATTAGAACTGCCTCAGAAACTCCCTTTTAAACGATGGAGGTAGCCGTCAACGTGCATCTGTGCTGCCCCGTTCTCATTTCAGAAATGTGGGAGTTATTTTCAAAAATACCTTTTTATTTAATTTTGAATTTTGTATGCCTTCAGGAAAAATATTCATTGGTTCAGGAAGTCAGAGGGATGACTTTAAAATCAGTATATTTAATATATCTCTTTGTTTAAATGGTTAGGAGCTAACAGTTCCTGAAGTTCGACCTCATTGCAGTGATATATGGCATAAATTCCCAACATAATTTTGTTTTAGCTTTGACAGTAGTCTCTTACAATTTGAGGTTTAAAAGAATTTGAGTAAAAGTGGATATAGAATACCCTTTCTTTCTTTCGCTTGCCTTATTGCCCTGGCCAGAACTTCCAATACTGTGTTGGATGGGAGTGGTGAGAGAGAGCATCCTTGTCTTGTGCCAGTTTTCAAGGGGAATGTTTTCAGCTTTGGCCCATTCAGTATGATATTTGCTGTCAGTTTGTCAGAAATGGATCTTATTATTTTCAAGTATCTTCCTTTAGTACCTACTTTATTGAGAATTTTTTAACATGAAGGGATTTTGAATTTTATTGAAGAACTTTTCTGTGTCTATTGAGATAATAATTTGGTTTTTGTTTTTAGATATCTTTATGTGATGAATTACGTTAATTGATTTGCATATATTGAACCAGCCTTGTATCCCGGGGATGATGCCAACTTGATCGTGGTGGATAAGCTTTTTGATTTTCTGCGTATTTGGTTTGCCAGTATTTTAGTGATAATTCTTACATCAATGTTCATCAGGGATATTGGCCTGAAGTTTTCTTTTTTTGTTTTATATCTGCCAGATTTTGGTATCAGGATGATGCTGGCCTCATAGAATGAGTTAGGGAGGAGTCTCTCCTTTTCAATTATTTGGAATAGTTTCAGAAGAAAGGGTATCAGCTCCTTTTTGTATTTCTGGTAGAATTCAGCTGTAAATCCATCTGGTCCTGAACTTTTTTTTGGTTGGTAGGCTATTTATTACTGCCTCAATTTCAGAACTTGTTATTTGTCTATTCAGGGACTCAACTTCTTTCAGTTTCAGTCTTGGAAGGGTGTGTGTGTGTCCAGGAATTTATCCATTTCTTCTAGATTTTCCCGTTTATTTGTATAGAGATGTTTATAGTATTCTCTGATGGTTGTTTGTATTTCTGTGGGGTCAGTGGTGATATCCCCTTTATCATTTTTTTATTGTGTCTATTTGATTCTTTTCTCTTAGAGGAAGTAAAATTGTCTTTGTTTGCAGATGACATGATCCTATATCTAGAAAATCCCTTCATCTCAGCCCCAAAGCTTCTTAAGCTGATAAGCAACTTTAGCAAAGTCTCAGGATACAAAATCAATGTGCAAAAGTCATAAGCATTCCTATGTACCACCAAGAGGCAAGTAGAGAGCCAAATCATGAATGAACTCCCATTCGCAATTGCTACAAAGAGAATAAAATACCTAGGAATACAGCTAACAAGGGAAGTGAAGGACCTCTTCAAGGAGAGCTATGAACCACTACTCAAGGAAATGAGAGAGAACACAAACAAATGCAAAAACATTCCATGCTCATGGATAGGAAGAATCAATGTCATGAAATTGGCCATACTGCCCAAAGTAATTTATAGATTAAATGCTATTCCCATTAAACTACCATTGATGTTCTTCACAGAATTAGAAGAAACTATTTTAAAATTCATATGGAACCAAAAAAGATCTCATATAGCCAAGAAAATCCTAAGGAAAAAGAACAAAGCTGCAAACATCATGCTCCAGACTTCAAACTATACTACAAGGGAACAATAACCAAAATAGCATGATACTTGTACAAAAACAAACACGTAGACCAATGGAACAAAATAGAGAACTCAGAAATAAGGCCGCACATCTACAACCATCTGATCTTTGACAAACCTGTCAAAAAACAAGCAATGGGGAAAGGATTCCCTATTTAATAAGTGGTGCTGGGAGAACTGGCTAGTCATATGCAGAAAATTGAAGCTGGACCCCTTCCTTACACCTTATACAAAAATTAACTCAAGGTGGATTAAAGACCTAAATCTAAAGCCCAAAACTATAAAAACCCTAGAAGAAAATCTAGGCAGTACTATTCAGGGGATAGGCATGGGCAAATATTTCATGACGAAATCACCAAAAGTAATTGCCACAAAAGCAAAAATTGACAAATGGGACCTAATTAAACTAAAGAGTTTCTGCACAGCAAAAGAAACTATCATCAGAGGCTGGGCACGGTGGCTCACACCTGTAATCCCAGCACTTTGGGAGGCCAAGGTGGGTGGATCATGAGGTCAGGAGTTTGAGATCAGCCTGGCCAATGTGGTGAAACCCCATCTCTATTAAAGATACAAAAAATTAGCCGGGCATGGTGGTGCACACCTGTAATCCCAGCTACTCGGGAGGCTGAGGCAGGAGAATCACTTGAACCTGGGAGGCAGAGGTTGCAGTGAGCCAAGATTCCGCCATTGTACTCCAGCTTGGGCAACAGGGTGAGACCCCATCTCGAAAAAAACAAAAAAAGAAAAAAGGAAACTATTATCAGAGCAAACAGGCAACCTACAGAGTGGGAGAAAATTTTTGTATTGTATTTATCTCACAGAAGTCTAATATCCAGAGTCTACAAGGAACTTAAACACATTTACAAGAAAAAAACAAACAACTCCATTAAAAAGTGGGCAAAGTATATGAAAAAGACACTTCTCAAAAGAATACATTCATGCAGCCAACAAACATGAAAAAAAGCTCAACATCACTGATCATTAGAGAAATGCAGATCAAAACCACAATGAGATATCATCTCATGCCAGTCAGAATGGTTTGTATTAAAAAGTCAAGAAACAACAGATGATGGCAAGGCTGTGGAGAAATAGGAACGCTTTTACACTGTTGGTGGGAATGTAAATTAGTTCAACCATTGTGGGAGACAGTGTGGTGATTCTTCAAAGATCTAGAACCAGAAATACCATTTGACCCAGCAATCCCATTGCTGGGTATATAACCAAAGGAATATAAATAATTCTGTTACAAAGATACATGCACACATATGTTCATAGCAGCACTATTCACCATAGCAAAGACATGGAATCAACCCAAATGCCCATCAATGATAGACTGGATAAAGAAAATCTGGTATGCATATACCATGGAATACTATGAAGCCATAAAAGGGAATGAAATCATGTCCTTTGCAGGGATATGGGTGGAGCTGGAAGCCATTACCCTCAGCAAACTAATGCAGGAACAGAAAATCAAACACCGTATGTTCTCACTTATAAGTGGGAGCTGAACAATGAGAACACAGGGACACAGGGAGGGGAACAACACACACAGGGGCCTGTCGGGGGGTTAAGTGTGGGAAGGGGGAGCATTGGGAAAAATAGCTGATGCAGCTGGGCTCAATACCTAGGTGATAGGTTGATTGGTACAGCAAACCACCATGGCGCACATTTACCTATGTAAAAAACTGCACATCCTGCATGTGTACCCCAGAACTTAAAATTTAAAAAGAATGGATATAGATATAAATATGTAAGTATAGATGATATAAACATATTGATATGGGTGGCAAGGTAGGAAAATATTGGTTTCATTTGTAAATTTAAAAAGCAATACACATACACAGAAAAGAGGATTCAGCCTGGGGTTCAACAAATTAGTGTGGTTTATTCCAGGCTGAGGTCAAGGCTTACTGTGGTTCAAGTGCCTAAAGTTTATTTCCCAGGAAAAAATAAAGTGGAGATTTAAAAGGAGTGGTCAGAAAGGATAACTTTTTTTCTTTTCTTTTGAGACAGAGTCTTGCTCTGTCACCCAGGCTAGAGTGCAATGGCATAATCTCAGCTCACTGCAACGTCTGCCTCCCGGGTTCAAGCAATTCTCCTGCCTCAGCCTCCCGAGAAGGTGGGATTACAGGCATCTGCCACCGCACCCAGTTAATTTTTGTATTTTTAGTAGAGATGGGGTTTCACCATGTTGGCCAGGCTGGTCTTGAACTCCTTACCTCAGGCGATCCACCTGCCTCAGCCTCCCAAAGTGCTGGGATTACAGGCGTGAGCCACCAAGCCCGGCCAGAACATTTTTGCAATTAGCAAAAGCCAAGGTGAATTACAGTTGATAGTTTGCATGAACAATATTTGACAAGCTTGATAAAATATGTGGGATATGAATACTTTGTTGATGACAATTTACATCAGATCTTATATAAAATGTTAATATTTTATCTTTTATTCTATAACTTACTTTTTTTTAAACAAGTGAAATGTTTGTTTGTATAGACGTGTGAACATGAAGTTCCTTTTGTATTGATATAACATCCAGTTGTTTGTTTATTGGTTAAAAATGATAATGTTCAACCCCATTGAAGTGAGGGGGGGCAGAAAGATGCTGACCTCAGTAACTTTGGAAATGTTTTAGTGTGTAATACTAAAGGTGAAAAGAACTGAATTTAAGCACTGTACTGTAGTTGATAATATTGCTTCCCATGGGTCAATAATTCTGATACTCATATATATATATATATATATGAATTAAATAATTGAGTAAATGAATGGCAAGTGTTGGGAACAAGATTTCTCTCTTTTGGGGTGAAAGTTTACAGATAAGCAAGGGAATCAGGAGAATAGAATGATCCATGTGGTAAAGGATTACAGTTGGAGAGATCAGTAGGAACTCATGTCTAGCTTAATATAAATGTAAACGGTTACACACAGAAATATTTATAGATATGTTTTATATACAGGTGAGTATACATTCATATATTTCCTTGCTTTGTGAGGTGAAAGTACCTGAATGAAACAACACCCAGTAGCCACTAGCACACCTAGCTCCCAGATCTCAGTTTTTGATGCCATTCTTCAGTAAAAGGAAGCAAGGCTGCTTGGAGAAATTGCTATCAAGGACTGGCGTAGAAAATATACAGGATGAAATTGGAGCATCTTGTAGTGCTTGAAAGTAAGGAAGTGCTGTTTTTGTTGTTGTTGTTTTAAAAAGCATTGATGGGAATATGTCAAAAGGACCGCAGAAGAGCTCTGTGTGTGTGAAAGAGCTCCCAATGACAAAACTGGAATGATTATTTAATTGACACATATTAGATATACATATTTTGGGGGTACGTGTGATAATTTGATACATCCATATAATCAAATCAGGATAATCAGATACCATCACCTTAAATATTTATCTTTTCTTTACACTAGGAACACAGCTTGAACAACAAAATAAATAAAATGATGGTGGATTATAAAACAAACTATACTTGTATAAATAAATTACTGAATAAATAAATAAATAGAGAAGATGAGGCAAATATCCCATGTTGAAGAATTCCAAATAATTGATGTAGATACTGTGCTCTCAAGGAGGGGGGCATAAATTTTCACTCCTAAGTGTGGGCTGCTCATAGTGACTTCCTTACAGACAGCACAGTGTGGTAAAGGGATGGGGTGAAGGGTAACCTTGCCGTGGAGAAATCTGACAAACACGTCTTCAGCCATCAAGGTCAACATCAACAGTGAAAGGTCATGTTGTTAGTATGTTCCCTTGATATGTGATGAAAATGGCACGTTACCTTCAGGGTCCTCCTCCTCAAGAAACCAGCCTAATCATGAGAAAAGTGTAAAATTCCAATAGACGGGCATCCTACAAACTACTTGACCAATATACCTCAAAATTATTAAGGTCATAAAAAAAGGAAAGTCTGAGAAACTGTCACATCCAAGAGGAGCCTAAGGGAACATGGTGACCAAGTGTTATGTGATATTCTGGATGGGATTCTAACACCTAAATAGGACATTAGGTAAAAATAAGGAAATCTGAGTAAAGCATGGACATTAGCTAATAATAATAACGTATCAATATTGGTTCATTAATTGTAACAAATGTACCACAGTAATTTAAGATGATAGCCATGGGGGAAACTCGGTACAGGCATATGGGAACTCTACTGTTTTCTCAACTCTTCTGAAACTCTAAAACTGTTCTTTAAAAATTCAGTCTATTGTTAAAAACTCAAACAAAATGATATGGGCTATAGGCTGGATTACAATTCAAGGCTGTGGACATACACAGAAGAATATTATTAACATTGATTTGACTTATTAACAGCAAAGGTATTTAATTTTCCGAAAAGATTTTCAATTGACCAACTTAAACACTTTATTCTCCAAGCATGATCTACACAGTTTGAGAAATATAATAAGAGAAACTGATAAGGTTTTTTCAGCATTGCAATAATCGCCTTAGCTCTTACTTGCCTGTTTAATCCTTATAATAACTCTAGGAGGAATATGCTGTCTCCATTTTAAAGATGAAGAAATTGCAGTTTAGTCGATTGCCCAAGTTTGGACAGTTAGTAAACAATAAACAAAGATTTGAACTTGGGAAGTGTGAATTCTATACCCACAGTCTTAACCCTATGCTGCACACATACCAACATTAACAGCTGAAAATATTCCCAGTAACTGAGTTGACTGACTTGCTATATGCTGTTATCAGCAACATAATAGTTAGAAATTGATGGCAGCTATTATGAATAAGGACTTTTGCTTTAGACAAGTTGATTTGTAGATTATTTTTCTGGCAGAAATTTGAAACCAGAGAACTGTTGACTATTGGATATCCTATGATTTTTTTTAATAGAGACGGGGTCTCACTGTGTTGCCCAGGATGTTCTTAAACCCCTGGGCTGACGCAATCCACACGCCTTAGCCTCCCAAAGTGCTAGGATTACAGGTGTTAGCTACCACACCTGGCTATTTTTTAAAAATCATAAAATGTGTGAAAAAATTACCATGTCAGTAAAAATTCCCTTCATACCAGAATTTGGCATAGTGTAGAAACAGGTTATTATTGAACTTAGAACATCAGGTTTTTGCCTGAAAAATTATTTCTACTTATCAAGAAATGTTCTTGAATGGAAGTGAACATTATGTCCAAGGCACTGACCTTTCAAAAAAATAAACTGGAGAAAAATGCTTTTATGAAAATAAGGACATTGACCTCACTGTTGGCTACTCTTAATGTGTTGTGTGTGAAATTCTGATTAAAGTATGATAACATTTCAAAAATGTTGCTTAACCTAGTATACACTTTCAAGATATAATCTTTGACTGAGGAAGACTCAGTCTAGCAAAAGTCTTTTCTATAATGTGAACATGACTTTCAGACGAAGATGGCGATGGTACCATCAATATTTTGCCTTAAGAAACTTAAGAACTTAATACAAAAAATTTAAATGTACTCCCTTTAAGGGAAAGCCACCAGCAATTTCTAAACTTAAAGCAGGAAGATGAAAGGATAGAATAAATTGTGCCTTATATTCTACAATTCTAGAAGAAACATGAGCCCAACTCCGGGGTTGCACACAGTCATGCCAGTGTGATTTGGGGAGGAATCCTGAGGCTCCAGCCCTGGGCTCCAAGTTTTGATCCCTCAGCATTGGGTACAGAAGGCGGATTGATGCTGCTGGTGTGGAATTTCCTGGGGCCTGACTTCACTAACTCATCACATCTCATCATTCTTCCGTTCTCTCCTCTCTGAGTCCTTTTCTTCAGCTGTTGCACCATTTCTACTTTGTTCAGAGGGATAATGCTGGAACGTATACGATGTCAAGTTCACTCTGCTTTTATTTTTTATTCCCTTTGGCAGACAGTTGGCATCTGTGTGAAGATGTGAATGGAGGAGGCAGGGTACGCAGTGAGTGCCGCAGCCACAGCTTGGGTTCTCTGCAGCCCTGGCACAGAAGGTAGGAACACCCATGGGGGATGCGGCCACTATGATGTCTTCCCACACAAGAAGTGCCAAGTGCTTTTCTCATGCTTTTCTGGATTGTTCCATGGTGGACGAGTCAGCAGGAGTGAGATGGAGCAGCACAGTAGAGGGGTACCTGGCAAGGCCTGGAGGGAGGAACCCCTGCCCCAAACATTTCAATGATATCAGGTGACAGCCGTGATTCTCTTAGCACCTGGTCTGTTTTGTCCCAGGCCAGGATATCATTGTACATATTCTCAGCTAAGTGAGCACCAATAGAGGAGAGGGAGAGTCTCATGGAAGTTCCTTCTAAGCCTTTGGCTCTTTTTACCTTCAACAAGGTGTGCCACCTCTTTGATCCAGCAAGTGGGAAGAACAGTCCCGGCCTCTTTGCACACAAGACTGTGATACGAATGCACCATCACAGGCCCCACAGGGGAGCTGTCCGCTTCCCCACACAGCTGCTAGGGGCTCTTTTGCATGTTCCCAACCTTTCCTGCCTTTATCTGATATTCGTAAGTACAATTGTAGAAAAGGGAAGTGCTTTACTAGTCAGCAAGTGTCAGCAGGTTGAGGATTCTGTAAAGGCATCTTGGAAAATCAAGGAAGGAGACACATGCCTAATTCCTATGCTCTGTTACCCTGGCCTCCAGCAAAGTCTACCCTCGTATCAGAGAGACCCATTGTAGATAAATATGGGCTGCCAAAAGCAAGACAAGCCTCGGGCAAACTGCCCAACAGATGGTTCAACTCTGTGTGTACCAGCCAAGGGCCAATGTGTCAGACGGTAGCTTCTGTTTGTGCCTTAAGTCAGAGTTGTGAATATAAGATAATTCCGGGATGGCAGGGATCCCACAGTTATGGATGTGGGATGGTTTAGTTCCATCCAAGACAAACTTAGGACATCCTCTTTCAGGGGTTTGAATACACAGCTTTCTCTGCTACCCCCTCAAAGCGTTGGCCACCAGAGCGGAGTGGTTAGAAGGGTGAAGGGCTTTAGACAGGAGGGAAGGAATGTCCTTGCATGGCTTAGAGGATGGGGACCCTAGCCAAGATCTTGGTGCTTTGGCCTGCAGGCAGCATCAGAAGCCAGCCCAGGGAGTGGGGCAGTGGCCTTGTACAGAGGGCTAGTGGTGGCTAAATTTATGTGTCAACCTGACTAGGCTAAGGGATACTCACACAGTGGGTGGAACATGATTCCTAGGTGTGTCTGTGAGGCTGTCCCCTAGAGGTTGGAATTGGACTCAGTGGATTGGGTGAAGATCTGCTCTCACCCGTGTGGGTGGGCACCGTCCAATCCACTGAGGGCCCGAATAGAATAAAAAGGTGGAGGAAGGATGAATTCACTCCCTCTGCTTGAGCTGGGACATCCGTCTTCTCCTTGGACATCTGTGCCCTGCTTCTCAGGCCTTCAAATCCTGGGACTTACACAGACCCCCCACCCCCCCGTCCCCCCAAGGCTAGTCCGATTCTCACTCTGTTGGACTTGAACCAAATTACACCACTGGCTTTTCTGGTTCTCCAGCTTGCAGCCAGCAGATGGGAGTACTTCTCAGTCTCCATAACCACATGAGCAAATTCCTATAATAAATCTCGTCATAGCTATTGATCTATAACTATTTATTCTCTGGGAAACCTTTACTAATACAGGGTTCTTGTTTCCCTCAGGTTCCTTAGATCCTGGGATGAGGAGGTGGACCAGCAGAAGGTGGGCTTGGGAAGGCAGCCCGGGGTCCAAATCCTCCTGACTCTTCAGCTTAGCGGGTTAGTTAACATTCAGAAGCCTTCATCTCCCATCTGCAAAATGGGCATGTCCAACTCAGAAGCTGCCTTGAAGAAAGGGTCTACCCAGCATGGTGCGTGGAGCCTAAGCAATCAGTACTTCAGGACTTCACCCGGCCCCTTTCCAATAACTGCTGCTGTCGCCCTCACAGGATGTCACCTTCAGTGTCTGAAAGCTGGGTTTGATGCGTCTGGAAAGGCGCCCCTGACAGGCGTCGTTGCCAGGAGCCCCTAGTGCCGCCCCCAGCCAGCAGGGGAGAGCGTCCTCTGCCCGCTCACTTCTGACCCTTCTCTCGTTGCACCCGGGACATGGTGCAGCTGGGAGCAGCCTGGGCTGCGCGGAAGGCTCAGATTTGGGGACGGCCCTTGCCAGTGACTGTGAGCTGGGGTGTCTTGGAAACTCCCAGTCTCAGCTTCTCCATTTATAAGATGAGAATGATCATACCAGCCTCAGGCAAGGTTGTTTGTGCATTAGTGAAATCAGGCGTATCAAATAAAGTACCACATTGATCGTGGAGTTGTTGAATAACCAAGAACACACCTATCTGTCTCCAAAAAATAAATGTTGAAAATGATGAGGGCATGGCTCTACGCTGGGAAGGGAAATAGGGTGCTTGGATGAGAGAATCCTGAGGCATGGGACAGTGGAGGGATCCAGGATAGTTCCATAAGAAAATGTGCTTGCACTATGGTTTCTTTGCAGAGGCTCTTGTGTGCTGGGAGGCTGGCTGGGATGGGGAGTTGGTGGCAGAGAATAGTGTCTGTTTTCTTCCTGGTAACTGGAGAGCTCTGCGACAGAGGACTGGGGTCATTAGGAACAAGTGGGCAGGTAGGGACAGCCGTTGGAGTGGACTAGCACTGGTTCCCCTGAAGCTCTCTGGGGTGGAGGTGAAGGAGCTTCTAGGGCAAAGTTTGCCAGTTAAGGAGGAGACACTGTTTGGGCTGCTCTCCGAAATGGAGAACTTTTGTGTGTGCCTGGAGTGTTTCTATTTGAGAAACACTATTTGAGAGGTGGGAAGGTGAATTATTTACCAGTAAGTTTATCCTTCTCTCCTCAGATTCTGCAGAACTTGCAGACCCATAAACAAATTAGACATTGCTTTTCTCCTCTTGCTTAACCTAAATTTCTTTGTGGAAGCTGAAGGAAAATATGAGTAATTTTCTAATATATTCAGTTACAGAGACAGCAAAGAGAAATATTCAAGAAAAAAAGAAAAAAACCCTGAGGTGCTACTGACTTCGTGTATGTCTTAGCTGTAGACAGAATTGGGATTTCCTAATATGGGTTTGTTCCAGTACAGCCCCTCAGAAAGATTTTCATCAGCAAAACACACATTGGAGGACCAGCCGCTGTGCAGTTGTCTCCTTTAAACCATTTTCTCACTTCATTGCTAATTTTCCCAGCACCTTTCTTCTAACAGTTCTACATTTTTGATCTGCAAACAACCTGAGATTATTTCTTTCCCTCTTGGTAAATAAAAGAAATTTAAAGTAGATTCTAGAATGGGTTAGACTGGTTTATTCCAGATCCCTTTAAAAGAAGTCTCTGTTAAAGTTTAAGCCATAAATACAATAAATGGAGTACTGCCTGGTTAACTGAGGGCTGATTCCCAGAGACGCAACCAGGGGGAGCTTCCTGAGCAAGGTAGCTACTCCCTGCCAAGGTAACCACAGCTTTCTAACAATAAGTAAAATGTTTCTACTCATATCATAGGGACCCTACAACAACATGGCCCTTTTCTCTGTGCCATGCAAAAAAGCATCAAGAAAGTAAGAAAGGGCATTTTTGAGAACTAGAAATCTTAGCATCATGCCTTCTCTCTAATTATGTTGGAAACAGGCTTTGAAAAAGAAAAAAACTGAGGAGAAGATCACTAAATAGAATTCAATAAAAATGGCTTTTGATATTCTGTAGCTTGAAAGCATTTGTATTGGGTTTATGTTCTCATGGTTTTTGTTTCAAAGAGTTTAAGGTAAATTTGAATGTCCCATTCCTCTGAGAACTCAGAGAAAGCCAGGTTGATTAAGAAGTAATTAAGAGGCTGGGCGCGGTGGCTCACACCTGCAATTCTAGCACTTTGGGAGGCCGAGGCGGGCCAATCACCTGAGGTCAGGAGTTCGAGACCAGCCTGGCCAACATGGTGAAACCATGCCGCTACTAAAAATACAAAAATTAGCCAGGCGTGGTGGTGCATGCCTGTAATCCCAACTACTTGGGAGGCTTAGGCAGGAGAATCACTTGAACCCGGGAGGCAGAGGGTGCAGTGAGTTGAGATCGTGCCATTGCACTCCAGCCTGGGTGACAGAGCCAGACTCTGTCTCACACACACACACACACACACACACACACACACACACAAAGTAAGGCCAGATTCAAGCTTACTTCTTAGGAAAAAAAAAAAAAAAAAAGGTAATTAAGAACAGGTAGACATTTTAGATAAACTAGCTAATTAGCATTCATAGTTCCTTAAGTTTTGCTCTAATAGTCTGTTATGTTTTGCAAGTATATGATGTGCATATGTAGATATAGTAGTTTATCATTAAGCCTCACCTTGTGATTATTAAATGTGATACTTTGCTCTTTTAATACTTGCAGTTCCTATTTTTAATGTGCAACAAAGTGCACAATTTTCCTTTGGTTCCAGGGAATTTGGTGAATGGAAACTCAGCTATTTTTCCCTAAGTCCCTTTTAGTCACACAAAGGTAATTCACCTGACTTTTCAGTAAATCTCACGGGAGAAAAGAACCGACTTTGGTGGTTCCCAACCTTTTTTTTTCCCCAACCCAGTTTTTGTTCGGCCTCCACTGCATTTACCAAGTAGAGTAGCAACTGTGGAACTATTGCATTCTTTCTACTGAAAAGATACTATTGAAAGGAGACAGAACTTGATCTATAGAAAAAGGGAAGTCATTCTTTGGGTATGGAGGCCAAAGGAATTTCAAAGTCTACAACCTGCTATTAGACTGCTATGTAAAGAGAAGAGCAAGTATTAAACAGAACCCTGAGACACTCGAATTTAGGAACACCCGCATTGACCTTGCCCTACAATTACTCCCCAGTGAGGAGTGATGAGTGGCAAATGACAGTCCCTGACTGGGAGAAAGAGGCAGGTTCAAGACATAGTCTCCCTTATCCTGGTATCCTCATCTCTAAAACATTCACTATTCTTTTTTTTTTTTTTTTCGAGACAGGATCTTACTCTGTCACCCAGGCTAGAGTGCAGTGGTGGGATCTCTGCTCACTGCAACCTTCACCTCCGAGGCTCAAACTGTTCTCCTGCCTCAGCCTCCTGAGTAGCTGGGAGTACACTCACCTGCCACCATGCCCGGCTAATTTTTGTATTTTTCGGTAGAGATGGGGTTTCACCATGTTGGCCAGGCGGGTCTCAAACTCCTGACCTCAGGTGATCTGCCCACCTCAGCCCCCCAAAGTGCCGAGATTACAGGCATGAGCCACTGTGCCTGGCCTAATACTCACTATTCTGTCTCTCTCACCTTACGGGGTTGCTATGAAGTTTAGTGAGTTCATGTATGTGACTCTAGAGGGGGCTGAGTATGTATAAGGTAGGGACCATGTTCTCGATGACTTTTGCATCCTCCCAGCACAGCTTTTGTGGAACTGTACTTTAGCTCTGTGATGGCACATGTGAAATGAAATAAATGTACACAATAAAGAAAAACACAAATGAATGTAAGACACATTTTCCAGTTCAGATTAATGAGAAGAGGCTTAGTTCTCATCTCCTTCCCCCAAATTTGACTTTACAGGGTTGCTTAGACTCGGTGGTGTGCTGGAGCGGGCTCCTACCAGCTAGAAAGAACCAGTTCAATACATCTCTTCTCAACTCCATGTTCAGAGTTGTCAAGTTGGTAGCTTGAAACTGGCCATGCTGGAAGTATTTACAGCATGAAAACTGGCAGGTGCTACATATTATGGCTTTTTTTTTTCTTTCAGAGAACCAATTGTTAAATAGTTACTGGCACTCCACTGCTTAGATTTTACCAGTGCTTGTAAGTAATTTTGGTTTGATTTTACAGACTATGGTATCCATGAGTGTTACGGTTTTAGGGGATATGGAGTGAGCTGAAAACCAAAAGAAAAGCTCCATTCATTTACTACTCACAAATGCATCTTTGCCACTTCCCACAGACAGTATGGAGACAGACATGGTCTTAGGTCCATTCGCATTAGTCACCCTGCACAGAGACTGTGGACTGTAGTGCGTGCCTTGATTCTAGTGAAGGTCTCCTAAAGTCACAACTCTGAGAAGAGATTTGAAGCTAGGGGACCTAGGTTCAATTCCTTCTCAGCCATTACCAACTGTGTGATCTTTGTCAAATAATCTGATTTCTGTCATTTGAGCTGATTTCTTTGGATTGCTCATTTGTAACATAGGATAAATACTTATTTCACAGGCTTGTTAGAATAAATGGGATATTGCATGTAAAACACTTAGCATGTGGCCTGACCTGTAGTGACCTCTAAATAAAAGAAGGGCAGCTATCCATCAAATTACCACGGTCATCCCAATGCTTGTCATCATGAAGGGATCATGGGTAGTCACCATGGTTCATAACTATCCGTGAAAAGGCCTTCTAAGGTCACAGGTGATTGAACCATGGTTTACTTACTCCATCTTTTTTTTTTTTTGAGACAGAGTCTCCCTCTGTCACCTAGGCTGGAGTGCAGTGGCATGATCTTGGCTCACTGCAACCTTCACCTCCCAGGTTCAAGCGATTTTCCTGCCTCAGTCTCCTGAGTAGCTGGAATTACAGGCACCTGCCACCATGCCCAGCTAATTTTTGTATTTTTAGTAGAGACAGGGTTTCACCCTGTTGGCCAGGCTGGTCTTGAACTCCTGACCTCAGGTGATCCACCCACCTCGGCCTCCCAAAGTGCTGGGATTACAGGTGTGAGCCACCATACCCAGCCTACTACATCTTTATAAATCCCTGATAATCTTAGATTCTCTACTGGAGCCAAGAAATCTCTTTGGGCTCTCTTTTCCCTTGATAAAGCTCCATAGAACAACCAGGTCAAACAACAGGTCAAATATTAGCATTTTATAGGTTTTAAATATATCATCCAATTAATTTAAAAACCATCATATCTCACTGTTGCTTAATAAGAAAAAGGAACAGAAGGAGGAGACCAAAATATTACCTCATTACTAAGATGGAGCGTGTAGTTTAGTGCAAGAACTACATGGGCCTGCTTAATAGGACCTCAGAATTGGACAGACTTGATCCCCTCTCTCAGGCAGTGCTAACCAGGAGCTCATCCCTGGAGGAGAGGCAGAGAATGTGTACTCCCAGATGCAGCCAGCATCCAGAAAAAGAGGTAGGAGCCAAGCAGAGCATGCCCACATCAATCTTCCAGCATTTAATGGCCATAGAAGTTACTGAACCTCCCTTGGATGGATAGAAGATGGCATTATCTTTCTTAAATATGATACCTCTTATCTTTTTGTTCCCTTGACACTTGAGGAGGGAGGCCAAGGGTTGATCATGCAAGCAAGTTTGTGCATTTTGCACATTTATTAAGTTATGCTTTTGAGGAAATTAAAAGATCACAAGGGCTTCAATTTTCTGTGACCCTTTTATTTACTTATTTCAAAAAGTGCTCAATGGGAAATGCCTACGTATTCTCCCCAGTGCTCCCATGTGGGGATATGTCCTCAGTCCAAAGATATTCCTCAGTCTAGGAGTTCACAGTTGGATGGTATAAACAAGTGTATTAACTCATCATTACAAGACCAAGTGACAAATGCTGTTCTGAAATATGACAAAGGGGCTATGGGAGGATACTTTGTCTAGGAACATCTGAAAAGACTTTTCAAGGGAAGACTTTAAGGATGAGCAGGCCTTTGCCCATAAGAGCTTTCTGTAGCTTCTGAATAGATGGTGATATAGATACATCCCAACATTTCTCTCCATAGGTGTGTTTCACTGGAAGTTGTAGGGGAGAGCTCCTGTTAATGTCTCTTTACCTTTCATCTCAGCCCTGTGTCCTACTCCATTTGTCTTCTGATAGCCAGTTATAGATAAACTATTAACACTTCACACTCTGTGGCTGCCAAAGCATTTGAATGAAAAACCAACATTTCAGGAAACCACAGTGGGTCGTGGAGGCTTCTATTTTACCTACGTTGTACCTATCAAAGTGGTTTCCAGTCCTTTAGTTCAGGGGTCCCCAACCCCCATGCTGTGGACCAGTACTGGTCTGTAGCCTGTTAGGAACTGGGCCACACAGCAGGATGTGAGTGGTGGGCGAGCAAGCATTACCACCTGAGCTCCTCCTCCTGTCAGATCAGCAGCAGCATTAGATTCTCACAGAAGCACAAACCCTATGGTGAACTGAGCATGCGAGGGATCTAGGTTGCACGCTCCTTATGATAACCTAACTAATGCCTGATGATCGGAGGTGGAACAATTTCATCCCCAAACCATCCCTCCTACCCCCATCCCTGCCCCCATCCCAGTCCGTGGAAAAACTGTCTTCCACAAAATCAGTCCCTGGTGCCAAAAAGATTGGGGACCACTGCTTTAGTTCATTTGACTCTTCATTTCCCCAGTAACACAGGCAAGACTGACATCCATTTGCAACCCCCAATGCCATGCTGCACATCTCCAGGGTGCAGTCTGTGTTGTGTTGGGCAGTGCCACCATGGATTCCTGACCAAGGAAAACACTTTCCTTTCTCTTTGCCACTCAAACCATCTCCCAGAGCCCCATGCTGCCCTTCCATCCTCATCCAAGATGATTCCATGACCCCTACCCCTACTCTTTCCCATACTTCAGACCCTCTCTAGGAAAACCCATCTTTCTACTGTCCCATTCTTTAGGACCCAACTCTCTGTAAGAGATGAATGAATGCATGTCAAGGGGTTAGTGAGTTATTAACAAGTTGGTCCTTTTCAGTTTAATCTGGTATTTTACTTGGGCCTTCCTGGAGGCTGGACTTTAACCCAGAGAAATGAGTGAGGCGGGAAATTCCAGTTTGGGAACTGACAGCCTAGGCAGGGGTGATGGTGGAGATATTTTGGCATAGGAGGGTATTTAGGGCATCTGTAGCCTCCGATTTTACATAGTCATAAACAGGAGACTTGGACATTTAGCAGGATTATAGTTTGGGTCTCCTTAACAGGAGCCAAAGATATATTTGCAAACTTATTGAATACACACACACAGAGACACTGACAAAAATATTAACCTGACTTTTTCTAACTAATTATGTCTATATGGAGGTGGTTCAAATGCTGGTAGAAGCATAAAAGAGTGATATGATTTTTGTCTGCCTTTGAAGGTGGGTTTAATTGGTTATTTGTGCTGAGTCTGGATTGCAGGGGAAATAAAATTTGGATTTTCATCTACATACGATTTTAGTCTCTACATATTACAATAAAAGTTTGGGATTTGTCTTCTTTTTTTCCTTTCCCATCTTTTGCAAACAAGTTGCAAATGATGGGAAGGAAGCTCTCAAATGATCTTTCCAATTTCCAGTCATCATATTTCCACAATTCTATACCAAGAATAGATCTGGATCTTACTTTTCTTAAGGTCTGGCTTTAAATTAAAATATCCTGAAAGGCTTATAATAAAAAACCACAGTCTCCTGCCTCCAAGTTCTGCTCCCCAGAAACATTTACTTTTAACTCTTTTCATCATTTCTTCTGGTTGTTTCCCGCATTTAAAAAATAACATAATTAAGTCATAATTTTATGATTTATCCACATTAAAGTCTATTAGCTCCCTGTTATGCCAGGTGAGGAGTTAACTTTATAAATCCCCCAATCCCTTCTTCTCAAGGTAGTTATATTAATACCATCTTTTAAATTATTTGTCAATATTTATGTTATTATGATTTGAAAAATATTGTTTATGGCAAAGTTCTCAGTGTACTGTGAAAGCATTTCCTTTCTTAGGTAGCTTCAGAAAAGTGGTTGTAATCATCTTTTTGAGTGGGATATCAAGACCCTTGCTGATATAGATACCTTCTCCAGAGAGAAAACCCCTCAACTCTTAAGGACATGCAGAGGCCTTAGGGCTGGTACACCAAGGTCTGACCTATCACTGTCGCTATGATCACTAGTTTGCATGCATAGCTCAAAGGAGGCTTGGTATGTCAGTTGTACCTAAGGAATGCTTTCTGTGTACATGTGTCCCATGCTTTAAATGTAGGCTGCAGGAGCAGGGTGTATGTCCTTGGATAAGCATGGCTTTTGGAGTCAAGAAGACCAGAGTTTAAATTATCATGGTAAGCAGAATACTTACCTCCACAAGTGGTCCATGCCCCAGTCCCTGGAACCTATGAGTATGTTATCTTATTTGGCAAAAGGGACTTTGCAAATGTCATTAAATTAAGGATCTGGAGATGGGGAGATTATCTTGGGTTATCTGGGTAGGTCCCATGTAATCACAAGGGTCCTTGTGGGATCTTTATAGGACCAAGGAAAAGGGGGAGGCAAGAGAGTCAGAGGAGATGTGATGACAGAATCAGAGACTGGAGTAACACACTTTGAAAATGGAGTGAAGAGCCAAGGAATGCAGGCAGCATCCAGAGGCTGGAAAAGGTGATAAAATGGATTATCTTTTAGAGCCACTAGAAAGAACACAGCCCTACTGACCCCTTGCTCTCCCACTGCCCTAAACCTCCACCTTCCGTGATGAGGGGCCCAACCTGAGAAACTGAGGTCCATTGCCAAACAGCTGCACATGCAGCTGGTCTGGGAGTCAGAGATGCTGAGGGGTGACCCAGCAGGAGCTGCAGCAGCCACAACCAGGAGGCTGAGCTTATGGACAGGTGAGCCAACAGGTGAGTGATGCCGTGCACAAGCAGCAACAGCACACTGATCCCCTAAGAGTACTGGGAATATGGCTGCCATTTCACTTCCATCTTCCAAATCTCTCAGCACATCTCCTGTGGCCATGCTCACTTATACCTGTGCAAGGAAGGTAATTCTGGAAAACCTACTTCCAGCTAGGTTAGGTTGACACAATCCAGATCTACCCATCCTGTGTGCAGGATTCTTCTCAGCACGATGCAGTGTGGTACTCAGCAACTGTTCTTCCGTGTTCTGGAAAGCATGAAAGAAGTTAAGACAGGACCTCTGTTTTCAAACTGTCACTTGCCATCTATATTAGTTTGCTCAGCTGCCAGGACAAAATGCCAAAGACTGGGTGGCTTAAACAACAGAAATCTGTTTCCTCACAGTTCTGGAGGCTGGAAGTCCATGATCAAGGTGTCAGCAGGTTTGGTTTCTCTGGGGCCTCTCTCCTTGGCTTGCAGATGGCTGCCTTCTTGCTGTGTCTTCATATGGTCGTCCCTTTATGTATGTTTCTGATGTCTCTCTGTGCGTCTAAATGCCCTCTTCTTTTATTTATTTACTTATTTTTTGAAACAGGGTCTAGCTGTGTCACCCAAGCTGTAGTGCAGAGGTGTGATCATGGCTCCCTTGCAGGTTTGACCTCCCAGGCACAAGCAATCCTCCCACTTCAGCCTCCTGAGTAGCTGGGACCACAGTATGGGCCAGCATGCTCAGCTAATTTTTGTATTTTTTATAGAGATGGGGTTTTGCCATTTTGCCCAGGCTGAGCTCAAGCAATTCACCCACCTTGGCCTCCCAAAGTGCTGGGATTACAGGTATGAGCCACCACACCCTGTCCTGAATGTCCTCATCTTATAAAGATGTCAGTCAGGTTTGATTAGGGTCAGCTCTAACACCCTTGTTTTAACTTAATTACCTCTTTGAAGGTCCTGCCTCTAAATACAGTCATATTCTGAGTTACTGAGATTGGTGTTTCAACATACATAAGGATTTGGGGGAGTCACAATTCAGCCCATAACACTGTCCAATAAGCCAAGACTTACAAATAGGGTGATCACACATTCCAATTTGCCCACAGCAGTGCTGGTTTTCACCTGTTGCTCTGGTACAATTTTTTAAAAATTTTTTATTTCAATAGCTTTTGGGGTACAAATGGTTATTTTGTTACATGAATGAATTATGTAGTGGTGAATTCTGAGATTTTAGTGCCCCCATCACCCAAATAGTGTACATTGTACCTAATGTGTAGGTTGTTTTTTTAATCCCTAGTCCCTCCTTCCGCCCTCCAGCTTCTGAGTCTCTGAAGTCCATTATATCACTCTGTATGCCTTTATGTACTCGTAGCTTAGCTCCCAGTTATAAGTGAGAACATATGTTTTTTGGTTTTCCACTCCTGTGTTACTTTACTTAGAATAATGGTATCCAGCTGCATTCAAGTTGCTGCAAAAGACATATTTCATTCCTTTTTGATGACTGAGTAGTATTCCAGGGTGTATATATGCCACATTTTCTTTATCCATTCATTAATTGATGGGGACTTAGCTTGGTTCCACAGCTTTGCAATTGTGAATTGTACTGCTACAAAAGTACATGTACAAGTGTCTTCCTCTATAATAACTTCTTTTCCTTTGGGTACATATCCAGTAGTGGTGTCACTGGATCGAACGGTAGATCTACTTTTTAGCTCTTTGAGGAATTTCTACACTGTTTTCCATAGAGGTTGTACTAATTTACACTCCTGCTAGCAGTGTATAAGCATTCCTTTTTCCTCACATCCACTCTAACATCTATTGTTTTTTGACTCTTTAATAATGGCCATTCTTGCAGGAGTAAGTTGATATCTCATTGTGGGTTTAATTTGCATTTCTTTGATGATTAGTGATGCTGAGCATTTTTTCATGTTTGTTGACCATTTGTGTATCTTCTTTTGAGAAATGTCTATTCATGGCCTTTGTCTACTTTTTAATGGGATTTTTTTTTTCTTGCTGATTTGTTTGAGTTCCTTGTAGATTCTGGATACTAGTCCTTTGTCAGATGCATAGTTTGTAAATATTTTCTCCCATTCTATGGGTTGTCTGTTTACTCTGCTGATTATTTCTTTTGCTGTGCAGATACTTTTTAGTTTAATTAGGTCCCATCTGTTTATTTTTCTTCTTGTTGCATTTGCTTTTGGGGTCTTAGTCATGAATTCTTTGCCTAGGTTGATGTCTGGAAAAGTTTTCCCAATGTTCTCTTCTAGAATTTTTAGTGTCAGGTCTTGTATTTAAGTCTTTGATCCATCTTGAGTTGATTTTTGTATAAGGTGAGAGATAAGGACTCAGTTTTATTCTTCTACATGTGGCTTGCCAATTTTTCCACGCCATTTATTAAATAGCATGTCCAGGCTGGGCGCGGTGTCTCATGCCTGTAATCCCAGCACTTTGGGAGGCCAAGGCGGGGGGTCACCTGAGGTCAGGAGTTCGAGACCAGCCTGACCAACATGGAGAAACCCCATCTCTACTAAAAATACAAAATTAGCTGGGCATGGTGGTACATGCCTGTAATCCCAGCTAGTCGGGAGGCTGAGGCAGGAGAATCACTTGAACCCAGGAGGCAGAGTTTGCGGTGAGCCAAGATCACCCCATTGCACTCCAGCCTGGGCAACAAGAGTGAAACTCCGTCCCAGAAAAAATAAAAAATAAAATAAAATAAAAATAAATAGTATGTCTATTCCTCTCAATTTATGTTTTTGCATGCTTTGTTGAAGACTGGTTGGCTGTACGTATTTTGGCTTTATTTCTGGATTCTCTATTCTATTCCATTGGTCTGTATCTGACACAATTATTAACAGCATTCTCTTTCTCTCTTAAAAGCACCCAGGACTGAATAATAAATTGTGTGTTCACCCTGCATCTATGGGAAACAGTTCTTAACAGCTCAGAGTGAACCGTGGTGGAAAGATCCTGTATCAGGAGACAGGGCTGCTGTTCTAACTTGGCCACCAACCCGGGGAGACTTTGGATGAGTCCCTTCACTTCTCTGGGCCTCATCCAGAAATGAGGGGTTGGAACCAGAGCCATTCCCTGATTCACTAGATCATTTATTCATTCAACAGATCCTTTTTGAGCTTCCTACTATGTTTTGGATGTTATAATTTTGGCAGATTTCAATATTAATGACAGAATGTTCCAGCTTCTCCCTGCTTTTGTCTGCTAAACGGAATTCTGGCTTGGTCCATTAGGTCTATTCCTCCCCCTGTGGAAAACTAGAATATGTCACTCTAAAATGTGCCTATTTTGCATAAGAATTGTTGAGCTGCAGGCAATTAAGAAGAAGCAGATAAGGCCAGGCACTGTGGCTCATGCCTGTAATCCCAGCACTTTGGGAAGCCAAGACGAGCAGATCACCTGATGTCAGGAGTTTGAGACCAGCCTAACCGACATGGTGAAACCCCATCTCTACTAAAAACACACACAGAAATTAGCCAGGCATGGTGGCACACACCTGTACTCCCAGCTACTCAGGAGGCTGAGGCAGGAGAATCATCTGAGCCCAGGAGGCGGAGGTTGTAGTGAGCCGAGATCGCGCCACTGCACTCCAGCCTGGGTGACAGAGCGAGACTCTATCTCAAAAAAAAAAAAAAGAAGAAGCAGATAAACGAAAGCTCTCTGGCCTTCCTCTAGTTTCCTAAAGCCAGATATAGATTTACAAAGTCAGAAGATACTTCACCACTCACCCCCTCTTTACCAGGGAAAACGAGGTTAACCGCTGAAGACAACTTTAGACACTTACTGGTCTGGAGATGGTACCATAGGAATCTACACTAACAAGCTTTACCAACTGGCCTTTATCTGCTATTTGTTTGCCTTTCTACAATTTGCAGCTCCTAGAGACTTAAAGTCTTTCTTTTGTCTTGTCTCTTCCCTAAAAATTGACTATTCCTTGTTGAAGATGCTATATAAGCTGGAATTCAAAGTCACCTTTTCGGGTATTCAATTAGGAAAAGAGGAAGTCACATTGTCCCTGTTTGCAGATGACATGATTGTATATCTAGAAAACCCCATTGTCTCAGCCCAAAATCTCCTTAAGCTGATAAGCAACTTCAGCAAAGTCTCAGGATACAAAATCAATGTACAAAAATCACAAGCATTCTTATACACCAGCAACAGACAAACAGAGAGCCAAATCATGAGTGAACTCCCATTTACAATTGCTTCAAAGAGAATAAAATACCTAGGAATCCAACTTACAAGGGATGTGAAGGACCTCTTCAAGGAGAACTACAAACCACTGCTCAAGGAAATAAAAGAGGATACAAACAAATGGAAGAACATTCCATGCTCATGGGTAGGAAGAATCAATATCGTGAAAATGGCCATACTGCCTAAGGTAATTTACAGATTCAATGCCATCCCCATCAAGCTACCAATGACTTTCTTCACATAATTGGAAAAAACTACTTTAAAGTTCATATGGAACCAAAAAAGAGCCTGCATCACCAAGTCAATCCTAAGCCAAAAGAACAAAGCTGGAGGCATCACACTACCTGACTTCAAACTATACTACAAGGCTACAGTAACCAAAACAGCATGGTACTGGTACCAAAACAGAGATATAGATCAATGGAACAGAACAGAGCCCTCAGAAATAACGCCGCTTATCTACAACTATCTGATCTTTGACAAACCTGACAAAAACAAGCAATGGGGAAAGGATTCCCTATTTAATAAATGGTGCTGGGAAAACTGGCTAGCCATATGTAGAAAGCTGAAACTGGATCCCTTCCTTACACCTTATACAAAAATCAATTCAAGATGGATTAAAGACTTAAATGTTAGACCTAAAACCATAAAAATCCTAAAAGAAAACCTAGGCATTACCATTCAGGACATAGGCACGGGCAAGGACTTCATGTCTAAAACACCAAAAGCAATGGCAACAAAAGCCAAAATTGACAAATGGGATCTAATTAAACTAAAGAGCTTCTGCACAGCAAAAGAAACTACCATCAGAGTGAACAGGCAACCTACAAAATGGGAGAAAATTTTCACAACCTACTCATCTGACAAAGGGCTAATATCCAGAATCTACAATGAACTCAAACAAATTTACAAGAAAAAAACAAACAACCCCATCAAAAAGTGGGTGAAGGACATGAACAGACACTTCTCAAAAGAAGACATTTATGCAGCCAAAAAACACATGAAAAAATGCTCATCATCACTGGCCATCAGAGAAATGCAGATCAAAACCACAATGAGATACCATCTCACACCAGTTAGAATGGCAATCATTAAAAAGTCAGGAAACAACAGGTGCGGGAGAGGATGTGGAGAAATAGGAATACTTTTACACTGTTGGTGGGACTGTAAACTAGTTCAACCATTGTGGAAGTCAGTGTGGCGATTCCTCAGGGATCTAGAACTGGAAATACGATTTGACCCAGCCATCCCATTACTGGGTATATACCCAAAGGACTATAAATCATGCTGCTATAAAGACACATGCACACGTATGTTTATTGCGGCATTATTCACAATAGCAAAGACTTGGAACCAACCCAAATGTCCAACAATTATAGACTGGATTAAGAAAATGTGGCACATATACACCATGGAATACTATGCAGCCATAAAAAATGATGAGTTCATATCCTTTGTAGGGACATGGATGAAATTGGAAAACATCATTCTCAGTAAACTATCGCAAGAATAAAAAACCAAACACCGCATATTCTCACTCATAGGTGGGAATTGAACAATGAGATCACATGGACACAGGAAGGGGAATATCACACTCTGGGGACTGTTGTGGGGTGGGGGGAGGGGGGAGGGATAGCATTGGGAGATATACCTAATGTTAGATGACGAGTTAGTGGGTGCAGTGCACCAGCATGGCACATGTATACATATGTAACTAACCTGCACAATGTGCACATGTACCCTAAAATTTAAAGTATAATAATAATAAAAAAAAGAGGCCTAATAGAAGAGGATGGAGTAAAACCACTTGTGGGGATAGAATGAGATGTGTTCACTAATGGGATATTAATATAAAACAAAAGGAATACGGTAATGCTGGAAAATGTATGAGATATAATGGGATCTTCTCAGTTCTTCTCTCTTTCTGGTCTTTGTGATTATCAAAGACATCTCTGCTACTGCTCTGAACCAGGTATTAGTGTCCAGCATGGGAGAGTGTGTTAACCAGTTTATTACTTTAATAATGCTGTGTAACAAACAACCCTAAAATCTCAGCAGCTTATAGCAATACATATTTAATTCTCTCTCACAGATCAGAAGGTTGACTATAACTCTGTGTGTTGGTTTTATTTTTTTATTTTGAGACAATGTCTCACTCTATCACCCAGGCTGGAGAGCAGTGGTACAGCCTCAACCTCCTGGGCTCAAGCAACCCTCCCACCTCAGCTTCCTGAGTGCCTGGAATCACAGGCATGCACCGCCCCCACCTAGCTAATTGTGTGATTTTTTTTTTTTTTTTGTAACAGAGATGAGGTCTCACTATGTTGCCCAAGTTGGTCTTAAACTCCTGAGCTCAAGCAATCTGTCTGCCTTGGCTTTCCAAAGTGTTGGTATTACAGGCGTGACCCACTGCACCCAGCTAACTCTGTTGGATTTGACAGAGTGTGGCGGGGTTCAGCTGGGCTTACCTCCAGGCTGTGTGTGGGATTCAAGCCTGCTCCGTAAGTCTCCTTCTTCTGGAGCCAGAGCTAGGGTGACCTTGGTAGACACTGCTGAGACCCTGACCTATGCCAGGCAATGCACTGCATACTGGGCATACAGTATCTGAATAATTAAGGAACAGTTTCTGGTGACTAAAATGTCATCAGACTACATGGCCCTTAACAATGAAGTGATTTAAATGGGAGTGAGAGAACGGTGATTCCAGCTCCTTCACTGTTGGGTGTCAGCCACCAGCCCTTTGGCTTCCTACCCTCCCTCCAGGTGTCAGCTGCTTCCCAGTGCCAGGGAGTCAAGCATAGGGACACCAAGTAAGTACTCCCCACAAGATGCACGTGGCAATTAAGCCATCAGCCACTGCAGAAGCCTGCACTCGGTTGTGCTTCCCTCCAACAGAAAATGCATCAAATTACAGGGAAGGCTCCTGCCCCCTTCGCACTGTTATCCATGACACAGAAATTTGGCAGTGATTTCTCTGAGGAGCTAATTGCCAATGTTAGCACAGTAAATCAAAAAGCCATGTATGGATTTTGCCCAACAGACCAGACATAGCTCACAGCGCAGATCCTACCACACAGAGCAAGGTCTGTGGGATGTCCCAGGAGAATTGATGTTGCAGCCCAGATCCTTGGAGGTGTCTTACTTCATCGTGACTCATTCTAATGATGATACGGTTTGGATTTGTGTCCCCACCAAATCTCATGTTGAATTGTAATCCCCAGTGTTGAATATGGGGACTGGTTAGAGGTGATTGGATCATGGGGACAGAGTTCTCATGAATGGTTTAGCACCATTCCCCCTTGGTACTGCACAGTGAGTGAGTTCTCACAAGATCTTGTTGTTTAAAAGTGTGTAGCACCTCCCCCTACCCTTTTTCTCAGGCTCTGGCCATGTAAGAGGTGTCTGCTTCCCCTTTGCCTTCCACCATGATCGGAAGCTTCCTGAGGCCTCCCCAGAAGCAGAAGCTGCTATGCTTCCTGTACAGCCTGCAGAACTGTGAGCCAATTCACACTCTTGTCTTTATAAATTACCCAGTCTCAGGTATTTCTTTATAGCAGTGCAAGAACAAACTAATACAGATAATATAGACATTCCCTTCCTTGTTGCTCCACCTGATCCCGTGGTGGAGCAGGTCAAAGAGCAAAGAATGAAGATGAACAGAATGAGACTTCTGGGTATAAAAGAATGGTGAAAAGGTCTGGAGAAAGGGCATCTTGCAGAAGCCTGAGAATTTTAGTAGAGCCCTTTCTTAAAAGCCTTATTCTATTTTGATTCATAAAAGTATCAAAATATTGAATTGACTCATTAGTATGACCAAATATAAAATTACTAAGACTAAAAGTACTGATGACCTAAGATTAAGTGTTTCTAGATGGAGTGGGTTTTGGGGGCCTCATGTCTGGGGCCATCCTCCCAAGGGGCAGACCATACCCGAGGTGTACACTCCCCTAAACTAGAGGAGTAGCCAAGGGATGCTGCTTGAAGGGCTTTGGACCACAGGGCGGGGTAGCCAGACCCATGGGAAAAAGGTCCCTCTTGGTACAGAATGTAGCTAGGGGTGGAAGTAGAAGAGAAAGCGAGTAGGCATGAGCCACAGGCAATGGGTCACTATCTTGGTACCACCAAGTTCTGGCCCAGAAATCCAAGGAATTCAAGAATTCTGACATTGAACCTGGTCTCGTAGGTGATCATAGAGATATATGTGTCATGACACAAGATAAAACATTTTATTTACCTTTTTTACCTTGATTTATAACTTCAAATATTTAGACAAATGGTTCAAGGACCTCCATTTGTATCCTTTCCCTAATCCCTACAAATATCAGGGGTGGGAGTGTATCCAGGACTGGGGAAGGGGCAGGTCAGTTCCTGCCTGTGGCTGTTCCCTTAGGTTTCTGTGATGAGAAATCAGAGCAGCGAGCATCTCAGGTCTGGCTTGTTAACTCTGGGGTCCCATCTCAGCCAGCTGTGAGCTCGTGATTGATCTTCCACCACCCTATCCAGCCCAAATCATATTTATTCATTTATTTTCCATAAGCATGTTTTTTCAACCTGAGAATTTTATCTGAACTACACTGTGCACCTCATTCATTTATTTCTAATTTCCCGTACATTAGAAATGACACAAAATCACTAGCATGGATTACTTTTTTATTAACAATGAGAGAAGAGGCAAATTGATGCCAAGATTGTTATCAGTCACAAAAAACCGTATAGTCAAAGAGCAAAAAATGAAAATGGTCAGACTGACATTTCTAGGGATTGGGGAATTGAAGAAAAGTCTGGAAACAGGGCGTCTTGCACAAGCCTGAGATTTTAGTAGAGCTCTTTTTAAACACTGCATTCTATTTTGATTCATAGAAGTCTTAAAATTTGAATTGATGAATTAATACAACCAAATATAAAATTACCAAGATTAAAAGTACTGATGACTCAAGATTAAGTGTTTCTGGATAGGAGTCCAGAGGACGCATTATCTGGGACAGAGGCTACACAAAGTAGAGTAAACTTGTCCATGACTACTGATCTGTAAGCCCTTGTTACTCAAGGGCTGGTCCACTGGCCAGCACCACTGGCATCACCTTGAAGCTGGTTAGAAATGCAGATTCTCAGGCCGCACCTCGGACCTGCCGAATCAGGACCTGCATTTAGCAAGATCGCCAGTTAATTCCTACGAGAAGGGCAGCCATCACTTCTTTAAAATGATTATTTTTCAGTTCTGATTACTTAAAGCAGTGTATTAGGGTTCTCCAGAGACACAGAACTAATAGGCTGTATACATATGTAGAAAAAGATTTAGTATAAGGAACTGGCTTATGCAATTATTGATCCTAATAAATTCCAAGATCTGCAGTCAGCAAGCTGGAGACCCAGGAGAGCTGATGGTGTCATTCCAGTCCGAGACTAAAGGCCAGCAGGCTTGAGACCCAGGAAAAGTTGATATTTTTGTTCAAGTTTGAAGGCAGGGAAAAAACCAATGTCCCAACTCAAAGGCAGTCAGGCAGGAGGAGTTCCCTTTTACCCAAGAGAGGGTCAGGATTTTGAGCCTACTCAAGCCGTCAACTGATTGAATGAGGCCCACCCATATTAGCGAGTGTGTATTAGTCCATGTTCACACTGCTATAAAGAACTGCCCAAGACTGTGTAATTTATAGAGGAAAGAGGCTTAATTGATGCACAGCTCAGCATGGCTGAGGAGGCCTCAGGAAATTTATAATCATGGTGGAAGGTGAAGGGGAAGCAAGGCACCTTCTTCACAAGGTGGCAGGAAGGAGAATGAATGCGGGAGGAACTACCAAACACTTATAAAACCATCAGATCTCGTGAGAACTCACCATCATGAGAACAGCATGGGGAAAACCGCCGCCATTATTCCATTACCTCCACCTAGTCTGTCCCTTGACATATGGGGATTGTGGGGATTACAATTCAAGATGAGATTTTGGGTGGGGACACAGCCAAACCATATCAGAGGGCAATCTGCTTTACTCAGTCTATCAATTTGGTGAAGTTCATCCTAAAATACCCTCACAGAAACACCAAGAATAATGTTTGGCTAAATATCTGGGCATCCCATGACCCAGTCGAGTTGACACATAAAATTAACCATCACAGGCAATCCATAAAAAATGAGATAGCCATTGGTTGGGAATTACTCCTTCAATTTCCTTTCATTATTCTGCCGTCAACCCTGTGTATATTCCTGTCTCACCTCTAGCCCTATTGCCTGAGAGCCTTCCCCGTGCCATGCCCACCCCCCCCCAACGAGGTGGCCAGGTGGAGGCCCTGTAGGGCATGGAGATAGAGGGGCTGCCCATAGAGGCTTTGTGAGTGTGTCCATGGAGCTAATGAGTCAGGCAAATCCCTGACTTTCCACCACAGGAACTATCCCTCCATCATGACAGTCTTTCTCATCATAAGACCCCCACTGTAATGACCAAACTCACACTTACAGTCATTTGGCAACTTTTAACAGAGCAGAAGAAATGATCAAAGCAGCAGTACACTACCCAGAGATTCAGGTGCCTTCATGCCATGAACATTTTTTAGAACAGTACCCCTGATTTTCACCTTACTTCAAAAGTCCTTGGTACAATGAAGATTGCCTATTTTTGTTCCTTAGAAATTTTACTCAAAAATGTGGAAGGCATTTTCAATCTAAATCTCATTTAACTCATGTTTTAAGACACTCTAGTCATCAAGCCCTTGCAGAAAAGTCCACCCAATTTAACATTTATAACATTTGGTTTTCATATTACTTGTTTTTTTCTACTTAATAAATCTCTGTGTGTATATGTGTGCGTGTTGTATATCTTGTTTTATTTTCATGGTCAACTTTTATGTTTTTATGAAATAAAATGAATTTCCAGGAACAGAACACCAATTCATAACTTTTTGCCTCTAGGAAATGAGGGTTTAATTTATGAAGTATTGATCTGCTGCCATGGTTCAGAAATTTAATTAAATCATAAGTCGAGTGAATTGTGTTTCTTTTCCCAGCCCAGAGGCCAGTGCCACTGCGAGTGTCGGGGTGCTGAGTGTACATGGGATCCCCAGAAGCTCTGTCTGGGAAGTGGGAGTAGGGGGCAGTGTGGGGAAGCTCAGAGGCCCTGGAACAGGATTGCCAGGGTCTGGAGTCTGAGGCCGTCTTTTACTAACTGTGTCTTTCCCTCTGTTTCATTATTTCTAAAATGGAGAAATTGGTCAATGCAAGTTACAGATTAATGAGACTACTGATGTGAAGTGTTCATCATAGTACCCAGCACTTAATAAATGTACAGCAAGTATGAGCTACCAGCTATCCCTCCCCTGGGGGTTAAAAGCTATGTGTAAAAGGAAAACTGGGGCGTCCACCCCGGCCAGGCATGTTCATTGCTGGTACCGGCCTTGACAAATTAGGCCCTCTGAGGGAGCCTCAGCCTCATTCTTCTTCAGAAGTGACCAATAGCAGATGACCTCCAGGTGTCCCTTGGCCAAACCAAACTTTCAGTCTGTTGCTTGTCCTATGTCATGCAAGTACCTTCCAGGGATTGTAGAACCTTTGAAGGAGCTCACGGATAGAGCTGCTGTGGCTTCCCTGGATGGGGACACAGAAGAAGGGGCCCTGTAAACCTTCACTGCTTTTGGCAGGAAGGGAACAAGACCTTCTCCTATTGCAGGCCCACACAGATCTCACTCGCAAGCACCCTCTGCTGCATTTGAGTTTTTAAATGGTCTGCTCAGAAATGCTGAGATGTTGCTCTCACTTGTTCAATGTCTTCTTGCAGCAGACAGCACATGAATCCTAAAGTAGCCAAGCCTCAAGGGCTTTGCTTCATCCTCCGGGTTTCTCCTCCAAGAGACACACACCCTGGGAAGGAACAGAGGCACCTTTTGGGGGATATGGAATGTTCTACATCTCAGTCTGGGTGTTAGCTACATGAAAAAAACCCATCTGCAAAACATTCATTGACTCTGTACTTAAGATGTGTGCACTTCATCCACTGTACTGTATATATGTTATTATACTTCAACTAAAACATTAAAAGAAAAACAAGATGTGGAGAAGCTGTGAAAATTAACAGGCAACATACAAACACCTAAAACAATTAGTGCAGACTCTTAGGCAGTAGAAATTACCTCCAGCTTCTCATGAAGAAATGAGAGAAATCCTACTGCTAATCATAGGGCCTCTGGAAGCTTTGCTCCCCCTTTTATTTCTGATTTTCATGGCTTTGGCTCTTGACCTTAAATGAAAGCCAGTGGCAAGGTTAGCAGCAAAGGGAGGTGAGCTCATTACTTCTCTGACAGTCTGTTTCACCTAGACACTGAAGACAATTTCTCCCCATACTTGAGTAATCCCCACCAAATTACTTCAAGAAGGGCTGTTGGAATCACAGCCTAGAGGAGTTCTGATGAGTTCAGAATTGGAAATCATTAGGTCCCTCTAACCACTACTTAAGCATTTACTGTTAGAAATCCTTTGCCCCAGACACAAATGGTGGGTTATAAATTATTTATGGACCCAATTAGGGACATAATTGGAGTGATCTGGCTGTTTGCCATAGCACTAATGCATCTAAAGTTTTTCATCTTTCAGTTAAACTTTTTTCTGCTTTCTGTTACACTTTGATATCCTAATCTGCTCTCCAGAGGTCTGCAAAAAAATAAAATAAAATAAAATAAGGAAAAGTGTTCATGACTCTTTCATAAATGCATATAAACTTGAGCTTCAGTGAAGAGTCATTGAATATCAGCAAGTTAATCATGCTTTTGCTTCATTATGCTCCCACAAGTATTAGCAAAAATCACTGACCTCAAATCACTTATAAAGAAATGGCTTTGATGTGTTTATGCAACCTCCTTCCTCTTTCAGTGCCACTGCAACCTCTGCCTCCCAGGATCAAGAGATTCTCCTGCCTCAGCCTCCTGAGTAGCTGGGATTACAGGTGCACATTACCACGCCCGGCTAATTTTGTACTTTGTAGTAGAGATGGGGTTTCACCATGTTGGCCAGGCTAGTCTCAAACTCCTGACCTTGGGTGATCCACCCACCTCGGCCTCCCAAAGTGCTAGGATTACAGGCATGAGCCCCATGGCGCCCAGCCTGACATTTCTTTATTTAAATGAGCTCAGTAGCGTTTTGGTTTCTTGCATTAGACTGTTTCTAAAACACAGAATAAGATTAGTTAATCCCTTCAAAATAAATGTGCCTACTTTTCCTTATTTGGTCCTGCCCCATTAAAAACTCAAGCTCCTTCATCTTTTAATGCTCAGTTCCACACTGACACAGCGTGATATTGTAAAACACATATTTGGTCTTCAACCTCCTTTTCTGGCATACAACTCCTAAAATCCTTAGAATCTCCCCAAAGTGATGGCTTTTGTATGCTAATGATTGACTGGTGGCTGGCAGCCCCTAACATAGATTCAGGGTGGGGTTGGTCACTGGTCACTGGGAAACCAAAGCGGGATTAGAGAGTTTGAATTTTCAGCTGTATGGGAATCCCAAACCTCTGGGGAGGGAAGAGGAACTGAAGGTTAAGTTGATCACCAATGGCCAATGGTTTAATCAATCATGCCTATGTAATGAAGCTTCCATTAAAACCCTAAAGGATAGGGTTTCAGGAACTTCCAGATAGCTGAACATATGGAAGTTCCTGGTGGGGTCCTACGAGCTCTATCTGGAGGGCATGGAAGCCCTGCACCTCTCCTATTACCCTCCCTATGCATCTCTTCATCTGTATCTTAATAATCTGGTATTTCTCTGAGTTCCGTGAGCTGCTCTAGCAAATGAATTGAAGCCAAGGAGAGGATAGGGGTGGTGAGAACCATGATTTATAGCCAGTCAGTCACAGGCACAGGTAAAACAGCCTGGGGCTTGCTGTTGGCATTGGAAGTGGAAGGCAGTTTTGTAGAACTGAGCCCTCAACCTGTGGGATGTGATGCTATTTCCAGGTAGATAGTGTCAGAATTGAATCAGAGGAAATTCAGCCAGTGTCTACTGCAGAATTGATTGCTTACTGAATGGGGAAAGAATCCACATATTTGGTCACAGAAGTCTTCTGTGTTGATTGTTGTTGAGTGAGAGAATGGAAAAACACTTTGGGTTTATTTTCCCACTTAGACACCCTCAAAGGCTACCATGCTGACCTCAACCACTGAGACACCTGCCCACTCAGTGACATCCCAGTCCATATGGATTTTCATTGTCATTTCTTGGCTACGTCTTTGTCTGGACCCCTCTTTCCCAGGAATTCCCTATAATCCCGGTTATCTGCCTGGTTGGCTCCACTACAGGGTCTGAGTTCACTAAGAATGACTATGACTATGGTATTGGTCTGGGAAAAGTCTGTTGGCCTCTCAGACAGCTCTCCATGAGGGGCCATTTCCTGGCTGTCAGCTCAGAAATTTGATCTTCTCATTGCCCCAGAGGTGATGGGACTTGGGAATGGGACTCACGCTAACTAAGACTATGGGGGCTGACCTCTCAGGGCAGAATGCCACTGCATTCATTTGTTCTCTGTAGCCAAGAGGTATGGGAAGTCCAAATACCTCCTGAGGAGCTTGGGCCAAGAGCAAGAAGTTTGATCTGGATAACAGGAAGGCTTCCTGGCACCAGGCTGGGATTGCCCCTGCAGCCATCCCTAGAAGAGGATCTGGGTGATGGGCTGCGCAGATCTTCCATGGATACCCTTGTCTCTGGGGTTCTGCTTTCTCCACAATCTGTCTTTATTTGACTGAATCTACCCAGGCTGGCTAACACACTCTTTAGAAGCATTAATAACACGGTATATGCTGTGCTTTGCTGCCCAGATCCACCTTCAGAATGGAGGCACTCGATCATCCAGGTGCTGAGTTCCTCCCAGGGAAGCTGCCTCCCTAGGACATCCAACATCCAATGACTAGTGGATGCAGAGGTATAAAAGCCCACCCCTCCCACCCCAATTCACAGTGAAGAACTGTCTATTCGAACTATCATTCCCTCCATTTCATACTCTTGGGGGCACCTTTTGTCTGTATTCCAAGCTCTATAAGTTACTACTTGTGTGAACTTTGGAAGGTTACTTAACTTCTCTGTGCTTCTGATTTCCCGTCTGTAGTATGAAATTCAAAAGAACTTCTTTACACAGACACTGTGAGTTTTGGATGAGACAGTAATTAGGAACACATACTACCAGATATGTGGTAGGCAGTGAATCTGTTTGTCAAATTAAGTGAACAATTAATGAGTAATATTAACAAGTGTTAACCTGATCAGACAGCCAATTCTCCTTGTGAGCCTGCGATCAAAATGCCTGAGACTTAGATTGCATTTAGGCATTTATTGATTTTTTCACTTGTCCATTCACTCACTCACTTCTCATTCATTCATTAATTTATGCATTCATTTGACAAATATTTTTGATCACCTTGCCTAATGAAGCATACAAGGAACACACAATTACTGTTCTCAATTGTCACTGGAAGATAGTAGACCTTATGTTCTTAAAACATTTTAAAGCGTATCAAATGTTTTTATATCTATTATCTCATTAATCCTTACAACAACTGGTTGAGGTGGGGACAGTTATTTTCATTTTCAGATGCAGTTAAATGACCTGCTCAAGACCTTACAGGAAGTAAGTTGTGTCTGAATTCCATTGTTTTGAATACAGACCCAAAGAGCTTTCTATGACCACATTCTAGGCTCCAGACAGACAGATGTGATAAATTAAAGAGTACCTGATTAAGTGCTAAGTGACTGAGCCAAACGGCACTGCAGACAGATGATAAGTGGTGAGGGAAATATGTGAGGGATGGATTCCAGCACTTCTCCTGCTTTCCTTCCATGGCTATGGTAAAAACAACCTATTGATGCCCATTTCTCTGCAGAGCCCACACTCACATTTCCCAACCACCAAGATGAATTTTGGAACCTAGATTTATTTTTTAAATGATATATCCACATCTTGGTAGCCTCCCCCAACAAATTAACCTGGCATCCTAATTCCAAAGCCTATGACCTGAATAAATATGCAGTAGCTCTAGGCAATGGTAAACGATGAAGACTAAAAGTTGAAAGGTTTCAATAAAGTCAAAAGATAGTTTCAGTGGAGTACTTGACAGGAAGTGGTGGTTGGAGAGTGGGATGTTTGAAATTGCCATTTCAGAACTTTTGATGTAGGGTTTGACTGTAGGAATGGACGTCCGAGTTGAAATGGAGAAGTCTTTGGAGATGAGTAAGTCAAGAAAATGAGGATCCAGAGTGGTCGATGATTCCTCCATATGGACAAGAAAATCATTCAGAATGAAGCTAATGTTGACAGGAGAAGACGGAAAACAGGAGCTCCCTTCTTTGGTAAATGACAGAAAGTGTTGAGGATGTTGGTGAATTACAACAATGAGGAAGAGGGGAGGGGAGACAGATGGAACAATCCTCAGAGACACTGGGGCTTACAGGAGAAATGACTGGAATGTGGAAATCGTAATTAAAAACACAGACCCCACTTCCTGACCCCAAAGAACTTGTGCTGGATACAGGAAAAATAAATAAATTAAAACCAGCCTCCACTTGAGAGAGCTATGAGGGAAAGGGGGCCCTACAGGAGGGCCCATCTAAGTCCAGAAGGAAGAGGCATGTTTTGAGAAGGTGTTGATGATACAGGAAACTTTGCTGGCATTCCAGAGTACATAGAGCAAGGCTTTGGGATGAAGGACCAGTCCAGTCCATCTTACAGGATGAAATCAGCAGCACAGGATGAGTCTGAGTGATGATGTATGCTGCCGAGATGAGACTTAGGACTCACCCTGAAGTTCTGATGCATGGAGCCAACTGTCCACAGGTTTCTCCACATGGATGTCCTGTGCATTCCTCAAACACATCTTCTTCCTCTTCCTCCTCTCTTCCCTGCTCCAATTTGCTCTTCTACAACAATCTAAGTCACCCCATTCATCCCATGCCAAAATCTGAAAAACAGGAATCATTCATCACAGATTTGTGCGTCTTTCTGTCAACCCCAAAGCAATGTCGCCAACTCTTGTTGCTTTTATTTCTGAAGTATTGAATATATCCCCTCCTCTCCATTCCATCTATTCTCTCCTCACTTTCTCTCCACTTGTTGCTTGCTCCTCTCAAACTCCTTCTACTTTGTTGCTAAAGTGACCTAATGAATATGCTAAATCCAACCCATTTCTACTGCCTTTAAAACCTCAGTGTCTCCCTGCAGGATGAAGCCTGGGACTCAGCGGAATGCACACACGGACTTTGTGACCTGACCCCATTCACCTCTGCAGGGTCATTTCCACCAAACCTCCAACTGGCATCATCTTTTCCAGAAATATCAAATTGCCTGAGATTCCCTGAAACACCACACAGTCTCCTACTCCAGACCTCTCGTGTTCTTCCTATGGCCTGTGTGGGAGCAGGCTCTTTTAGATGCAAAGAATAAAGACACACTAGGACTGCCTTAGGAAAGGGGTTATTGTCTATCAGAATGGAATTTACATGGAGTGGCATGTCCTCAAGGTGTGATGGGAACCAAGACACAGCCTCTTGTGGAGACCAGAATGTGGTTCAGGATCTAAAAAGTCATTTGGGAACTCTCGACTATCTTCTTCTTCTCTAGTGATTAAGGGAAAAGACATGATCATAAGAAACAGTAACACAGAAGATTTATTGGTTGGTGCTTGAACAGGGTTGGCCGAGAGAGAAAGTCCCTTACAGTATGACACTGTCCAGAAGCTTCTAGAAGAGGAGGAGGTCAAGGGAACTCCCAGGGGAGAAAGGGATCAGAGTGTGGCTTATGTGTCTAGGTGATGTCACTCAGCAGCACAGCAGGGAGTCTCTGGGTCAGAGAGCTCCGAGGGGCAGGGGTGGCTTAGGGTCTTAAAACCATAAGACTCTTATCTTATCAATGGCCAGCAGATACTGGGTGTAGTTTCACAGGGTTGGCAAAGACAGTGGGCTCTAAATGGTTTTGAGTTTGATGCCTGTAGCCTTTTAGTCAACAAGTCTCAGCCTGCTATGAAGAAATAGCCTAGAGGCCAAAACACAGAGGCCCTCTTTGGTTCATTTATACAACACAGCTGCACCAGTGCCAGGCTGCTCATAGGTCACTGGCCAGCCTGTTGAGTGGCTGCCATCTGATCTGGTACCTAGTCCTGCTCCAAACAGCTTGGGCCACAGTGAGAGGGTCAATGTTCTAGACATGGCCACCCCTGCATAAGGAGCCACTCAAAGGGTGGTTACTAGTTTAATGGACTCCAGATAATTTGCCCTGAAACCCCAGAGGGCCCTGCATTCTTTGTGATCTTTGCTGTCCCAGTCAGTCATTCACAGCTGAAGTCACATGCCATCTCTTACAGGTCGCCTTCCCCCCTGACACTTGCCCACCTACTGCCCCCACCCTCCTGTCTCCATAGCATCCTATGCATGCTTCTGTCTTTCCATGTCTGATATTGTTTGGATATTTGTCCCCACTCAAATCTCATGTTGAATTGTAATCCCCAATGCTGGAGGTGGGGCCTGGTGGGAGGTGTTTGGGTCATGGGGTGGATCTCTTATGGCTTGGTGCTATCTTCATAATAGTAAGCTCTCACAAGATCTGGTCATTTAAAAGTGTGTGGCACCTCTTCCCTAACTCTCTCTCTTTCTCTCTCTCTTGCTTCTGCTTTCACCATGTGACATGCCTGCTCCTCCTTCACCTTCAATCATGATTGTAAGCATCCTGAGGCTTCCCTAAAAGCTGAGCAGATGCCAGCACCATGCTTCCTATAAAGCCAGCAGAACTATGAGCCAATTAAACCTCTTTTCATTATAAATTATATTTATAAATATAAATTTATATTATAAATGTATTATATAATTATTGTAATTTATAAAGCATACAAATTATAATATACCTTATATATTATACATTTCTATATAGCAATTCAAGAACAGCCTAATACATAAAATTGGTACTGAGGAGTAAGGCATTGCTATAAAGATGCCTGAAGACGTGGAAGTGACTTTGGAACTGGATAATTGGCGGAGGTTGGAAGGATTTGGAAGGCTCAGAAGAAAACAGGAGAATGAGGGAAAGTTTGGACCTTCTCAGAGACTGACTAGACAGTTGTGACCAAAATGCTGGTAGTGACATGGACAGTGAAGTCTGGGCTGACAAGGTCTCAGATGGAAATGAGGAACTTATTGGAAATTAGAGCAAATGACACACTTGTTATGCCTTAGGAAAGAACACGGCCATATTGTGTCCATGCCCTAGGGATGTGTGAAAGTTTGAACTAAAGAGTGATGATTTAGGGTATCTGGCGGCATATATGGGCAGTCTGTCCAAGGTGGAAGACATTTCTAAGCAGCAAAGCATTCAAGATTTGGCCTGGCTGATTCCATAATAATAGCCTATGCTCAGATGCAAGAGCAAAGAAATGAACTAAAGTTGGAATTTATATTTAAAAAAGAAGCAGAACTAAAAGTCTGGAAAATTTTTAGCCTGGCCATGTGGCAGAGAAAGAAAATATCTTTTTTTGAGAGAGGAATTCAAGCTGGCAGCAACCACTTACTAGAGGAAATACTTGCATAACTAAAAGGGAGCCAAGTGCTAATACCCAAGAAAACTAGAAAGATCTCAAAGGCATTTCAGAGACCTAAGAGGCAGCCCCTCCTATCACAGGCCCAGAAGCCAAGGAGAGAAGAATTGTTTAGTGAGTCAGGCCTGGGGCCCCACTTTCCTGCACAGCCCCAGGACACTGCTCCTCACATTCCAGCCACTCCAGCTCTAGCTCCAGCTGTGGATCAAAGGAGCCCAGGCAGAGCTCAAGCTGCCACTTTGGAGAATGCAAACCATAAGCCTTGGCAGCTTCCATGTGGTGTTAAGCCTGTGGGTGAGCAGAGTGCAAGAGTGAATGCTTGGCAGCCTCCACCTATTTTCAGAGGTTGTGAGAAATCCTGGGTGCCCAGGGAGACGCCTGCTGTGGACCTCCCACAGAGAACCTCTACTAGGACAGTGTGGAGTGGAAATGTGGGATTGGAGCCCACACACAGAGTCCCCACTGGGGCACTGCCTAGAGGAGCTGTGAAAATGGGATTCCACTAGGCAGTGCCCCAGTGGGCTCTCTACTCCACTGCCCTCTAGTGGGGACTAGCTCTACTGCTGTCCAGACTCCGGAATGGTAGATCTACTGGCAACTTGTACTCTGCACCTAGAAAAGCTTCAGGCACTCAAAAACCTGTGAGAACACCTGTGGGGGCTGAAGCCTGCAAAGCTACAGAGGCAGAGCTGCCCAAGACCTTGGGAGCCCACCTTTTGCACCAGTGTGCCTTGGATGTGGGATATGCAGGCAAAGGAGATTATTTTGAAGTTTTAATATTTAATGACTGCCCTGCTGGGCCTTGAACTTTCATGGGGCCTGTAGCCCCTTTCTTTTGACTAACTTCTCCCTTTTGGAAATGAGCATGTTTACCCAATACCTATACCCCCTTTGTATCTTGGGAGTAACTAACTTTTTTATCTTACAGGATCGTAGGTGAAAAGGACTTGCCTTGTCTCAGATGAGACTTCAGGCTTTGGAGTTAATGCTGGAACAAGTTAAGACTTTAGAGGACTGTTGGGAAGCATGATTGTATTCCTTGATGTGAGAAGGACATGAAATTTGGAAAGGGCCTGGGGCAGAATGGTATAGTTTTGATATTTGTCCCCACCCAAATCTCATGTTGAATTGTAATATCCAAAGGTGGAGCTGGGGCCTGGTGGGAGGTCTTTGGGTCATGGGGGCTTGGTGCTGTCTTCATGATAGTGATGAAGCTCTCATGAGATTTGGCCATTTAAAAGTGCATGGTACCCACCAACTCAACCACCGCTTTCTCTCTTGCTTGCTCCTGCTCTGGCCATGTGACATGCCTGCTCTCTCTTCACCTTCTGCCAGAATTGTAAGCTTCCTGAGTCCACCCTAGAAGCCAAGCAGATGCTAGCAGCATGCTTCTTCTGCAGAGCTATGATCCAATTAAAACTTTTTCCTTTACAAATTACCCAGTCTCAGGTATTTCTTTATAGCAATACAGGAATTGTCTAATACAATGTCATTTATATAGGTTTTTTTTATCACTTTGTCTCAAGTATGAAACTGAAAAGCATCAATGTCTGAGCCACCTTGCACGTCTCCAGGACATCTCAGAATTTCTAGTAAAGGGTGCTCAATGAATAGCCACTAAAGAGAATTATTTCTGAAAAAGATTAAGAAGGTTTCACAGAAGAAATTATGCCTAAACAGTGTTTTGAAAGAGTGGATTTCAGAGAAAGATATAACAGTTTGGATAAAAGCCCAGAGGCATGAAAGTATAACATGGTTGAGAAACTATAAGTACTTTGAGCTATAAGTCCTTGGCCAGAAGTTCCAAGTAGCTTGTGGGGGGCTAGTGGGGGGGTGGGAATGGATGGTCCCTAGAGGCCTTCAAGGGTAATAGCATCTAAGTGAATTAAGCCCAAATCCTCAGTTTTGGCAACACCTCAGAATTAATCCCAGACAGGCTGACTTGCACTAACAAAGCTAATTTAATATGAAGGGATAAAATCAGAATGCCAGTTTCTTAATTAACAAGGAGAAATAAACATGTCAGGCAGAAAAGAATGCTTGTGTCAACACAACCAGTACATTCTCTCTCTGTACATGGATTTACATATGAAACCAATTTATGAACAGAATAATGCTGAGAGAGGATAAGATTTGAAACAAGGGAGTTGGGATTTGAATGCTTAATGATATCAAGCCCCGATCAGGGTCCCAGCAGGAAACAGATGGCACACTCAAATTGGATAACTATGGGGACAGTTCAGTACACTATTACTACCACTAGGTCAGAAGAAGTGAGGGAAAGAGTGGCAACTGGAAATCAGAGAAAGAGAGCTGTAGGAGAAACCATAGTGAAGAAGCTGTGGCCTTAAGTCAGGACAGCCAGCATGGAATGGAGCAGGAGGTATCAATAGTCCAAACTGACTCTCATCTCCCCCTTTTATCTCCTGCTGTGTTTTCCATTAACTAAAGCCAATGCAAAGCCACATGGCAAGGGAACCCATGGATGCAGTTTATTCATGCCAGCCTCCCAAGACCAGAGAAGGAATGGAGGGGCCAACTGAGAACAGCTAGCACATTACATTGATCTAACAGAGTTGCATTTGGGGCAAGCCTCCCTGAGCAATGCTCAAATGGATATTGCCAGTTCTTCCTTGTTGCAAACTCACTTTCTTCCCAGCTACTGATGGCTCTCCCCTTTGTGAACAACACATTTTCTTCACAAACTTCTTTAAACAGGAACATGATCTTTTCTCTGCCTGGACTTGGTTTGGCTCACACAGACAGGCTTTTTTCACTTTTCCTGTTTCTGGCCCTGGAACTATTTTATCTCTAAGGAGCTTTTCATATATATCGTTCTCATCCATTTTGGGTTGCTATTTATAGTTTAACTGGCAGAGTTAAACTCTACCTGTTGCCCACTTTAATGACCTTGAATTAAGTTCTGTA
The DNA here is from genome assembly GCF_028858775.2 of Pan troglodytes. Classification (NCBI taxonomy): domain Eukaryota; kingdom Metazoa; phylum Chordata; class Mammalia; order Primates; family Hominidae; genus Pan; species Pan troglodytes. Next base: position 11,972,049 of record NC_072419.2, on the reverse strand, counting down.
TGCATCAGGGGTGGAAGTTGATAATTGCAGACACTGAGCAGCAAGACATCTGAAAGAAAGTAGTTAGGGAAATTATTGCAGTGGCAATGAGAATGGAGAGGAGAAAATGGTTTTAAAAGCTATTTAGGAAGTAGGGATGCAAGACTTAGGGAATATAAGAGGAAGAAAAGGGCGTCTGAAAGAAAATGAATTTCATTTGAGACTGCAAAGTTTGAGGGGCCTGAAGATCACTTAGGAAAAGACCCACCCCTCTCCCAGTAGCTGTTTTTGTTCATTGTTCAGGCTATCCAGTGTTTCCAGAAAGTTAACCTTTCAGCACCACAGCTGAGGACAGCTCCAGTCAGGACTCTCATCAAGTAACCCAGTGACATTAAGGGTGCTGGACAACTCTTTGGAGGATCATATCTATACCCTTGGGGTACACTAAGAAGCATAATTGTTCAACTATATTCTTTCCTTGATTTTTTTTCTTTGCTGGCACAAGTTAACTTGTTCCCTCACCTTAGGGCTTACTTGGGGGATTATACATACAGCTCATCACTCTGCAAAATTATCATGGATGTAAACTAGGTAAATATGCAAACTAGACTGTACTATAAGCTGGAAGATTACAATTTCCACATAATGAATAACTGTGTAATTCTCACTGGGCAGGCTCCAAGAAAGAATAAGAAATGGTCTTCATCCTCGTGGAGCTTACAATCTAGTTGGATGCACAAGACAATCACACACTAAAATGATAATTATATGGAATAGCATTGGCATTCTGAGGAGAGAGAGAGAGACCAATGTTGGGGAAGGCTTGAAAGAGGAAGCTTGTAGGACACATAAACTTTGGTTATGCTGGAAAGGGAGGGAAAGGCCCTCTAAATGAGGGGAAGAGTCTGGGCAAAGGCATGGAAATAGGGATGCTCCATGTGTTGGAGACATAGGAAGGTGGGGCATGTCAGTGAATATGCATCTATAATAACATCATAGAGGAGATGCTGTAGAAACCGTAGTAATAAAAATGTGAGGCTGTCCATGGCCTTTGGCTCATCTCACTCTAAATCGTAATCAGGGTATCTCCCCTGCCAGGTAATTATCTCACCTTAAATTGGACTCGGAGGAAAAAAAAAGCAAGGCTAGTACAATACAGGCTGAAGACAAGGGTTTTCAGGTTACCTTATTCACTGTTAAAAGCATTGTGAGGGCCTGCTACGAACAAGAATCCATGTATACCAAGATGAATGTCATTGAGTGCTTTCATATTTCTTTAATCCATTTGATTGTTAAAATACCTTTGTAAGGTGGACAGAAGGGAGAAGATTGTGTGTAAGTGTCCAGAGGAGAAAGCTGAGCACAGAGTTCAGATGGCTTCATTAAGGCCAGGTGGTTTTTGAGGAAGAAAGTCAATACCATCATCCGAGTCTCTTTCTCCTCGGGGTGCAATTGGCGCCAACTTTCTCAAGCAACCCTGAGCCTGCCTAGAGAGTGATGGATGACCAAGAGAATGAGAAATGAGAAATGGTATCTACCGAACACTAATACATCATATATTTAGGAAGCACCTACTGTCCTAGGTGTTGTCCTCATTCCACTGTGAATGAGGGGCCATGGTCCTGGTTTTATACAGTTCACTTTAGACTTTGGGGACTCTGTCCTGACTATTAATCCATACAGTGATAGATCCTTGCAAAGACTTCCCTACATAGTGGGGGCACTGGAATGTGGGACAGTCACACAAGCTTATGGCCACCACTTTCCTGTTTTGCTCATTGCAATAAGCCAATTTGAAGAGACCTGAAGGGAAGTCATCTCATATCCTACACTCTAATTGACTTGACCCACAATGTAGGTGTCTATATAGACTGGTTCCCAAACTGAACTAATGAAATGTTTAAAGAAGGCTGGACATATGAGATTCCCTCTTTTTAGGTCTACAGTCATTTGGTGAGTATGCAGCAGGTATAACTGATCCCTCAATATTCTCCATGCCTTTGTAACTCAGTCTTATTTCCCAGTCCTTCCTTTTTAGTTACTTAATTAACATATTCACCCAAGAGTATTCAGGGACAGCAAAGGGAAAGAAGACATATTATCCATTCCAGCACAATGCACAGGCAGACCTGTTAACCATGTTACTTCTTGAAACGACTCTTAGTTGAGGAAGTATTAAGGCAGAAGTCATCCCTAATATTTCCTGTTTAACGCATGACCTATATCTTGTTTCAATAGTAAATAAGTCTTTGTTAATAATAGTGAAAGAGTTGTGAGCATACATGGACTTGTCTGAAATTACAGAATTTAAAAATTAGCAATCTGAAGTCTAATCCACCACTTCAAGTTTAAAAGATTCTTCTTATTGACTTTGCCTTTATAATGTGTAGTCAGAGACAACATAAAGATACACCCTCATTTCTCAGTATATTTTTCTACATACATATGCATCCTTGAATATGTTGTATTATATACATAAGTGTCTCACTAAATTGAATCTGTAAACTTCCTAGGTCTAATGTTTTTCTTAAACATATTTTTTTTACTATGGATATGATTATAACAAACTGTCGTGTAGAAACATAGAATCCTAGGACTAGAAAAGATCTTAAATTTCATCCTCAACTTCTAATAGACATTCTAAGGTAATATTTTTAAAAATCATTTTAATAGCCCCTCTGATTTTTAACATACTTTTATCTTCCCTGGATGTGAAGACAGCAAAGTGCATTTACAGTATCTCTAATTCCTGGTCTTTGGACTGCTGTTCCCTCGCCAATCCGTGTGACCCCATACACACGAGGGATTTTTTTTTTCATAAACATTTTCAAGAGTTTCAAGGCTCTTTTATGAAAGTCAGGTAGGTTGCATTATCTGAGTTTCTCTAGCAACCTAGTTATTAGAATTCAATTAAAAATGAAAGTATAGGAGCAGTGGCTCAGGTAACCCGTTGTTCTTAGTTGTTATTTATGGTTTATTATGACTCAGAGCAGTGGACTGCAACTCAAAGAGAGGGAGCACTTGTAGAATAAAGTCATAAACTATAGGCTTTCTGCCTAAAAATTCTATATTGCCTGTATATGCAGTGCAGTGAATCATCATGAAAATGAGTCACATGAATAGATCAACTAGTAATCACTGGAATTTTTCCTTTAACCAGCAAGGAATTATTTGGCCCTCAAGCTGGAAAATGTGGAAGAAGAAAATGATTAGAGCACTGGTTTTCAACCTTGGCTGTGCGCTTGATTCATCTGGCAAGGTTTTAAAATCCTTAGTGTTCAGGCTGCACAGCAGACCCATTCATTAATCAGAATCTCTGGGAGTAGGAGCAAGTATCAGTATTTTCTAAAGCTTCCCGAGATATTCTAAATGTGCAGCCAGATTTTAAAACTACTGTCATCAAAAAACTACTGATGCCTGGGTGCCATCACAAACACTGAGTTGCAAAAGGTTTAGGGTACAGCCTGAGCACCAGGATTCCTACAAGCTCCCTAAGTGGTTTCAGTTGTGTGGCCAGGTTGGGAGCTAATTGTTTAGAGATGAGAGAGCAATGCCATGGCTGCATAAAATGAAAAGACATTCTATACATGGTGAGAGCACCTTCTTGCCTATCTTCCTCTCCACCCTCTCTCCCCAGCCAGGGGAAAAGTATACATTAGGAAGGAGTGGTTTGTCAGAAAGCTTTACCATACCAAGGTATTGAGGGAGAACTTTGCAACATAATTAGGGATGTGGGTAATGAAATCCATCATTTAGATCTGCTGAGGGTTTCCAACAAGCAACTACCTCTAGCAACGTGAGCTATATGTGAGTTTTAGGTTCTTGAAAAAGGGAGAAAGATTTCTCTCTGGAGTGGAGATGCCACATATCCATCAGCCTTTCCTTCCCACTTAGGGACTTTGAGTTCATTTACCTGGCAGAAATCAGTTGCCTCTAATTCACATCAGAGGCCACCAGAAGCTGCAAAATTGGTAAGATCTAAGAAACTTAGTGTTTTTTTTTCTGGAAGGGGAAGAATATGAATAAGAGGGAAAGGCAAAAGAGAGAGGAAGTCGCACACAAAAAATTGTCCATTCCCGTTGGACACCTGTGGAGAGAGAGGCCATGTGGTTCATCAATTTGGTGACATATAAATATTCAAGTCGATTCCAAACTGTGTTATTCACAGGAGAGTCACAGCCAGAGAACACCCAAAAAGGTGACATTTGGGGCAAGACTTTGGGCTTTTTTCACCTTTGATCAGAAGCAAAGCTGTAGAGATGTATAGAGCATTGGAAAACTTCTAAGCCAGTACTTAGATGTCAGAAAGTGTCATGGATTTCACAATGGGGGAAAGAAAACCTGAAAAATAAAATCATCTTCATTACATTCATCATGCTTCTTCCTCAACCTACATGGTCTCCCAAGGGGATTCTAAATGTACAGCCAAATTTAATCTTGTAATACCCCCAAATTCCTGTTTTAAAGCATAAAACAGAAGTTTGATCCTTGTGTGTAAACACTGCATTCTTATTTCTGTTCTCTTTGAGAGAGCATGCGGCCCAGCAGGAGGCCTCTTCTCCCTGCCTGCCCAGCCAGCTGGTTTGTCCCTGGACCCAGGCAGCATTCTTGGTGAGCAGATACTTTGTGGTCTCGGTTGCTGGAATGATGAGATGGTCATGGGGACAAAGAAGATGGATAGAGGAGGCTGGTGTAGGAAGGTTGCACTATTACTGATTTTAAATTATACTCTTATCCGAGGATTTCTCTGTTGGCTCTTTGGTTCAAAACCAGTGGTCAGCACGGTAGCTTAAGACACTCCACCTTTTAATAATCGCCATTCTAAATGGTGTGAGATGGTATCTCATGGTGGTTTTGATTTACATTTCTCTAATGACCAATGATGATGAGCCTTTTCATATGTTTGTTGGCCACATAAATGTCTTCTTTTGAGAAGTATCTGTTCATATCCTTTGCCCACTTTTTGATGGGGTTGTTTTTTTCTTGTAAATTTGTTTAAGTTCCTTGTAGATTCTGGATATTAGCCCTTTGTCAGATGAATAGATTGCAAAAATTTTCTCCCATTCTGTAGGTTGTCTGTTCACTCTGATGATAGTTTCTTTTGCTGTGCAGAAGCTCTTTAGTTTAATTAGATCCCATTTGTCTATTTTGCCTTTTGTTGCCATTGCTTTTGATGTTTTAGTCGTGAAGTCTTTGCCCATCCCTATGTCCCGAATTGTATTGCGTAGGTTTTCTTCTAGGGTTTATATGGTTTTAGGTCTTATATTTAAGTCTTTAATCCACCTTGAGTTGATTTTTGTATAAGGTGTAAGGAATAGGTCCAGCTTCAGTTTTCTGCATATGGCTAGCCAGTTTTCCCAACACCATTCATTAAACAGGGAATCCTTTCCCCATTGCTTGTTTTTGTCAGGTTTGTCAAAGATCAGATGGTTGTAGATGTGTGGCATTGTTTCTGAGGCCTCTGTTCTTTTCCATTGGTCTATATATCTGTTTTGGTACCAGTACCATGCTATTTTGGTTGCTGTAGCCTTCTAGTACAGTTTGAAATCAGGTAGTGTGATGCCTCCAGCTTTGTTCTTTTTGCTTAGGATTGTCTTGGCTATATGGGCTCTTTATTGGTTCCATATGAAATTTAAAGTAGTTTTTTCTAATTCTGTGAAGAAAGTCAATAGTAGCTTGATGGGGATAGCATTAAATCTATAAATTACTTTGGGCAGTATGGCCATTTTCACGATATTGATTCTTCCTATCCATGAGCATGGAATGTTTTTTCATTTGTTTGTGTCCTCTCTTACTTCCTTGAGCAGTGGTTTGTAGTTCTCCTTGAAGAGGTCCTTCATATCCCTTGTAAGTTGTATTCCTAGGTATTTTATTATCTTTGTAGCAATTGTGAATGGGAGTTCACTCATGATTTGGCTCTGTGTTTGTGTATTACTGCTGCATAGGAAAGCTTGTGATTTTTGCACATTGATTTTGTATCCTGAGACTTTGCTGAAGTTGCTTATCAGCTTAAGGAGATTTTGGGCTGAGATGATAAGGTTTTCTAAATATACATCATGTCATGCACAAAAAGTAAGGCAACAACAGATGCTGGAGAGGATATGGAGAAATAGGAACACTTTTACACTGTTGATGGGAGTGTAAATTAGTTCAACCATTGTGGAAGACAGTGTGGCAATTCCTCAAGGATCTAGAACCAGAAATACCATTTGACCCAGCAATACCATTACTGGGTATATACCCAAAGGATTATAAATCATTCTACTATAAAGACACATGCAATGTATGTTTATTGTGGCACTATTCACAATAGCAAAGACTTGGAACCAACCCAAATGCCCATCAATGATAGACTGGATTAAAAAAATGTGGCACATGTACACCATGGAATACTATGCAGCCGTAAAAAAGGATGAGTTCATATCCTTTGCAGGGACATCAATAAAGCTGGAAACCATCATTCTCAGCAAACTAGCACAGGAACTGAAAACCAAACATCGCATGTTCTCACTCATAAGTGGGAACTGAACAATGAGAACACATGGACACAGGGAGGGGAACATCACACACTGGGGCCTGTCGGAAGGTGGGGGGTTAGGGGAGGGATAGCATTAGGAGAAATACCTAATGTCGGTGACAGGTTGATGGGTGCAGCAAACCACCATGGCACGTGTCTACCTATGTAACAAAACTGAACATTCTGCACACGTATCCCAGAACTTAAAGTATTTTAAAAAATGTATAACAAAAAAAAAGAAAGACACTCCACCTATTCTGACAGGTCTCTCCTCATCTGCTCACTCCAGTATTACTCATTAAACAGCATGAATTGTGGGGCTTCACTTCCCCTTTTGATTACCTTATTATCTGCCTTCAAAGCTAAGCCCTAATTAATGAATTCCCAGATGGGAGACTAAGCCCAGCCATTGCCAGCAAGTCCATCCCTCGGGGAATCCTTTACTTCCCATCAGAAAGGAGCAGACCTTTGGCTGCTGTCCAGCCTAGGGCTTCACAATTCCAGCTTGATAAAGCCTTGGAGGGTTTCTTTCTCTCTGGGAATCCACTTCCTTAATCACCAACACTTCAGAGCTAATTACACTGATTTAATGCACCTGGCTTTCTCTTGCACTTAAACCCTCAATGGGAGAGGAAATACTCTGACCAATCAGCATTTATTGGAAAGCCATGAAACCAATGAGGCATAATCAGTTCCAGGGCTTGTGCTGGGTCAGTCGGAGCAGGAGTCACTTAAGCCCCGAGGAGAGCTTTCTACCCTCCTATTGTTAAAGGACTGCAAGCCATACTGAGAGTCTCAGTGCCAGGACATCTGTGGGCTCAGACTGCTTCCTAGTGGCTTCATATATGTGGGCCTGCTTTCCTCAGTTAACAATTGATTTAAATCTGGTGTTGTTACTGTGGGAGACCTTAGAGAGTAGTGACTGAGAGAATGAACTCTGGAGCCAGACATGCTTGGGTTTAAAATCTGCCCACAAGACTGTCTACATGTAGGCATTTGGGTGAGGTAATTTCTCTAAACTTCAGTTTTTCAGCCACCAAATGGGGGTACTACTGCCTAGCCCATACAGCAGTGGATCTTAACTTCAGCTTTCCATGAGAACCACCTGGCTCTTACTACCAGGGATACTGACATGATTAGTGTGGGCTGCATCTGAGGATTAGAAGGCTTTAAATCCCCCCAAGTGCAGTCAAGGTTGAGAAACACTGTTGTGTGGGTTTATGTGAGGTAGTGCATATAAACTTGCTGCTCAAAGTGGGGTCGGTAGACTTGCATCATCGTCATTAACCAAGAACGTACAGATAGAAATGTAGACTCTCATACCCCATCCAGATATGCTGAATGAGAATATGCATTTTAGGCCAGGTATGGTAGCTCACGCTTGTAATCCCAGCACTTTGGGAGGCCGAGGTGGGAGGATCGCTTTAGCCAAGGAGATCAAGACCAGCCTGGGCAAGGTGGCAAGATCTTGTCTCTACAAAAAAAAAAAAAAAAAAAATTAAAAAATTAGCCAGATGTGGTGGCACATACCTGTCGTCCCAGCTACTTGAGAAGCAGAGGTGAGAGTATTGCTTGAGCCCAGAAATTCAAGGCAGCAATGAGCTATGGTTGCACCACTGTACTCCAGCCTGGGCAACAAAACAAGATTCCATCTCTAAAAAGTAAAAAAGACTATGCATTTTAACAATGTGCCCAGGCGATGGGTGTGCATATCACAGTTTGAGAAGCATGGATAGAAAGCACCTAGCATTAGCCTAGCACACAGTAGGAGCTCATCAGGGGAGGTGGTGGTTTTGTAACTATCACTGGCGTTAAATGTAACCAGGCACTGGATAGAGGACCTGCTTGGAAAAAGCTTTGAACAGGAGCCTGCTAATTACTGGCTGAATGGACTTAGCCTTTCTGAGATTTGTTTTTCCCTCAACTATGCAGAGGGAAGAATAGAAATGGCCAACACTTCTCCGTTTTTGAAAGGATGGATTGTGTTAATGAAAAGGAACTTGCTCATAAATTGTCAAACTGTAGTGTAGGACCAAAGCTGAACGGGACAGTTTCATAGTCTTCCCCACTCCCTGAGCCCACCAAAAAGAACCCTGAAATCACCTGATTTCCCCTCCCTTCTCCTAGGGAAGAGGCGTTCTTGCTGGGAGAGAGGCAAGGTTATTCTGCATAGTGAAGGAATGGAAAGAGAACACAAGAGAGGGAGTTAAAATGGTATTGAGACTACAGGAAATGCTCCCAAACAGTGACCATGTAAAGTAAAGTGAGTAGGAAAAGAAAGATTTGTGTCAGTGTGGTGAATTTAAATCTCTTCCACACAGATTGTCTCTCTCATGTTTCTTGTTTGTTTGTTTTGTTTTTGTTGTTGTTGTTGTTTGTTTGTTTGTTTTTTGAGACAGGGTCTCACTCTGTTGCCAAAGCTGGAGTGCACTGATGCAATCACAGCCCACTACATCCTGGACCTCCCAGGCTCAAACAATCCTCCCACCTGTCTCCTGAGTAACTGGGACTACAGGCAAGCACCTGCATGCCCAGCTAATTTTTGTAGATTTTTAGAGATGGGGTTTTGCTATGTTACCCAGACTGGTCTTGAATTCCTGGGCTCAAATCGTCCTCCTGTCTTGGCCTCCCAAAGTGCTGGGATTACAGGAATGAGCCACCGCACCCAGCCTTGTGTCTCTTTCTTAAAATTACTTTTGTTACTACATTTAATTTTTGGAATGGGACGTTGTTCAGAGATTTTATTATGAGTTGCGTGGTTGCAAGGCATTAGTACACTTATATCCGTCAGTGTTCACCCACCAAAGACTGTCAGGAACACTTCTGTAGTCGAAGATAAAGTTAGGTTTACTGATCTTGCTGTGAAAAGGGGGGACGCACAGCAGGGAAATCACTGGGCACCTTGGGAGAAGGGACTTGAGAGTGATTTATTACAGCATTTGGGCATGTGCTGGGAATGTCTATAAGGAGGGTTTAAGAGAGCAGCAGGGTCCTGCTCAGGATCCAGCTCCATCAGGGAGGAGGGGCAAGCTTATAATTAGATATCTCAATAATTTTTATCTAGATGGTAGGCAGATTAAAGTAGGACTAGAGTTGTCATTGGTAAAGAAACAATAATTACTCAATGTTAGCCAGAAGAAAGAGGTGTTTAGGAAAGTGGGGGGTTGTAGAGGGTTTGTTTTGGATGTGGTGAGAGAGTTGCCTGATGACTGCCGACATTCTGGGAGCACGGCTTTTCACAGCCTTGCTGCCCCCTGTCAACTGCAGGGCCTGTTTTATCTTCCTGAGGTCATCGTGGACATTGGTGTTCATCAGAGTGGATTAATTCTGGTCCTGGTTCATGCTCTTTCCAGGCTGAGTTCACTCATCAAAACAAAACTGTTTCCTGGATTATAAATGCAATCTAATCAGCTTTTCTTGTTTAACTTGATATGACTGCATTTTCTCAGTCCTGATGGGAAACATTTTAGGGAAAGGTTTTTCTCAAGGTGTGCAGAGACATCATTGCAATTTATTTCAATAACTTTCTCTCTCTATGCAACTATCTATTGTAGAAGATTGTATGATAGGCCTTTTATAGCTCTTCATTGGGGTCAATTTGGTATACTGTGTTTTTCTAAGAAATGTATTCACTTTGTTAAGATTTTCAAATGTATTTGCTTAGAGTTGTACAAAGTAGTCGCTAATGATTTCTTAAAATTTCCTCTCTTTTGATGGTTTTTTCCCCTTGACATTTCTAATTTTGTGTTTTCTCCAATTTTTGCAAATTGGGCTAGCTATCAATTTGTCTATCTTATTTTTTCAAAAAATTAGGTTTTCAAAATGAATAGTTGCTTTCACCTTTATTAATTTCTTCCCTCTGCTCTTTCTGTTTTGTTGTTATTTTCTTGGTTTTTAAACTTAGCTATTTATTTTATTTTTTATTTTATTGATATAGCTATATAATTTTTTTCATCTGTTTACTACTTATTATTTTCAAGAAGTTCTGCAGTTTCACTTAGTATTTCTTCTTTGACCCAAGAATTTATTTAATGGTGGGTTTTTTTAAGTTTCCAACTGGGAGATTATGTTTTCTAATTTTGTAATTAATTTATATCATTTGTAATCAGAATGCAATCCTTTAGAATTCATTGAAGTTTTCTTTGTGGCATGAGATACAGTCTTTATAAATGTTCCATATACAATGAAAAAAATGTTTCCTTTTTTTTCCATTATTGCAGTTAAGAGTTAGACATTTATAAGATCTATGTAATTATTGTGTTGCATAGATCATATATATTTACTGATTTTTCACCCATATGATCTGTTTGGAATTGAGCAAAGTATGTTACAGTTTTCTACTGTTAGTGTATTTTTTTCCTTCTCCATATATTTCTTCCAATTTTTGCTTTATGAAGGTTGTTAAGGTGTTACTTCGTATAACAATATTAACAATATATATTGTTAAAGTTAATATATTAATAAATTAATATATTTTTGTAGACTTTAGCCTTATAAGGTGTCTTTTTTTGTCTTTCTAAAAAACACCTTTTACCCTTAACTTTACCTTGTCAGATATCAACATTGAGACTCCCGCTATCTTTTTATTTGCATATGCCTGATGTATCTTTGTCCATTCCTTTATTTTTAACCTTTTGTATCTTTTTGGTTTTGATTTGTCTTGTATACAACATATTGTCAATTTGCTTTGTTACTCCATCTGAAAATAATTTGTGATTACATTTATTGATATAATCAATGTTTGATCTCAATTCTTTTTTATTGATACATACTATTTGTACATATTTCTGCGGTACATGTGGTATTTTCTTACATGGATAGAATGTGTAATGATCAAGTCAAGGTATTTAGGGTATCTGTCCCCTCAACTATTTATCATTTCTCTGTGTTAGGAACATTTCAAGTCCTCTCTTCTAGCTATTTTGAAATACACAATATAGTATTGTTAACGATAGTCACCCTTCTTTGCTATTGAACATTAGAACTTATTTCCTCTATCTAACTGTATGTTTGTGCTCATTAACCAACAGCTCTTCATCCTTCCTCCTCACTTCCCCTCCCCACCAGCACACACCCTTCCTAGCCTCTGGTATATATCATTCTACTCTGTACCTCCATGAAATCAACTTTTTTAGCTCTTAAATGAGTGAGAACACGCAATATTCGTCTTTCTGTGCCGGACTTATTTCACTTAACATAATGACCTCATTTCCATCCATGTTGCTGGAAATGACAAGATTTCATTCTTTTTTGTGGCTGAAGATTATTCCATTGTGTATATATACCGCATTTTCATTGTCCACTCATCTATTGATGAACACTTAGGTTGATGTCACATCTTGGCTATTGTAAGTACTACTGCAATAAACATGGGGGTGTAGGTATCCCTTTGATGTACCAATTTTTTTCCCTTGGATAAATACCAAGTAGTGGGATTGGTGAATTGTTTAATAGTTCTGTGTTTTGGTTTGTTTTTTTAGAAATCTCCATACTGTTCTCCATAGTGGTTGTACTAATTTACATACCTACCAACAACGTATAAGAGTTTCCATTTCTCCACATCCTCACCAGCATCTGTTATTTTTTGTCTTTTTAACAATAGCCATTCTAACTGGGGTAAGATGATATCTCATTGTGGTTTTGATTTGCATTTCTTTGATAATTAGCGATAAGTATTTTTTCATATACCTTTTGGCCATTTGTGTCTTCTCGTTAGAAATGCCTATTCGTGTCCTTCACCTACTTTTTAATGAGATGCTGCTGATGATGATTGTTGTTGTTTTAGTGTTAAGTTCCTTGTATACTCTGGATATTAGTCTCTTGTCAGATGAAAAGTTTGCAAATATTTTATTCTATTCAATAGGTTGTCTCTTTACTCTGTTGATTGTTCTTTTGCTGTGTGGAAGCCTTTTAGTTTAATATAGTCTAATTTGTCTATTTTTGTTTTTGTTGTCTATGCTTTTGAGGTCTTGGTCATATTTGCCTACACCAATGTCCTGAGTGTTTCCCCTATGTTTTCTTCTAGTAGTTTTGTAGTTTGGGCTCTTATGTTAGTCTTTAATTCATCTCGAGTCAATTTTTTTATATGGTGAGATACAGGAGTACAGTTTCATTCTTCTGCATATGGAAACCTAATTTTGCCAGCACCCATAATTAAAGAGGGTATCCTTTCCCTGATGCATGTTCTTAGCACCTTTGTTGAAAATCAGTTAGCTGTAAATGTGCAGGCTTATTTCTGAGTCCTCTATTCTTTTCCATTGGTCTGTGTCTGTTTTTACATCAATACCATGCTGTTCTGGTTACTACAACATTTGCATATATTTTAAAGTTAGGTAGTGTGATGCCTAGAGCTTTATTCCTTTTGCTCAGGACTGCTTTGGCTATTTGGGCTCTTTTTTGCTTCAAAACAAATTTTAGGATTGTTTTTTCTATTTCAGTGAAAAATTGGTATTTTGATAGTGATTACATTGAACCTGCAGATTGCTTTGGGCTGTCATTTTTAACAATATTAATTCTTTCAATCCATGAGCATGAGACATCTTTTGTTTGGGTCCTCTTCTATTTTTTCATCAATGTTTTATAGTTTTCCTTGTGGGGTCTTTTACCTCCTTTATGTATTCCTAGATATTTTATTTATTTATTTTTGTAGCTATTATAGATAGGATTGTTGCTCTCTTGATTTCTTTCTCAGCTAGTTTATCACTGGTGGATAGAAACACTACTGATTTTTGTATGTTGATTTTCTATCCTACAATCTTACTTTTTTTTTTTTTTTTTGAGATGGAGTCTCACTCTGCCACTAAGCTGGAGTGCATGATCTCGGCTCACTGCAACCTCCGCCTCCCGGGTTCAAACAATTCTCCTGCCTCAGTTTCCTGAGTAGCTGGGACTACAGGGGTGTGCCATCACACTTGGCTAATTTTTTGTATTTTTAGTAGAGACAGGGTTTCACCGTCTTAGCCAGGATGGTCTCCATCTCCTGACCTCGTGATCTGCCTGCCTCAGCCTCCCAAAGCGTTGGGATTACAGGCATGAGCTACTGCGCCTGGCCAACCTTACTAATTTTTAAACTCAGATCTAACAGTTTTTTTGGTGGAATCTTTAGATTTCTAGATACAAAATCATCTCATGTACAAAGAGGGACAATTTGACTTCCTCTTTTTCAGTTTGAATGTCTTTTCTTTCTCTTACCTGATTGCTCACGCTAGGACTTCCAGTACTGTGTTGAATAGGAGTGGTGAAAGTGGGCATCCTCGTCTTGTTCCAGTTCTTAGAGGAAAGGCTTTCAGCTTTTTGTCATTCAGTATGATGTTATCTGTGGGTGTGTCATATATGACTTTTATTATGTTATGTTCCTTCTATGCCTCATTTATTGAGAGTTTTTATCATGAAGGAATATTAGATTTTATCAAATGCTTCTGTATCTATTGAGATCATATGGTTTTTGTCCTTCATTCTGTTGATGTGACATCACATTTATTGACTTGCATATTTTGAGTCATCCTCGAATCCTTGAGATAAATCCCACTTTATTGTGGTGTATTCTTTTTGGTGTGCTGTTGGATTCAGTTTGCTAGTATTTTGTTGAGGATTTTTGTGTCTATGTTTATCAGGGATATTGGCCTGTAGTTTTATTGTTGTTGTGTCCTTGCCTGGTCTTAGTATCAGGATAACATTAGCCTCATAGAATGAGTTAGAGAGAATTTCTTCTGCATCAATTTTTTTGAATAGTTTGAGGATAACTGGTATTAGTTCTTTGTAAGTTTGGCAGACTTTGGCAGGGAAGTCATCTGGTCTTGGGCTCTTGTTTGTTGGGAGACTTTTTATTACTGACTCAATCTCATTATGGGTCTGTTTAGGTTTCCTATTTCTTCCTGATTCAATCTTGGTAGGTTGTATGTGTCTGAGAATTTATCAGTTTCCTCAAAGTTTTCCAGTTTGTAGAGATGTTCATAATAGTCTCTGATGATCTTTTGTGTTTCTGTGGTATCAGTCGTAATGTCTCCTTTTTCATTTCTGATTTTGGTTCCTCTCTCTTTTTTTCATGATTGATCCAGCTTGTAGTTTATCCATTTTGTTCAATCTTTTCAAAAAATGAATTTTTTGTTTTGATGGCTTATTTCTATTTTGTTGAATTCTGCTTTGCTCTTCATTATTTCTTTCCTTCTACTAAATTTGGGTTTGGCTTGTTGTTGCTTTTCTAGTTCCTTGGGGTGCATCATTAAGTTGTTTACTTGAAACCTTTCTATGTATTTGTAGGCATTCGTTGCTATAAATTTCCCTTTTAGCACTGCTTTTGTTGTATCCTATAGGTTTTGGTATGTTGTATTTCCATTTTTATTTGTTTAAAAAATTTCTTTCCTCCTTAATTTCTTCCTTGATATAAGGGTCATTCAGGAACATGTTTAATTTCCTTGTATTTGTACAGTTTCCAAAGTTCTTCTTGTAATTCATTTCTAGTTTTATTCCATTGTGGTCTGAGAAAATACTTGGTATAATTTCAATTTTTAAAAACTTGTTGAGATATGTTTTGTGTTCTAGCATATGGTCTATTCTGGAGCATGTTCTATGTACTCATGAGAAGAATGTGTATTCTGCAGATGATGGATGAAGTGTTCTTTAAATGTCTGCTAGGTCTACTTGGTCTAAAGTGTAGTTTAAATCCAATGTTTCTTTGTTAATTTTCTGTCTACATGATCTGTCTAATGCTGAGGGTGGGTTGTTGAAGTCCCCAACTATTATTGTATTGGCATCTTCTATTTCTTCTTTTTTTATTTTTATTTTTTAATTAGAGATGGTGTTTTACTATGCTGACCAGGCTGGTCTTGAACTCCTGGCCTCAAGCTATCTTCCCATCTTGGCTTCCCAAAGTGCTGGGAGTACAGGCATAAGCCACCAAACACAGCCATATTTCTTCCCTTAGATCTAAGAATATTTGCTTTATATATTTGGGTGCTCTAATATTGGGTGCATACATTTTTAGGATTGTTATAGCCTGTTGCTAAATTGATCTTTTTATAATTATATGACAACCTTTGTCTCTTTTTTTTAATGTTTTGACTTAAAGTCTGTTTTATTTGATAAAGTAAAGCTACTCCTGCTTGCTTTTGGTTTCTGCTTGCATGGAATATCTTTTATCATTCCTTCATTTTTAGTCTATATGTGTCTTTACAGATGAGATGAGTTTCTTGTAAGCAGCATATATAGTTGGGTCATTTAAAAAATCCATTCAGCCAGTCTATATCTTTTAATCTGAAAGTTTAACCCATTTACATTCCTGGTTATTATTGATATGTGAGGGCTTATTCCTGTCACTTAATTAATTTCTGGTTGTTTGTACATCCTTTGTTCATTTCTTTCTCTGCATTATCATTGTGGTTTGGCAGTTTTCTGTAGTGGTAACATTTAAGTTCTTTCTTTTCTTATTTGTGTGTTCATTATGCCAATGGGTTTTATACTTTCATGTGTTTTCATGATGGCAGATACTTTTTGCTTCCAGGTGTAGGACTCCCTTAAGCATTTCTTGTAGGACCAGTCTAGTGGTAGTGAATTCCTTCAGCTTTTGCTTGTCTTTATTTCTCCTTCATTTATGAAGGATAACTTTTCTGGGTATAGTATCCTTGGCTGACAATTTTTTTCTTTCGGTGCTTTGAATATATCACCCCATTCTCTCCTAACCTCTCAGCCTAAGGTTTCTGCTGAGAAATACACTATTAGTTTGATTGAGTGTTCCCCTACAAGGGACTAGATGCTTTTTTTGCTGTTTTTCGAATTCTCTGTCTTTGACTTGATAGTTTGAATATAATGTGCTATGGAAAAGACTTTTTAAACTTTGTCTGTTTGGGGCTCTCTGGGATTCCTGTATTTTGATGTCTAAATCTCTTGACGTTTTCTGCTATTATTTTATGATTAGATTTTCTAATTCTTTTTTTTTTCCTCTACACCTTGTGGGACACTGAAAATGCAAATATTTTGGTCACTTTGTTACATTTCCTATGTCATGTAGGATTTGCCCATTGCTTTTTATTCATTTTTCTTTAATTTTGACTAAGTTATTTTAAAAGACCCATCTTCAAGTGCTGAAATCATTTCTTCTGCTTGATCTAGTTTATTAGTGAACTTTAAAATGTATTTTTTTTATTTCATTCAATAAAATTTTCAGTTCTAGGATTTCTGTTTGGTTCCTTTTTTGACATCTGTCTCTGGAAAGTTTCTCATTCATATCCCGTTTTTTTCTGATTTCTTTGTATTGTTTGTCTGTGTTCTCTTGTATCTTACTTAACTTCTTTAATATTATTTTCAATTCTTTTTTTGGGATTTCATAAATTTCTTTTTTATTGGAATGTGTTGCCGGAGAATTACTGTGCTCCTTTGGAGGTGTCATATTTTCTTGCTTTTATGTTTCTTGTATCCTTATATTGCTATCTGCCCATCTGGTGTAATAGCCATTTCTTCCAGTTTTGGGCATTTGCTTTCATACGGGAGGATGTTTTCCTGAAGATGTACCTTTGGTGTTGGTTGTGTAGAGCACTGTGGCTTTGATTCTCGGTGTATGCAGTAATGTAGTTTCCTTGTAATTTTTTTGTCTGTAAATAGCATCAGTGTGTCTGTGGTTTATTCAGTGGCTTATGATATGGTTGTTTGAAGGCTGTGGTGAAGGTTTACTGGGAATAGGAACACCAGGTAGGCCAATCCTTGGGTCCTAGTGGTGGGAGTGGCAAGCCAAGTGTGCGTATCCTTGGGCCCCAAGGCAACATATGTTGGCACTGGTGTTAGCATGTCCAGGCAGGTTGATTCTTGGGTCTCCTGGTGGTTTTGTCAGGTGCCAGCAGTGATAGCAGTGGGCTGGGCAGGTAGGCAGGTCCTCTGGCCCCTGGGGAACAGACAATGGCAGTAGCAGTGGCGGAACAACTCTCTGGCTCCCAAGCAGCCTGCAGTGGTATTGATAGTTGCTATGACAGACTGGGCAGGCTGTCATTCCCCCAGCCCACAGGTAGTGCATGTGGGTGGTTACCAGCTATGGTGGTAGCACCAGGTTGTGTGGGCCAGTCCTCAGGCCCCCAGAAGGAGTGCTCAGGAGCCAATGGTGGTGCAATGGTGGTGGGTAAGGTAGGATTATCCTCAGGCCCCCAGAGGCCATGCTTGGGCACTGAGGGGTTGAAGCTGGGCTGGGTGGGCCTGTCTTCAGGCTTCCTTGAGGTGCATTCAGGAGCTGGTGTTCTTGGAAGTTGTTTTGATAAAGCCACATTAAATGACCAGCCTGTGATATTGTTCCATTGCTTTCCCTCTTTCTTCTCCTGAACTGAGAATGGCTCAAAAGCCTTCCCCACTCTATTATTCAGGGCAAAGAGCAGCCACCATGGAGAGCTGAGTTATAATGTCTGTTTTCTTGTGGCTATAACAAGGTTTGGAAGGAATAAAATAAAGCTATGTGTACACATGAAAAACCCACAGCTGAGTGGAAAGAGTCTGACTGATTTCCCACTATCATATTGTTTTTCACAACCTGACCACTTTTGTTATTTTACTGCACTTAGTAAAGATCAGCAATGACAAGTAAAACATGTTGGAGATTGGTGACATGTGGAGAAAATTACCCTAATTCCAAGTAAACAGAGGAGGATTAGCACCACATACAGGAACCAAATTGAAAAGTCTAACAAGCTGGTATTAGAAGGACATCAATGCTTTCAAAATAAGTCACATCCTGGGGCTGCTCTGAAAAAGTTCAGCCCCAGGAAATGGGGCTGAAATGGGGGAAAGCCAATTTAGGGGCCAGTGAGGGGCTGGCTGGCCATGAAAAGGGAGTTTTATAAAATAGTAGAGGATTCCCAGGCGATGCATTCTTAATGCCCTGATACCTGTTCAGAAGGTTGAACCTCCAAAGCCAAAGAAACTGCTATGTTAATCTGTCACAGTAGTAGAGAAAAAATAAATAAATGAAAAATAAAAAAGAAACTGCTATGTATTAATCTACCCACACTTTCAAGGCTCTGATTACCCACAATATGACTTAAATGGTTCTGTACTTGTTCCAAGTGTGTCTTACTCAGTAGAGCTATGTTTTCAGTTTCTTTTGTTTCCTCCCACTACCAAGGCACTATTCCAATGCTCTTGTTTATGTAGTTTAACCTGAAAAGTGCCACTTCTCTCAAGGCAGAAGGATTTAAGCAAAGGAAGGTACATCTACCAACCTCCCAAGATAAAGCAAAACAATTTCAGATTATTAGGATGCTTGGCTAAAAAATGCACACGATGGCAACGTACCCACAGTAACAAGCTCGTGGTAACAAATGGGACCCTCTCCTGACTGACACTGCATACTACCTCCATGACTCCACTCATACTTTGTGATATGGTTTGGATGTTTGTCCCTTCCAAACCTCATGTTGAAATGTGATTCCCAGGGTTGGAGGTGGGGTCTGGTGGGAGGCGATTGCATCACGGGGGCGGATCCCTCATGAATGGCTTAGCACCATCCCCTTGGTGATGAGTGAGTTCTCACTCAGTTCACACAAGATCTGGTTGCTTGAAAGAGTCTGGGACCCCCCACTCCCTTGCAGTGACATGCTTGCTCTGCCATGACTGGAAGCTTCCTGAGGCCCTCACCAGGAGCAGATGCTGGTGCCATGCTTGCACAGCCTACAGAACCATGAGCCAATTAAACTTCTTTTTTTATAAATTACCCAGCCTCATATATTTCTTTATAACAATACAAGAAGGGGCTAACACACCTTCTTTTGAAACTATGTATATGACAGTGTCCCCAACTAGTATGTCTCTTTTTAACTGTGTTTTATGGAAGCATAATTCATATATGATGAAGGATACAATACTTACAATTCTTAAACATACATCTTGATGGCTTTATACCTCTAAGTTATGCCTGTGCAAGTTCCACCCCAATCAGAATTTAGAACAGAACATTTCCTTTTCTTTTCTTTTTTTTTTTTTTGGAGACAGGGTCTCGTTCTGCCACCCAGGCTGGAGTGCAGTGGCACAGGCTGGAGTGCAGTGGCACAATCTCCGCTCTCTGCAATCTCTGCCTCCCAGGTTCAAGCGATTCTCATGCCTCAGCCTCCCTAGTAGCTGGGATTACAGGTGCCCACGACCACGCCTGGCTAATTTTTGTATTTTTAGTAGAGATGGGGTTTCACCATGTTGGCCAGACTGGTCTTGAACTCCTGACCTCAAGTGATCCGGCCACCTCAGCCTCCCAAAGTGCTGGGATTACAGGCATGAGCCACCGTGCCCAGCCACAACTTAGAACATTTCTATCATTTCAGAAAGCTTCACTCTCCTCTTTCAAGTCAGTTGTTTCTAAGAATTTAGCATTTTCTCTTTTTGATAGGGCATTAGAAAGAAATAAGTTCATAAAAATAATGACTATGGTAACACACTCCCAAGTCCCTGGATTGGAATTGTGGTTTTCAAATGTGCTGATAGAGAGGGATTGTTCTTTACAGGTGGTGGAATGAGCATCTAACTGTGAGTCAGGAGACTCAGCTCTTCCAAATGGAGACATCAGTAAGGAAGTCCTTGCATTTCTCCTCATTCAAATCCTTCATATGTGAAATGAGCATTTGGGGTCAGAGAGCTGAGGGTTTTTTCAGCTTTAGGATTGGAAGCATTTGTAAATACTTAAAAGAATAAAGATGCTTATTACTTCTAAAACCCCAACAGTGTCAGACACACGGTAAGTGTGCAAATAATGTTAGCCACTCATTACTATCACCATCATCATCATCATCAGCCTTTCTTAATCGTTAAAGGATCAGAGAGATAGCTTTACTATTCATATTGTTTTTTCAAAATCGAAAATAGCGTTTATTTTCCAGCTATATGAATAACACACGTTCAGTGTTTCTGAAAATTCAAAAAGTAGAGAAAAGAAAAAGAAAGAATTTAGGAAAAAATTCTGAGACCCTCATTACCATTTATAGTTTGATAACCAGCTTTTCATTTCTCTTTCTTTCTCTGTATATTTACATATATAAACTTTCAAAGATGTTTTATTTTGGACACTTTTATCTGTTTTGTCTTTCTCCCCCTACCTCCAGTTCCCTCTTTTTCACCCTTCCAGGTATCTCATCATTCACAAGCTGGTATGGTATCCATCCACAATGTTCTCTGTGTTCACCTAATCATACATATGTATGTATTCACATATAAAAAGGATTTTTATGTTGTTTTACAGCTATAAATGATATATATTCATTTATATAGACATACATGTAGATATATATGTAATATATAGCCATATACCTGTGTTTTTATTTTTCTTTCTTATGACAACTAAAGCCATTAGTTATTGTACACATAATATGTTTCAGGCACCTTCTAAGCATTTAGATTTGTCATATCAACTGATCTAGTTCTACCACATATGTTTAAAGGCAACTTGACACTGCCTGGAAAGAATGACCATATATTAAATCAATGGGTTAATGTGTATTCATGATGTTTCAGATATTTTTCTACTAAAAATGTGGTAGATAACAAGTAAAAAATATTCTAGAAGTGGAATCTCTAGGATGAAAGTGTATGTGTTTTTAATTTTAAATATATTGGCTGCCAGGTGTGGCGGCTCATGCCTGTAATCCCAGCACTTTGGGAGGTTCAGGTGGAAGGATTGCTGAGCCCATGAGTCTGAGATCAGCCTAGGCAACACGTCGAGACCCTGTCCCTATAAAATATATATATTGTGTTAGCCTCCTCCACTGAGGGAGAGGCAGAGTAGTTTTGGTCTCACTGTATCAGGAGTTCCTGTGACCTTCTGCTGGAGTCCCATCACATTATGTAAAAGTACGGTGGATGACACCAGAAAATGGGCGGGGGGGGGGGGACATAAATGTAGCATCTTCCACCCCCAGCAACTCCCCAGGCCACCCCAATCAGAGCCCTGCATGGGAGGATTCCACTCCCAAAGCTACGTTTGCATGCACACATGGCCCATATTTATAAGGTTCCACTCTGCAGAGTATAGAACTCAAGTCCAGATGGGAAAGAATAAGTCACAACTAAATTCATTGATGATGATGCAATCCTAAAAGAGAATCTTGGGAAGGTAGACATATAGGGTACGGATATTGCCCTGAAAAATTCAGTGATGTCCAAAGCTTCCAAGATGCACCTTCTAGACTATGTATTCAGTTTCCTCCAGGACTCCAACAAACAAAAGCATACAACAATGAGGGTCTGCCCAGCCCCTTTATTCAGTGTGGAAACAGATATCTGATTCTGAAGGGCTGCTGGCAGGCATGAAGATTTGGATGAGAAGCTCACCCTGCCAAGAAAATGGAGGCAAGCTGGCAAGAGCAGAGGTAGAGCCCTTCAGCAATGGCCTTTTCAGAGAAGAAATCCCGTCCCACTCCAGAAAGGGTCTGCTCAGTACCTGAGTACTCCCCAGGAAGCCTGAGTGTGCCACAGAAGCAGCACTGTGGTAGGAGCTTGGCCACTATGGACAGCAACGCCAACATCTACCGCCTGATACAAAAGATGGAGATAATGGTGAACCCACTCTTTCAACATGTCCTAGCTGCTTAACAAGGTGAACCTGCTTTCTGTGGAGCAGAACTAAGAAGCGGATGAGTCCCACGGAGATAAAGGCTAAATCACAGGTACTCACTTGCCCCCAAACACAAAACATGGCAATTAAGTTCCAATATATTGTGGACCAGAACTTGGATGCTGTTCTAGTTATCTACTGCTATGTAAAACAACAACAAAAACAAAACCAGCAACAAAACATCTCAGTAGTTAAAACAACAAAAGTCATTTTGCTCATAAATCTGCCATTTTGACAGGGCTTGGAGGGTACAGTTCATCTCTGCTCAGTGTGATGTCAACTGAAGCAACTGGGGTTGAGTATCCACTTTCAAGGACGGGTCACTCTTATGACTGGCAACTTGGTGCTGTCAGCTAGGAGAAAAGCCAGAGTTGGCATCTGGGGCTTTAGTTCCTTTCCACATGAGCTTCTCCACAGGTCTTCTTGAACTTCCTCACAATATGGACAACTGGGTTTAAGAGTGAATATGTCGAGAAGCCTGGGCAGAAGCTGAAAGCTTTCCTCTTACCTCATTTCAGGAGTCCTAACCTAACTTCGCTGCATTCTTTTTGACATTAAGTCCAGCATAAAATCAAGGGGAGGGGAATTAGCAGCCACCTCTCAATAGGAGGAGTGTCGAAGAGTTTCCTGCCCTCTTCAATCTACCACTGGCGGGGCCCCGTGTGTGGCTGAACAGCTCTCCCTAGAAGACGGCTCAGGTGTGTTTGAGCTTGTCATTGTGCCTCATCAGCAAAATGCCATATTCACTCTGTTAGGAGAGAACACAGACTGATTATATGAATTTAGTCAGACTTTGAAACCCATGTTCGCCAAATCACCATTTGTGTTGAATCCATCCACTGTCCTCATATCCTTACAAATCCTTATGCACGATACTTTTACTGACTCACCTTTTAGAGGCCTAATGCCTAAGAGGAAAAAGCACTCTAACCCAAACTGAATACATCATATCAGAAATCTGGAAAAACTAGTGGAATCATTTAGAGTTCATAATATTATTGTGGAATTTTGCAAGTTCAATAGCCTAGTGGTTTTACAATTTTGCTAACTTAGAAACTTAGAATGTAGCTACAGCAGAAGCCATCTGGGTATTGTCTTAATTCAGCCAATAAGGACTTCAGCTTCACCAGCTATATGACATAGACTTCCCTCCTGCACAGCAGCCACTGTTCATTTGCACAAGGTCTGAAACTAGAATGCCTTATGTACAGTATAATGTGGACTGTCCTGATTTTCATGAATTATTTTTGAACGTTATTGATGGATTTTTTTCTGTTGAACCTGTAGGCCTAAGATATTAAAATTTAGACATGCTCAGGGATTTAATGAAGCACTCTATCTTCTTCTGTCCCATAAACACTCACACATACACACACACACACACGCTCCTCGTGGGCACCATACATTTCTTCCTGATTTACAAAATAATCCCCATAAATATGTACAACTCTTATGTACCTATCATAATTAAAAATAATTTTTTAAACCCTGAAGTGAGGTAAAGGGGACCATGTTCACCTTTTTTGTGGATGGACAGAAGAAATTGCAGGCGCAGCCATGACATTCCCAGCTGGTTCCCCATTTGCGCTTTCCTGTACTCCGAGTTCTGCCAATAGACACAAGCACAGGTCTTATCCAGCTGTGGTAGTGACACTCTGCACCCTGGAAGCAATTCTGGCCTCTGAGATGTGTCTAAAGAGAACTCTAAGCCTCAGAAAAATTGTCTTGATGGACTGTGGGCCTATAGCTCTGCAAGCGTAATTATTTAATGACTTTAAAAAAATCACATCTGCCCTTGTTTAGAGAAACATTCTAAAAAATTAAAAAGTCTCTTTGTAATGCAGAGAATGCTACAAATTTTCTGAAATTGTTGCTTGGTTGTTTTCGTTAATGCCAAAACCATGTAAGACTTCTACCTCCAAAATATGGGCGTGGATTCGTTCTAGAACAATGTAATGCACCAATAACCCCAGAAGCTGCCTCCTGTCCTTAGTCCACTCCCTCAGGAACTGTCTTCCCCCTCTTCTATCTTCTCACTTGTCTTTAGTTTTCCATCCCTATAGTGGAGACAACTCCAAGCGATAGTGGAACAGAATACTTATTATTTTTCCATAATTTAATGTGTCCCAGAAAATATACTGGCAACCCTTATTTTTCTCCTTCTAAATTCTTTGATTTAATTTTATGATCTGGTGTTGTTGTCTTTTTTTCCTTATTTCTTTTCTTTTTCCCCCCCCCCCTTTGGTCTTTGTGTCATAAAAGGCAAGAGAAGGGGCACAGATGTATTCTGAGTTAAAATAAAAGTGCAGTAAGGCACCATAAATAGTATAACCATTTCCTCTGTTCATAAGTTTTAGAGGATTGTGTGAAATTAGTTGTGAATGCACTAATTCTTCCAACCCTGCTTCAGTTCACTCTGGCCATTTCTATAGAAACTTTTCTCGGGCCAGTTTTCCTTGTGCATCTCATGGGATAATCAGGCAATGAACAAAGCCACATCCAGAAGTCCCCTTCCCCCTGCCCCTAGACCTCTGATTTCTGGCCCTGTTAACCAGGGTCCAGGCTGTGCTGGCTCCCCATGGACCACCCTGGCTGCCATGCACGACAGCATCTGGCCCTTTATTAAGTGGTGACAGCAGCCTGATTGCATATTGCTTTTCCCATCTAAGCAAAATTGTTGCATTCCACGGGAACCATTTGCTGTATAATGCACCACCTGGTCCTTTGGGATAAGAAAATAATTGATTATTTTTGAAGACTCTTGACTCATCCTGCCGGCTGCACCATATGAAGAGAGGGGGCCCTAAACTTGTGCGACCGCCAAGCTTTCACTAAAATGAAGTAAGCGGCTGAGCTTCATGAAGCCAACAGTTGCCTCCTAATTAACTTGTTTTTTAAAAAACAGATTGTGATAAAATGATTGCTGTATGCCAGGCACTGTTTTAAGGATTTTATAAATGTTAGCTCATTTATCCTCAAAGCAACCCTGATCTATGGGGGTGGGAGGTGGGACAGAAATGAGGAGTGTTGGGAATGAGGAGTGTCAGGAATGCTCTGTTTCTTGGTCTGATGCATGGATGTGTTCCGTTTGTGAAAATTTGTCTACTCTACACTTACATGTACTTATGTATGCTATCTTTCAAAAGAATTAAACCAAGTTCCACTTGATGCTATTATTTTTCCCCTTCTACTGATGGGAAAACTGAGGCATGGAGCTTGTTTACGGTCACATAGCTGAAAATGGTACCCTGGAATCGGAACCCATTCAGATTCTGGACTCCAGGCTCTCACTCTGCTTCACTCTCACCCTCTGAGCGTGGTATTCTGGGGAGGAGCTCTGGCCGGGGAGGAGGAATGAGAAACACCTGTCCCCTCACACTGCTGCCAGAAGGGATCCCTGTGAGAAATGAGAAGGGATCCCTACAGTGAAGGAGGCCTCCTTTGGTCATCAGCTTGCTCGTTGTTTGCAGATCGTTCTGTGGAGAAATAAGGTTCAACCCAGGAACCAGAGAATACAGCGTTGGCTTGGCCAAAGTGAAGCTGCCAACACAATGAGAATAAGAGAATGAGAATGGCGTCCACCGAAATACAAGCAGGACAGGGAGCCAGTTGGCAAGATGGAAGGGGAGTCAAAGATGCGCTAGATCACCAGAAAGCTGATAAGGAATTAGTCAGGAGCGGCCCCCAGGGGGAACAGCAGGAAGATGCTGGATACAGGACATAGAATCACACAGAGACTCAAAGCAAAGCATGTTCTGTAACCCTCTGGCTCCATAGGTGGTTGGCAGAAAGTGTGTTCATCAAGAAGTGAAATAAAAACAATTGAGTTAGTTATGTGCTGCTTTCCATCATTCTAGTAAGAATGAAACACGGGTGCATGTACAAGCTACAAAATATAAATTGTTTCCATGGTTTCACATACCAGTTGAATGTTCTTATATTTGCACATAAAGCTGACATTACATAAAGTTTATGCTAGTGTAAAATTTTAATTTTTCTTCACTTAGAACATTAAATAGCAAATTTAAAAAACCCCAGCCCAAGTCAAAAAAAAAAAAAAACTCAAGATGAAATAAAAAAGCGTTGCACTTTAGTAACTTTAATGGCCTTTTGTTTCCTGCATTTTACACAAGATCTCAAAAATTATGGAGCTGGCCCTGCCTACAGAGGAGCAGCACTAGGGAATTTCAAGGGGGTTCTGGAATTATGCTATATATTGACTGTGGTGATGGTTGCCCTCAGATAGCTCCACATGAAAAAGGTAAATTCTACTATATATAAAGTATCTCAATTTTTTTAATGGGGAAACATTTTAAATATTAAGGGCTGATTGCATATGCCTTTCATGGCTTTTATTGACAGTGAGAGTTAAATCCAACAAGCCTGCATTTGAGTTTGAAATCTGTGGAAATTGCCACCCAGTACAACAAAATAATGAGTTCCGAGTGGATATTTGTTCCTTAAACTTTTGGATAATTGTGCTAATCAAAACCTCCTGCCTTCTCAGGATCCCTGCCTGGCTTTGCTTGTTTTTACCCCAGATAAAGCTGGCTGGTGAAGACCACTTTCTCTCAACAGTAGAGCATCCCTGGACAGGGGTGACCCAGGTAGAGGCTGGCTGCGGTAAGAACAGGCTACATGCTGACCTGACACCTGAATCCCCACATGACATGCTCTCCCTGCAGGGGTGGCCAGGGTTCTGGGGGCCTCGACAGGGGCCTGCCTGCTCTCCCAAAATCTCCCTTGAGGGCTCAACTCCACAAGTCTCTCTTTAGGGCTCAAAGTACAGGGTTCCATCCATTTACCATCCTGCAAGGCGAGCAGAAGCTTTGAAGGCTGGTGTCTCCTTGTCTCCATTTCACACTGTCCTTAGGACCTAAGTTGCATCTCCTTCCAGGCACTTATGACTCTCAACCATGTGGTGAATCTCTCCAATATGATTGGTTCTTGGTAACTTTTGTCCAAAGAGTGGATGAATAACCTGTGAATAACCTCAGACCCAGCTGCTCTCAACAGCTAATTCTCCACCTCATTTCCTCACTTCTGTACTACAGGATCCCAGGCTCTCATTATCTGAAGCAATTTGCAAAATTTCATATACTTAACAAAGAGTGAGCCCGGAATTTGAACCAAGGCACCCTCAACCCCAATGCACACATATTCCACCTCCCCCCACAGCAATAGCAGGGACCACAGCTCATCATCAATGTGTCCAGTCATTCATTTTGTATTTTTCCTCTGCAAGTTTCACTCAACTGATAAAAGACTCAGAATGTTGAGAAAAAAGTCTGGCTCTATGTTGAGGGAAAGGCACTTGTCTTGGAAAGCCATGGGGTTGAACAATTACCACCCTGGGAAAGTTGAGATCATGTCAGCTTCCTGGTGGTTTGAATGATACGGTATTTCGGAAGGTCATAAATGTTTTTAAAATAGATTAGGGAGGATCAGGTGTGCCATTTAGGGAGTGGGATTGCAATTTTAAATGGGATGATCAGGACAGGCCTTATTTAAAAAGTGACATTTGAGCAAAGATTTGAGGGAGGTGAGGAAGTTAATCCAGGGCCACCCAAGGTAAAGGTGTTCAAGAGCAGGGGCCACCAGTACAAATGCTCAGGTGCAGTGTGCCCAGCATGAACAACAAGCAGCAGGGGCTCAGTGCAGCCAGGAGCAGAGCCAGCAGGGCTGAGCGGTCAGGGAGGTCAGAGCCCACTGTAAGGACTTTGGCTTTTACTCTGAGTGACCAGGAGAGAGTTTGAAAGACGTCGAAAAAACTACATTTATGTTTTGCAGGATCACTTTGGATGCTGTGTTAAAAGCATAGGATAGAAGCCAGGAGACAAGCTCTGAAGCTAATATCAAAATTCAAGTGAGAGGTGGTGGTGGTTCAGACCAGGGAGCTAGCTGTGGAGGTGATGGCAAGTGAACAAATTCTGGATAGATTGTGTGTGTGTGTGTGTGTGTGTGTGTGTGTGTGTGTGTATTTTTAAGATAAGGTCTTACTCTGTCACCCAGGCTAGAGTGCAGTGGCACAATCATGGCTCACTGTAGCCTCAACCTCCTGGGTTCAAGCAATCCTCCCGCCTCAGCTTCCCAAGTAGCTGGGACTACAGGCATGCACCACCACACCTAGCTAATTTTTTATTTTTTGTAGAGATGAGGGTCTTGCTATGTTGCTCAGGCTGCTCTCAGACACCTGGCCTCAAGTGATCCTACAGCCTCAGCCTCCCAAAGTGCTGGGATTATAGGTGTGAGCCACTACCCCGGCCCTGGATAGAGACTTTAAATGGGGGCCCAAAAGGGTGCTCTTACAATAGGAAGTGGAATGTGAAAGGAAGACAGTAGACTCCAATTTTCAGGAATCTGAGGAAGTGGAAGGTTGAAATTGCCATCAACTGAGAAGGAAAAGTTTATGGATAAAGTAAGTTTTGGGGGGAAGATCAAGAGTTCAGTTTTGGACATACTGACCTTGAGATGCCCATAAAACATCCAAGCAGAGAGGCCCAGCAGGGCAGCTGGGTGTATCAGACTCAAGAGAGAGTTCTACCTGGAGATGGCAAATGTAGCCATGTCACCGAGGGAGGTGTAGGAGTAGAAGGGGTGCAATATCTTTTCTCCCCATCATAAAGATCACAGCTGACACTTTTATAACAAAAGACAGGTTAACAAGAAGAAAGAAAAACAGACTTTTTAAATCAAAATGTTACATGATACGGGGGCCTTCAGAATGAAGACCCAAAGACTCAAGGAAAAACTCCATTTTTATGATTGGACAAAAAAGGTATGATCTAATGGTAGATTGATGTGGGGAAAACCAGCAAAGCCTGTCTATTCAGATTCTTCTTGGCGCTCCTTGCAGCATTTCTTCTTCCAGGGTATGGGGCAGGACCCCACCTCGAATGAGGATCTTATGACCTACTATCAGACAAGGGTAGGTCAGAGAATTTCTTTATGGCCAGCTCTTACACAGAAAGGTGGGGGACAGTTAGAGTAATAATTCTAGTTGCTGTGGCTGACTTTGGGGAAAAAGCGTTCTAGTTTTTATGATATTCCTTGAGGAAAAAGAATTCTGATTTCTATGGCTTGCTTCCAGGAAGAATGAGGGGCAGGAGGGCAAGAGAAGGTCAGAGAGACTCTGGTTCTGAGGCTGCTTCTGATGTCTTCCAATGTCCTTTAGTTCAAAGTACTCAGCATGCCCAGGCACCATACTTTGGGGTGTCGTTTTTTTGAGCCCCAAACAAAGGAAAAAAAAAGATCAGGTCTAGCTTACAAGTGAAGAATTTGGAGGAGCTGGCCAGCTTATCTGCAGTGACAGGAGGGAAGTGAGATTACGAGGGTGGTGGGAGGGTGGGGGCACTGCTTGTGGAAATCTTTGGATTATCTCTGACTGCTTTCATTTTCTCATTGCAGTAGGAAACAAGGTCATGAGCTGAGTGAGAGTGAGAATGGGGTGGAGGTGATGGAGGTTATACAATGCTGTAACTTTCAAGTCTCACTCCTGTATCTTAATTTTGTTTTCCATGTCTTTCCCTATGCAGAAGTCCTTCATTTTTATAAAGTCATTTATGTTAACAATTTCCTTTATGGCTTTAGGATTTCAGTCTTATTTAGGAGGTCCTCCCTCAGACAAAGATTATAAAATTATTCTCCTGTATTTTCATCTGGTACTATTAGAAATCATCTAGATCTCTAATTATTCCTTAATTTAATTTTGTGCATGAGATACGGTAGAAACTGACTTTCTTTCCCTCACAGGAATGGTAAATTATCTAATGCCATTGGTTGAATGGCCCATCATTTTTCCATTGATTTGAAATATTAACTTTATCAGTTACTAGATTTCTATATATAATTTGGTCTATTTCTGAATTCTAACCTATTCTACTATTCAATCTGTATATTCTTAATCCAATACTATAACATTTTAATTATTGTATCTTTACAGGATGCATTAGTCTGTTTCTATGCTGCTGATAAAGATATACCTGAGACTGGGTAATTTATACAGGAAAAAAAGTTTAATGGACTTTCATTTCCATGTGGCTGGGGAGGCCTCACAATCACGGTGGAAGGTGAAAGTCATGTCTCACATGGCGGCAGACAAGAGAAGAGAGAACTTATACAGGGGAACTCCTCTGTATAAAACCATCAGATCTCATGAGACTTATTCACTATCACGAGAACAACATGGGAAAGACTTGCTCCCATGATTCAATTACCTCCCACCAGGGAAACTTGTGAAGTTTCATAAAGAACCTTGGAATGTGTATTAGTATAGCATTGAATTTAATATTAAATTTAGGAAAAGGGACAATTTTACAAAACAGGGTTTTCTCACCAACAAATATGCTAATATTCTCCAACTTTAAATGTCCTTTCTATGTTCATCTGAAAATTGTATAAACTTTTAATTGATCGAGACACAAAGGATTGCCAGCCCCAAACAGACTCCTTCACTCTCCTTTTTAGTCACTGCTCCCCCAAGCATAAACATGATTCTCCATTAGTAAATTTTAATAATTGCATTTAGTTAGAACTGGAATATTTTGTTCACATTTATTTTCAAGTAGTTTATAGATTTTTGTACATCTGGCAATTGAGATTTGTAAAAAATTAATTGCTATAATTGCTATGATGTATGGGAAAATCATTTTTTCAATTTTTAGTTTATATTTGACAAATATAATAAACTTTCTCAAAAGTTCTAACCATTACTGTTGCTGTTGTTGAAGTTATTGGTAGACCATCATGTTATCTGCAGACAGTGACAGTTTCAGCTCTTTGGTTCCTGAACAAAGCTCTCTGCTCACCAAACTTTACCCAGGCTCCTCTGAGCTCCCTTCTCAACTAAGCCCCCACATTGACACCTCTCCTGTCTTCAGCCTGCCTAGCCCATTTTTAGCAAGAATCCTGCTAATTCCGTTTAGAGAAAATCCCTCACCCTTGATAATTGATTATTCTGGCCTGTCTTTGGCAAGAATCTTGTTAAGTTGGTTCAGCAAGAATCCCCCCACCCTTGATGTCTCCTCTTAGTAATTTCCCATCTACTGACTCCTTCATGGTGCTCATCAGCTATAAATCCCCCTCTGTCTTTGCTGTATGTGGAGCTGAGCATCTCTCTCCCTGATTGGAGTAGTCTTAAATGAAGCATTTCTTAACATTTTAACAAGTGTCAGAATACTTTTTTCTTTAACATCCCTCATTTTATTTCACTAGCTAGACTGCCCAGTGAAAGCACCTTTGCAAAGATTATGGCAATGCAAGAAGTCTAGCATGGCTAACCCCATCTTGCCTCTAACCTCACAAGCTGGCTGTTTTCACTCATTACTGGGTGTAGGCCAAGTTAACTGTGGGAGGAATTTAGCTGATACTTTAACTTGAAAGCAAGGATGGTAATAATAGCCCCTCCCTAGAACTAACCCCCTTCTTGCTCAAGGACCTAAAACAGCCTTTGTAAGACTAATGAAAAGCCATAAGATTATGATTATGGAAAGGGCCTGAATTCTGCTAAAATGTAGGTATAATTTCTATAATCCCTAACTGCTCAGAAGTTATGTAGCCAGAGGTCACAAGATTTGTGACTTCCTCAGTTGTTCCTATAGATAACATCACTGCTGTAGACCTACAATTGGTCTTTTGAGATGTTTTTCAGATTTTTGCACTCTGGCAACCCCACCTGGATTCACATAACTCATGATTCAACTGGTCTTGTGGCCACCCCACCACCACCCAGAAGTGGGCTCAGTGCACAAGGACTGTTTTCCACACCCCTATCATTGAATTCCTAGCCAATCAGCAGCACCCATTCCCTATTTCCCCACCCACCAAACTATCCTTGAAAAACCCTAACTTGGAGATTTTGGGGAGACTGATTTGAGTGATAACTCCAGTTCTTCTACATGGCTGTCCTCACATTAATTAAACTGTTTCTTTACTGCAATTCTACAGTCTCAGTGAATTGGTTTTTTCTGTGCAGTGGGCAGGAACACCCCATCAGGCAATTACATCAGCATATTGATGAGCAGGGTCTGTGGACAGTGAGGTCCTTGTCTTATCATTACCTTTGATGGGGATAGCGCTACTGTTTCACTAGCATATGTCTAGGCTTGTTTCTTTTTCCTGATATTTCCATTTCTCATTTCCTCAGGTTGTGGGCTCTTTTTTTCTCCTCCTTTTGTCTTTCTTTCCTTCTTGCTGCTTGTCCTCCTAAAAATCCTACTTAAAGAATATAGAGGGGCTGGGCGTGGTGGCTCACACCTGTAATCCCAGCACTTTGGGAGGCCGAGGTGGGCAGATCATGAGGTCAGGAGTTTGAGACCAGCCTGGCCAGCATGGTGAAACTCCATCTCTACCAAAAAAAAAAAAAATTAGCCGGGCATGGTGGCACGTGCCTGTAGTCCCAGCTACTCAGGAGGCTGATACAGGAGAATTGCTTGAACCCAGCAGGTGGAGGTTGCAGTGAGCCGAGATGGTGCCACTGCACTCCAGCCTGGGTGACAAAATGAGACTCCATCTCAAAAAAAAAGAATATAGAGCTCCCATATTTAACACCCATATCCTTAAGCTTTCCCTCATATTTTCTTCCTTTTTTCTGGTTTATTGGTGAAGTTTATTTCTCATCCATTTTAAAAAAAATTTTAGCAACTGTATTTTTAATTAAAAAAAAAACCCTTTTTCTTATTCTCTGGTTGCTTTTTTCACAGTGGTTCTTTTTATATGAAATTATTTTATAGCAATAATTTCTCAAAATGTTCCCCAGGTAATTATGTGAATATTTTTTGTTTTGTTTTGCTGCATTCTTGAATAAACAGCGTGAGGTTAAACTAAGGCAGACAGGAAGAGTGGAAAGGAGATAAAGGATTTGAGAAAAACTAGGAAACTAGAATTAATGGTACTGAGGGAGGGATTGAGGTGAAGAGTGAAGAAACAGGGAAAGACAGTAAAGTTAGGGTTGAGGTTTTTTGTCTAAGCTATTGCTGGAATTCAGGACATGTGGCCCCCAAATATGACTGTAGGAGACCAGAATATGCCACCCCAAATATTCCTCTTCTGCATGAGGATTATTTTGAGTGGATTATTTTGAGAAACTACAGAACTACTATGAAAACAAGAACAGAAGTGTCACCCTTTTGTTAGAGATATTTACATGTATAAAGGAAATCTCCATTTATAATGGTGTCTCCCTCTCTGAACCAAGAAGAAAGGAATGATTCTAATTCCCTCGGAGCTCTCATCAGTGGAGAAGGCATGAGCTTAACTCCACATAACAAGCCTTGTTCATGTTTACTGAACTTTTCCTGGTCACCTCATCTTAACAAGGCTTTCCCCACACCCTTCTTTCTTTATTTCAGCAAATGATAGTATTTAAGGCTGGAAGTCAAAGCCACCTCTCTAGGTTCTACTTTAAAGATTTGCTAATGTTTCCCTGGGTATCTCCCATGGGAACATGTTATTCCATTCTGTTTGTTTTTCTTTTGTTACAAATAAAGGGAATAACTATTTTTCCTCCCTTATTCTATTTAGTTATTTATTTAATAGCTCCTGAAAGTAAGGTCTGAAAATTAGCTAACAATGTTTAGAAACAATTTTTTTACTCTCTGTTGTTTTGCTTTGATAAGAAAAAAAGTTTTCACAGATTTAGTGTAAAGATCAAATTGGCTATTATTAGGGATTCATGAACTAGGCAGCGTCTCATCTAAATATTTAGAAAGGGCACTCTATTGGGCATGGAAGAACAGTCAGTTTGCAACTGTCCAACACGTTCTTCCTGCCTGCTGCACAAATAAAGACCACGGCGTTGCAGTGAAGAAAGAGTTTCATTGACACAAGGCTGGCCATGCCACATGGGAGAAGTTATTACCCGACTCATCTCCCCAAAAATTCAGGGATCAGAGTTTTTAAGGATAATTTGGTGGGTAGTGGGTGGGAAAGTGGGGAGTGTTGATTGGTCAGCTTGAAGATGAAATCAGAGACAGCTGAAGCTGTCCTCTTGCACTGAGTCATTTCCTGAGTGGGGGCTACAAGACAAGATGAGTCAGTTTATTGATCTGGGTGGCATCAGCTGGTGCATCAGAATGCAGGGTCTGTAAACTATCTCAAGCACTGATCTCAAGTTTTACAACAGTGACTCTCAAACCTTAATTTTGAATCTTGTGACCAATTTGTTAGCCCTGCAAAGGCAGTCTAGTCCCCAGACAAAAATGAGATTTCTTTTGGTAAAGGGCTGTTATCATCTTTGTTTCAAAGTTAAACTATAAATTAAGTTTCTCCCAAAGGTATTTTGGAAGAAATACCTTTGTTTTTGATCTCTCTATTCTCTCTCTCTCTCTCTCCTGATTTCTTAAAAGGTCAGATGAACAAGTGACTTTTGGTTTGGCGGTATAGAACTTTAGCATGAGTGACTACATTTTGGTTTAATCTATTCTGTTGGAGCCTTGTGCAGGAGCTCAGTCCAAAAGAGTGAGCTCTCACAAATTTCACTGAACAATTTAAAAATATTTTTTAGCAGGGCAAAGCACTAAGGTATTGACTTCCTCGGTGAGGAACCTTAAGAATGAGGATGTCTGTGGCAGACAGCCTGTTTGTTTCATGTTGATGGCCGCTCAGTGCCCCCAAGCTTTGTCACACATTTCACACTAGAAATAAAAATAAAATCCTGAGCCCCCAGCAGACTGAAACAACCCCCTCTTGGCCAAGTGGACCCAAGAGAAACCTTGAAAGCTGAGTTCCTGGCCATGATAGGATGGGAGGTCAGACACATCTCATTATATTCTCACCTTTACTAACCACCATTAGTCTTTCTTTCCTAAGGGCTAAACAGAAACCAGCCCTTTGCAAAGACTTGCTCCACCTCTAATATCAACCAACTACCTGATGCTTCCCCTCCCCTTTGAGGTTACAATACAACAACCAACCAGCATTCCTTCCTGATAAGAAACCCCTGACCGCAGGGTGGTTCTAGCCAGTCTATGGAGAATGTGCAGTGAGGGTTTTCATATCCTCTGCTTCACCTTTTGATGTCAAAAGCCTGAAAACTGCATCCTTGGATCATGCTAATGCCACCATTTTTTGAACAGGGGACCCATGAAGATGCATGAAGCTCAATTGCGCATGTGCACGTTTCTACTTTCATAAATATTCATGACTCCTAAAGCTTATTAAATATGTATATTCAGGCACATCACTCAGTATAAATTCCTATTCCCTTTGTCTCTCCCTTGAAATGCTTGTTTCTGGCTTCTGGCTGGAGGCTACGATTCTCAGCCTGACACAATGGCCACTCTGCAGGCTGCAGCACTTTATGCAAAATAAAGCTCACCTTTCCAAATTTATGAACCTTGTCATCCTTCAGTTGACAACACTGTGGGAAGATCGAGTATTACAACATCAAGTTGGACACTTAAATTTGTTAAGAGAGTAAGTCTCGTGTGGTTTTTACCACAATTAAAAAAAAATACTCAGTCAATTGCTTTTTTTTTTGTTTTAAGCTGGGGTCTCACTATATTGCCCAGGCTGGTCTAAAACCCCTGGGCTCAAGCAATCCTCCTGACTCTGCAGGCGTGAACCACCTCACCCAGCCAGACAATTGCTTTTAAAAAAATCTGTGAACAGCCTCTATGTTTTTATAAACCAAAACTCATAATCTAAGGGAATCTTCATGGTATTGTGGAAAAGACACCAGGGGCTTGGTTTTGCTTCTAACCTTCTCCTTTGGCAAATTTTTTAACGACTGTGCTCAATTTTCTTATCTGCAAGATAGAGATCAAAGAATGCCCTTCACAGGATTATAAGTGAGGACTGATATAAGTATAACACTGATATACAGGCAAATATTAGTTATTATTTCAGTTATCTTGTAATTCTTGACAATAATTTCCTAGTCACGCTTTATTATTTCCATTTCTCAGTTTTTTTCTCATGTGGAATTCTCAGCCTAGTGTTTCTGTGAATTAACAAGCACTCTCAACAATAGAAAAAAAAACTAAAGGAAAAAAGGGCTCTTGAGAATTCTTTCTATTCCCTGAATTCTCTCATTAAGCCTTATAACAACTGGAGCATTTACCAAAATTGCTAGTTGACTCTAATTTAATATGCCTGCATGAACACAAATTCTTAATAATTTTGTGTTTGATTCCTGCTTCTCTTGGTAGTCTCAGGTGCTGGCTGAGAGCAATATTTCACAGGAGCACCAGAAAGCATCTGAAATGACACATCACTGAGCTCACAAGAGAGTCCAGTTCAAGGTTACTGAAGTCTGTCTAGACAAATAATTGCAGATGGTATCAGGAAATCAACTTTCCCCTCACCTTCTGCTGAAAAAAGGAACTATGAAAACAAGAGGATTGTTCATTGGGTGTGGTAGAAATGCTACATAGAATGACCATGGAAAGCTAAATATTATTATAATAATAATAGTATTGTAATACTATTACAGCTTGAGGTTGCAAAGCACCTTCCTTCAGACCGAAGTCTGCCTCTGATGGGAACAAATCTTTAGCATAACAAAGCACCAAATTTATGTACCCTCCAGTGGAGAATCAAGCATAGAATCAAGAACTACCTCACCATCTCCACCTCCCTGACACCAGATACCCCCTGGATGGAGCTAGGACCCTGGGGGAAGAGGGTTAGGAAAGAGAAGAGGTAGGGAAACCAGAGTCAAAAGGGACTATGGGTGCCATATGAGGCTCATAATTCTGTGAGTTCAGAGGGAAACCCAATGGGAAGAATAAGGAAATGTCTCCTGCCATCCTCCATATGCTCTGTGCTGTCATGACTGACTACCAATAGGATTGATTTATTCCTAATAAAGAAATCTATCATCCCACTAGGTATTCAAGGGATAACAATGGGATAATCGTATCAACAGTCACCATTTATGTATGCTTTCTCTGCCCAGACAGTAGATTAAGACTTCTACATTCCGTATATCATTTAATCCATTAAATTATGTATTAGTTATCTATTGCTACATAACACGCTACCCCAATAGTTAGCAGCTTAAAACAATAAACATTTATTGTCCAACACACAATTTCTGGAGGTCAAGAATGTGAGAATGGCTTGGCTGGTGGTGGCTCAGACTCAGAGGCTCTCGTAAGGTTCTAGTTAAGATATCAGCCAAGGATACTGTCATCAAAAGGCTTTACTAGGGTTCATGGATCTTCTTTGTATGCCTGGCAAGGTAGCACTGTTAGCAGGAGATCTCATTTCCCTGCCATGTGGGCTGTTTGAGTGTGGGGCTGCTTGAGTGCCCTCACAACATGGCAGCTGGCTTCCCCCACAGCAAGAGTCAAGAGAGAGCAAGTCAACATATGTTTTATGACCTAGCCTCAGAAGTCACATTCTGTCATTTCCATAACATCCTACTGCTTACACAGGTCAGCTGTATTCTGTGTGAGAGGGGACCACATGAAAGCATGAATACCAGGATGGGTGATCACTGGGGAACACTTTGGGGTCTGGTGACCTTGGGAGAGTGTGATTATTCCCATTTCACAGTAGAGCAAAGTGAGGCAAAGAAAGGTAAGTCCGTTTGCCCAAAACACACAGCTGGTGTGTGGCGGAGCTGGGATTTGAATCCCGGTCTCAGTGACTCCAACACCATGCAGAGGCAACACTGAAGCCTGAACTGTGGTTAAGTGAGAAGTCGGGTTGGGGCTTTAATACCATCAGGGCATGATGAGCATATGGGTTTCATGTATTGGCCTGGCAGTTCAACCTCCACTTGCAACATTGATTCCATGACAAAATAAACTCTAAATCCCAGATACACAACCTGCACATTTTGGAACCCAACCTGCTATGCTAGTAAAATGAGAATTGCCTGTGTCATCAATTTCCAAGCATTCATCTGCAGTAAATAGTTATAATGTGCACTTAAATGTAGAGCAGGTATCTCACTGATATATATCCACCAAATTGCTAACGGGTCAATTATGAATGTTATATTTTGGAGGAATAACTATGCCTGTCATTCTCTATTTATCAATAACGTCTAAAGTTTCTTCCAACTCTAAAATGTCCTGATTCTTTGATCACAAGAAATTAAGCTATTTTATTTATTCTCTACTTTTTAGTTTCCTATAAATATGCAAAACTACTCATTATCAAGAGAACTACTTGAGGACATTAAAACTGGAACTGTAAAAGCCCGAGAGAAGCTCATTTTATTCATTAAAATTCAGAACCTTATTAAATGCTCCTTGATTTTGGCATAAATACTTCATGTAATGGTTTATATGTCTTTTGTTGCATCTGCCAGCCTTTTCCAGTCTGCATTCTGAACACAATAAAAACTAATTTTTCTGCCATTCTGTTTATCTAGAGGAACACTTTCACATCTCTAAGGCAGTGGTAATTTGCATTCATAAGAAAGATTCCGGCTGGGTGCGGTGGCTCACACCTGTAATCCCAGCTCTTTGGGAGGCCAAGGCGGGCGGATCACGAGGTCAGGAGATCGAGACCATCCTGACTAACAGGGTGAAACCCCATCTCTACCAAAAATTCAAAAAATTAGCCGGACGTAGTGGCGGGCGCCTGTAGTCCCAGCTACTTGGGAGGCTGAGGCAGGAGAATGGCCGGAACCCGGGAGGCGGAGCGTGCAGTGAACCGAGATCGCGCCACTGCACTCCAGCCTGGGCAACAGAGTGAAACTCTGTCTCAAAAAAAAAAAAAAAAGAAAGATTCCAAGTTGTACAGAATCCTGAAGTGACTTCTAATTTGCCAATGGAAAAATAGTTATGTAACAATGTCAAGGTGACTTTGGTGTAGACAATAATTACTTAGTAACTTTAATCCAAATGCTCCATTCTTTACTTAGGCTAGACAATGGAAAATTTGTCATTTAAAAGGAAAATTAAGATTGTAAAATGTAAGTGACTCTCTCATCTACTTTCTCAAAGAATGACTTTAAATGATCAATTTATTATTCCATTTTCTGTTTTACTATATACCTCCTAACATTTAACCTTCTTGTTTGTGATTACTTTCCACTTTAAAAAGTAGGTAGATTTATAAAGGACAATTGCTTACTAGAGATTAATTAGTCAGAAAATGAGAACAGCTGAGTTTTCAACCAATTTCATAAATGCTGAAAGTTACAATAAAATGTGTTGGTGAGTGAGGAAGGTGAATTAATCCATCAGTCAAGAAGCAACTGTGATACTCTTACCATGGGCTAGGTCCTACATGAACCTTTCATAAATTCTGAGAGTCTGGAAGCCCTGGGGGCATGGCGGTCAACCAGGCCTCTTTTACTGCCATCATCCCTACATTTTAGAACATTTTTGGGCCATTGGTCTTCAACTTTTTTATTGTAAGCTCACCAAAGAATTTTGAAAATCTCTGTCTCTTCCTGGTATGATCAGAATGTGTGCGCCCCCCAAAATTCATATGTTGAAACTTAATTCCCAATGTCATGGTATTAAGAAGTGGGGCCTTTGGAGAGGTGATTAAGTCATGACGGTGGAGCCCTCATTAATAGGATTAGTGCCCTCACAAAAAAGGCCTAAGAGCTTGTTGCCCCTTCCACCATATGAGAACACCACAAGAAGGCACCATCTATGAAGCAAAGAGTAAGCCCTCTCTAGAGCTGGTGCCTGGAACTTGGACTTCCCAGCCTCTAGAATTGTAAGAAATAAATTTCTGTTCTTTATAAGTTACCTAGTCTAAACTCTTCTGTTATAGCAGCCCAAATAGACTAAGACACAAACCCACCCAAATATTGTTAAGTTGACAGACATCTCAATATTTTCATCCTAAGTTTAAATGGTTGAAAAACAATATAATTTCTGGCATATTGAAAATACGGATAGTTAAATAAAAGTGTTATACTTTTATAACCAATATCTATCTGTTCTTTTCTTTTCTTTTTTTTTTTTTTGAGATGGAGTCTCTCTGTGTCGCCCAGGCTGGAGTGCAGTGGTACGATCTTGGCTCACTGCAAGCTCCGCCTCCCAGGTTCATGCCATTCTCCTGCCTCAGCCTCCTGAGTAGATGGGACTACAGGCACCCGCCACCACACCTGGCTAATTTTTTTGTATTTTTAGTAGAGTCAGGGTTTCACTGTGTTAGCCAGGATGGTCTCAATCTCCTGACCTCGCGATCTGTCCGCCTCAGCCTCCCAAAGTGCTGGGATTACAAGCATGAGCCACCACGCCCGGCCTACCTATCTGTTCTTTAATCCATCCACTGCCTTGTCTGTCCTTTGATTAAAACATCACTTGCCATCCTCTAAAGAACTCACCTCTCTCTGCCAAGCTATCTTGTAAGAAATAACTACACACATGAGTAGATAAATATTTGCTCTTTATCTGAAGCCACACTTTGTGTCTTCTGATACACTCCCCTTCACTCACAATCAAAAAAACATTTGGCAGTCCATTGATAATGTATTCACATTGATGTCAGTCCATGACTATGCTTCTGAAACCTCTACCAGTACATTTCGAGCATTTTGGACATGTTGTGAAGTGCTCATTCAATTCTTTGCCCAATTTTCTGTTTGGGTGCCCAGTGTTTTCTTATCAATTTGCAGACGTTCTTTCTGTA
Source organism: Pan troglodytes (assembly GCF_028858775.2). NCBI lineage: Eukaryota > Metazoa > Chordata > Mammalia > Primates > Hominidae > Pan > Pan troglodytes. Next base: position 11,931,436 of record NC_072419.2, on the reverse strand, counting down.
TCCTGGCTATGAGTTATTTGACAGACATGAATATTGCAAATATTATTTTCCACTATGAGGCTCAACTTTTCACTCTCTAAATAGTCTTTTGGTAAACAGAAATTCTGAATTTCAACGCAGTCCAAATTTTCAATTAGTATCCTCTTTAAGAAAGCTTTTCTAACCCCAAGGATATAAAGACAAAGACATTCTCCTACATTTTCTCCTACAAATTTTATTGCTTTAATCTTCCACATTTAGATCAACAATTTACCTGAAATTGATCTTTGCGTAAGGTGCAGAAGGTAAAATGTAATCACCTTCCACCTGAGTGTGATGGTGCAAATCAATGCCTATTGTTACACATGATTGCTAGCGATACAACTGGGTTGACACAGCACTCTGCTCCTCTCCTGATTAGGTGTACACTGGGTATTTCAGAGCTAGAACAAGCCATAGAGGACGTCTGTGAGTTTTTCTTTATTTGTCAGTTTCTAAAAGGAGAAACTGAGCATTGTGTAGGGGTAAGAGCCAGAAAAGGAGAACCTATTCATGGCACAACTCACCCACTTCCTAGTTTCAGCCCCAACTCTGTGAAATATAAGCTTTGCAATTAATGAGAGCAGTTCCCTTCAGAGGGGCAATTTAGTCACCATCAGTGACCAATGTAGCAGTGATTGGCCACATCTCTAACCTAAGTTATTTATGTACAGACCCCCAAGCCTCACAAGAGACCCAGCCATCTCAACAATGCATGCAGCACCACCATTTTCCCTCCTTCCTCACCATTGCACTGGCAAGGACTGGAGGGATGCTCCTCTCAACTATTCTTAGGAAAAACTATAAACTTATAAATAGGATAAATTAAGAGAGCTGATGAGGGAGGAAGAGGAGTTCTAGCTTGTGAATCAGGAGACCTTGATTCTAGCCCTGCTAGCTCAATACCAGTTCTGAAACTGTAGGCAAGTCACAAGCTCCCTGAGCCTCAGCATTCTTCACTGCAAAACAAAGGACTGGGCAGAAAATCTTAATGATCACTTCAATCTTGTGTGATTCTGTGAAACTCAAAATAACACTGAAGTCAAGCACAATGAAAAAAATTGTCTAAAAGGAAAGTAGGCTTTTTTATTTTTATATTTTTTCTTTATTCTCAGACCATTCTCCATAACAATTCAAAATAGGTTTTGAAGCACATCCCAAGTATTATGTATTATAATGCTGTTTCTCAAACCAGCAATCCACTTCCTATACACAATTAAAATAATAAAATTGGAGAACCACAAGGAATACCAAACTCAGTGTTTCTTTTTGATGACAAAGAAACACAGATTCGGAGAAATCATGAGCTAATTCTTGGTTGAGCCTAAGTCCTTTGACTCTGCCCCGTGCTCTTCGAACTAACCCAGCTGCCTTTATTAAACTGTATTTTCCAAATGGGCAAACAGGATGACAAAAATGTCACGTTTAAAGTTCTCTAGCTGTGTTCTGACATTTAATGAAAGGAAAGGATGATGTGAACTATGGTGTTTTTAGTCATTTTTGTGTGTGTGTCACCATGGTATTCCTGAATGCCAGAGAGTAGCATTAGCTCTGTAGCCTCCATAGCACTTCCTAGAAGAAGCCAAAGAAAATAACTTGCTGGTGGGTTTGTGGAGCCCTTCCCCAGGCCAGACTTGGAACCCACCAAAGGGTTGGGGACATGTTTCCTCAAAGGTAGACTTAGAGTGAAAAGATTCACCTTGTCACCTTTTACTGGTAAAAGCTCTGGTGGGATGCTAAGGACTGTTTTAAAGAATTTTCCAGGGAAATTGGGGTGGTATACAGCCACTGGCCACATATGTCAGTGAATTTCTCAGAGTGAAGGTAAGTGGTCTTATTGCAGGAAACACTGGTTTATGTCTAAAGCAATCAAGGAAAGAAATTTTGGCAGCTCACTCAGCAGAGCCATTTCTCATTGTATTAGTTTCCTATTGCTTCTGTAATAAATTACCAGACACTTACCAACTTAAAACAACATGCATTTACTCTGTTAGGGTTCTGGAGGTCAGAAATCCAAAATGATTCTTGCAAGGCTAAAATTAAGTTGTCTTCAGGGTTGTATTCCTTCTGGGAACTTCAGGGAAGGATTTGTCTCCTTGCCTTTTCTAGATTCCAGAGGTTTCCTGCACTCCTTAGCCCATGGCCTCTTTCCCCATCTTCAAATTGCGTCACTCCAACCTTGGGTCCCATCATCTACCTCCTTCTGACTTTTGACCCCCTCCCTCTTATAAGGACCCTTGTGATTACAATGGGTCCACCTGGATTATGCAGGATAATATTCCCATATCAAAATCCTTAATTTAATCACATCAGCAAATCTTTTTTTTAACCACACTTTTGCGTGGTTAACATTCACAGGCTCCAGGGATTAGGATGTAGACATTTTTGGGAGGAGGGTCGTTATTCTGTCTACTACACCCACTATACAGTCTCAGTCTTTAGAGGAAAATGAAATATGCCACAGAAAGTCACTACAATTACTCATGTGCTTTGGAAAGTTACTCCCTCCTCTCTCAGGCTCCATTGACCCATCTGTGCAATGGGCAAGTGGTAGAAGCTGCTTCTAAGGTCTCTTCTAGTTCCAGTGCTCTATGGTTCTAGGCCTGTGCTCTCCAGGACAGTAGCCACCAGCCACATGTAGCTATTGAGCACTTGAAATGCAGCTAGTGCCACATGTTGAAATAATAATATTTGGGGCATATTGAATTAAATAAAGGATATTATTAAAGTTAATTTTACTATCTTGTTTTTACTTTTTAAATATAGCTACTAAAAAGTGTAAAGTGCATGTGTGACCCACTTTATACGTCCATTGAACAGCACTGTTGCAGACCACCTGACCCAACCTTTATGACAGGAGTTTGAACATCTCGCCCAAGGGTAACAAACACATCATGTAGGGCACAACTCCCCCTCCGCTTCTGTGGCAGACAACACTTATCAACCCTACTCTTCCCCGCGTATCTGGATATGGCCTTTGGAATGCTCCTCAACACAGTGCTGGGGATAGTCACTAGCAATTAATTGGAATTAACACTCATATTATTTAAGACTCATTTTGTTGCTCTAACAGAAAACCCAACCCAAGGAAAAAATTTGGCTCATGTTATAAGAATTCTGAGTGGATCTGGCTTCAGGCACACACAGACCAGGCTTGCCCTCCTTCACTGACATCTTCCATGTCAGCTTCATTCTCAAGTTTCACTTGAGGGTTCCTGGCTACTCCTGGACCCCATTCTTATGACACCAAATCCCTCAAAAGACAGTCTGTTTTCTCCATGGCTCAAACAAAAGTCCTGGGTTGGATCTGGTTGGCTGCCCTGCTTGACCTGATTTGGGTTACTCTTTGGTTGTAGGGGTGGGGGAAAGTGAACCAGTCACTGTGGCCGGGGTGATAGCATTTACCAGTCAAATTACCCTCTGGATTTGAAAGTGGAGTGAACTTTCCAGAAAACACACGGCCTGAGAGTGGGGAAGGGAAGCCCCAAACAAAAGCTTGTAAGTGCTGTTGGTACAGGAAGCGGTAGTGGATGTCCATGTTGAAATCTCATTGCTGCTTCCTTCACACTCAGAGGCCAGTTATTCATGAAATGGAGTATGATGTTGCTAGATAACTCTGTTAGAAAAATCTTCCTTATCTTGAACCAAAGTCCACAACCCTATAAAAATGGCACACTCACCTTTGTCTACACATAGAACAATGTGGAATATGTTTATGTCCCCTGAATGTTCCTCCAGTAATACATTCCACAGCTATTTACTGAATGTCTACTCTTGAGGGCTTAGGGATCCAGAGGCAGACAACAGATGAAGTTCCTGTTGTTGAAGAGGTTATACCCCAGAGGCAAGAGAGAGAAAATGAACAAGCAAGGACAAAAATAAGCAAGAAAACAAACCACTGTTGGCTGCATTCCCAATTTGTATATTCCTATATTGTACAGTCTTGATATAAGGGTGTTTCCCAGTGCTGGCCTCCTCTGCCTCCTTCTGCATAGACAGGGTCCAGTATGTACCCTTAGACAGTAGGATGCTTACTTGTCTAGGACTTGAGCAAGTACCACAAACATGGAGGGGATATTGGGAGACCTTGGTGGCATTTGTAGGAGGCATTTCTTGGGTCCTGACCATGCCTACACTTCCCTTACTTTCTACCCAATCTTCCACCCCAGTCTCTAACTTTAACCTCTACTTGTGAAAGCCCAAATTCCCTTTCAATTAATGTCACTTTGGCTTAAGACAGCCAGCAGTAGTTTCTGCTGGTTGAAGTAAAATTCCCTGACTGGTACAATAAAATTATTTCCTGTGTGAGTCACCTTTTCTCTAGACTATACTGTGTTAGTGTGGTCAGACTTTCCTTGAATGAGTTGTTTTCCAAATCACTCTCCATCTCACCTTCTGGTCATTATATTGTGGATATAACTCACAAACAGCCCCCACACTTCTCCTCTTTGGTTATAGGGGTGGGGAAAAGATATGAACACAGAATTTTAAATTAAAATTTTTTTTAATTTAATTAAATTTAATTTTAATTTTTTAAATTTAATTAAATTTTAATTTAAAATTCTGTGTTCATATCTTCCCCCACCACTACAAAAGTAAGCAATTAACTTATTTGCTTATTATATAAGCAATTAATTAATTTAATTTAATTTACATTTAAATTTTAAATTCTGTGTTTGTGTCTTCCCCCACCCTACAACCAAAGAGGGGAAATGTGGGGGCCGTTTCTGAGTTATATCCACATTATAATGATCAGAGGGTGAGGTGGAGAATGATCTGGAAAACAACTGATTCAAAGAAAGGCTGAAGACACTAACAGTACAGTCTAGAGAAAAGGTGACTCACACAGGAAATATTTTATTTTTCTACTATTTGTTCTGGAACATATGCATTATGCAGGCAATAGGAAAGTGTTTATATTTTACTTTTTTAAAAATGATATTTTAATCAATCTATACTCAGTGATTCTATCCTATTCCGATAGAAACATGGAAAAGTGGGGCTAAGCCTCTTTGAGGACAGCAACAGATTTTAAAATTTTCCTTGTATTTCTCTGATAAACCACTGCATAATAATTGTGTTTTGGCTACACTTGTCTCCTGAAATATGTTTAGTGTGGTTTGAAAAAGATTAGACACAAAAAAATTATTAGCTCATAGACCTAGGGTTGAGCAGTTCAGATCCTGAGGGATGAAGATGCAGAGGCCTCCTTGACAGTGACACTATGTCTCTGGAATCCAAGCTTTGCACATCATACTTTATTTTCTGGGACATTGTCCCCAGCCCAGCATGTCCCCTGCTAAAGCCACCTCCTCCTGCCATTCCTGGCTTAGCTGGATCTTTCTCTGTAGCTTCAGTACCCTGCTACATACCTCTCAACGCCATGCATTTCCCCTTCAAGATGATTTATTCAATATCTGTCCTTGTTCATCACCATGAGAGTAGAGACAGTGTTGATCACAGCCAAATCCCCAACATCTAGCTATGTGCCTGGCAAGTGGCAGGCTCTCAAAACCTAGTGCACTGAGTTGAATTGGTAGAGAAAGATGTAAAGAAGAAAATCCACAGATTTTTCCAGAACATATGCATTATGCAAGCAATAGGTATGTCTTTATATTTTACTTTTTAAAAAATTATATTTTAGGCTGGGCGCAGTGGCTCACACCTGATATCTCAGCACTTTGGGAGGCCGAGGCGGGCGGATCACGAGGTCAGGACATCGAGACCATCCTGGCTAACACGGTGAAACCCCGTCTCTACTAAAAATACAAAAAAAAAATTAGCCAGGCATGGTGGCAGGCGACTGTAGTCCCAGCTACTTGGGAGGCTGAGGCAGGAGAATGGCGTGAACCCAGGAGGTGGAGCTTGCAGTGAGCCGAAATCGCGCCACTGCACTCCAGCCTGGGCGACAGAGCAAGACTCCGTCTCAAATAATAATAATAATAATAATAATAATAATAATAATAATAATAAAATGATATTTTAATCAAACTCTACTCGATATGATTTCGCTCTGTGTCCTCACCCAAATCTCATCTTGAATTGTACTCCCATAATTCCCACGTGTTATGGGAGGGACCTGATGAGACATAATTTGAATCATGGGGGCAGTTTCCTCCATACTGTTCTCGTGGTAGTGAATAAGTCTCATGAGATCTGATGGTTTTATCAGGGGTTTCCACCTTTGCATCTTCCTCATTTTTCTCTTGCTGCCCCCATGTAAAAGTGCCTTTCACCTCCCGCCATGATTCTGAGGCCTCCACAGCCATGTGGAACTATAAGTCCAATTAAACCTCTTTTTCTTCCTAGTCTCGGGTATGTCTTCATCAGCAGCGTGAAAATGGACTAATACAATACTCCAGTCTGAATATGCTGTAGGAGAAACAGTGAAGGAGGCCAGATTGGAATGCTCGAGCTTTCCAGTGTGAGCCTACCTCGCTTTGGAAAACAGCTTGAGCTGCTTTAGGTCCTCAGGCTCCCATCACTTCCCGACCCTCTCCACGGAGACCAGCTCTCTGCTAGACTTTCACCTTGTCCCTGGAAAAAGCCCAGAACTCCAAGTTCACAGCCAAGCTTTTTCACTAACCCAGCATACAGCTTTGGGGAGGTCACTTTAGCCTCTGTGGGCTTCATTTCACTTACCGTCAAATAGGCAGATTGTACAAAAGGACCTTGAATATTCCTCTCATCCCAAAACGCAGGAATCTAATTAGGATAGAGTTGCAGTGGGATTTTCCCATTAAACCCCAATCCGTGTAATGAAAATAAGACCAGGCCCTGCAACTGTCAGAGGGGAGCATTATTCTTTCCTAAACTACCCTGTCAATTATAACAGCAGAGGGGCTGCACCATGCCATGTGGGGTTTGAATAAATGCTGATCATGTTGGGTTTTTCTGTTGTTGTTTCTCCTTTGTGTTACTTATCTAAAATTCAGGTTAAGCCAGGCATATGTAATTAGTATTTGTGCTTTCTGGAAAGAAGCTGTAATGATTTGTGAATGTCTTCGTTATAAGTTTAAAGCATCTCCTAGAGGCTCATTTTACTCAATAAAATCACTTCCTCTAAAAGCTCTGCCCATGTATTTACCACCTTATGGAGAACAAATAATCACACAGACATTTTCTCTTTTATGAAATTCCAAACATGATTTAAGAGGGTCCTCTAGGGGAAAAAAAATGGTGAAACCAGTATTTTTTTAAAAAACAATCTGGGGAAGTCATTCATTAATTAAAAACTAAATTACACTGACAAAACTTTACCCTAAAACACTACCAAGATGTATTTTAAAGCACTTCATAAACTCCTAATCATTTGCAACTGTTAGCACTCTGTTCCAAGTGAGGTTTTAGAAATTAATCCACACAACCACATGGGTCACTAACGTTCCTCATCTCATGCACTGAAAGCAAGAGATGGACCAAAACCTCAAATTATAGGCTGTAAAAAAAATGCTGTAGGAAAATCACATCAGGATTCAAACACTTTACAACACCCACCAATACTTTTAAAAATTTGTATGGAAGTATAATAGCATACAGACAGAAAAGTGCAAAAATGGTAAGCTTACAGCTTGATACGTTTTTTACAAAAAGAACACACCACTATCATAAGCATTCACAGCAAGCAACAGAACATTACAAATGCCCGCTACACCCCCCATCTGTCTCCTTCCAGGAAGTACCCTCTCCTGTGTGACTTCTCAACAAGGTGATAGAGAAAGATTCTGAAAAAGCACATCTAAGGCCAGGCGCAGTGGTTCATGCCTGTAATCCCAACACTTTGGGAGGCTGAGGCAGGCAGATCACTTGAGGTCAGGAGTTCAAGACCAGCCTGGCCATCATAGTGAAAATCTGTCTCTACTGAAAATACAAAAAAAAAAAAAAAAATAGCCGGGCACTGTGGCGTGTGCCTATAATCCCAGTTACTAGGGAGGCTGAGGCAGGAGAATCGTTTCAACGCGGGAGGTGGAGGTTGCAGTGAGCCGAGCCACTGCGTTCCAGCCTGGGCAACAGAAAGAGACTCCATCTCCAAAAAAAAAAAAAAAAAAAAAAAAAGTACATCTAAGCTGAGAATGGCAGGGTGATTGGAAATCTAGACAGGGAAGAGCTGAGGGGACAGGGTGGAGAGGGGGAAATATCCCAGGGAGACGCAGCAACATGTGGAAAGCCTGACTTCTCAAAACATAGGTTATTTTTGCCTGTTTTTATATTTTATAGAAATGAAATCATACAGCATGAACTCGTTTGTGTCTGGCTTCTTTCATTCAACATTGGGTCTGCAGCTGTAAATCATTCATCTCCCTTGCTATCTTCCAGTGTGTGAATGTACCACAATTTGTTTATCCATTCTGCTGTTGTGGGCATACGGGTCATTTTCAGTTTGGAATCGTTACAAATAGAGCATCCCCACCAGTGTTATTACCAAAAGATTAGAATGACATGCCCAGGTCCTTTGCCCAGTAGTTCTGAAGATGAGAATCAATAGCGTAAAAACAACAGAGAAGGGCAGCGGTTCTCAGATGTTAGTGGGCACCAGACCCATCTGCTGGGTTTGTTGCAGTACAGATTGCCGGGCCTCGAGAGAATCTGATTTGGCAGGTCTACAGTGGGGTCTGAGTATTTGCATTTCTAACAAGCTTCCCGGAGATGCTGAAGCTGCTTGTGCAGACACCACACTCTGAGAACCACTGAACCAGAGATATTTGCAAAGCTTTGCCTTGGTGGTACCAACTATTACTGAAATCATACCAACTATGATGAATGGCACAGGTAGCCTCCAGCAATCCCTAACACCCAGACTCATTTTCAAAATATCTCCAGCTTCACAGAGCTCTTACACAGAAAATTATTTCTGCCTTCCATCAGGGAAGATCATTCAGGCTGCAAGAAACAGAGACCCCCGTCTCCTTCAGGTTCCCTCAAGTGATTCAACTTGTATAAGGATAAACAGGAGTAAGGAAGCTCAGGAAATGACACTGGAGCTACTCAGCCAGGCCTTAGACAGTTGTGCTTGTCAAACTTAGTGAGCAAATGAATCATCTGGGGATCTGGAGTCAGGAGGTGGAAGGCAGGGCCTAATATTCTGCATTTCTAATGAGCTCCCAGGTGATGCTAATGCTGCCAGTCCACAGATCACACAGTGTAACAAGGTTGTAGAGAATGGAGTAACCTTCATCCCTGTTGCTGACACCGCAGCAGCACCGGGTCTCTGTTGGTCCCTTTGAGGATCCTATAGCAACCCAAGAAGTCTTCCAGGCTCAGACTGAACACCTGCATTTCTGCTTTTCTCCGTAGCTCCCCCCCACTTCCCCACCACTGACTTCTCTGCCCCAGACCTCGCTCTCACCCATGGCTTCTCCTCCTTTGGGCTTTTCCCCACTGCCTTCTCTCCATTTCTCTGCCCCTCAACTGTCTGCTAATATTGTATGATACTTTACATTCTAATTTTCCAATACAGAAGATCTGATTGAGTCACGTTGGGCACAGTTATTGAACTGTAAAGGCGGGTCATACCTACCTTTGGGTTACGTGCCAATCACTGGCCTCATTAGGTGTAGCCTGGGAAAGGTGGGTCTGGGGTACAAGAATAATGACCTGTATCAATGGTTCACAGCCTTGGCTACACATTAGAATTACCCGAGGGCATTAAAAAATGCCCAGCCCAAGGCTGAAACCATGGAAATTTGATTTCTGTTCATCTAGGATGGAGGCCCAGGCATTGGTATTTTCCAAGAGCTCCTCGAGTATTTCTAAGTAATAGCCAGTGTCACTGACTGTATTAGGTTCCAAAGGCTGCTGCAACAAAGTACCACTAACTGGGTGGCTTAAAACAACCGAAATTTATTCTCCTGGTTCTGGAGGCTAGAAGTCCAAAATCAAGGTGTTAGCAGGGTCATGCTCCCTCCAAAGCCGCTGTAGGAGGAGACTTCCTTGCCTCGTCCAGCTACTGGTAGCTCCAGGCATTCTTTGTTTGTGGCCATACAACTCCAATCTGTCTCTATCTTCACTTGGCCATCTGCCCTCTGTGTATGTACCTGTGTCCAAATTTCCCTCTTCTTATAAGAACACAGTCATATTGGATTAGGGCCCACTCTGGTGATCTTATTTTAACTTGATTACACCTGCAAAGACCTTACTTCCAAGTAAGACCACATTCACGGGTACTGGAGGTTAGGACTTCAGCATATCTTTTGGGGGTACACACTTCAATCTACTGATCTTCATGTGGGAACCTTTCAGGAGGGGGCTATGGCTTAGGTGGTCATGTCAAGAGTGTTCTAAAGGGGACCGTGTAGGAGACCATCACCTTGCATGACCCTCCCACATGATTCCTTCCCACATTTCCTCTGACCTACCCCAAAAATTATGCTACCTTGGGAACTGGTAGTCTTAGTTTTCCTGCCCAATTTTGAGAGAGTCACTCATTCCACCCACAGTAACCTCAATGCTCAAGAAAACAAAACTCATAACCTTGGCATCCACATTTGGAAGGTGGTTACTCCCACCACCCTAATTTATTCTCAGACCTATTTACAAAATTGCAAAGAGACAGCATTTTGCTATCGTATAATTAACATCACAGAGTCTGTAAGAAAATCACAACTCTTTGAAATACCAGAAAAAATAGATCAAGCCAAAACAAAATTGTTATGACCAGAAAAACCTGGCAGGTTTGTCGGGTTTGTTCCATAAATGACAGGACTTTACAGTTCGTGGGGGATTGCGTGCTCCCTCCACTAATATAAAAACATAAACATGGGCAAATTCTTCATGTCATTGACACTTCGATATTGACATTCAAGGCATTTGTAAATTATCTGAGAGGTAAAAGAATGTTCAGATATTCTCTGAGGACTGCATGAATAATACTTCAAGTGTAAGTACGATTACTACTCCCCATTTTTAAGTTTCAGTGATGTAAGTAGTTGTCCAAAGCTGATTCCAAAAGTCTAAGAGTGATTTTGGTTTAGAGGTGGCTGGGCCACAAGAGTACCCAGTCGCCACAAAATTAGCATTTACAGGACAAAAAAGCAAGTTTTAGCTGTGGTTCTGGCCAAACAACACACTCTACATGTTCAGTGGTTACTAAGCAATCTGGTCCTGTGTATACCGCCCATCACCTTTAGGGAGACCTTGTAAGATTGTGGTCATCTGAGCACACCCGGGAGTAAGACAGACCTGTCTCAGCTTAGCGGTTCATGAGCTGTGTGTCCTCGGTCACATCACTCACTGCCTCTGAGCCTCGGTGTCCTCAGTTGGAAACTGAGAATCACACTGCCTCTCTCATAGCGCTCTTTTGAGTATGAATTTTAACAATGAAACAAAGTGCTTAGCAGTGGCTACCACAAAATAGACATCTAATAAATATTACTACTCTTATGGACTGATAGACTGTGTCCCACCCCCAAAATTTGTATGTTGAAATCCTAACTCCCAATGTGGTGGTATTAGGAGGTGGGGCCTTTGGGAGGTCATTACATTATAAGGATAGAACCCATATGAATGGGATTAGTGCCCTTATAAGAAAAGCTGCTTACAAGAAGAGACCCTGATAAAAAAGCACTTGCTTCCCCTCTCTCTGCTCTCCACTGCGGGAGGGCACAGAAAAAAGACAGCCATCTGCAAACCAGGAAGCAGGCCCTCAGCAGACACTCGACTTGCTGGCACCTTGATCTTGGGCTTCCCAGACAGCTGAACTCTAAGAAATAAATTTCTGTTGTTTAGGCCACCCAGTATATGGTATTCCATTATGGCAGCCTGAACTGACTAAGGCAGCTGTTAATCGGCTGTCATCATCACTGAGGTAGCAGTCTCCATTTGTTCACATAATCTATGTCTGTACATGGACAGTGTATCCAATTATCTGAGAAGGCCCCATGTTCCCCATTCTTTCTTCCTGAACCAGAGTTCTGTTTTTGCTCTCTGTGATGAATTTCTAACACTTCTTCATATATCAAAATCAACCAACCAGTAGGCCATGAATTTCTTATGTCTTGTAATGTACTAGGACCTGTGAGAAGTACAAAGAAATGGAGGCCACCATCAGGGCCTCAAAGAGTTTACAATCTTGTATGATCAGAGCACGAAAGAGGGATGGGTATATCCAACTAAGGACCAAAAGAGATTACACAGAAAAGGAGTTATTTAAGTTGAACTTTGGAGGAGTTGGGGAAGGGTAGGTTTGGTGGGAAGGACATTCCAGACAGCGGAAACAGCATAGGTAAAAGCCCAGGTTATAGAAAACAGAAACAGCAGCCTTAAACCAAAGGAAGTAGAAAGGAAGATAATTCAAAAACAGGAAAAATAGTGCAAAAATATTATTAATATTTGAAGAGAGAACAGCTAAGGATTTCTCAGCATTGAATAGGGACTGAAATCCACAAATTAAAATATTCTCATAAAGATTCAGTAAAGTAAGTCTGGTTTTTTTAAAAAGGTTTACACATACATGTATCACGGTGAAACATTAAAACAAAAGAATATCTGAGTGGTGGATCACCTGGCTGGTGTGTCGATGAATGAAGGACTCAGCTAGCTGTGAGAATTAATGTAAATGGCAGGATATCTTGATCACCAACACTTTAAAGACACTTGCAGCCCTGGGCTTCTCCTAGGGATTTTTTTTTTAAAGGATAAAGATAGAAACCAAAAGTAATTACAGTGGAAACCAGGGAAGCTATAACAGATCAAGAATAAGACTGACTCAGGTGTGTCTTTAGCAACCTGGCTGTAAAAGACATGTGTGTAATAAACATATTCAGAGAGCTAAAAAAAAAACTTTGAATCAAAGTGAAATATTGTACAAATGGCTTCATTTTGACCATCTGACCCTTTGCCAACTCTCGATTTTTTTTCTTGACAGAGAATTCAACCAAAGAGTGGATATGAATCCATTCATGACTCCCTCTCAGGGTGAAACACTTGACTCTCCAGCTATCAAATGTGGTGTCTGGTTGACTTCATGTCTGACAAAGTGCTGAATGTGGTTCTTCTGAGAGAATCCTCTAACTTCTGTCTTTGTGCCATCCAAAGATGCAGATTCACCCAAAAAAGCAGCCAAATATTGACTGCCATTCCCACTGTGTATTGTGAGTTGGAAATCTCTAATTTTAGAATGACCAAGAAAAGAAATTAATAGGATATGATGGCACAACTTCTCTATCTTTGAGCCTTGACCAGACTGCATAAAACATCATCTCAGTGAGTGAAACAATTATTTTTTTTTTTAAAAAAAAGCATCATGCCCTTGTTATATTAAGATTGTATTGAGTCATTTCTTCTTAATTTACCTAAAATCACTGGTCCTCTGGAGTAATGGTATCTAATAAATGATCCACAAATGACAAAAACAAAAAACTACTGACTTAGGGAATGAAGTCTAAATTCCTTAAGGTACCAGGAGGTGAGATGTCCTCTTTGTATTAGCTTTCACTGCCATGCTCTGCCTCTTACCCAACTCTGCAGCCTCACCTATGGTTCCCAGGATGTGCCATGCTGTATTATAGTTCCATACCAGTGGTCACCAGCCTACTCATTCCCTTCCTTTCCCTTCCCTAGGCCACCAACTTATCATTCAAAACCAGTTAAGAGTCACCTCCTCTACCTAGTTTTGCTGACAAGCAAAACCTGAGGGAAATGGATTCCCTCAGCTCAGGGCCACTTGTGTTCAGATCAAAATGGCAGGCAGTTACCATACATGCTTTCTGCTCAAAGGCAATGGTTACTTAGTCACATTTAGAGCATTCTTATACCTGTGTAATAAAAGATTTAAGCTTGGCTTGAGGAAACAGCTCCCACAAAGGTGTCTTCTCTGGGCACTTCCCCTACAGCAAGAATTTTAATACCCTGCTGTAGGTGGGGACAAGCTATTTTGTTTGACTGGCATTATACTGTGTTGATTAAAACAATGAGTGATTAAGAAAGAAAAAATGTCATTATTTTGGCTCAGAATAATCAGCAGTGATTTGCTTGGTGATGAGTAAGTTCTATTACCATATGTTTATTGGGTAATTTTTAAACTCCCTTTATAATTGAAATTCTTCAGAAAAAAAAAATATGTACATTTCCAAGCCCTTAACATACTTCTATTGAAATAATTATTTTCTAACACAATTTTTATAATCCAAGTCATCTTAGGAAACCAACTCTCATGTTATGGCAGAAAAGATTAGGTGGGCAAGAATGTGGAGTGTTGCAGTGTGGGCCAGCAGAGAGGATGCAAAGATAGTACTCACTCTGAGGGCATAAATAAGGCCAGCGAACCTTTAAAACTTAATCTGCTTAAACTCCCAGAAACGCTAGATGGTTATGAGCTTTATTTCTAGAAACTTCTAGTTCTCCACTGATGAGATGTGGAAAGGGGGGTAGATTTCATGACAACAATTTGGGCGATCACCATTAGGTACCCACCACAGTCAGGCTTCCCATCGTTTGTCTCCTGCTTAGAGGGTTGTAGCAAGGAATTTACTGCAAGTGAGTCCAACGAAGCTCACTTTTCACTAGTTCCTTAAATTGAACATGGAGCACTAGAGAGGACAGATAGCTCTGTTACCCTCTGGCCACATAAAAGAAGAGTAGGAGTTTCCCAAAGATAGATGGCAACGCTACTCAGAAGCCACATAAAGAGTTGGATGGTGGGTGCGAGAAGCCCCTAAAGTAGCAGCAGCCCAGCTTTGGAAATTCACCATGAGAGCCTAGTGGATAGGAAGAGGAATGATTCAGCATCAGGGGCCCAGAAGCCCAGCTGGGTCTGGCTTTGGAAGGCACCATAAGGAGGGAGGAAAACTTTTTCCACTTTTTTTATTGTGGTAAAATACACATAACACAAAATTTATCTTAACCACTTTAAAGTGTCCAGTTTAGTGGTATTAAGTACATTCAAATTGTTTTCCATCACCACCATCTATGTCCAAAACACACTGCCTTGCAAAACTCAAACTCTATGCCCACTGAACAATAACTCCTTGTTTTCTCCTTCCCCCAGCTCCTGGAAACCACCATTTTACTTTCTGTCCCTAGGATTTTGACTGAGTACCTCATATAAGTGGACTCATACAGTATTTGTCTTTTTCTGACTGGCTTATTTGCCTGGCTTGGTGTCTTTCTAGTTTCTCCATGTTGTAGCATATGACAGAATGTCCTCCGTATTCAAAAATGAATAATATTCCATTATACATATCCACATTTTTGCTTACCCATTCATCTGTGGATGGGCACTTAGGTTGCTTCTTTGTTTTAGCTATAGTGAAAAGTGTTGCTAGGAACATGGGTGTACAAATGTCTCTTTAAGACCCTGCTTTCGGTTCTTTTGACTATATACCTAGAAGTGTAGTTGCCAGATCATATGGTCATTCTATTTTTAATTTCTCAAGGGACTGCCATACTATTTTCCACAGCAGCTATACCATTTTTGCATTCCCACCAGCAGTTGGCATAAGGGTTCCAATTTCTCCATATCCTCACCAACACTTGTGATTTTCTGGCTTTTTGATAATAGGTAGCTAATAGGTATCAGATGGTATCTCATTGTAATTTTGATTTGCATTTGCCTAGTGATCAGTGATATTGAACACCTTTTCATATGTTTGTTGGCCATTCGTACATCTTCTTTGGAGAAGTATCTATTCATGCCTTTTTAATTTAGTTGTTTTATTGTTGAGTTTCAGGAGTTCTGTACATATTCTGGGTATTAATACCTTATCAGACTTATGATTTGCAAATATTTTCTCCAATTCTGTGGGTTGCTTTTTTTACTCTGTTGATATTGTCTTTTGATACACAAAAGTTTTTAACTTTCATGAAGTCCAATTTGTCTATTTTTTCTTTTGTTGCCTGTGCCTTTTGTGTCACAACCAAGAAATCATTGCCAAATCCAATGTTATGAAGTGTTTGTCCTATGCTTTCTCCCAGAGGTTCTATAGTTTTGGGTCTTACATTTAGATCATGGATCCATTTTGAACTAATTTTTTATACAGTGTTAGGTAATGGAACAACTTTATTCTTTTGCATTTGAATATCCAATTTTCCCAGCACTATGTATTTTTCAGACTGCCTTGGCCAGGCATGGTGGCTCATGCCTGAAATCTCAGCAATTTGGGAGGCTGAGGCAGGAAGATCACTTAAGCCCAGGAGTTCAAGACCAGCCTGGGCAACATACTGAGACCCATCTCTACACACACAGAGACACAAAAGCTGGGTGTGTTGGCACATGCCTGTAGTCCAAGCTACTCGAGAGGCTGAGGTGGGAGAATAACTCGAGCCCAGGAGGTTGAGGCTGCAGTGAGCTGTGATTTTGCCACTGCACTCCAGCCTAGGCAAGAGAGAGAGATCCTGTCTCAAAAAGAAAAACACAAAAACAAAAACAAAAGAACAGACTGTCTTCTCCCCCAGTGAATGATAGGCATTCTTTTCAAAACTCATTTGACCATATGTCTGAGGTTTATTTCTGAACTCTCTATGTCTGTATTTACGTCAATAGCACACTGTTTTGATTACTGTAGATTTACTGTAAGTTTTGAAATCAGGAAGTGTGAGTCCTCAAACTTTGCTCTTCTTTTTCAAGATTGTTTTAGCTATCCTGGATTCCTTGAGATTCCATATGAATTTTGGAATGGATTTTTCTATTTCTGCAAAAAAAAATTATTGGCAGTTTGACAGGTATTGCATTAAATCTCCAGATCACCTTGGGTAGTATTGACATCTGAACAATATTTTTTTCCAATCGATGAACATAGGACATCTTTCTAATTATTTATGTCTTCTTTAATTTCTTTCAGAAATGTTCTGTAGTTTTCATTGTACACGTCTTAATTGTTTAAGTTAATTTCTAAGTATTTATCCTTTTTGATGCTATTGTAAACGGAATTTTTAAAGTTTTCTTTTCAGATGTTTATTGTTGGTGTATAAAAATGCAACTAACTTTTGTGTATTGACTTGTATACTGGCACTTCACTGAATTTATTTGTTCTAACAGTGTTTTTTTGTGGAATCCTTAGAGTTTTCTACATATAAAATCATATCATCTGTAAAATCATATAATTTTACTTATTTTACAACCTGGATGACTTTTATTTCTTTTTCTTGCCTAATGGCTCTGGCTCAAACTTCTCATACTGTGTTGAGTAGAAGTGGGCATCCTTGTCTTATTCCTGATATTAGAGAAAAGAATTTCAGTCTTTCACCATTGAGTATGATGTTCATTATGAGTTTTTCATATATGGCTTTTATTATGTTGAGGTAGTGTCCTTCCATTCCTAGTCTGTTGGGTGTTTTTATCATGAAAGGGTGCTAAATTTTCAAATGCTTTTCTGCATTAATTGAGATGATCAGGTGAGTTTTTTCCATTCTTTCTGTTAATATGGTGTATTACATTGAGTGGTTTTCATATATTAAACTGTCTTGTATTCCAGGAATACATCCTACCTGGTCATAGTGTATGATCGTTTTAATATGCTGCTGAATTCAGTTTGCTAGTATTTTGTTGAGGATATTTGCAACAATGTTAATAAGGGATATTGAGCTGTGGTTTTTTATTTTTTATATGATGTCTTTGGCTGGCTTTAGTATCAGGGTAAAACCGATCTCATTAAATGAGTGAGGGAGTGTTCCCTCAAATTTTGGAAAAGTTTGACAATTGGTATTAGTTCTTTAAAAGTTTGGTAGAATTTCACCAGTGAACCCATCAAGTCCAAGGTTTTTCTTTATCGTAAAATTTTTGACTACTGATTTGATCTTCTTACTAGTTATAGGTATATTTAAATTTTCTATTTCTTCAAGGTTTAGTCTTGGCAGGTTTTGTGTTTCTAGGAATGGGTTCACTTCATCTCGGTTATCCAATTTTTTTTGCCGTAATATTGCTCATAGTAGTCTTATAATCCTTTTATTTCTGTAGAATTGGTAATAATAGCTCTACTTTCATTTCTGATTTTAGTAATTTGACCCTTCTGTATTTTTTCTTGTCCATCTAGCCAACAGATTTTCATTTTGTTTATCAATTTGAAGAACCAATTTCTGGTTGTGTTGATTTTATCTATTATTTTTCTATTCTCTATTTCACTTAGCTCTGCTTTACTCTCTGTTACTTCTTTCCTTCTGTTAGCTTTGGGTTTAGTTTGATCTTCTTTTTCTAGTTTCTTAAGGTGTAAAGTTAGATTATTGATTTAAAGTCTTCCTTGTTTCTTTAATGTAAGCATTTGTAGTGACAAAGTTTTCCCCTTAGCACTGTGTCTGTAAGTTTTGGTATGTTGCGTTTTTGTTTCTATTCATCTCTAAGTATTTTCTAGTTTCTCTTGTGATTTCTTCTTTGGTCCATTGGTTGTTTAAGTGTGTTGTTTAATTTCCAGAAAATTTGTGAATTTTTCTATTCCTTTTCTGTTACTGACTTTTAACTTTATCCTATTGTGATCAGAAAAAATACTTTATATGATATCTATTTTTAAAAATCTATTGAGATATGATTTGTGGCCTAATGTATTGTCTACCCATGAGAATGTCCCATGTGCACTTGAGAAGAATGTGTTTTCTTTTGGTGGGTACAATGTTCCATATATGTCTGTTAAATCTAGTTTATTACATTGTTCAAGTTTTCTATTTCCTTACTTACTTTCTGTCTGGTTGTTCTGTCCATTATTGAAAATAAGATATTGGAGTCTCCAACTATTATTATATAACTATGTCCCTCTTCAGTTCTATTCATTTTTGCTTCCTATATTTTGATGGTCTTTTATTAGGTGTATAAATGTTTTTAAATGTTATCTATTCTTGCTATATTGAACCTTTTATTGAGATGTCCTTCTTTGTCTCTTGTAAGCTTTTTTGATTTACAAATTTTATTTTGTCTGATATTACTACAGCCACCACTGTTCTCTTTTGGTTATTATTTACATAGACTATTCTTTTTCATTCTTTCACTTTAAATCTATTTGAATCTTTGAGTCTCTTGAAGGCAGCATATAGTTAGATTTTTTTAATCTATTTTTTTGATCTCTGTTTTGAAGAGTTGAATCCATCTACATTTAAAGTAATTACAAATAAACAAGGACTTACTTCTGTCATTTTAATATTTGTTCTTTATAGGCCTTATAGCTATTTTAGCCCCTGTTTCATGCATTATTATCTTCATTTGCATTTCATTGATTTTTTTAATAGTAAAATCTTTTAATTCTTTTTGCATTTCCTTTTGTGTACATTCTTTAGCTCTTTTCTTTGAGGATATATTGCCATGGGGATAACATTTAACATCCTAAAGTTATAACACTGTAATTTGAATTTATACTGATTTATCTTCAATAACATACAAAACTCTGCTTCTTTAACAGCTCCATCTTCACCCTTTTCAGTTATCACAATATCTTTATTCATTATGTGTCCAAAAATATAAACTGATAATGTTTTTGATTCATTAGTCTCTTAAATCATGTACACAACAAAATGTGGAGTTACACACCAAAGTTACAATGATATTAACTTTTAAACTAAGGATTTTTTTAAAGTGTTGATGTCTTAAATCATGTAGAAAATAAAATGTGAAGTTACAAACCAAAGTTACTATATTAGCTCTTAGACTAATAACTTTTAATGTATTAGTATCTTAAATCATGTCAAAAACAAAAAGTATAGCTGGGCATGGTAACTCATGTCTGTAATCTCAGTACTTTGGGAGATTGAGATGGGCAGATTGCTTGAGTACAGAAGTTGGAAACCAGTCTGGGCAACATGGTGAAACCTTGTCTCTACAAAAAATACAAAAATTAGCCAGGCATGGGGGCCATGTCTGTAGTCCCAGCTACTCAGGGTGCTGAGGCAAGAGGATAGCTTGAGCTCAGGAGGTTGAGGCTGCAGTGAGCCAATATCACACCATTGCACTCCAGCCTGAGTGACAGAGTGAGACCCTGTCTCAAAAAAAAAAAAAAAAAAAAAAAAAAAAGTGGAGTTATATACACCATTGTTACAATAATACTAGCTCTTATAATTACTCATGTTTTCACCTTTACTGAGATCTTTATTACTTCATACAGCTTTCAGTTACTGTCTAGTGTCCCTTTGTTTCATCTTGTAGGACTCCCTTTAACATTTTCTGTAGGGCAGGTCTAGTAGCAATGAATTCCCTCAGCTTTACTTTTTCTATCAATGTCTTAATTTCTCCATTAATATTGAAAGTCAATTTTGTCAGATATGGAATTCTTGGTTTATAGTGGTTTTTTTTAAAAAAAGCATTTTGAATATATAAGCCCAGTGCCTTTTGGCCTCCAAAGTTTCTGATGAGAAATCTGTTAATAATCTTATTGAGAATCTCTTCTGTGTGATGAATTGCTTCTCTCTTGCTGTTTTCAAGATTCTCTTTGTCTTTGTCTTTCAACAGTTTGATTATAATGTATCTCAGTGTAGGTTTCTTTGAGTTCATCTACTTGGAGTTTGTTGAGCTTCTTGGATATTTACATTCATGTCTCTCACCAAACATGGGAATTTTTCAGCCATTATTTCTTCAAATGTTCTATCTGCCCTTTCTCTCTCTGTTCTCCTCTGGAACTCCCATAATACGTATTTGGTCCTCTTAATGATGTCCCACAGGCCCCTTGGACTCTGTTCACTTTTCCTTAATCCTTTTTCTTTCTGTTGTTCATACTCAATAATTTCGATCGTCATATCTTCAAGTTCACTAATCCCTTCTTCTGCCTGTTAAAAACTTGCTTTTGAAACCCTCTAGCGAATTTTAAATTTCAGTTATTGTACTTTTCAATGCCAGAATTTCTTCTTGGTTTCTTTTTAGGTTCTCTCTCTCTTTACTGATGTTTCCATTTGGTTCATACGTCAGTTTCTTGACTTTATCCATGTCTTTCTTTGGTTTTTTGAGCATCTTTAAGACAGCTGTTTTAAAGACTTTGCCATCAGGTATTTTTCAGGGATAACTCCTGTTGGTTTGGTTTTTAATCTTTAAATGAACCCTACTTTCCTGTTCCTTTGTATGCCTTGTAATTTGTTGTTGTTGTTGAAAACAGGACATTTGAATCTAATAATGTAATTCAGGAAATCAGATTCTCCCTTTTCCTTAGCATTTCTATTTTTATTTCTGTTTCTTATTTGCATTGTGGTAGCTGTCTCTGGGTTAAAGATCAGCCTGAGGTATAAACTTAAAGTCTTCTCAGATCGTCTCTGAGCCTATGTCTTTCCCTGAACCTGTGTGGTGACTTTCTAATCCCCCCATATATGCAGTTGCTTCTGAATGTCCTAGTCCTCACTGTCTGGTTCCCAAAAGGGGGAAAACAAGAAAAATGAAAGGGTAAAAATAAAGGATGCTGGCTCTTTAAACCCTCAGGAAGTTGCTTCAGCCAGAGAAGGCAGGGCTTGCAGCAATGGGGGAAGGTGCAACAATAATGGGTGCCACCTCTTTGTCTACATCTCTGTGATTGGAAGCAGCAATCAGCAATGAGAGCATGGATCCCCAATATTTAGAGAACAAGGTCCTTTTTGTCCACTCCAACTTCCAAAGGCTGCATGCAACCTGCTCCAGGAACATATGCATGGCTGCCTGCCATGGGGCTTAGGGGTGGATGATGGGTAGCTACTGTGCTAAGAGCTAAAATTGGCCAAAACTAACTGCAATTTATCATCTAAAACCTTCCCCTGGAAGTGGAAAGCCTTCAGTAGACTCCAGAGTTCCAAAATAGTTATACCAGATAGATTCTGCCAATGCAATTGTTACCTAGGTAGGAAGACAGATTTCTGGTGCTTCCTATTCTGCCATCTTCCAGAAATTTTTTAATTGGAAATTTCAGATCTTGCTTTGGAATAATTTTTGTAAGAAATGCATGCCTTCACTTCGTGAAATAATATGTGGACCTTGAGTTGATCCGTGGAGCCAGCCAGAGTTTCACCAAACAGCATCCACTTTCTGTTGGATACTGACTCTAGGATGAGTGGTTTGAGAAGCAGAGGGATTGAGGAGAGATAATGACAGTTCCTGTGTTCCCTGTGGCTTCATGGAGGAAGGCACAAAGCACCAAAGCAACATGACCCCAAGACATTCCCAGAAAGGGCAATAGAAGGAAGCACAGAACAGCTTCTGAGGTAAAACTCAAAACCCAAAATGAGCTCAGGCATAGTGGTCTGCACACGGCAGAGAAGTCCTGACTTTAAACAGAAAGATGCCCCTGGGAGGGATGGAGCAAGTCTTTTGGGGGTGGCCTTTCCCCAGCCTCCTAGGAGAGTTGTGCACAAAGACATCCTGACATGTGATACTTCTTCACTTCCTCAGAGGAAAACTCTGAGGTGTTTGCTCTTGTTCTTGTTTGTTGTTGTTGTTGTTGTTGTTGTTTTGCCTACAGGCAAACTCAGAAAACTCAGACCCTGATCAATAATGAAAGTCTATCATTTAAGCCTTAGTGCAAATATCCAAAATATTTTCCCCAGTGTTTTATCTTAGAATGTTAAACCATTAGAATTAAAAGAATAGTATAATGAACACCCATATACCATTTACCTAGACTCACCAATCATTTTCATTTTGTCATATTGACTTGTTTTTCATGCTGAAACTCATTGAATGTAAGTTGCAGACATCATGACAGTTAACTTTTAAATATTTAAGTATGTATCTTCAAATGGCACTGTCCTACACAACCACAATATCATTAGTACACCTTAGAAAATTAATATCAATTTAACAGTATTGAATATACGGTTTATATTTAAATTTTCCCAGATATTCCCAACAATATCCTTAAAGTTTCTTTTTAAATCCAGAATCCACTCACATATTTTACTTGATTTTCATCATGTCTTTTTAATCTAGAATAGTTCTTCCATCTAGAATAGTTCTCTATTAATTTTTGTCTTTCATCATATGGGCATTTTGAAGGGTCCAAACCAGTTTTTGCATAATGTACTCAACTGTATTTGTGTGGCTTTTTCCTCATGACAAGATTCAGTGTATGTGTTTTTGGCAGGACCTGCAATTGTACCCTTCTCAGTGCATTACATCAGAGGCCACATGATGCCATGTTCCACAGTTGGGAATGCAAAGTTTGACCCCTCAGCTAAAGCGATGGCCTCTAGATAACACCCATATAAAGCTACCTTTCCTCCTTTATAATTAGCAAGTAATCTGAGGGCTGATACTTCAAGGCTGAAGTCTGGAAGGAGAAGAGCAATTACTGGTGGTGGAGTGAAACCCATGGTTCATTCACAATTCTGTGAAAGAAGAAAATTAATGCAAGAATATTGAGGAGAAAAATAAGTGTTCCAGCAAAAGAAAAGATCATCGGAGTAAACAGACATTCTACAGAATAGGAGAAACTTTGCAATCTATCCACCTGACAAAGGTCTAATATCCAGAATCTACAAGGAACTTAAAAAAATTTACAAGAGAAAAGCAAAGAACCCCATAAAAAGTAGGCAAAGGATATAAACAGACACTTCTCAAAAGAAGACATACATGCGGCCAACAAACATATTTTTAAAAAAGCTCAACCTCACTGATCATTAGAGAAATGCAAATCAAAACCACAATGAGATATCATCTTATGCCAGTCAGAATGGTGATTATTAAAAAGTCAAGAAACAACAGACGCTGGCGAGGTTGTGGAGAAATAGGAATGCTTTTACACTGTAGGTGGGAATGTAAATCAGTTCAACCATTGTAGAAGACAGTATGGTGATTCCTCAAAGACCTAGTACCGGAAATACCATTTGACCCAGTAATCCCATTACTGGTTATACACCCAGAGGAATATAAATCATTCTATTATAAATAAAGATATATGCACACATATGTTCATTGCAGCACTATTTACAATAGCAAAGACACAGAATCAACCCAAATGCCCAATTATAGACTGGATAAAGAAAATGTGGTATATATACACCATGGAATACTATGCATCCATAAAAAGGAATGAGATCATGTCCTTTGCAGGGACATAGATGGAGTTGAAAACCATTATCCTCAGCAAACTAACGCAGGAACAGAAAACCAAACACCACATGTGCTCACTTATAAGTGGGAGCTGAACAATGAGAACACATGGACACAGGGAGGGGAACAACACACACTGGGGCCTGTGGGGGGTGTGGCGGGAGGGAGAACATCAGGATAAATAGCTAATGCATGTGGGGCTTAATACCTAGGTGATGGGTTGATAGGTGCAGCAAATCACCATGGCACATGTTAACCTGTGTAACAAACCTGCATGTCCTGCACATGAATCTGGAACTTAAAATAAAATATTAAAAATATAATAAAAATAAAAAGAAGTGCCCCCTATCCTGCATCACTTCCTTTACACACCACACACACACACACACACACACACACACACACGGACCTTTGGAGATACCAGGAAGGGGAATAAAGGGATACCCAGAGTTTATGAGATGAAGGCTTGAGCCATTCTATTCTCATATTAAAATAAAAGGTAACGCAGAAGCTGGGAGAATTGGTGGCATCAAGGTGGCAGACCCCCCTGGTAGGCTGTTTGCAATAATGAATCTAATTTGTTTAGGGCCCCAGTACCCCTCGTTCTTTGGCAGTGCGTTCTAACATGGACCCTGAACTTGGCCATATGGCTTGCTTTGGCGGATGGGACAATATCAAAGGATGCAAGTGGAGACTGAAGAAGTGCTTGTACATTGGGGCTGCCGTCTTGCTGCTCTTGAAACCTTAAGACCACCACGTGAGTGAACCCAGGCTAGCCTGCTCAAGGATGAGACTACATGCCCAGTGGTGTTTGGATCATAATCCCCAAAAACACAATCCCAAATGTCATAATCCCAAGTGTTAAAATGCTGCAATATCAAAGTTCCTAAAATCTTAATCCCTAAAGTCTAAAATCCTTAACGTCTAAAATCCCAAAAATCACAATCATGGGATAGTTGCACCATCTTAGATGAAACTATTACCCTACTATTGTTTTCATTTGGAAATTAAGTATGGTTTAAGAAGATACATATGGGTGCCAATTTGCAAGGGATGGATTTTTGGAATTAATTTTGGGTGCCAACTTGATCATAGAAGTGAAAATATAGGCGAAAAATATAAGAAATCTCCCCTGCCAAATTATTTAATCATGTATGATTTCTGCCCCTTCACGCATAGCCTTTTTAAAAAATGCCCTTCATCAGAAAATGAAAAAGAATTCAACAAGCTCAGTGACCTTCTGAACCAAAGACACTTCCTGATATTGCAGTTCCTCCAGAGTTAACATGTTAAATGGTAATCTATTCTTGATTAGGGATTTGACTGTTGAAGAATCTAGACTTCTTATATTTACCACTAAATGTAACATAGAAAAACTAGCACATAGTTCATTTTGGTGAATGAATGGCACTTTCAAAACTCTCCTCACTGTTTTTTTATCAACTGTATACAATTCATGCTCTTTTGGATTCAATAACTCTAGAACTTGTTTGCTTGTTTATATATTAAGGACTGGGAAAAGTGAAGTACTTTATAAGTATATATTTGAAGATTTGAAATTTGCAGAAGAAAATGGATTTAGAATTAGATCTGATCAAGGCTTCTAAAAGTGAATTTCAAGGTGTTACCAAAAAGTTTGTCTTTTCCATTCAGCACAATTCAATCAGCAGAAAGTTCAGATGAGTGGATTGGCCACGAGATACAGCAATGACAAAATATTTTACATTTTATTAAGATAAGTTCCTATTTAGTCTTTCTGTTTTTTAAGACAGAGTCATGCTCCATCACCCAGGCTGGAGTACAGTGGCACAGTTACAGCTCACTGTAGCCTTGAACTCCTGGGCTCAGGGGATCCTCCTGCCTCAGCACCCCAGAGTGTTGGGATTATAGGCATGAGCCACCATGCCCAATCCTGTGTTGTCTTTATCAGGTTTTTTGTTGCTTAGGAAAACTAAGCTTTAAAAAGGCTAAGGTTTACATCCATGTAGTTTTCTGTATTGTCTTTGAGGTCTTTTGATTATCATTCTTGGTTAAATGAGTAACTATTATTTTACAATGACCTGTGATTCTGTTTTGATGAAATGTTTTGAGGCTTTTAACATCTTTGACAAATGTCCTCAAAATTAAATCCTAAATTAAGTCTCTAACTTACACTTATTGCTGGGAGCTGAAAACATTTAGAACCTTTTTTCAGTTTCTAGTCAGGTCATGAACTCCAGTATCACCACCTCCAGCCCGATGACTACATACACTGTAAGAGACATCAGTTAAAGCACTCCTTCCAGTACCACCAAAAGGGTCCTCACCAGGTGCTATTAACTAATCCTAGTGCTGCTAAGTTACAGGGAGTTGACTCCTGGGTACACATATCTTATCTGAAAGTGTACTGACTCGTACCTAATCTCGAATATTAATACCGGTATCTGACACCAAACTCAAATGAACCAAAACCTCATCTTCAGACTCGGAAGAAGGCAACAATCAAAATGAACTGCTGTTATGAGACACAGGGCCAGGCCTGGATTCAAAGATATTAAGACTTTTTTTAATAATTTTGCCTTTTTTCTAAATTATTACAATTTGTTCTATGTTTTGATGTTACATAATTCAAATGCTTAGCTAGCTGTGAGCTTCCTTTTCTTGTCACTGTCAAAACTAGACAAAGCTTATAACTTTTTGTTGGAAATGTTGCTGATTCTTTATGTTTTGTTTTCCAGAGTCAAGAAAACCTTTTTTAGCCAGGTGCAGTGACTAACACCTGTAATACCAGTACCCTGGGAGGCCGAGACAGGATGACCGCCTGAGCCCAGGAGTTCGAGACTAGCCTGGGCAACATAACAAGACCCCATCTCTAAGAAAATAATAATTTTTTTTTAAAAAAACACCTTTTATCTTTTGAGCTAAACAGAGCTTACAGCAAGGATCCCCAAGCCTTAGCCCACCAACTGATACCAGTCTGTGGTCTGTTATGAACCGGGCTGCATAGCCAGCAAGCGAGCATTACCACCTGAGCTTTGCCTCCTGTCAGATCAGCCCAGCCTAGATTCTTACAGGAGCGCCAACCCCATTGTGAACTGTGCATGCCAGGGATCTAGGTTACATGCTCCTTATGAGGACCTAATGCCTGCCTGATGATCTCAGGTGGAACACTTTCATCCCCAAACCATCTTCCCCACCCCACTGCCCGTGGAAAAATTGTCTTCCATGAAATCAGTCCCTGGTACCAAAAAGGTGGGAGACCACTGGCTTACAGCAAGTAGATAAAGTAACAAAGTTTACTTTTCTCTCTCTACCTCTCTCCAAAATTTGAAAACTATTCAATCACGCTGGACCCAATATGTTATCCATTGCCAACACACTGCTATTAATGCTATACAATACCAAGTACCCTCCCTGTAGGCCCAGGGACTATCATGAAAGAGATGGACACATGAGACTCCAGTTTTGAGGGGTAAAATTAGTTCAGACCCTCCAAATCAAAAATAGGCACACAGACGTCTAAATAGCTGACAAATTGAAGGACTTTGCCTCCTGGGCCACTATGTGGCCTCTTTCCATCCATCCTGACCATAAAGAATTTCCTGCTTCCCATAGACTTAAAGAAGAGTTACCAAGACGACATTGAGATACCTGGTGACAAAGCCTACTGGTGTAGGTGTTCCTGGTTATGGGGTTTATACAAATAGAGATATGATAAAAAAAAATTTATCAGTCACTTAGAACAAATTACTAAAAAGATCACAGAAGTCATTGCGGCACAACAAAAAATCTCTAAATTCCTTAGCTCAAATGGTTTTAACAAAACGCTTCTGTTTTATAAAGCTAATTGCTACAAGTCTGGCTCGATGAATAAAACTTATAGATAAGTTAATTTTATAAGTTTGCTTTTTTGACTTTTAGTTTTCGGCTCTTACGCTGCTTAGAAAATTTAAGGGTTTAAAATTTAAAAATTTTAATAAGTGCCTGCTCACCTCCATTCCCATATGGCCTGGAATGTGAATTGGCTGTACATCTTTGGCTGTAAGTCTTTTGAACATAGGGGTCCCACCAACAGAATGGATGGACTCAGAGCAGGTGGCCACACCATCCGGGCAATGATATGGAACAAAAATAAAAGTTTGGCAATCAATCTGCTTCTGAAAAATCTCAGCCAAAAGGGGGAAATAAGAAATAAAAATAAAATCTAAAGCCCCCCCAACCAACTAAATGGACCCCTTTTGGCCAAGGGAACCCCAAAGAAACCTTAAAACCTGAGTTCCCAGCTGTGATGGGATGGGAAGTCAGTCACTCCTCATTCTATTCCCTCCCTTTGGTGGTTTGGAAACAACAATTGACCAGCATTAATATTCAAATAGGTATCATGAAACTGACAGAATGGACTTTTTGTGGCAATAAGATACAAATTATTAACAAGACCTGAGGCCATGCCAGGCAAAGGTTACATCATGGACCTCTCCCTACACTTAAAGAATAAGCAATTTCTAACTGCCACGAGGTTTTTCTTTTTCTCTAGCAGCTAAATGATCACTGGCCTTGAGATAAGCAATATTAAAACAATGTGCAGCTCATCCACCACCAGACACTGACTGACTAACCCCCTATTCCACAAGCCATAACTACAGCTTTGATGAGACAAGAGACTGGTTTCAGTAACCTCGCCCTGCAAGAGACCACTGACTACGGACTGGTTCTGGCCGGTTTACAGAGGCTGCACACGTGAGTGCCTTCATGCCTCTGTTTCACCCTTTGATGGATAGTGCCTAATTATAATGCACTTATATGTTAAGTCTCCACCTCAAAGTGAACATGGGATGCATGTAACACATATGTTTGCTTATCATGCATGAGTTACGACCACCTTCATGTATATCCATAGTGCCTCCCATAACCTGTTGAATGTGTATACTTGGCCAGCCCATTCAGCATAAATTTCTTTCTCATCTTTCTTTCCCTCCCATGAATTGCCTGCCTTTGCTTTCTGCTGGAGGCTGTGCTTCCCAGCCTGTCAGAATGGCCACCCTGCAGGCTGTAACCCTTTATAAGAAATAAAGTCTCCTCTCCAAATTTAAGACCACCTTGTGATTTTTCAGTTAACATATCAAACTTAAAATCAACATCTTGTGAATTTCTATATACATACTTATTTTCATACAAGAGGCATATGTGCAGCTGAAAGATACATTGGAACTTCTAAATCTTCTTTAGTTGGGTTAACATAGACACACTGTTTAGTAGAAACACCAGGTTTCGGCCAGGCACAGTGGCTCATGCCTGTAATCCCAGCACTTTGGGAGGCCGAGGTGGGTGGATCACTTGAGGTCAGGAGTTCGAGACCAGCCTGGCCAACATGGTGAAACCCCATATCCACTAAAAATACAAAAAATTAGCTGGGCGTGGTAGCACACACCTGTCATCCCAGCTACTCGGGAGGCTGAGGCACGAGAATCACTTGAACCTGGAAGACGGAGGTTGCAGTGAGCTGAGATCACATCACTGCACTCCAGTCTGAGACAGCAAGACTGTCTCCAAAAGGAAGAGAAAAGAAAAAAAGAAACACCAGGTTTCAATGAAGACCAATCAAGCCAACCTCAAACACATTTGTTGAAAAAAGTTGTAAGAAAATCTCATATAGGAGAACTCAGATTTTGCTCCATATTAGAATCATTTGAAGAAGCTTTTAAAAATCCCCAAATCCAGGCCACACTCCAGACCAATTAAGTCAGAATCCCTGGGATTACGCTCCAGATATCAGTGTTTCTTTCACTGCTCCCTGGGTGACTGCAACGTACATCTAAGGCAGAGAACGAGACCCACCAAGCGTGCCTATTTGTAAGCGTGTTTTTAGGTGTAAGATGTAAGTCATTTTGCAGCCTGAGTAATTGAGAGAAATAAGAATAGAGAAGCATAAGAAGACATGTTCACTCATCTCCAGTTTCTACTCATAACAATTTCACATCCTAGTGAGGGTAATATAAAATGAGTGCTCTGATGACCAACCTTCACAATTGTTCAATAATGCTTCATTAGATTATTTCTTCTCTTCCAGGGTGCCTCCTAAACTCTGGACACTTACCAAAACACTCCAGAAGATTTCCAACTGTGTAATTAGAAGATTAAATGACTGAACCATTTTCTCAATAACTCTCTCCAGTCTGAGGATTCTCTATTCTATCACTTCCTGCCTGGCAAAAAGCATTTTTAAATCTCTTCATGAATGTTATTCTTGGCTTGCTATTCTGAGTTCCTTGGACTCTACATCCCAACAATTTTATGGCTCAACGAAAAAACTCCTAAACTGTGTGTACGAAAGTCATGGCGTCTACATTGTGACTTTCCCATAAGTGTCTTTTGTTGCTCAGGGATTTCGTCTGCATTTTACAACCTGGCTCCTACAAAACCTCCACAGCTTTTAAAACCAAACATCTCTAAAACAGGCCAAACTATTTTTCCCTCTAGACTTTTACAACCTTCCAAGGCACCACTGAATAGTTAGATGCCTAAGTCACATCACACATACAATGTAAGACATGATGTATAGCCCGATATGCTCTGAGAAAGAAAATAACACACTAGGGTGGGAAGTTAGAAGAAATTTGGAAACTTTGCAGACGCTTTGCTCCAAATAAGATTGATTCGACCAATTTCGCCCAAGTTGCTAGTGTGACTATAGATATTCCCTGCCAGGAGTGTCCTATCCAGCCCAGAGGTGAGCCTTAAACTGAATCAAGTTAGTTATTTTTGTAGCAGTAAATACACAATATAATCTGAAATAGAAAACCTAGGAGCATCCATAATATCTCAAAAAATAGTCTAAGGTCAATTATAAGTATATTGACCTCCAACTATAAGAAGGGAAAATGCCTTGTCATTTCACAAAGGCTAATAGGATGACATTTTGAAATACGTGCCCAGCAATATTGGGTCTAAAGGAATGGTGAGGAGAGGAGGGAAAGGCAGTCAGTGGCAATGGAAGTTCCATGTCACCAGAACAGCGGAGAAAAGAAGCCCAGTCACTGGTCATTGTGTTTCTGCTCCATCCTTCTCTTTCCCTGCCTCAAACCCAGCTTGGCCAGTCTTCCTAGTTTTAAAGTGAATAATGACCCATCAGGCAAGCCTGCTCTTGCAGGGAGAGACGAAAAGAGAATCAGGGGCCCTTGACACAGCCTGGAGTCTCATCAAGCACAGGAGGGGGAAGTGAGGCCTGGGTGATGCAGAGGACACCAGCGGGTTTCTGGAAAAATGCAGATGGGTTTTTATGTCTGATATGGGAACAAGGCTGAAAATTACAAACAGATTTCAGAAAGCCATGTGCCACTTTATAGGGAAGGGCTTCTAACAGAGTTCAAAGACAAATAGTCTTTCTCTGAGCTGGATATCCTCATTCAGGGTAGGGAGTGGGGGCTGGAGAAGCCATCTAGACATGCTTCCACCTACCCCTGCCCCTCTCCTGGCAGACAGGACCCTGTGCCTTCCTAGGTGTTTCAAGTTTCTGAAATGAAATTTCTCAGAGAAGAATGTCTATTCCTTCCTATAATAAACCACTTGTTTTTCAATGGTAAGTCCCAAAAAATTACCTTTGATTTCACTCATTTATTTGATGGTACAGATTGAGCCCATATGAGCTCTGTTTTTTCCTTTAGCTATACATAGTAACACATTTATCTATGATTCTATTCAATCATATCCTCCACACTTACAAAAAAGGTTTGCAGTTTCTTAATGGAATATGCCAGGACAGAACACCTCCAGCCCCACAGTAGCATGCTCTGCCTGAGAAGGGTAGGGGGGAAAGTTCTAGAGCTGTTTCTGTTCACGGGAATGGAGGAGAGAAGTGCTGCCCTCCCCACCCACCTGCATAGAAGACACTATGTGAATCTGCCAGCCTCTACCCCAATTAGCCACAGCTGATTGGATCAACAATGGACAAGCGTTGTCATGGGCTGTTGCCTGGGTTGTGCTCTGCACAAGGAGAGGAGTGGGTAGGTGCAAGAGAAGCCTAGGTTGTGAGCACTGGCTCAGGGCTGCATCTGCCTGGTGAAAGGGTGCCCTTTTCAAGTAACACAAATGCACCCTGTGGGCTACTGGCTACCCGGGTAAATGCTTGACCCAGCTGGGTCAGTTAAATTCTCTCTCTCTCTTAGGCATGTCAGATTCCTGGGCTTTAAAACTAGGAAGTCTGTCCAAATTGGGTCTGGCGCAGGGAAAGAGAAGGACAGAGCAGACACAAAATGAAGATGTAGAGAACCAGGCAGAGCCCCCAGAGGGGGGAGACACAAGCAGCTAGGATGACCCTCAAGCTGTGATTCTGGGTCCCCAAGAGTCCTGACTTGGGTTCTGTGATACACACCACAGCTATCTACCCCAAATTCCTCTCCCCAGCTTGGATTTAAGTGCATTTCTGGTGGTTGCAAAGAAGGATGCTTCCTTGAGGCAAAGGTTTTGTGAAAAGCTACTTTCCAGGCATCTTTGAGATGGACTGCCTGCATCCTATGCCTGGTCAGTATAACCCCACTGATGGGGCCCCCTGACTTATGGAGGGTTCACCAGTATACTCAGCTGTTTCTTCAAGGAGACTTTACACTGGTTAACCATTTGACAAGATGGCTCTTAACCAGTTGTTTGGCTATTAGAAAATATTTGTTCAAAACTACCTGGGGTTTGATCATTCCCCAGTTAAATTTTCAAAGGCATTGAATGTGTCAAAATGAAATATGTTGTTTACAAGGTATCACATATCTGTCTAACTTTTGTTTTTGTTTTTTATGTATGCAATCTTTGTTACACAAGTAATTCATGACTTCTGTGCATCAATTTAAAAACAGGAACATTAAAAATTCCTCCATAACTCCACCACCTAGAAGCAATCACTGCTAACACATTGCAGTTTCTCATTCCAAGGTATTTTTCACTTGTCTAAGTATCTAGACTTTAACCACCTTTCTGTTACAAGAATTGCCTTCTTGGAGAGCCTGCCTGCCTTGATGTGCCATGTTCATTAGTAACAGTTTTTAAGGTGAGGCTAAAAGAGCTTAGGGGGAAAAATAATAACTACAGTAGCCTATTTGAGCGACCATCAGGCACAGATGACAGACCCTATCATTTAGTTCTGGGAGTTGCCAGACTTTTGTCTAAACCAATCCAATTGCCAAATTATCCCCCTTAGAGTGTTAAAGTGCTGCCTGCAAACGAAAACATGGAATTAATAGCTGTCCCTTTCTTTATTTTTTATTTTATTATTATTATACTTTAAGTTTTAGGGTACATGTGCACAATGTCCCTTTCAAGAGCTGTTCCTGTCTGCTTTAAGAAAAAGAGCAACAATCACTACCTCAAGACATAAAATAGAAGTCAGCCCCCAGCCTGTAAAACTTGAACCCACCAGACAGGTCTCAGAAAGGTTGTGATATTAACTAGCCTGGGAAGGTGCACAGAAGTAAATGGGGAGATGCTGACTTCAGAACTCTCTGAAATTCAATATCCAGAGACTCAGATTTAGTTAGTTGGCATTAAATAACAAGGAAGTTGCAGTCTAAACTCTAGCTTTGCACGTCATGATGCCAAGAGCATTCTGTGGGAATGAACGTGCCATGGGGAAAACAGTGAATATCAGGGAGGGCTTTTGCTGTTTAAAAAAAGAACCAAAAAACAAACAAACAGGCCGGGCGCGGTGGCTCACGCCTGTAATCCCAGCACTTTGGGAGGCCGAGACGGGTGGATCACGAGGTCAGGAGATTGAGACCATCCTGGCTAACATGGTGAAACCCCGTCTCTACTAAATGTACAAAAAATTAGCCGGGCGTGATGGCAGGCGCCTGTAGTCCCAGCTACTTGGGAGGCTGAGGCAGGAGAATGGTGTGAACCCGGGAGACGGAGCTTGCAGTGAGCCGAGATCGCGCCACTGCACTCCAGCCTGGGGGACAGAGCGAGACTCCGTCCAAACAAACAAACATTGAGGAGGTGGTGGCATGGAATAGAACCAGAAGAAGGGGCAATCTTGTGGGGCAATCCAACGTGGACAATGTCAGTGGAGGGCTCACTTCTTCACTTCCTACCTTTTGAGGTTTTATAACATGGTTATTTATAATGTTTCACCTCAGCCATCTCTCATCTACATTTCCCCCTCCTTTCACTCCACCCTCATCTCTAGCTGGGTCTCTCCGTTACGAGGCTGGGGCTCAGCAAATAAAAATGTATGTCTGTGGAATCAACCTAAATGCTCATTAATGTCAGACTAGATAAAGAAAATGTGGTACATACACACCATGGGGTATGTACCATCTTTTATGCAGCCATAAAAAAGAATGAGATCATGCCCTTTGCAGGGACATGGATAGAGCTGGAGGCCACTATCCTAAGCAAACTAACACAGGAACAGAAAACCAAATACCATGTGTTGTCACTTATCAGTGAGAGCTAAACAATGAGAACACATGGATACTAGGAGGGGAACAACAGATACTGGGGCCTACCTGAGGATAGAGGGTGGGAGGAGGGAGAGGCTCAGAAAAAACACCTACCGGATACTTATGCATATTACAAAATTATCTTTACACCAAACCCCCGTGACATGCAGTTTAGCTATACAACAAACCTGCACATGTACCCCTGAACCTACAAGTTAAAAAAGACGTTTGCCTGTGTGGGGCCTCCTTCTGTCCCCAGTCCTGCTTTTGCTGTACAGAAACCCAGTGGCCCCCGCTGGTCCTACCCATAACGTATCCTCATCCTCCCTCCTAAAGGGTCCCCTTGGGTCACAGATGGTGTTGTGTGGTGAAGCGGGTGCATGTATCATAAGATGTGGCTGGAAGCAGGTGTGCAATTCTGGTTCACACACCCTCTCCCCAACTCTCATTTACCATTTCCCTCAAAGGATAGCACAGCACCAATGTCCCATGGCCCTGGATGCCTTTGTCTAGGGATATCTTTTATCTCTTCCACTGAGGATGTCTGCGATGGGAACAGTAAGGTTTTGGAGCTATAGGCTTTATTCCCAGTTCAAACTCAAATGATACAGAGGCCAAAAATGTGCCACCAGCTGCACAATGTGAACTCCTGAGGCTGCAAGCCACCCCAGCACCTCCCAGCTCTCATCCCTACCAAAGGATTTCTGAACTTAAATGCTAGACACCTTCTGTTTTAAAAGACTTGCATGTGTGTGATTCAGGCCATTTATTGGGCATGTAGTTTCTCAAAATCTACTCCCAGTTCCCTGAACAAGCTACGCCTTTGGATAACCTGGCATCTCTCATCTCCCCATCCTTGCCCCAGATCAGCTACGCCCCAGCCTTCACTTTTCAAAGTCTTGCAAGCCACGTGTGTTACACAGAGCTGGTCCTCAAAAACAGCATGATGAACTTGTCACTGCTTTTCACTTTCTCTTCCCAGCTTGTGTGTGTTTTTAGTGATGTTTTCAACTGGTAGAGCTTCAAAAAATGTACAAACTGAATTAAATGTAGGAGAAAAGCCCCAAAACCGAATGTTTTACTTTTAAAATGAAAGAAAAGCAGTCACACAATCTTGGCTGATACACAATATTACAAGAGAGAAAACAAAATGCCCCTCTGTTGGGAAGATGTTCTGCTGTTTCTAGGCAGGATTCATTAAGGTCCATTTCTTCTAGTCAATGATTTCCATCAGAGTGTTTTTAGTTTTCCTTTTTTTTCTTTTTGATAGGAAACTTGGTAAAGAATGAATACTCAAAGAAGCCAAAAAAGTGTTATTGATAAGTGGAATAAGAATCTCCCGGCATGGGGCCAATGCATGTGTATTTTGAAAAAGGTCTCAAAACACACACCAGTTTGAGAGCCGCCATTACAGTCTGTCAATACCAGGCCATCTGGGCTGGAATGCCCTTGGCCCCAGGGGCAAGTGTGGGTCTTGGGAAGCTTATTCATTCCTCTCCCATTTTTTTCCAGTTCTTGCTTCAATACCACACTCCTCCTGAGGCAGGAAGATTTCATTCAAGTTAGTGCAGTAGAAGAAGCCTAGATTTTGGAGTCTGGTTTGAATCCCAACTCTACCACCCACCAGCTGTGTGACATTTAAAACTTAACCTGTCTGAATCTGGATCTGTTAGGATTCCTTGAGCGTAAGCAACAGAATTCAGCTCTGAGTAAATGAAGTTAAAAAGAGAAATTACTGAAGAAATAAGGTGGCTCACAGAATCAAAGCAATGCTGAAGGAGCAAGGCAGGCAGCTCTGGGATCCAAGACGCGGGAGCTAAGTGGGGGGATTGCATCATTTGGACCCATTCTTCACCTCTCCCCACATCCATGCCCTTTGCAGGTCACTTTGCAGCACCCACCCATCATGGGTGGGGTGAATTGCCCCAACCCATGACTCTAGACTCAGGATGTAAACCCTAACCCTACTCCCCGCCCCACAACAATAAACACCATCACTCAAATCTTTGTCTCAAGATCTGCTTTTAGGGGAATCCAACCCAAGACACCTCAGGGCACAAGCCAAAGTCACGTTTTTCAAAATATTCAAGTTAATTAACTCAGAGTTCTATGTTGCTCATAGTGAAAATGGCTTTCTCTCTCTCCTGACTCCTCCCATAATGAGCCCAAGCATACACAAAGCCCGTTTTGTTTGCGTTGGAACTTATGTAGTAAAGTCCAGGTAACTGGGTCACCTCTCAGGGGCCGCATTGTGGAAAGCGGGCAAAGATTTTGACTTTTTACTTTCCAAATGTCTACACTATGTCAATTTTTTCCACCTGAGTGTTCCCAAACCCCCCTGCCCCTGACCTCAGGTGAAGGAGGGGGTTCTCATCCTTTCCTGAGCTCGGGGCAAGACAGCATGTGAACACCTGGAGAGAGGGGCTTCAGCTGGAAGAGGACAAGCCAGAGAAGATGAGGCTTAACATAAACTGACATCCAAGTGCCTCCTTATAAAACTAAACCCTTTCTGGCCAGGCGCGGTGGCTAACACCTGTAATCCCAGGACTTTGGGAGCCCGAGGGGAGCGGATCACGAGGTCAGGAGATCGAGACCATCCTGGCTAACACGGTGAAACCCCGTCTCTACTAAAAATACAAAAAATTAGCCGGGCGTGGTGGTGGGCGCCTGTAGTCCCAGCTACTCAGGAGGCTGAGGCAGGAGAATGGGGTGAACCTGGAGGCGGAGCTTGCAGTGAGCCGAGATCACAGCGCTGCACTCCAGCCTGGGCGACAGAGCGAGACTCCGTCTCAAAAAAGAAAACAAAAAACAAGCAAACAAAAAAAACCAAACCCTTTCTATAATCTACCAAACACGGATCGGAACTTGGAAGCCTCAGTCTTTCTTATTAGTTAAAGCACCGTCCTGTCCTTCATCTGCCCTGCCAGTGAACAAGGTCGTTTCCACGAAGGGATTTCATTAACTAAACTCGCCATCATAGAATCCAGTTTTGAATGCATCGAGGAGCTGCTTCTTGCAAGAACTTTGCTCTCTCAACCCACCTTCCTCCCACCACCGCCTCTCTCTGAGGGCTCGGAAAACTTCTTGAAACAGTTTTAACAGCAATTACAAATTTCTGACCAAAAGCTCTCTAGCTTTCATGTAAGCTTACCTTTTTCTTGGGTCTTTCTCCATAGACAGGGAGCATGGCTGGCGGGCACTGACCCTGATACCTTGTCTCAGTCTTGACTATCACCTTCCTCTCCTAGAGGCAGATGGAAGCCGAAGAGGAAAAAATACCTGGGCCAGGTGAGTCAGCAGGTGTATCCTACAGAGTCACTCTGCAGAACCCCATGAAAGCCAGCTGGATGGAAGGAAAGGTAGTGCCAGGGTCAATGCACCTTGAACCATTAATTAAGCTTCTCCTTTTCCACCTAGGATTCGTAGAGTTTAATTACATTTACTTTCAAAGTTAAAAAGTTTACCTAACGATATATCTGTAGTCAATAACAAGGGCACATTCTTGATTTGCTGATTAATTACTCCTGGAGAGACACATAGACACGCACAAAAATCACTTGAGGTCATTTTCTTGAGAATAGTGTTGTTTTCAATTTCTTGTTATCCTAAACAATACTACTATCAATATCCTTGTAGAGAAATCTTTACCTGCTTCATTCGTTATCTCCATAGAATAAAGTCATAAAAATAGAATTTCTGGATTAAAGATTAAGAGAGGTATATTTTTAAGACTTTTTTTTTTTTTTTTTTTGAGACAGGATCTTACTCTGTTGCTCAGGCTGGAGTGCAGTGACACGATCATAGCTCATTGCAGCCTCAAACTTCTGGGCTCAAGTGATTCCACCTCAGCCTCCCAAGTAGTTGAGACCACAGGCATTTACCACCATGCCCAGCTAATTTAAAAAAAAATTTTGTGGAAACAGGGTCTCACTATGTTGCCCAGGCTGGTCTCAAACTCCTGGCCCCAAACCATCTTTCCACCTTGGCCTCCTAAAGTGCTGGAATTACAAGCATGAGCCACTCTGCCTAGCCTCAAGGCTTTTTAATATGTATTGGAAAATCAAGCTCCAGAGAATCTGTATTCATTTCTTTACAATTAAAAAAGTTTACATATAAAACCTTTATAAACCTGAAGATCCATGTGGCTTTGTCTTAGAAAGGAGTCACTTTCAAGAAACATAAATCAAATGTCAAAAGTAATTTAGGGGCCAGGTGCTGTGATTCACACCTGTAATCTCAGCATTTTGGGAGGCCGAGGCAGGAAGATCGCTTGAGCCCAGGAGTTCAAGACCAGGCTGGGCAACATGGCAAGACTTCGTTTCTTGTTTTTGTTTTTGTTTTGTTTTTTTTTCTAAAAATTAAAAAAAATAGCTGGGCGTGGTTTTGGGTGCCTGTATTTCCAACTATTAGGGAGGCCAAAGCTGAAAGACTGCTTGAGTCTGGAAAGTCCAGGATGCAGTGAGCCACAAACCACTAGTGCACTCCAGCCTAGGTGACAGAGAGAGACCCTGTTCCCAAAAAGTAAAAATAAAAAAAAAATTTGGGGTCAAGTGCAGTGGCTCGAGACTGTAGTCTCAGCTACTCAGGAGCCTGAAGTGGGAGGATCACTTGAGCCTGAGAGTTTGAGGCTGCAGTGAGCTATGATTGTTCTATTGCACTCCAGCTTGGGTGACAGATTGACACCCTGTCTCTAAAAAATAAATAAGTAAATAAATAAATAGTAAAAGTAATTTAAAAGAAATTATCTGAAAATCAAATTTACCTGACACACCCTGAGTTCTCTGTCCCCTTTATACACACACTGACACATATTCTGAGTAGTGCAGTGGGAGAGGGGATCCTAAATGTGGTTCCATCTGGCAATCTCAGGCTGACCCAAAAATTCAACCCTCCCTTTTAGGGAGTATCTTTGAGAGATGTTATTCTGAGGCGGCGTTAACCCACTCCAATTTCCTGGATTTATACTAGTGGAGTGGCTGCCATGGAATAGGATTCGTGGGGGGAATAACAAAAAACATTCAGATTTAATGTTGTCGAAATATTATACCTGTTAAATTTTTATTATTCGTGTCTCTTGAGTGGATTCAAACATATAATCTTCTGGCTCTGTATCAAAGTAGCCTTACCTCATCCATTTTCTTCACATCCAGTTGTTTGTAGATAATGCCTCCCCTGAGGCTCTGCAGCAACTCCTGCCTGCATGGATTTTCTTTCCTCCCCTTTCCCTTTTCCCCTCCCTCAGCACTTTATCATGTAGTTCAGCTAAGCCTCTCTCACCCAGAAAGACTTCAGAAAGAAAACTCTTTCAGAGACGAGAAGAGACTTTGGACTTGCAATTAGAGAAATCTCTTTGACTAGAAGGGGAAGTCATCTCCATTTCCCCAGTTCTCGCCAGCTGTGTGAGCCCAAGTGGGGATGTAAGTTGCCTCCAAGTATATAATGCAAAGTCTCCAGCCCCTCTCAAAATCCCACTCAGCCCACCCAGTTTCTCTGGGTTCACACCCAGTTCAGTCTATGAACTCCAGCAGAAGTATGGCTCCTGCCTGCCTCATCAAAGGCAATGTCCCCTCTGCTGCCCTCCTGTAGCAGATGTGAGCGTGACGGCCTGCCCAGAATCTCCTCTGCTCACCTGCAGATGCAGTTCCAGGCACCATGACACCTCCCATCCAAGGCCTGAAGCTCTCTTCTTTTCAGCCTTGGGCTTTCTGCACCACACCGGGACACAACACAAAAGTGAGGGAAATTCTGGCTCTCAGGGAATCTGTCCATCAGTAGGGGGTAGGAATCGATGGCTGAATGTCCAGCCTCCCCGCGCTGCTGTGAACAACCATGAGGCATGTTCTACACGGTCTGCAGGTCAACTGGAGTGAGCCGCAGTGGCACCCGGCTCGTTAGCATGTCGCGTATGGGCCCTTCTCCCTTCCCTGCCTCACTTCCCCTCCACCTGTGTGTGCTTCCCGGGATCTGCTCCCAATAAACTACCTGCACTCAGGTCTTTGTCTGGGAGTCCCCTTGGGGGAAACCTAAACTAAGACAACTCCCCGTAGCACTCTGTTGCACTGTTTTCTAAGCACCCACTGTCTCCCTGGGGACCACATGTCCATCCCCAGAAAAAGCTCCTACTCTGCTGAGGGTGGTCAGGACTTGGAGTTACTACAACGACATCTGTGGGTCGCCAGATCTGTGTGGAAGCAACCATGCCTTAACTCATCTCAGAGGATTCCATGAAAGCACCAGCGGGCAGATGGTCCCAGGGGTCTGTTTGCCCCCATTGAATAGGGCAGGCATGGTCCATGAGCGAAGAAGCCTCTAGCTGAAGTTGGTAAGTATGCACTATCCCAAAGAATGTGTCCAGGGCGTACAACTGGCCACCCCATCATCTCCCCCACTCAAGCAACAGAGCTTTTTTGCCTCCGTATCTGGAGGTTGCCCTGAGCATGTAGAACACCTGCCCAATCGCAGCCCCTCCCCAGGAGGAAAGCAAACAGCTGGCTCTCTTGCCTTTGATCATGCGGGAGAGATGCTAAGAGGTGGGGAGAG
This sequence comes from Pan troglodytes, assembly GCF_028858775.2. Taxonomy (NCBI): domain Eukaryota; kingdom Metazoa; phylum Chordata; class Mammalia; order Primates; family Hominidae; genus Pan; species Pan troglodytes. Next base: position 11,890,564 of record NC_072419.2, on the reverse strand, counting down.
TGGGGTCAGGTTCCACATAAGGTGGGAAAGGCAGAATCACAGAATGTCACAACCTGAAGGAGTTTGAAGTTCATTTATCCAAAAATTTTTAATTGGCAGCCTTGTGGACTGTGTTCAGTCTGAGACAGGTTCTCTTTGGCCAAAACAAGATTTTTGCTTTAACAAACCCAAAGACTATTTTTAAAGTTCTCGAATTCCAGATTTTCTTGAAAACAATGGGAAGCTCTGACAAAGTGGAGTCCATGTTCCCACCTGCCAATAATCCGCTGGCTGGGGTTTAACGATGGGGAACACCTTTTTAGACCTTCAGGGTCCTGCCACAGGTTCAATCCTGTATGCCCAGAGCTTCCTGGGCACCGGTCATTTGAATGGGCAGTTCCTGTGTTTTAACCAGGAAGGTCGTGGGAGGAGTTCGAACCTGTCAGAAGCAAAGTGAAGGGCTCCGGACTCTCCGGACAGATGGGCTGAGGCACTCCTGGGATTGTCTTTATACGGCCATGGAATCTGATAGTGGTGGTCATCGCAAAGTTTGGGTGAGGACTTCAGGGGCTTTGAGCAGAGCAACCTGTCCCCATCCCCAGCTTCCTCCTGGGGGCCTCCTCCTTCACCGCCATCTCCAAAGGCCCACACCGCACTCGTCGGAGCCGGGCTTTCCTTGAAAGGGTCACCTTCTAGTGGGCGCGGACGCTGGCACTGGGCACCTCCGGAAGACAGGAGTCTCCCCTCCTGCGCGGGCGACCCGGGTGCGGTGCCATGACTGGCGGCAGAGGGCGGTGCTCACCGTTCCCAAGCGTACGGTAGAAACCCAGCTACTGTGTGGTCCGATTCAGACGGGATGCGAAGGCGCTGAAATCCGTGCGAGAGGTGCCCCCGCTGCCGGGGACTCGCGTCAGCGCGGCCGGAGCTACGGTGCCCGCGCCCTGGACGCACCAGCCCGAGAGCACGCGGTGGGGTGCGGGAGGTGGGCACCCACCCTTGGCCTGGACTAGGAGGCAGGCGGGGACCCCGGGGCGGAGTCCAGCGCGGGGCGGGGCGCACAGGTCCTAGACGCTGGAAAGAGCTGTGGGGGCGGAGCGCCAACTCCAGCTGGAACCCAGAGACCCTGACACGCCGGAGGAGCCCGCCGGGGCGAGGAAAAAAGAGGGACATCCCCCGCGCAGCGGCTCTGCAAGTGCAAGTCCGGGTCCTCGAGGTGAAAACCGAGCGGCCCGCCTGCGCCCAACCACGCTGTGACCCTCGATCCGGCTTCCGGAGCCGCAGAGCGCACAGAAAGGAGGCGCCGAGACAGGTAAGGGCTTAGATCCCTGCAGTCCCGGGACTCAGTCGGTGCGGTGGGGGAGTCGCTAGGACAAGGGCCTCTGACGCCCACTTTTTTCTCCGGCATTCTGGCTGCTTTGCCTCCCGCCACTCTCGAGATATGCGTCGGGGCTGGCTCCAAGCAGGCGAGTTGGTTTCAGGAGATCCCCTCTGGGCCCTCTAGGACCGGGTAGGGTGCGGTAAGCGGAGTCTGTGGTGTGCGGGCGCGGGCAGAGGGAGCCAGCGGGTAGCTGAGCTCGCGGACGAGCTCCAAATTGCAGGGGAGGGTGCAGGTAGAGGGGCACCTTCCTGAAAGGTGAGCAGAAAACAGCAAGCGTCCGTGGGGAAATTCCCGCGCACCGCATCCTCCACCCACCCGCCGTTTTCCTCCAGCCAGGAGGCACCGCAGCCTTTGCTTCTAGAGCCTGAATTTCTGACTTGATTCCTGTCTTTGCCAGGATGTCGCCTCTAGACGCCGACCGTGCGGCCGCGTTGATGGGGCGGGAAGGGGGCTACTGGAACGGGTCGCTCCCGGGCGGGGAGTGCAATCTACGAAAATGCGGCTGGGACCTGTCCCAGCCCGGGCGCGCGCCCTCTTGTCTTGGGTTAGGGGGCTGGAAAGCCGAGGAGGGGTAGCACTCCCGATTCTTGGTCCCAGGCTGAGCAGAGGCTGCGGGGATCCGGGTGTCGCATGAGACGGAGGGGCGACCTGGAGAGAAGACACCTCCGGGTGTGGACGCCACTGGGATTTGCATCTCGCCTCTTGGAGGTTTTCACCTTGGGAAAGCAGCTGGCGGGCGCACCCCAGGTTAGGGTGTCTTTTGCTGGCGCGCAGTTCCTGTCCCTCGGCGTTCTCCTCCCCTCGCAAGAGTGGACCAAATGCATTGTTCAGCTGGGTCATCTCCTTGCTACCCAGCATCCCGCGGCGCCCACATGTGGAGTCGTTTCCAGGTGTGCTGAGAGGCGAGGGGAAGGCCACTCACAGCTGGACAGCCAGGGCCCCTTTCTATAGGTGTTGGGATCTGGGCTCTTTTTCCAGCCCCTCGGTGAAGGCTTGTACCCTGGGGTGCCCTATCTCCTGCGGGCTGAGGGCTTCAGAGACTATTTTCCCTATTTTGAGACCTTGGTGACAGGACATGGTGCCTTTCAGGCAGGGTTGACTCTGGGTGGAGAACTAGGGCCAAGTGAAGGAGGTCAGAGAGCAGATCCAAAGTTGGAGTAGGGTGGGAAGGGCGGCAGAGGATTTCTTTCTGGAGCTGGTTCCCAAAGAACGGGGAGCAGCAGGGGAATTCCCCTCCCCCACCCCACCACCACCTCCTCCACCTACAGCGCCCTGGTCATGCACTCAACAGATGTCTGTCCAGCCCCCACTATGCACCAGGCACTGGACTGGGCAGCAGGAATTTGGTTTACAGGAAGATTAGGACTCAGAGAGCATAAATCACTGGCCCAGGGTGACTCAGTCTGTCCATGTGAAAGTGAATTTGGTGATTTCCAAGTCTATGGCTTGGTCAGTACAGAAGGAGTGGTGTCCTGCTTTGGAGAGAAGACCCCGCAGCATCCTGGCCCTCCTGCTTCATTGTCCCTGGCCAACAGGTGCCACAACGTGGTGACAGCTGTAGGAGCCTGGCCAGCTCATGGGAGCATCCTTGGAAACGTTCCTGAAGCCCCTGTGGGAGCTGATGTGTTGGGGGCTGGAGGATGTGACTGGGCAGACAAAGAGGCCCTGGCCCCTGGGCAAAGGGCAAAGGTGCACATTCTTCTTGAGAGTTCTGGAGAGTCCGATCCATCCTATGCTGTCCTTCCTGACAGCTGGGCAGCCACGGAGGGTTTCCCAACTTACAGATCTCAGGTCTCCTCTCCTGCATCCTGGGTAGTTCCAACTGGTTAGGCAGTGGGTCTGGTTGGCCTGTACTTGGGGAACTCAGGGAATGTGACCAGATGTTCTCCTGCATGTTGCCCACTGGTTGTGCCTCCTTCCAGGATCCAGGATGGAGAGTCAACTCTCCCCAAGGATGTGGGCAGGGTGCTAGGCTCACTGACCCTGAAAGAGCAGAAGGTCTGGACCCTCACCCCTCGCACCTCCCTCACACCACTTTTCTTGCAGACATCACCATGGCAGCCCAGAATGGAAACACCAGTTTCGCACCCAACTTTAATCCACCGCAAGACCATGCCTCCTCCCTCTCCTTTAACTTCAGTTATGGTGATTATGACCTCCCTATGGATGAGGATGAGGACATGACCAAGACCCGGACCTTCCTCGCAGCCAAGATCGTCGTTGGCATTGCACTGGCAGGCATCATGCTGGTCTGCGGCATCGGTAACTTTGTCTTTATCGCTGCCCTCACCCGCTATAAGAAGTTGCGCAACCTCACCAATCTGCTCATTGCCAACCTGGCCATCTCCGACTTCCTGGTGGCCATCATCTGCTGCCCCTTCGAGATGGACTACTACGTGGTACGGCAGCTCTCCTGGGAGCATGGCCACGTGCTCTGTGCCTCCGTCAACTACCTGCGCACCGTCTCCCTCTACGTCTCCACCAATGCCTTGCTGGCCATTGCCATTGACAGGTGAGGATGGTGGGTGGGGTGAGTGGTGGGGCTGGGCCAGGCTGTCTCTTTCCTCATTTAGGCTCTGACAGGCTGACATTGCTCCAGATAGGAATGCTCACCAATCTTTGGAGGGCAAGAGGAGGTCTTGTTTCTCCAGTTGTGTTCTGTTCCCCCAGATGTGAGCAAGACTGGGGCTGCTGAGTGGCCCATCTCTGGGCCATGCCCCCAGATACCACATGTGCTTCAGATACAGGCATGCCACATGACAGTATGTAGCATCAACACAAAGGGAAAGCAGAAAGGGCAGGCAGCTACTACCTAGAAGCCACATGAGAGTTAACTAGGGCAGCTTCCAGTCAGGAAAACATGTACTAGGCTTTTCCTGTAGCCACCCTCCAGGTGGAGATGTGAAACATTTCCATCAGCTAGAGAACCTTCTGTGCTCCTCACCAGTCAATCCTCCCCCACCAGGCAACCACCAATCTGATTTCTATCACTACAGTTCAGTTTCACCTGTTCTTTAACGTCATAAAAAAATCATACCGTATGTGCTGTTGTTTCTGATAGACTTTGTTGCAGAGCTCATTTTAAAAGAAGATAACAGGGTTTGTTTGTGCAAAAGAGGAAAGGACACGCTTGCTTTTGCTTTTCTGCATATGTTGGTGTGCTCATTTGCATACATTTGCATGAGATATTTCCAGAAGTCCTTGTTCTATTTTATTTTTTCCTTTCCTTTATGTATTTATTATTTTATTTTTTGCTTTTATTATTTTTAATTGACACATAATAATTGTAAATACTTAATGGCATACAGAATGATATTTCTATGCATGTATGTATACAATGTGTAATGATCAACCAAGGTAATTAGCATATCCATCACCTCAAATGTTTATCATTTCTTTGTGTTGGAAACATTCAAAATCCACTCTTCTGGCTATTTGGAAATTATATAATAAATTGTGATAATTATATTCACCCTATAGAGCTGTAGAACACTAGAACTTATTCCTCGTCACCAGCCCTTGCTCTATTTTAAATTTATAAAGTAAAATGTATAATAGCAGTTTATGACAAATCTTACACACATTTTGTTTATGTGAACAGCTGCAGGCCAGCATCGGGCCATCACTGGCTCTGTTCGAGGGGGCAGTGGTCACCTTCTCTTGGTTGCTGTCCACCATTGTAAGCTGTGCTCATTAGGATGATCTGCTTAGTCATCTTTTTTCCTTTCATCTTTTCAACTCTTAAATTTTTCCCCTGTTCTCAGTGCTGCTTAGATTTGTTCTCTTTATTCAACCAGTTTAATATTTTTCATTTTAGTAATAAAATACACAGATGGGTGTAGGAAGCATCCTCCTTCCTTTGTATAACATAATTTCTGCAGGAAAAACGATTTTGCTACAACTCAGGCTCACCAGCCCTGAAACCATCCCTTATGAAATGTGTACCTATCAACCAACTGCACACAATTCTCCAGGGAAAATGGTGCAAAGTATCATTTGACGGAAAGACACAAAGTCAGCCCGGGTGCAGTGGCTCACGTCTGTAATCCCAGCACTTTGGGAGGCTGAGGCGGGTAGATCACCTGAGGTCAGGAATTTGAGACCAGCCTGGCCAGCATGGTGAAACACATGACAAGATGGAAACCCAAGGTGGTATAATAGGATGCTTAAGAATAATAACAGGCCACAAGTATTTATTAAACGCCTACTATACACAAAGCATTTTACAAAAATTGCCATATTTAGTGTTCACAGTAGCCCTGCAAAGTAAGTATCATCTTATTCCAGGTTGCATTTGAGGAAATAAATCTCAGGGAGATTGAATAATTCATCCCAGACCCCAAAGCCAATCCAGGGAAAACCCAGGATTTATTCAGCCTGTTTGACCCAAAGCCTGTGCTGTTTTCACTAAAACACTTCGCTATGCCAAATGATGTTGCTAAAATAAGATGAAGCTTGTTAAAGCTGGATAACAAGTACATGAGGATTCACTGTGCCACTGCTTTAGTGTATGTTTGGGGTTAATTACAAACTAACGTTTCCAAGTATTCATCATTACTACTGTTGGCTTCCCTCCCCCACCAGATATCTCGCCATCGTTCACCCTTTGAAACCACGGATGAATTATCAAACGGCCTCCTTCCTGATCGCCTTGGTCTGGATGGTGTCCATTCTCATTGCCATCCCATCGGCCTACTTTGCAACAGAAACCGTCCTCTTTATTGTCAAGAGCCAGGAGAAGATCTTCTGTGGCCAGATCTGGCCCGTGGATCAGCAGCTCTACTACAAGTCCTACTTCCTCTTCATCTTTGGTGTCGAGTTCGTGGGCCCTGTGGTCACCATGACCCTGTGCTATGCCAGGATCTCCCGGGAGCTCTGGTTCAAGGCAGTCCCTGGGTTCCAGACGGAGCAGATTCGCAAGCGGCTGCGCTGCCGCAGGAAGACGGTCCTGGTGCTCATGTGCATTCTCACGGCCTATGTGCTGTGCTGGGCACCCTTCTACGGTTTCACCATCGTTCGTGACTTCTTCCCCACTGTGTTCGTGAAGGAAAAGCACTACCTCACTGCCTTCTACGTGGTCGAGTGCATCGCCATGAGCAACAGCATGATCAACACCGTGTGCTTCGTGACGGTCAAGAACAACACCATGAAGTACTTCAAGAAGATGATGCTGCTGCACTGGCGTCCCTCCCAGCGGGGGAGCAAGTCCAGTGCCGACCTTGACCTCAGAACCAACGGGGTGCCCGCCACAGAAGAGGTGGACTGTATCAGGCTGAAGTGACCCACTGGTGTCACACAATTGAAAACCCCAGTCCAGTACTCAGAGCATCACCCACCATCAACCAAGTTCATAGGCTGCATGGGAAATGACATCTGTGTTCATGCCTCCCCCGTGCCCTCAACAAGCCGAATGCTGCAAAGTCGTAACATACAATGAGACTAGACATGAACCAAATCAGCTGACATTTACTGATATCCGCTCGACACCTACTGTGTCCACAATCCCAACAAGGAGATTAGACACAAGGAGCAGCAACTGACATGGACTGAACATGTACTGTGTGCAAACCACACCAATGAGATTAGACAGGGACAGCAGGAGCTGACATTTACTCATCACCTACTGTAATCAAAAACACTTGATTTGATTACAATCAAAAACATATAAAAAACATAACAAAATAGCAGAAGCTATTGGAGTTTCCAAGCTATCTCCAGATATATAGATAGTTCACCCTCCATCTTCCCTAATTCTGTATCTTACCAGTGCAGGAATATCAAAAGGCTATAGGCCAGGCATGATGGCTCATGCCTGTAATCCCAGCACTTTGGGAGGCTGAGGCACGTGGATCACTTGAGTTCAGGAGTTCAACCCAGGCTGGCCAACATGGTGAAACCCTGTCTCTACTAAAAATACAAAATCAGCTAGGCGTGGTGGCGGGCGCCCGTAATCCCAGTTACTCAGGAGGCTGAAGCAGGAGAATAGCTTGAACCTGGGAGTTGGAGTTTGCAGTGAGCTGAGATTGCTCCACTGCACTCCAGCCTGAGTGACAGAGTGAGACTCTGTCTCAGGAAAAAAACAAACAAACAACAAAACAAAACAACAACAACCAACGGCTATAGAAGAAGACTCTTAGACACAATGGAAATGTAACGATAAGTTTGTCAGTGCGGGGTTTACAGCATCATGGGAGGTGCGTTAAAGCCATCATACTGAACTTTCCCACCCACCTCCTACTGCCTCCCAGGGCATTCTCTAGGATTTTGGCTTCAAGAAAAAAAAATTCTTATAGTCAGCCCAGCCTTATGTGGTTATCCACAATGGTGTAATTTCAAAGGAAAGAACCTAAAAATCACTTTCCCACTGATGCTTGAAAGCTTATCATTTCATTTGGGTGGAGATGGGTAATCCTGAGGTGTCAATTTTTGCCTCCTCAGTGCAAAGGATTTCAGTGGCTCTGGGGTCAGGGGGAAAGAGGACAGAGAAAAAAGTGGAGGTTGCCACTGGCAATGAACAAAATCTCTGTGGGCATTTTGCTAAGGACTGGACCACTTTCTAGAACACTCCCTCTTTTACAAAAGGAACTCTACATAGAATCCAAAGACCTGGGTTCAGGTCCTAACTCTAAGACTCAAGTCCTAAACTCATGATGTTTTCTCTCTGTGTCTCAGTTTTGCTTTAATGAAATGGCGATGATGAAAATATCTGCTCTTCATACCTTGCAAGACTGTTGGGAGAGCCCATTGAGGCCATGGTTTGTGAATGTGCTTTTCAACTGTGCACACGATAAGAATGGAGAAGTGATATTGAACAGTTTATTTGGAGGGAGTTTATTTGGAAACCCCATCCACTGTGATTTATTAGAGAAATACCCACACTTTTTCATCCCTGTTCTTTGGACGAAAGACTCCTGAAGACTTCACAGTGTACCTTGTCTACAGTGGGCCAAAAAGGGATCCGTGTTCTTGGTTATAATCTGGGAAATTTAACCTCAGATTCTCAGTGACCCCAAGACTCTCAGCATCCCTGCAGTCTTAGAAGTGTTGACAGTCTTCCCTGCATGTTGCAAAATAGCACCCTAGTGCTGCATAAATATCACTTCTGAATCTGTTTGTATTATTATACATTTGTGGTAACTGTAGGTACACGTCTTCATTTCTTCTTGATTCATTTTGATGTGGTAGCTATATAAATGGTACCTGGTTTGGGACTGACCCATCCATATTTGACCAATTCCTAATTTTTTATAGACAAGGAATTAATTGTTTGCTTGTTTGATTGTTTTTATTATTTGTTGATTTGTTTCTCTGACTGAAGTTTCAACCAATGTTTCTTTCTATCACCACCCAGCAGACTCACCTTCAGCCCAATCATTGTACTCTCAGAAAATGCAGGCCAGCACGGTGGCTCACATCTGTAATCCCAGCACTTCGGGAGGCCAAGATGGGCAGATCACCTGAGGTCAGGAGTTCAAGACCAGCCTGGCCAACATGGTGAAACCCCATCTCTAGAAAAATACAGAAATTAGCTGGCGTGGTGGCACATGCCTGTGGTCCCAGCTCCTCAGGAGGCTGAGGCATGAGAATTGCTTGAACCCCACAGGCAGAGGTTGCAGTGAATTGAGATCGCACCACTGCACTCCAGCCTGGGTGATAGAGCAAGATTCCATCTCAAAAGGAAAATAAAAGAAAATGCAAACACACTATAATATTAGCCTAAGCAAAACTGTTAATTCTGATTTACAAAAATTCTTACTTGCTTGGCTCTGAAATGCATTGTGTAATAATGCATTTCAAAGCCAAGCAAGTAACAATTTTAGGTTATGTACATTTCTATAAATATAATAATTGTATTTTTATTTATTATTCTATCCTGGCTCTTAGCCGAATCAGGAGATTCTTTAGGAATGGACCATGTACCAGTCAAGTCTGTCAGCAGGATTCATCGCCCTGTTCCTTTTTGTCCTAGAATATACCAACTTCCTTTCATTGAAATTTAACTGAAAAAACTTTTGTAAATATCAGTGTGTATTTGTGATTTTCCAGGGATTAAAGTGTAATGTTGTTATCCAATTAAATCATTAACATGTGGAATTTAGTCACAGGTTTCAAGTGCTTTCTCTGCTGATCTTTTAAGCGTGTTAGTATATTTAGATATGAGTGAAGTAATAGCTACCTAAACAGTCCCACCTTGAAACAGAGAAGGAACTTACTGAAGGCATTTTTAGAACAGTGGTAGCTCATAGCATCAATCAGCCTCCTCTCGGTTATGTCCTTCAAGCTAATGGCCCCGGAGTGTATTCATGCGTGCAAATAAGCAAGGAATCATGGTCCTGGACTGATGCGATGCCTTCATTCTAAAACAGTCTTGTTTGTTCCAATGAAAGCTGCTGATTGCACCGTGACTATTCATCCCTCCAACTGGTAATAAATTAATTACACTTGTATTTAGTCTTTTCTTCTCAAGACTAATTAATGGTAAGCTTAAGACACTTTTAATATGCTAAGATGTACACATTTATGCCTATGATTATATACATTGAAAAATTAATCTCATTTAGCAAAACAGATCCATTTCCTCAGCCAGAATAAGAAAAAAGATGGCTCTGTAATGAAGCTATTAAAGGCTTTTCTATCAGCATTCAACATTTAAAATAAGTTGCTTTACAAATTGAAGAAATCAAAAGATGGCTTCAGGCCCTCAGTCATGAGAAGCAATCCAGACTTAAAGAGGAAGAAAGAATGTGACATGTAGGAGGTAATTAGAAAACTTAAAGTGAGTTCTATTTCTACAGGAGAAATGATGGCTTTGAAACATCCTTCCAATTTAACAGCTGTCTCTCCTTTGGCTCAAGAGGATGGGTGCACGCATGCACACACACGCACACACACACACACACACACACACACACACCACAGACCAGGAAAGGCCTTATAAGGGCATATAATTCAACTCACTCCTTTCTTAGGTGAGGAGATCGGAGTTTCAAAAGGAAATGCCTTGCTTAAGGGTACAGCTAATGCTTGCTGGAGCCAAGATATTGCCCCAAGATTTTCACTCTGATGCAGCGAACTGCACTCGGGGACTGCACTCCTGACTCCTAAGGAGTGGACCCTCAGCTGGTTTCTGGCCTCCCGGCAGAATCTTAAACTGCAGAAAAGATACTGTTCCTCCCTCTGGCAGGCCAAGAGCACATCCAATCCAAGGGACCATAATTGACACTCCAGGATTCCAGGGAAACCAGAGAGAATCACCCCAGAATCATCCTAGTGCTCCTGCCTTTCTTTTCTCCTATTGAGATAAATGGGCGTGGAGGGGATCTTAACACATTAGACTCGAATGCACATGGAGCTGTTTGCAAGTGATTCCGGAGCCAAATGGGAAAGCAGGTTGTGCTGAGAGGTAACCCGGCCCCAGGAAAAGCAGGTGGAGGGGAGGGGGTTTGCTCGCACTCCAAGACAAGGCAAGTACAGGGCCACCCACAACACAATGTGCAGTCTTCACCCAAGCCACTGCTGGCTGACTTAGCTGTGGTTGTGCTTTGTGCCTCCTAGCAGCCAAATGCCTTCTAAAGAAATAAACATCAAACTTTTAAAGAGTTCAAGTTGGTTTTATTCAGAAGTCTGACTAAGGACTATAGCCCAAGAGGAGTCTTTCAGAGAGGTTCTGTCAGACACCTCCAAAGCTATGTTTTAGTTCACAGTTTATATGCAGGTGATGAAGGTTTAGCACGTGTACAATCACATCAAAGCTTGGGTACAAGAGTACATCTGGTTATAATTACAGAAGCATAATCATTAACCCTGTCAGATGTTATATTATGTGCAGAAAAAGGCAAGGGCTAGGGTCATTCATCTTTTGAGAAATATAGTGACTCAGGCAAGAGGCTTTGTGAAACTTTGCTGGCAAACGGAAGTGAGCACACGTGGCTTCTTACATTTGCTACTTTATCTCACATGGTGATGTGAAGCAAATGCAGCAACTCCTGAGGTGCACCAACCAGGGACACATCACCTCCTGGGATTGCTGATGCCATCTTTTTATAATTTTAATTTTTGTGGGTACACAGTAGATGTTTGGCGCCCTTTTTTTTTTTTTTTTGAGATGAAGTCTCGCTCTGTCACCTGGGTTGGAGTGCAGCGGCACGATCTTGACTCACTGCAACCTCAGCCTCCTGGGTTCAAGAGATTCTCCTGCCTCAGGCTTCCTAGTAGCTGGTATTACAGGCATACACCATCACGCCTAGCTAAATTTTGTATTTTCAGTAGAGGCGGGGTTTCACCATGTTGGCCAAGCTGGTCTCAAACTCCTGACCTCAAGTGATCCACCTGCCTTGGCCTCCCAAATTGCTGGGATTATAGGCATGAGCCACCACGCCCAGCCTCATGCCCCACTAAATAGCAGCACAAACACAACTTTTATCTGTTTCTTTCCTGGCAGAAGTTTGGATAGCTGTACCCTAGAAGGACATGGATACAGAAACCCTGAGTGTCCAGTGGCGGAACTACTATGTGAGGAACACATTTATTTAATCAACATAACTTTTGCTAAGCAAGGTCTTCACTTTCAGCCCTCGGCTGGGAGAAACCTCGCTGCTACATGGAGCAATTCATTAGCAAGGCAGCCTGGATTCCCATAGTAAATGTCTTTGTTTCCTTCAAGCACAATTTAATCTGACTCCTCCAATGGTAGGAATATGACCACATTAATTGGCAAAGATCCCTACCCTGATCCTGCAAATGACTGCCTCAGAGGCTCTCTAGATCCATCTGCCTTCAATGTTTTACTGTTGAGTCCCTTTATCATTAGGCTATGGGTCATGCCAATAACTTCAAATGCAATATCAATAACAATAATAAATCTTGAGGTGGGGCATGGTAGCTCACACCTATAATCCCAGCACTTTGGGAGGCTGAGGCAGGAGAATCGCTTGAGGCCAGGAACCTTGGCAACATAGCAAGACCTGATCTCTACAAATAAAAAAATGAAAAAATTAGCCAGGTATAGTGACACATACCTCTAGGTCTAACTACTCAAAAGGCTGAGGTGAGAGGATTGCTTGCCCAGGAGTTCGAGCCTGTAGTGAGCTATAATCACACCACTGCATTCCAGCCTGAACAACAGAGTGAGACCCTGTATCTAAAAAGAAGGAAATAAACAATCTTGAAATCTTGAACCATGTACTACTATACAGATGTTCAAAGAGCTCATGAAACAGGACAATTTTTTTCATTTTCCAATAATGGGTTTGGCACTTTCTTCAGATAAAACAAATTGAGGAGCGGGGGTTGTTTTACTGGAACTTAGAAAAAGTTATCACTAAATAGGGAAATAGGCAGAAGGCTTTGCCTCCAAGAAGCAGGGAGGAAACCCAGAGATGCCCTTAGAACAGAAAGCCATGCAGACTCAAGGTCGTTGTATCCCTTTGGTGACTTCTTAGACTGAATTTCCACATGTGAGTCACAGACTGAGACGAAAGAATTAGTCTCTGGAGTCTCACCTCATGCCAACCTCGGATTCCCAGCTCTGGAACCAGCTCCTAGGCAAGGTCCTAACATAAGCCTTTGCTAAACTCTGCTGCAGGCATGGCCCAGTGTGCAGAGAAAAGGGTCTTCTACTCACTCATGCAGCTTCTGCCCCAGATGCTGTGGAGAAACAAAGAGGATGGAGATGCAAGCCTGAATCTCAAGGTGATTCCCGAGATAATGTGTGACTAATTCCACGTGAAAGTTGAGACACTGGAGAGACACTGCAAAGATAGAGTGAATTTAGACACAAATACCTTCTGGCTGTGGGGATCAGAGAAGGTTTGGGGCCATGGGGAATGGTGACAGGAGGGTACCCCGGGAAAAGGGAACAGAAGCAACAAAGACCTAGAGGAGGGAAAATTAGACGGACTGTAAGTGGAACAGCACGTAGCTTGGTTCGACAGGCACATCAGATTCAGAGTGTTTAGGGGAGAGCCGACTGGGCAGCTGATGAGCTGAATGAAGAAAGAGGCTGATGAGCTGAATGAAGAAAGAGGGGTGGGGACAGGCAGGATGGAAGGGCCTGGGGTCCCAGCCAGCCAGAATTGTGGTCAAATAATAATTCTTTATTTAACCATGTGAACTTGAACAGATTCTTTACCTCCTATCCAGACCTTACTTCCTCATGTGTAAAATAGGAATCGTAATAGCACTGACATCATAGGATTGCATGTGGATTAAATTATCTTAGAAAATGCCTAGCATATCATAAGCAGACAATGGTTATTTTTGTTATTTGTAATAGTTATTTTGTTATTTTTGAAATGATTACTTCCAGGAACAGAATTTCTCCTAGATGAATTCAGAACATTGTGTCACATGTAGTGGATATGTTTTGGGATTATCAAACCAGGGTATTTTTATCTCCTGTGGTCTCAAGTCCCTAGTCATCTTGGACTTCCTATCATACCTGGTCAACTCAAATCACAGAGTTTCTTCCATCATGTAACAGAAGATGCTCTTCCACCATTAACACTGAACCAGGAAGCTTAATGGCCCTCCAAAGGAGGCTATGATGTAGAGGAAGTCCTTTCTATACAGGAAGAAGAAAACAGAGCCCATCCCTTCTAGCCTCAGTGGATGGTGGAAAAGAAAGAAACAGAAAATACTTGAAGGCTGAATGCATTTGTCCTTGCTTTCTCCTTCAGGAGCTAAATCTAGGTGGTGGAGGTGGGGAAGCTATAGAAACATCTAAGTGTAGAGAAGCCTGAGATCATGGGGCAGGAAGGCAGCAATGGGATGCTTCCCTGGGCTCACTGAGGAAGGCCCCAGACCTCTAAGAGGAGCCCTGCAGGTGTTCTAGAGAAATGGTGATGCAGCCACGGGAGGAGGCAGAGAGATGGAGGAGTCTGACCAATGCCCTAATATGCCACAGCAAACGGTGAGGTGCAGGGATCCATAAATTCCTGTATGCCCTACTTAGGGATGGCAGATGGGCAGAGGCCCAGAGTAAGGTCAAAGTGATCATTATGTGTGGTGCCTTTGCTATCAAGGACAGGTGGCCAAGACCACAGACTCCAAAAGACCAGATGGGGCACATTATTCCTCAGCAATCCATCCTGAAATCCATCTTGCAGCAGAGCCAGCAAGGATCCAGAATTCTGGAACAGTATATGATTCTGATATTCCTCCTCCCCTCCTCCAACATGCAGTCCCTGGAAGCTCAACCATATTAGAAAGTAGCAAGGGAAGGGACTGAAACCCAAAAGATTTCACATGTCCAGAAATGAGTGATTTCAACTGAAGGGAGTCTATGTACATTCAAAAAGACTGTATATCATGAATAGCTTCTCCACCTCCCATGAGATGGGGGCTCCTGAAGATTCAATCAATGGTAGAAAAATCAAGAAGGTACAGTTTCCCTGTACATCCAAGTATAGCGTCAGCCAACATTACACATAATTATGATGAGAGGCAGCCGGAGACTGGGGACTGGATTAGGGAGAAAAGAGGAAGAAAAGCTGTCACTCTGGAGATGTATGATAGAAACTGGAATTGTCACACAGGAATTCAGTCCTTCTAGATTCAGTCCTTCTAGAATGGTGCTTGAAACAAAAAGAAGTTGGTATGTCTTCACTGTGGACAGTACAGAGATGTGTAATTGATATAACATATGGTAGCCCTTTATATCAGCAGCTTTGCTATTTGTGACTTTGTGAGCAATCTCAAAGATCCGTGATGTGGTCAGTCATTTGTTATTTTGGGAAGTGTAAGTTTCCATCTTGCACCCCAGCAGCTAAGCCTACCCAACAACAAAGCAGCCCCATTTCAATGAGGCTTTCTTGTTCTTTACTCAATATTGTATTTAATGCTCTCATGAAATAATAAAAAACTATATTCCTTTGCGGGGGGAATATGCCCCTAAAAGGAAGCCATCCAGCAAGTCTGCCAGGCTCTGGGCTGGTACTGGGGGTTGTCTGCACAGAGTCCTATGATGTGAACCATCTGTGGGTCTCTCAGTTGTGGATACCAGCACCTGTTCTGGTGGAGGTGGCAGGGGGGTGAAATGGACTCTGTGAGGGTTCTTAGCTTTGGTGGTTTAATGCTCTATTTCTGTGCTGGTTGACCTCCTGCTGGGAGGTGGCGCTTTCCAGAGAGCATCAGCTGTGGTAGTATGGAGAGGAACCTGCAGTGGGCAGGACCCTAGAACACCCAAGAGTATATGCCCTTTGTCTTCAGCTACCAGGGTGGGTAGGGAAGGACCATCAGTTGGGGGCAGGGCTAGGCATGTCTGAGCTCAGACTCTCCTTGGGTGGGTCTTGCTGCGGCTGATGTGGGAGATGGGGGTGAGCTTCCCAGGTCAACGGAGTTGTGTTCCTAGGAGGATTATGGCTGCCTCTGCTGAGTCATGGAAATTGTCAGAGAAGTGAGGGAAAGTAACCAGTCACAGGCCTCACCCAGCTCCCATGCAATCAGAAGGGCCAGTCTCACTCCTAACATGCACCACCTAACAGCACCAAGTCTGTTTCCAGGCTGTGGGCAAGCAGGGCTGAGAACTTGCCCCAGGCTACCTGCCTCCCAGCTGCAAAAGAAAAGAGCTTTAGTTCTTCCCTCACCTGTGGAGTCTGCATGCCAGACTCAACGCCCTCCCTGGGTTCTGGCCAGAAGGCTTTTCCACTGGTTCGAATTGTTACAAAGTTCAGCTGGAGGCTTCCTTCTCTCTGTGGCATTTTCCCCACACCTCTGGCCGTCCTACTGAAGGATCCCTGTGATGCCAGGCAGGAATGGCCTGCTTGGGAACCCAGCAAGCTCCCAGGGCCTTTCCCGCTGCTTCCTCTACCCCTGTATTTTGCTCAGCTCTCTAAATTGACTCAGCTCCAGGTAGGGTTGGAATCTTCTCCAGGAAACTGGACCTTCAGTTTCCCCAGTGGGGGGTGTGTGTTCAAGGGTGGAGGAACTCCCTTTCCCAATTCCATGGTTTGGGCACTCACAGTATTTGGGGTGTCTCCTGGGTCCTGCAGGAGCAGTCTGCTTCCTTCAGAGGGTCTGTGCGTCCTCTTGGGATTCCTTATTTATTCCTGCAGTCATTCTGGAGCTAAAAATTCACAATGCAAGCCTCCACACCCTGCTCTGTCCATCCGAGTTGGAGCTGCAATCTAGTCCTGCCTCCCGTCCACCATGATGATTGACACCTTGATTTTATCCTCATAAACTCATTTTGAACTTCTGACCTCCAGGACTGTAAGAGAATAAATTTGTGTTGTTTTAATCCACTAAGCTTGTGGTGATTTGTTACAGTAGCAATAGGAAACTAATACACCTGGGTACCAATTTCCTTGCTACCTTTGAGGGTGAATAGTCAGAAAGCACTTTGGTCCTCCCCAAACTACATCCCTCTGGCTGGACATATATGCTCCTGTCTTAACATCAGCGAGGACAGAGATAGAATGAAGTTGGTGTGGAGGGCACATAACAGGTGGTCCAGAAAAGAACAGGGTGATTCTCCCAGGCAAGGGTTGAATCTACAGACAGCAAAAACTAAAAGCATGGAGGAACTCACAGAGTGCAGGAGGTCAGATCACAAACTCAACACTGAGGAACAAGACTGACATGCTCAGCTCCTAAGCCAGCAATGGCTCCCTCCTCTGTCTCTGCTTTGCAGGTCAATGGGGAATTGTTCACAATACTTATTTGCCACAGAAAGAGGTTAAAACCCCGCAGGAAAAACTTTGTATTAGGCTGAAATCAAAATAGAACAAAATGGCTGCATTCCCTTCCACCTGGACATGCTCATTAGACTTCTGAGGCCATGAAGATGTCAAAAAACACATTTGGGACCAAGTATTTGCCTCCGTGGCCTTCCCAAGATCTGCTCTTATGTACTAAACCTAGGATGCACTAAACTCTTCTTTGGAAACTTAGAAATTTCTTGGCCAGAATGGTTCACTTACACCCTCCCCACTCCCAACTATGCTCTTACCATTTTGGCACCTCTCTTAAGTGAAGAAAGAAGAGAAAAAAATCAAATGGGAGAAAGGATAGGAAATAAGAACACACCTGCACTGTATACCTTCTTGGTGCCAGGTTTCATGAGGCACATTTGACATATGGAACCATGTTTAAACCTCATTTTCACTTGATCATTTAAAAGTGGTTAAATCTCTTCACCTGGAAGCGTTTGATATAGGAATGAAGGCGATGTGCAAAGTAAAGTGTAGATTGTTAACAGGGTCCCCTTGTAAGTAGCTGTCGGAAGCACACGGCACTTCATCTCCAGGAGATGTTCAAAGAATAACGTCTATTTCTTTAAAATAAGTATTTATTTAAAAGCTTTTACACAGTATTTTAATAGATGTTTTCTCATGCACATCTTTTCTACATATAGTTGGAAACATATAGTTAGTACATAGTTTCCTCATTCTTGAATTCTGTATTTGTGAATTTTCTTATGAACTAAAATTTATTTGTAACTCCAAAATCAGTATTCATGGTGCTTTTACAGTCATTTGTGTACATGCACAAAGTGGAGAATAATTTGAGTTGTCCAATGCACATTCCCAATGAGGTTGAACAAGCTGACACTCTGCCTTCTTGTTTCAGCTCTCATACAGTAAGCAATTATCCTTTCCAAGGCCTATTTAGTGCCATGTCTTTCGATGTTTTTGCTTTTTGTTGGTGATTTTGCTGTTTAAAATGGTCCCCAAACACAGTGCTAAAGTGCTGTCTATTGTTCTTAAGTACAAGAAGGCTCTGATGCACCTTACAGAGAAAATGTGTGTTAGATAAGTTTCATTCAAGAATCAGTTATGTTGGTAGTGGAGGTGAGTTCAGTGTTAATGAATCAACAATGTACATTAAATAGGGTGTCTTTAAATAAAAACACACGTAAACAAAGTTATGTATTGAACTCTTGACAAAAACATTGTGACCAGTGGCTTGCATGAGCTTGACCTGTACTTCCCCTAGGAGCAATGGTTCAGTATTCATTAACTCAGTGTTTGAGATGACTTTGTAGAACATAACTACCATGAGTAATGAGAATCGACTGTCGTATTTTAAGTTTAAACCTTGTTTGTCACAAGACATAACTTTGAGTGTTAGTTGAATAAAACCATAGGGTCCAAGATTTGAAAAGGCCAAATGGCCACTTTGCAAGACATCCCTGCCACCCCTCCCTCCTACCCAAGTCTGCCATTTTGATGCAAATTGAAACTCCTTGGAAAAGAAGGACTGCAATGGAAATACACACATTTAACCAAACTACATCCCACACTTTCTGGTGAACACATGTCTAGAAGAGCAGCCCCCATTTTTTTTTTCCTTCATTAAAAAAAAAAAAATCACTGAACTTGAAAGTTCCAGCTCATTTGTTCTGTCATATTGCTATGGAACAGGAAGAGGAAAACCACACACTCTCCCCATCCTAGATTGCAAAAGAGGGTAGCCCTTGGCCAAGACTTTAATTGAGCCTTTATGTGGCAATTACAAAGCTTTTCAATGTCAATCTTAGCAGAGTTGAGGGGACAGTTACTAAGAGATAGTGCTACTTTCTACTCCCAGTGGACCCAGGTATACAAGGGGAAGGGGAAGGTTGAGAGAAAAGGAAGGAGCCAGTGATCTTCCACATAAAAATGTGAAGTTTAACTCCATTGAGGAGCTGTTGTCTTGACAATTATGGGACATGAAGAAAAATGTGATTCTTCCTCCTTGTGGGTTTCTACTGTCTGACAATTACCATTTGTCCTTGGAGTGAGAAGGAAGGAGGAGAGAGGGAGAGGGAGAGAGGGAGATAGAGAGGGAGATAGACAGGGAAAGAGGGTGGAGCAGAGAGTGAGCAACACTCACTTGCCTTTCCACTTGATTCAACAGCCACTTACTGGAAAATGTGAAGGATGAAGAAGCTCGCCTGCAAAATATGCAAATGGGGAGATCTGGAAGGGAAGCGCTCATCCTGGGCTATCCTCTGGGTCCTAGAATGTCACCTCCCACTCCCCTCTGGAGCCCCAGGACATTCTCATAGACAGGGCTCAGCAGCAGGGAAAGTGTGGCTAGTGGGGGAAGAATGAATCCTGGGAGAGGCAAATTGCTGGGATAGGCAGTGGAGTTTCTAAAAAAGTGAGTTGAGAGTTTTTAGCATGAAGGGTTGTTGAATTTTGTCAAAGGCCTTTTCTGCATCTATTGAGATAATCATGTGGTTTTTGTCTTTGGTTCTGTTTATATGCTGGATTACATTTATTGATTTGCGTATATTGAACCAGCCTTGCATCCCAGGGATGAAGCCCACTTGATCATGGTGGATAAGCTTTTTGATGTGCTGCTGGATTTGGTTTGCCAGTATTTTATTGAGGATTTTTGCATCAATGTTCATCAAGGATATTGGTCTAAAATCTCTTTTTTGGTTGTGTCTCTGCCTGGCTTTGGTATCAGGATGATGCTGGCCTCATAAAATGAGTTAGGGAGGATTCCCTCTTTTTCTATTGATTGGAATAGTTTCAGAAGGAATGGTACCAGTTCCTCCTTGTACCTCTGGTAGAATTCGGCTGTGAATCCATCTGGTCCTGGACTCTTTTTGGTTGGTAAGCTATTGATTATTGCCACAATTTCAGCTCCTGTTATTGGTCTATTCAGAGATTCAACTTCTTCCTGGTTTAGTCTTGGGAGAGTGTATGTGTCGAGGAATTTATCCATTTCTTCTAGATTTTCTAGTTTATTTGCGTAGAGGTGTTTGTAGTATTCTCTGATGGTAGTTTGTATTTCTGTGGGATCAGTGGTGATATCCCCTTTATCATTTTTTATTGCATCTATTTGATTCTTCTCTCTTTTTTTCTTTATTAGTCTTGCTAGCAGTCTATCAATTTTGTTGATCCTTTCAAAAAACCAGCTCCTGGATTCATTAATTTTTTGAAGGGTTTTTTGTGTCTCTATTTCCTTCAGTTCTGCTCTGATTTTAGTTATTTCTTGCCTTCTGCTAGCTTTTGAATGTGTTTGCTCTTGCTTTTCTAGTTCTTTTAATTGTGATGTTAGGGTGTCAATTTTGGATCTTTCCTGCTTTCTCTTGTGGGCATTTAGTGCTATAAATTTCCCTCTACACACTGCTTTGAATGTGTTCCAGAGATTCTGGTATGTTGTGTCTTTGTTCTCGTTGGTTTCAAAGAACATCTTTATTTCTGCCTTCATTTCGTTATGTACCCAGTAGTCGTTCAGGAACAGGTTGTTCAGTTTCCATGTAATTCAGCGGTTTTGATTGCACTGTGGTCTGAGAGATAGTTTGTTATAATTTCTGTTCTTTTACATTTGCTGAGGAGAGCTTTACTTCCAACTATGTGGTCAATTTTGGAATAGGTGTGGTGTGGTGCTGAAAAAACGTGAAGGACCTCTTCAAGGAGAACTACAAACCACTGCTCAATGAAATAAAAGAGGATACAAACAAATGGAAGAACATTCCATGCTCATGGGTAGGAAGAATCAATATCGTGAAAATGGCCACACTGCCCAAGGTAATTTATAGATTCAATGCCATCCCCATCAAGCTACCAATGACTTTCTTCACAGAATTGGAAAAAAAACTACTTTAAAGTTCACATGGAACCAAAAAAGAGCCCGCATCGCCAAGTCAATCCTAAGCCAAAAGAACAAAGCTGGAGGCATCACGCTACCTGACTTCAAATTATACTAGAAGGCTACAGTAACCAAAACAGCATGGTACTGGTACCAAAACAGAGATATAGATCAATGGAACAGAACAGAGCCCTCAGAAATAACGCTGCATATCTACAACTATCTGATCTTTGACAAACCTGACAAAAAAAAGCAATGGGGAAAGGATTCCCTATTTAATAAATGGTGCTGGGAAAACTGGCTAGCCATATGTAGAAAGCTGAAACTGGATCCCTTCCTTACTTACACCTTATACAAAAATCAATTCAAGATGGATTAAAGACTTAAACGTTAGACCTAAAACCATAAAAACCCTAGAAGAAAACCTAGGCATTACCATTCAGGACATAGGCATGGGCAAGGACTTCATGTCTAAAACACCAAAAGCAATGGCAACAAAAGCCAAAATTGACAAATGGGATCTAATTAAACTGAAGAGCTTCTGCACAGCAAAAGGAACTACCATCAGAGTGAACAGGCAACCTACAAAATGGGAGAAAATTTTCGCAACCTACTCATCTGACAAAGGGCTAATATCCAGAATCTACAATGAACTCAAACAAATTTACAAGAAAAAAACAAACAAACCCATCAAAAAGTGGGCGAAGGACATGAACAGACACTTCTCAAAAGAAGACATCTATGCAGCCAAAAAACACATGAAAAAATGCTCACCATCACTGGCCATCAGAGAAATGCAAATCAAAACCACAATGAGATACCATCTCACACCAGTTAGAACGGCAATCATTAAAAAGTCAGGAAACGACAGGTGCTGGAGAGGATGTGGAGAAATAGGAACACTTTTACACTGTTGGTGGGACTGTAAACTAGTTCAACCATTGTGGAAGTCAGTGTGGCGATTCCTCAGGGATCTAGAACTAGAAATACCATTTGACCCAGCCAACCCATTGCTGGATATATACCCAAAGGACTATAAATCATGCTGCTATAAGGACACATGCACACGTATGTTTATTGTGGCATTATTCACAATAGCAAAGACTTGGAACCAACCCAAATGTCCAACAATGATAGACTGGATTAAGAAAATGTGGCACATATACACCATGGAATACTATGCAGCCATAAAAAATGATGAGCTCATGTCCTTTGTAGGGACATGGATGAAATTGGAAATCATTATTCTCAGTAAACTATCGCAAGAACAAAAAAACCAAACACCGCATGTTCTCACTCATAGGTGGGAATTGAACAATGAGATCACATGGACACAGGAAGGGGAGCATCACACTCTGGGGACTGTTGTGAGGTGGGGGGGAGGGGGGAGGGATAGCATTGGGAGATATACCTAATGCTAGATGACGAGTTAGTGGGTGCAGCGCACCAGCATGGCACATGTATACATATGTAACTAACCTGCAGATTGTGCGCATGTACCCTAAAACTAAAAGTATAATAATAAAAAAAAAGTGAGTTGAGAGTCCTATAATGAGAATTACAAAGAAGTTGGTGCTCCTTTAAAGACAAGAACCAGATACAAACATCTGCTCCCATCCCTTCCATTCATCCTGTACTAAAAGTTGGCACAATAAGAAGAAGAAAAAAATGTTATGAAAGATTAGGAAAGAAAAATCCATTGTCATTATTTGCAGAAAATATGACTGTCTACACAGAAAATCCAAAATAATCTAGTAAAAAGAAATAGAGCTAATAAGAGAGTACAGCAGGATAGCTGGCCACAAGATCAAGCAACAAAAATTAATAGAGAACTTGACAATTCCACCCCAAAATTCAAGCCAAGGCAAATTTCTGGAGAGACTTATTCTACCAGGGAACAATACTTATTATAAAGCTGTGGTAATTAAAAGAGTGAGGCATTCAGGGAAGGATAGACAGACAGGCCAATGAAATAGAATATAAAGCCCCAGATGCAGATGCACATATATATGAGAATTGGCAAAATCAAGTTTTCTCCAAACTGTGGAAATCAAGGCTTAAGAGCTAATTTAATTTCAGCTGTAGAGAAATAAAGTGAGATTTTTACACACTTGGCTTTTTTGTTTTTGTTTTTCAAATGTCCAACAATGATAGACTGGATTAAGAAAATGTGGCACATATACACCGTGGAATACCACGTAGCCCATCAGGATCTTAGAAAGAAACAAATTCAACTCAGCTGGTTCAAATGGGAAGCCTTTAATAAAGGTGCTATTTTCAGCAGTATGGGTGGGGCTAACAAGACCAACAAGGGTAACTGGGTCCCAGAGACAAGCAACAGACTACAGCATTACTGCCTTTAGGACTGGGGGCAAGGGAAGGAAATGGCGTCACAGGAGTCCAGTGAGAGCTGGAGCCAGGTTAAGGGACTGCTCCTGGGGGTATGGCACCACTGTCAAAGCAGGTGTGGAGGGTAAACCTCTCCTTCCATCTGCGCTCTAGTCTCAGGTACCTCCTGTTGTTCAAACCCAAGCAGAATCTAGCTGTCAAGGGAGCCTCAAAAGTGCCATTCACAGGGTCAACCTCTGGGGTGCAGAGAAGGTCTGGGGATGCATCCGTGGAGGTGGATGGAAACAGAACAAGCAGCCGACCCCTCTCATGGCAGGCCCTTCATTTCTCCTACAATCATAATAGCTTTTGCCCTATTGAGCCCAGACTCCGACTCTCCTGTCCTCCTGACAGGGGAGCTTCTCTTAAGTACTTCACAAGGTGTCCACCTGGCATCATGACTCTGATGATGCAAATTGCTAAATGTCTATTCCAACCACTCAGCTGCAAGTGAGACCATGACTCTGATATCCTCCCATTCCTCAGAGGGGAAAGTGGAGAGGAGGGATTCCTGGCACTTCTCTGATACCCGGAGTTACTGGGAACTTATGGAAAGACAACAGAGAAGGCATGTCTCCCCCAGGAAGCTGCCAGTGGAGACACAGGCAGGTGGGACACAGCAAAAGGGAGGAGGACCACAGGAATAAGAAGCCCAAGACAAGACCCCTGTCCAATCGCTTGGGAGAGTGAAGTGAATCGCTTGGGAGACAGTCTGTTCTCTCATTCCAGGGGGTGCCCAACAACAAGCAGAATGGCTCAGGCAACCCTGAGAGACTGTGTAAAAATGCTTATTCCAAACTCACACCTCTTCTTCTGTCCAGACCAGGGACAGGTTTCTAACCCCCACTTGGTCACATACAACTATCCTATCCTTAATATGTGTTTCTGTACCTGCTTCTCATATTCTTAATTGCTGCTACTCCTTCTCTTTTGTAGGTCTATTTATGTCAACCCATCACTTCTTGTTGTCACATAGTCCCAATTTCACGTTCTTTGCCAATTTTGTGACTTAAAAATATGGTTGCCATAACAACTCTTGCAAAAATCATGGGCCAGCTGCATCATTTATCAGTTGGCGTGTCCCACTTTGGAAAGACTTCCTGATAAAAGACATCCTGGGCCTCTATTTTATGTTAACACTGAGACTCAGGGACCAGAACCAACATGTTTACCACAGCGGGCACATGTAACCCTCTCAACTGCCCTCTGAGATGTGAACCACTATTAGTCCCATTTTACAGATGAGGAAACTAAGGCTCAGAGGGGTTAAGTAACTTGCCTTAGGTCATACCGCCAGTAAGGGTCAGAAGTGGGACATGTGAATACATAGAAGTAGAGCATGGAGTAGAGACCACCTGGGGTGGAGAGAGGGAAGAAATGGGTGATGCAGGTCAAAGGGCACGAAGTTGCCATTATATAGGATGAAAAAGCCTAGAGCGCTAACTACAGCAAGGTGACTGCTGTTAATAATGTTGCGTTGTATACTGGAAATTTGCTGAGAGTAGATTTCAGATGCTCTTACCACACAAAAAGAAAAGGTAGCCATGTGAAAAGATGTATCTGTCAATTTGCTTAACTATAGTCATCTTTTCACTACGTGTATTTATATCAAAACATCATGTTGTACACCTTAAATAAATACAATCTTTTAAAAGTGGGACATGAACTCAGATCTGCGTGAGTCTAAAACACATACTCTTGTGGAGTAAATCAAGGGTCTCCCATGTAAATGTCTTCAAAGATCGCCAAGTGAAGACACAAACATTGGAGATGATGATGCTGACCTCTAGGAGCCCCTACTCCTAACATTCACCCCTCCTCCTCCACCAGAGATCTGCGGTCTTTTCTAAATGACAGTTCTGCTCTGGGACATGACCAGTTGAAGCTGTTCTCCTTCCTGAGCACCTGAGCAGTGTTAACTGAAATGCCTTCCTGGGGTTTCCCCACTATCATAATCACATCAGAATCTGATCCTAAGGCAGGGATTCAGGTGTAAGTGGTCAATTGAGAAATAATTAGATAACTAATTAATTAAGGAGAAATCAGTAAGAAAGCGGGGAAAGCAGGATACAGAAGGGGAAGAAGCCAAGGATGGGGTGTATTTCGGGTGGAGCCCCAGCCTCAGCCTGATCCCACGGTGAGCTCTGGAATATATATAACACTCGGACTCTGTCTCACCTCGGGTGCTGAGCTTCTGCATGCTCACACCGGTCCTGGGCTAGGAAGGGAGAAGGCTCGGGGGAGGGCATGAAACTCCAAGGCTCCTCTGGCTCACAGTTAGGCAAGGTGGCTCCACAGGCCAAGACGATCTTCCAAAAGGCACAGGTGCCAGTGTTAGCAACAAAGTACACGGAGCAGAGGATACCCCCAGAGGGATGGTAAAAGGAATCTCAGGGGAGCTGAGTGGCACAACAGCAGTGTCCACCACTGCTGTGGTCTGCACTTGTTTCCCAAAGTTCACAGGTTGAAACTGAATTGCCAATGATAATATTAAGAGTTGGGCCCTTGAGGAGGTGATTAAGCCAGGCGGGAAGATCCTTCATGGATGGGATTTGAACCCTTATAAAAGAGCTTGAAGGAATGGGTTTCTTTTCTTCTGCTCTTCCACCACGTAGGGGGATGCAATGTTCAAGGCGTCATCTTAGAATCAGAGACCAGCCCTTCAGCAGACACTTGGACCCACTGTCACCTTAATCCTGGACTTCCAGCCTACAGAGTTATGAGAAATATGTTTCTATTGTTTATAAATGACCCAGTCTGTGGTATTTTGTTATAGCAGTGCAAACAGACTGTCACAGCAACACATACCAACTTCTCTCTTAAAACCAAGAGCCAAGATTGTTCTGCATCAGGGCAACAGATGGCTGGTCTCTCCTGGTGTTCTTTCTTTCTTTCTTTCTTTCTTTTTTTTTTGAGACGGAGTTTCACTCTTGTCGCCCAGGCTGGAGTACAATGGTGCGATCTTGGCTCACCGCAACCTCTGCCTCCTGGGTTCAAGTGATTCTCCTGAATCAGCCTCCTGAGTACCTGGGATTACAGGTATGCACCACCACACCTGGCTAATTTTGTATTTTTAGTAGAGACGGGGTTTCTCCATGTTGGTCAGGCTGGTCTCGAACTCCCGACTTCAGGTGATCCGCCCACCTTGGCCTCCCAAAGTGGTGTTCTGTCTTTCTAGGCAGTTCTGACAATGTGCTGGTTTCTTTGCCAGCCCTTGTGTGAGTTTTACCCAACCCCTTCCAATTAGTGTCTTCTTCTCTGTCCTGCCAAATGTCTGTGATCTCAGAGTTAGGTACCAAAGCAGCATTTGACAGGATATACTTCTCTCTTCCCTTGTTGCAATTATTTTTCGGGCTTCGCCTCAGATTCTCTGTAGCTCTGCCTCTCCTCCTTGCCTTGTGTTTCAGAATGATACTGAACAAATGAATAGCCAGATGGGATGACCTGGGCCCAGGCACCTGGAGCCGAAGCCAGGCCCCCTGCTGCTGAGCCCTTTCAAGCTCAGCTCAACAACCTGCCATTGTGTCTTTGTTCCTTTTTACCAGCCTGCTTTATTCCAGGGACAGAAGAAAGAACCTGCGTTTTCTCCCGGGAGTGAGAAAGGTTGTGGGGAGTCATTCTGGGGAAGTTGAACTGAGAAAAAAATGGGGCAACTCCCAACTACTCTCCCCCACCGACTGCCACTGTCAGTACAGGAGTTGTACAAAATCAAAAAAAGCATGGCAGGTGGCTCTTAACAGGCCATTTCTTGCATCATCTCAGGCAGTTTGGCATCTCTCTTCCATCCCCTAGCACGCACAAGCACACATACACACACACACACACACACACACAGAGAGAGAGAGAGAGTACACTGGGTGGGTACACAGAGGACACATGGACAAATGTTCCTGTCCCGGTTGCCCTCCAAAGCTAAATCCATGTATGATATTTGAACAGTCCATAGAATCCTCAATGGTCTCTAAATAGGAAAATCAGGCCCAGAGTCTGCCAGCAACGTGTTCTGTGACCTCGCTGGCAGACTATGATCTGGAATTCATATCTCCTGATCTTCAGTTCACATGGGGCAGTCCACGTTCTCTGCACCCTACAAGGGCAAGGTGAGGAGAGTCAACAGCAGGTTCTAGCCAGGCCCTGACTGCCATGGTTGGAAGATTTGTAGGGGAAGAGGCCTCCTAAAAACCCAAGAGATTAAACTCACGGCCTTTCTCAGGCCAGAGAGAGGCTTTCCCTGACAGTAGGGCTGCCAGACTTACAAGTTAAAATGGCCGGGCGCAGTGGCTCACACCTGTAATCCCAGCACTTTGGGAGGCCGAGGCGGGTGGAACATGAAGTCAGGAAATCGAGACCATCCTGGCTAGCACGGTGAAACCCCATCTCTACAAAAAAATACAAAAAATTAGCCAGGTATGGTGGCATGTGTCTGTAGTCCCAGCTACTCTGGAGGCTGAGGCGGGAGAACCACTTGAACCCTCTCCTGATTTCCAGTTCAGAGGTTCAGTCTGAAGTCAACAGAGCACTAGGGAGCAACTGGGGAAGTCAGAGATGTAAATAGTTTGAAAATAGAAATTCCAAAACTTCTAACCCACACCACTTCTTTGCCATATGAATTTCTAAGAAAGTGAGAAACAGACTTGCCATGCTGGAAATCTGCCCATTGGGAATGCCACTCTAAGAAAGATGCCAAGCAGATTACCCTGAAAGTAGGTAGGTGCTCAATACTTATTTCTTAGATGAATGAATGAATGAATGAATGAGCAAGCCAGGGTCAGAGCAGGATGTCAGGATGCCCAACCTCCAAGAGACAGCACTCCCATCTTGAATGGACATCTCCTCTTCTCTCCCAGCCCAAGCCTGAACCATCCCTCAGAGCTCAATAGAATCCTCCCCTCCTCCAAGAGCCAGGCAAGCTCCTGGTTGTCAAGGGCCTGGTTCACTCATTTAGGAATCCAAGGGCCTAGCCCAATTTAAAATTGGATTAATAAATGAAGGAATGAATGGCTGATTTGACCACAAGGACCTCAGAAGTCCAAGAAACTAGCAGCTCTCTGGGATTGGAAGTACACAATGATAAGAATCCGTTATCACCAGTCACTCATTCATTCAATATTAAATTACCCACAGGCTCAGCTGAGCTTGCGGAGGTCCAAAGGAAACAGCTGCATCTATTCATGCAAACAGCTGCATTTGTTCCTCCAACCCTTTCTTCAAAATTGTTTCTACGCTTAGAAAACATCTGAGACAGATTGATCACTTTCAATAAGAATAGTCTCATTCTGGCTGGGTGTCAGGGCTCACACCTGTAATCCCAGCACTTTGAGAGTCCGAAGCAAGGGAATTACTTGAGGCCAGGAGTTCAAGACCAGCCTGGGCAACACAGTGAGACCCTGTCTCTACTAAAAATTTAAAAATTAGTCGGGCATGGTGGTGCACACCTGTAGTCCTAGCTACTCGGGAGGCTGAGGTGAGAGGATCACTTGAGCCTGGGATTTCAAGGCTGTAATCACCCCACTGCACTCCAGTCTGGGAAAAAGAGTAAGACACTGTCTAAAAAAAAAAAAAAAGAACAGTCTCATTCTGACATTGATTCATTTCTTAGCTACTGAAAAGCAGGTTCTGTCAAGTTCAAATCGAAACTACCACCTCATATGCAATTTGAAACATCAATTCTCCTTCTAGTTCATGCCTAATCTATGGCTCATGGCTTTGCAATGAGGAAGGACTGTGAGTTGTTCTTCTGCTCTTCCTTTACTTCTTCCCTCCTCTGGGACAAAGCAGGAGAAAGAGGGATTAGAGAAAATAGTTATACTAGGTTAATACTATGGTTGTGGTTTGCCTTTGGCTGGAGTGGCCTTCAGTGTACGGCAGGTTTTCAGCCTGTCTCCTGGTGGGGTGCATTGGTGGGGCCTTTGGAAGTGTCTGCACACAAGCCTCCATACCGTGCGGTTCTCTGCTGTGGGCAATGTACTTTCTGCATAACCTCAGGTGCTTCCTTCTTTCCAATTCTTGGCACAACAGTCCATCCCAAGCCTTCTTCCTGCTGGAGTCGCCTCACCTCTTGGGCAAGCTCCCATCGAGACCACTTAAACCTGGTGATCACCTATAGTATCCACTCACCCATCCCAGCCACACCAAATGCAAGAAGTCCTCACCTCCTTACCCTGCCATTCCAGGAAGTGCCAACTAACATTCTTTCAGCATAGCTGGTAAAATGTGGGTCGCAGACCTTGTTTCACATGAGTGCCTCAGGTCCAACCTCTCCCAAGATCTCTCACCTTCATCTTCCCTGTGGCTACACCAAGAAGGGACCACAGGATTCTGCATCTCAGCAGGCCACAAGCCAGGAAATAAGAAATATGCAGGGACAGCATGGAAATAAACATGGAGAAAAGAGAGGAGACATCACAGCATCCCACACTGGGCTGAGTTTTCCTTTCCCCATGCCTCTCTAATAATTATTTCAAATATTTACAGTAGTCTTCTCATGAAGACTGGAGGTAGGAGAAGGGGTTGATGGCTGTTGAACCTTTTCTATTATTTTCCATTAAGTCTGGCATAGGGGTGTCTGGTACCTCTCTTTGGAATGAGGTAACCACATCTTGCCTTGTCCATTTTAGTACCTCTCTTTGGAAAGTGAGGGTAACTTTCACCTACCATCCTCACCTTTAGGACTTCACCAGAATCCTATGAGATCAAGAAAAGCCACTTCAGCTTCCTGTTAAGGTTCATTTATTCATTCATTCATCTAGTAATTCATTTGACACATTGTTAGAAAGTTCATTATTGAGTGCAGCAGTTGGAGACCTGACTTAAAAGATCTGTAAGATCTCACTGGGGGAAAGGATCTGGTTCCAACAATAAACTGAACCATCAGTAACAACGGGCTTTAAAAACAAACAAACAAAACAGTATAATCAATGACCACATTCATGTATGCAAAATCTGACTCTAGAGACATAACAACTACCCTGTACTCTGAAATTCGGACACTAAGAATATTTGGTTCCATTTGCAACACCACATTTTCACACAGGATGTTTATAAACCGAAGTTAATTGCCAGAAATAGCTACCCAGGATGGTGAAGGGTCTGAAAAACATGCTCTAGGAAGAAGCAGTAGAAGAGTCCACCAAAGAAAAGAACAGCCCAAAGGGAGAAATGGAAATAGTAGCTGCCCTCAGTCACACAAATAGTAATCATGCATGTGGGGCATAGTCTTAAGGAGTAGAAGTTGGGAGAAAGACAGAGGTTCCCTGAATACAGATTTGAGTTACATATATTGAATCACTTCCTAATGTTCAGAATCATCTAATTATTTGCACAGCCTGCCAATGAAGATCTAAGGTCCGGTTGATCATCTGTCATGGAGTTCTCTACTCCATGGAGTTTCTTTACTGCAGGGAGTTTCTCTACTGCAGGGAGTTTCTCTACTGCAATAACCTGCAAGCATCATTTGTAGAGCATATTAAAACACAGATTTCCAGGTCCCGCTCCAGGCTTGAAATCAGAACGTCTGGGAATGGGGCCCAACTGTCTTTGTGTTTCAATAAGTTCACAGGGGATTCTGAAGGCCTGACCAGGACTGACAATCAGCGTTCTGTGAGATGGGGACCCACTCTGTGAACATTGCCAACTTCCAGATTGGACAGTTTTAAAACTATTTGGTAAGAGGAAGTCAGTTCAACTTAAACTAATGGACTGAACACACAAATTATTACCTAACCCTTCCCAAACAACAACACTTTTTTTTTTTTTTTTTTTGAGACAGAGTCTCACTCTGTCACCCAGGCTGGAGTGCAGTGGTGTGCTCTTGGCTCACTGCAACCTTCACCTCCCTGGTTCAAGGGATTCTCATGCCTCAGCCTCCCGAGTAGCTGGGACTATAGGTATGTGCCACTGTACCTGGCTAATTTTTGTATTTTTTGGCAGAGATAGGGTTTCACCATGTTGGCCAGGCTGGTCTTAAACTCCTGGCCTCAAGTGATCCACCCGCCTCATCCTCTCAAAGTGCTGAGATGACAGGTGTGAGTCATCACACCTGGCCAAAACTTTTTAAAAGGCATAACCACAAAAATAAAGGTAGCGAGAGAGGCAGCACCAGCAACCATGTTTTGGAAGCTTGGTAGCAGCAGCAAGAGGGATAGCTGAATTAGTAGACTTGAGAAAGTGGAATTCAAGGCTAGTAGTGAGGAAATTCAAGAAGCAACCCCCTTTGCTCAGCAGAACCCCTGAAAGTTTCAGGCATTGGCATCATAACAGAAGGTGATGCTGAAAAGAGAATGAGGTCGAGAGTCTGGTTACAAAGCAAATAGACACCCAGATTCTCCTCCTCGGTACCATCCAAATACGGGAGGACTTTCCCCAGAGAGAACAAAGTGGAGACACTGGGCACAATCAAGGTGCCACACTGAAAACTGGAAAGTAAGCAAAAATCCGTCTACATCCTACATGTGAACACCACAACCCTTGTCCTCCTCTGGCCCCCAGAATTCTGGTTATACAGAACAAAGGCAGGGAAGAAAATCCTAGCTGACTGAGTTTACATGTGAAATGACTGAAAAATCTGCAAATAGCTACATTTGCCTGAAGTGACTGAATTAAGCATTAGGTATTCTGGTAGAAAGGGGGGCTGTCTTGGTTTGGGTTACCCCAGAAGCAGACTGTGAGGCAAAGATTTGAGTGCAAGAGGCTTATTTGGGAAGTAGTCTCAGAAAATACTAGCAAGGGAGTGGGGAAGTGAGGCATAAAGTCAGCCCATAAAGGCTGGGCAGATACTGCTGTGGGCACCTGGGACATAATCTGTGAGACCGCACAGAGCATCCCTTGGAATTCTCACCCACCATCAATAGGAACGAAGAAGCTGGGTCAGTCATTAGCTAAGTCTGCTTCCTGGTTAACTCTCTGGTCCTTCCAGCCCACCCCACCCATCAGGAGTAGCCAGAGAAAGCCCTCAGGCAAGGAGGTACAGTAAGAAGCCACAGGGTTAGCATATACTGGAATAATGAATGCTGAGGAAACATTGTGGGCCATCAACGGTGTCAGCTACAGAGGTTCAAGATGATTAAATTCTTTTAGAAAACAAAGGAAACTTCCATTTTGCAACTCCGAGTTCTGTGGCTTGAAATATAATGCCCATTACACAAATAAGATAATTAAAGATGAAGAAGCGGTAATTTTCACCCCCAACACAGGATATTTTTCAACGCCAGATGGAAACTTTGGGCCTCACAGCCTACAGAGGGGTGAAACGAGAGGGCAGTAGTCAGGGGACAGTGGAGTGCACTGCAGTATGGGAAGCGTGAGAGGCTGCGGGACACAGACAGCATCCCTCTGGGGACTCCATGTGACTCCAGCCACATCTCAGTCTCTCTACCCTGCCCTGTGGTGCTCTGGGGTCTTGTGCCCATTGCTTTATTTCTCCATGAAAGTATTCTCCTGCTGTCTCCCATGCACGGGTGAACAATCTTCACCACAAAGCTGATGATATACACTTTCTTCTCCATGACTTCCCAGAAATTCCCTCTTATTTCCCTGGCTACTGATCCTTAAGAGTTGACTTCCAGGAAGTTCTTGCTAACTTCCATGTTATCCCCAGGCTGGGCAAGTTGAACCTCTTCCAGCAGCAATGTGTATAGATCTGCCTTTTTAATTTAATGCTACATAATATTCTGTTGTATGGATCAACCACAATGTATTTAATTGGCCCCGTATTAACCCAAACATCTTATTAAATTCCTACCAAGAATGAAGTCCTAGGGGTACAAAATTTAATGAGACACAGTACCTATAAACAATGAATTCAGCGTGATGGGTAAGCTGACATTTAACAACTTGATGTAGTTTGAATATTTGTCCCCTCCAGACCTCATGTTGAAATTTGATCCTCAGTGTTGAAGGTGAGACCTAATGTGAGATGTTTGGGTCAGGAGGACAGATCCCTCGTGAACAGATTAATGCCCTCCCTGGGGGCAAGGGTGGGTGAGTTCTCCTTCTATGAGTTCCTGAGAGGGCTTGTTGTTAAAAAGAGCCTGGCATCTCCCTGCTCTCTCTTGCTTCCTCTCTCACCATGTGATCTCTGCATATGCCCAGCTCCCCTTCACCTTCCACCATGAGGGGAAGCAGCCTAGGCTTTCATCAGATGCCCACACTTTCAGCCAGCAGAATCATGAGCCAAATAAGACTTTCTTTGCATAACTTACCCAGCCTCAGGTATTCCTTTACAGCAACACAAACTAAAACAACAACTAACCATGATTAAATATAATCAGAGCTATGAGGGCATTATTAGCCAAATGTAACAACAACAACAAAAAAAGAATTGAAAGCAAATAAAAATGTTTGGATCTGAGAAGTTCCCTAGTGAGATCTTCCTTAAGAAAAACATTTTAAATGCCATATATAAATGATTTTAGACTCTTGCTACTCAAAGTGTATTCTGCAGACCAGCAGCATCAGCATCACCTGAGAGCTTGTTAGAGCTGCAGATTCTCCCCTCAGACTGCAGAATCAGGATCTTCAGTTTAACGAGATCCCCAGGTGATTCCTGTGCACATTACAATATGAGATGTACTAAGGTAAAGGATTTGTTGGTTTTACTATCTTGACCTCTTTCCCATTCCTTTAGAAACACTAATTAAGCTAATTAATTTGATGGCAAACCTTATGGGGGAAGAGTCTTTTGAAAATTGTCTATGGGCTGTACATAAAAAAAAAAAAAAACTATGAGTACAATACTGGATCTCACAGCTAGCTCTCAGGATCCTTCCTATGTCCAAGCCTCTATCCACGGATGTATTATTCGAGCTCTCCAAGTTTCTAAGTCTTTGTTCTATAAATTCTCAACTTTCCTACTAATGATTCCTTGCTCATTTTAATTCATCACTCACATCCCTAAAGTTGGGGACCAGTGGGAGGTGGAAGATATCAGGAGTGCCAACTTATCTTACAGGTCTTCCTTAATTCTGAATTGTAGGTAGTACAATTCTGGAGGCTAGCTCAAAGAGATATTCTAAAATGAATCATCTGGACAAAAAAAGAGACAAGAAAATGTAGATGTCTGGTCATTCAAAGACATTCTATATTAGGATGCTTCCCAAGGTGCTCTACATCACTACTTATCAGGGGACAGCAAATTAAAACTACAGTGAGATACGTCTACACACCCTCCAGAATGGCTAAAATTAAAGACTGATGAGATCAAGTATTGATGAGGCTGGAGAGCAACCAGAACTCTTATACATGAAAGCATAAAGCAGTACAACCTCTTTGGAAGACTGTCAAACTATGCTAAAATTAAACATGAATCTACCCTGTGATCCTTTTCCAGAATGTCATGTAATTGGAATCAGCCTTTTCAAATTGGCTTCTAATAATATGCATTTAAGTTTCCTCCATGTCTTTTCATTGCTTTATAGCTCCTCTTTTTTTTAAGCAATGAATAATATTTAATTGTCTGGATGTACCACAGTTTATTTATCCATTTACATACTGAAGGACATCTTGGTTGCTTCCGAGTTTTGGAAATTATGAATCAAGCTGCTATAAACATCCACAGGCATAATTAAGTGTGGACATAATTTTTTACCTCCTTTAGGTAGATAACAGGGAGTGCGATTGCTGGATCCTATGGTAAGAGTATGTTTCATTTTGCAATAAGCTGCCGAACTGTCATCCAAAGTGGCTGTACCATTTTGCATTCCCACCAGCAATGAATGAGAGTTCCTGTTGCTCCACAATGTTGCCCCCATTTGATGTTGTCAGAGTTCTGGGTTTTGGCCATTCTTATAGGTGTGTAGTGGTACTTAATTAATTTTATAATAATTTTAAATTATTTTTAATGTAAATAATCTTTTTATTTTCCTGATATTAACAGTGTTCTCCCTAAGGGGAAGAGAAAGTTGGCCTCTGTTCCCAGGCCTCCCCATAAGAATAAAACATAAGGAAGTGCACCGTCAGCCTGAGAGAACTGTGGGAAACGGATAGGGAGTATCTCCTCCTTCCACAACAGGTGGTTCCAGCTTTTGGCCTCTTTCTGCTTCTTCCTCTCCCCTGTGTGCCCCTCCTCCAACTGCCTATCAGAGCCTAATGTGTATAACACTCACCATGTGCCAGACTCAACAGATGTTGCATGTACTTATTATATTATTTCCCCAGCATATTCAAAACATTTGAAAACAACTTTAAATAGAAACGAAATACCTTTTAAATGAGGTTGAGAAAGGAGGTGGCTACATAAAGAAACAGTGAAAACAGTTACCAGGAGGAGAGAGTGGTGGGTAGACAATTTAGCAACATGATTCCATTTGAGTCCTCTGCTGTTTGTGGGTGATATTATGTCACTGAAACTGTCACAGTTAATCCACAAGGAAGTGGGTGGTGTTAACCAAAAGTGTGCTGCCAAAGGATGTTTCCTTAACTCGTGAATCCTGCAAGCCTAGAGAGTATACTGATGGGCCAGTGGGGCTACTTCTCCAGGTCCCCAAATGCAGTTGGTATATATATATGCACAGTACGGGAAATGGAAGCATGTCTGGATTAATCTTTACTCTCTCTGGGAGGTTGAACTTGATAATCCTCTCAACTGTTAATGAGTGTGGGAAAAGAAATTCAATAACATATACATGTGCATATATAAACAGACACATACACGTATGTACAGCATTCCTTAGCAATTACTTTATAAAAATGGAACCACGTTATTCATGCTTTTCTACAGCTAGCTTTTCTTACTCAACAATGCTTGGGAAAATGCCTCCAAGTCATCGGTGTAACTGATATATTTTTAATGGCTGCATAATATCCCATGATGTGGTTATACCATATTCAAGCATGCCTCCATTTACGGACATTCTTTATTCTCTATTTCTTTCAGCACAATAAACAATGTTATAATAAGTATCTCTGTATCAATGTCTTTATGCATTGATAGTGGTTTTAGTTCCTGGGATAGATTTCCAAGACGGTACTACTGCAGCAAGGGTAGATGTATTTTTTTAATTTTTGTTTACTTTTTATTCAGATATAATTTACAAACAGTAAAGTGCACAATTTTTACATGCATGGTTCAATGAATTTATAAAAGATGTTGCCAGATTGCTATTTATAATTCACATTTTCCATAGCAAGAAGCGAAACTGCCTTCTGCCCTCCCATCCCTGCAAGTGATATCCTTTTTTCTCTTTTTTTTGCAAGTCTCATTGGGTATAACATAATATTCATTGTTACTTCAATTTGCATTTCTCTGCTGCTGGTGAGTTTGTCACATGTAGATTGACCATTTGAATTTGCTCTTCTGTGAATCATCTCTTCAAATCTTGTCCATTTTTTTTTCCATTGGGTAATTGGTCTTTCCCTTGGAAATCTGTAAAATCTCTTTTAATATTAAAGCTATTAACTCTGCCATCTGCATTACTGATATTTTTCAAAATCTGTCATTTATTTACTAAAATGGTCTACCACTCATTTTTGCCATAGAAGGCTTTAAAAACAATTAATGGTGGGGGTGATGTGGGTAAAGATGGGTCAAGTAAAAAGAAAGAAAAAAAAAGTGGGGGTGCTGGGCGCCAGTGGCTCACACCTGTAATCCTAGAACTTTGGGAGGCCGAGGCAGGTGGATCATGAGGTCAAGAGATCGAGACCAACTTGGCCAACATTGTGAAACCCCGTCTCTACTAAAAATTCAAAAAAGATTAGCTGGGCATGGTGGCACGTGCCTGTAGTCCCAGCTACTCCGGAGGCTGAGGCAGGAGAATCACTTGAACCGGTGGAGGGTGGAGGTTGCAGTGAGCTGAGATCAAGCCACTGCACTCCAGCCTGGGTGACAGTGTGAGACTCTGTCTCAAAAAAATAAAAAAAAAACACTGTACTTTGCATTTGTGTAACATTACCTATAGGTTCAAGGCAATTAAATACAGAGTTAAAAATATTTTAAAATAGATAATGGCACTGCTTTTTATTTAAATTTATTTATTTATTTATTTTTTGAGACGGAGTCTCGCTCTGTAGCCCTGGCTGGAGTGCAATGGCACAATCTCAGCTCACTGCAACCTCCGCCTCCCTGGTTCAAGAGATTCTCCTGCCTCAGCTTCCCTAGTAGCTGGTATTACAGGCGCATGCCACCACACCCAGCTAATATTTGTATTTTTAGTAGAGATGGGGTTTCGCCATGTTGGCCAGGCTGGTCTTGAACTCCTGACCTCAGGTGATCTGCCCCCACTTGACTTCCCAAAGTGCTGGGATTACAGGTGTATGCTACCGCGCCCGGCCAACACTGCTTTTTAAATTAAATTTTTATATTGAAATAATTGTAGATTCACATGAAGTTGCAAGGAATGATAGATTCAATATATCCTTTAGCTGGTTTCACCCTATAATAACATTTTGAAAAACTATAGTACAATATCACAATCAGGATATTGACATTGATGCAGTCAAGACACAGAACATTTCACCACCACAAGAATCCCTCATGGTGCCCTTTTATAGGCCCAGCCACATTCCTTCCATCCTTACCCC
Organism: Pan troglodytes; assembly: GCF_028858775.2. NCBI lineage: Eukaryota > Metazoa > Chordata > Mammalia > Primates > Hominidae > Pan > Pan troglodytes. The sequence goes on along the minus strand of NC_072419.2, from coordinate 11,852,778 downwards.
CCTTTAATCCCTGACAACCACCAATCTATTCTACAATTTTGTCATTTCGAGAATGCTATGTAAGTAGAATTGTACAGTGTCTGTGCAGGGTGTGCAGGTTTGTTACAAAGGTAAATGTGTGCCATGGTGGTTTGCTGCACAGATCAACCCATCACCTAGGTATTAAACCCAGCATGCATTAGCTATTTTTCCTGATGCTCTCCCTCCCCCACCCCCACACAAGCCCCAGTGTGGGTTGTGCCCCCTACACCGGTGTCCCTGTGTTCTCATTGTTCAGCTCCCACTTGTAAGTGAGAACATGTGGTGTTTGGTTTTCTGTTCCTGCGTTAGTTTGCAGGATAATGGCTTCAAGCTCCATCCATGTCCCTGCAAAGGACATGACCTCATTCCTTTTTATGGCTGCATAGTATTCCATGGTGTATATGTACCATATTTTCTTTATCCAGTCTATCATTGACAGGCATTTGGGTCGATTCCATGTCTTTGCTATTGTGAATAGTGCTGCAATGAACATATACATGCATGTACCTTCATAATAGAATGATGTATATTCCTTTGGGTGTATACCCAGTAATGGGATTGCTGGGTCAAATAGTATTTCTGATTCTAGATCTTTGAGGAATCGCCACACTGTCTTCCACAATGGTTGGACTAATTTACATTCCTGTCAACAGTGTAAAAGCATTCCTATTCCTCTCCAACCTTGCCAGCATCTGTTGTTTCTTGAATTGCTACCCCTTTTAACTCTGAGAAGTATTCATGGCATGAATGTACCACGGCTTGTTTAAGCCTTTAATTGAAGGACATCAGGGTTGTTTTCAGCTTAGGACTATTACAAAGAAACCTTCTGTGAACATTTGTGTACAGGTTTTGGTATGAACATAAGTGTTCATTTCTCATAAATGCCCAGGAGTGCAATTACTAGGTTGTGTGGTAGTTTAGTATTTAGATTTCAGAAAACTGGCCAAACTGCTTTCCACAGTGAATATACTACTTTATATTCCCAATAGCAATGTCTGAATGATCTAGTCTCTCCAAATCCTCACCAGTATTTGGTGTCATCACTATTTTAAGCATTCTGATAGATATGTAGTAACTGACATCGTCTACTGCGTTATCTACTGCAACACCATTGGTACTGACGTTTAACACGTTTTCTTGTCTTATTTGTTATCCTCTTTGGTGAAATGAAATTTGTTATCCTCTTATTTGTAGGTCCTCTTTGGTGAAATGTTCCTTCATGTCTTTTTCCTATTTTCTAATAGGATTTTTTGGGTTTTGTTTTACTGTTGTGATTGATAGTTCTTTATATTTTCTAGATATTAATCCTTTGCTAGGTATGTTGTTTTGCAATTATTTTCTTCTAGTTTCTAGTTTGTCTTTTCATACTCTTAACAGGTCTTTTGCAGAGCAAAAGTTATTAATTTCAAAGAGGTAAAATTTATCAATTTTTAACTTTATAGATTGTATTTTTGGTATCAAGTCTAGCTCTGAATTCACAATATTTTCTCCTTTTTCTCTAAAATTATATAGTTTTGCATTTTACATTTACATGATCTATTTGAGTTCATTTTTGTGTTAGATGTAAGACTTTGGTCAAGGCTTATTTTGTGCCTATGGACGTCCAATTACTCCAGCACTATTTATTAACAAGGCTTTCCTTCCTCTGTTAAATTGCTTTTGGATCATTGTTAAAAATCACTTGACTCTAACTGTTTGGGGTTATTTCTGAGTTCCCTATTCTGCTCCATTGATCTATATGTTTATCTCTCTACCAATATGACATAGTCTTAATTAACTGTAATTACACAGTAAGCTTTCTGCAACATATGGAATGCTTGTGTACCCGCCAAAATTCATGTTGAAATCCTAACCTCCAGTGTAATGGTATGAGGAGGTGAGGGCTTTGGGAGATAAGTCATGAGGACGAAGCCCTCATGAATGTGATTAGTGCCCTATAAAAGGTACCCCAGAGAGCTCTCTTGCCCTCTTTCCACCATGGGAAAGTACAGTGAGAAGATAGCAGTCTGCAACTAGGAAGAGGGCCCTCACCAGAGCAGAGTCATGGTGGCACCCTGATCTCAGATGTACAGCATCCAGAACCATGAGAAATAAATGTTTGTTGTTTATAAGCCACCCAGTCTATGATACTTTGTAATAGCAGCCCAAACTGACTAAGATACCTTGGAATCAGGTAGACTGTTTCTTACTGTTTTATTTTTCATTTTCAGAACTGTTTGAGATATTTTAGTTCTTTTGTCCTTTTATATAAAATTTAGAATAATCTTATCTATATCTATTTTTTAAAATCCTTCATGGATTTTGATAAGAATTGTGTTAAACCTTTCAATTTAAGGAGGATTAACACCTTTACTCTGTTGAGCCTTCCAAACTATGAATATAATATGTCTATCTGTATAGAACTCTTCTTTGGGCAATGTTGTCTAGTTCTCAGCATACAAGTGTTGTACATGTTTTGTTAGGTTTCCACCTAAGTATTTTTTGAGGGATTGTAAATGGCATTGGTACCATTCTGGTACCCACATGTTAATTGCTAGTATATAGAAATGCAGCTGATTTTTGTATATTTCTCTTGTATCCTGCAACCTTGCTAAACTCACTTATTAGTTTCAAGAGTATCTTTGTATATTCCTTGTGATTTCTGAAGTAAGCCATCACGTTATCTGAAAATTGAGATCATTTTATTTCTTCTTTCTGGTTTTGAATGTCATTTATTTCCTTTCCTTGCTTTATTGCTCTGGCTAGAACTTCTAGCACTATGTTTAATAAGACTGGTGAGAGCACACATCCTTGCCTTATTCCCAGTCTTATGAAGAAAGCATTCAGTCTTTCATCATTAAGTGTAATGTTAGCTCTAGGTTTTTATAGATGCTTTTTATTAAGTTGAGAAAGTTCCCCTCGATTACTATTTTTCTAAGAGTTTTTATCATGAATGAGTGTTGAATTTTATCTAATACTTCTGCATTAATTGATATGATCATATGGCTTTTCTTCTTTAACCTGTTAATACGGTGGTCGATTTTGTTTTTTGAGATGAGAGCTTGCTATGTTGCCCAGGCTAGACTCAAACTCTTAGGCTTAAGAGATCCTCCCACCTCAGCCTCTTCAGTAGCTGGGACTATGAACGCATGCCACTACATCCAGCCTATGGTGGTTAATATTGATTTCAAACATTGAACTAGCTTTGTGCTCCTGGAGTAAACTCCACTTGGTGTATACTTCTTTTGATATATTGCTATCTTTCTGTATGTTACTTGGACATTTTTTAGAATTCTGTTTTGATTTACCTATAGTGGCTTTGGGTGTATCACTTTGAATCAATTTTTTAGTGTTCCTCTAGGTATTATATTATATATACATAATTTATCACAGCTATCATTTTACCAGTTCCAGTGAAATGTAGTAACCTTATCTCCCTTCATGTCTCTTTACCCTCCCTAATGATAATATAATTCATGTCTTTTTACCCTCCCTAATGATAATACAATATAATTATCATTAGAGAGGGTAAAAATTAAATATTTGCACTATGTACATTTAGAACCACATCAGATAGTGTTATAATTTTTGCTTCAAATGTCAAATAAAATTTTTAAAACTCAAGAGAAGAATGAAAGTCTATTGTAATTATCTACACTTTTGCTTACCTTGTTTTCTTTCCCCCAATATACCGTGATTTCAATTTTATCATTTTATTTGTTTAGATAACTGATTTAGCATTCTTTTAGGGTAGGTCTGCTAGTGACAAATTCTCTGTTTTTTTTTTTTTCTATCTGAGAATGCTTTGGTTTTCCCTTCATTTTGGAAGTAAGTTTTCACTGGATGTAGGATTCTGTGTTGACATTTCTTTTCTTTCAGTACTTGAAAAATATTGTATCACTTCCTCTTGACTTGCATGGTTTTTTTAATGAGAAATCTGTCATAATGGGTTTTTCCTCTGTACATAAGGTGTAATTTCTCTCTTGCTGCTTTCCAAGATTATTTTCTTTATATTTAGTTTTCAGAAGCTTGCTTATAATGTGTCTTAGTGTGAATTTCTTTGAGTTTATCCTGTCTGGGGTTTACTTAAACTTGAATTTATAGGTTTATGTCTTTTGGCAACCTTAGGAAGTTTTCAGTCATTACTTCTTCATTTACTTTTTCAGCCCCACTCACTTTTTCCTTTATTTCTGGTACTCCAGTGACATAAATGTTACCTATTTTGTTATAATCATACAAGTCCCTGAGTTTCTAAGTTTTTAAGTCTATTTTCTCTCTTTTGTTCAGATTGGGTCATTTCTGTTGTTCTATCTTCCAGATCATTTATGATTCTTTCATCTCTCCCGTCTATTCAGATGTTAAACCCATCCACTGAGTTTTTTATTCTGATTATTGTATTTTCACTTCTGAAATCTCTATTTGGTTCTTTTTTATATATTCTATTTCTTTTCTAAAATCTTTTTAAAAAACTTTTTTTAAGTATGTTCATAATTGCTTACTGAAGCATTTGTCTAATGACTGCTTTAAAATCTTTGTCAGATCATTTTAATATCTCTATAATCTCAGTGTAGGCATCAATTGATTGTCTTTTTTCTTTGAGATGGAGTCTCACTCTATCACCCAGGCTGGAGTGCAGTGGCATAATCTCAGCTCACTGGAACCTCCACCTCCCAGGCTCAAGCGATTCTCCTGCTTCAGCCTCCCTAGTGGCTGGGATTACAGTCGCGCACCACCACGCCCTGTTAATTTCTGCAATTTTTTTTTTTTTTTTTAGTTGAGATGGGGTTTCACCATGTTGGCCAGGCTGGTCTTGAACTCCTGTCCTCAAGTAATCCACCCTCCTGGGCTTCCCAAAGTGCTGGGGTTACAGACATCAGCCACTGCGCCTGGCTAATTGATTGTCTTTTTAAAATTCAGCTTCAGGTCATTCTTGGTCTTGGCATGATGAGTGATTTTTCTACTGAAATCTGAACATTTTGAAACTCTGGGTCTTATTTAAAACTCCTGTTTTAGTTGACTTCTGACACTGCTCCAGCAGGGAAGAGGAGAAGAGCACTGCCTCATTACTTTTACCTATGGGTAGAAGGCCAGATTCCCCACTTGATCTCCACTGACACCTGATAAGGGGAGGACAGCCTTATTACTGCCAGGTGGAGGAGATACCCAGGCTTTCCAAGTGGTTTCCATTGACACTGTGGTATAAAGAATCACCTCATTATTTCCCAGTGGAGAGGAAAGTCTGGGCTACCTACTGAATCTATTCTGACAGCATCTTGTCCAGGAGGTATGGGGAGTCATTTTATAGCCTGGCAAGGCTGAAAGTGTAGGCCCTCCACTCAACATTTGTTGGCAGGGCTGGGAATGGGGCCATATTTTTTGTGGTGTTTGGCTAGAGTAGAACAGTTATTCTCTAAAATATATCTGTATTTCTAAGCTTTCCTGGTCCTTTGGCTGGAGAGAGCAGACTTCACTTGGACTTTTTTTTTCTGTCTGCATCCATTAACATTTCCAGGCTGCTAGCTTCTTTACCTTCCAGTCTGAGATATATGAAGCAAAAAACAAACAAAACCAGGAGAGAGAACTCACCTCCTATCATTCCTTGGGAAAAGTACATCTACATCTTCCCAGAAGCAGAAATCCTCCTGCTTTTCTTTTTTTTTCTTTTTAAATATTTGATTGACAAATAAAAATTGTATATATACAAGGTGTACAGCATGATTTGATGTATGTATACATTGTGTAATGCTTACCACAATCAAACTACTTAACATATCCATCACCACCTAGAGTTACTATGTGTATGTGTGCATTTTGTGTGTGTGTGTGTGTGTGTGTGTGTGTTGTGAAGGCACATAAAAACTGCTCTTTTATCATATTTCAAGTAAACAACTATAGTCACCACGCTGTACATTAGATCAACAGAATTTATTCACCTTATAACTTCAAGTTTATACCCCTTGATCAACATCTTCCCATTTTTCATACCTCCCTGCCCCTGGAAACCACAGTCCTACTCTTTGCTTATATAAGTTTGACTTTTAGATTTCACATATAAGTGAGATCATACAATATTTGTCTTTCTATGTCTGGCTTATTCCGTTTAGCGTACTATTCTCCAGGTTTTTCCATGTTGCTGCAAATGGCAGGATTTTCTTCTTTTTTATAGATGAAGGCTATTCCATTACAGGTATAGATATTCTTTACACCAGCAAATTGAATAACCTAGAAGAAATTGATACATTCCAGAAAATGTACAACCTACCAGACAAAATCATGAGGAAATAGAAAAATCTAAACAGACCAATAACTAGTAAGGAGACTGAATCGGTAATCAAAAACTTCCTAACAAAGAAAAGCCCAGATTTGAAGGGTTTCATAGCTGAATTCTACCTAGCACTTAAAGAAATAGGAAGTGATATTACCAAGATAATGGAATAAGAAGTCACTCGCTCACATCCCCCCACAAACCACAACAATTCTCCACCTATCCGCAGACAAAAGTCTTTTCGCAGGAACCATGGGATTTAGGTAGAGGTTATAAAATCTTGATGAAGCTCAAAACCTGAGAGGGTCATTTTGAAACTGCAGACACACACCCAGGCTGCAGTCCTGCCAATTGTGGTCCTGTACTTTGGGAGGTAAGAGAATTGCTTGTGTCCAGGAATTCAAGACCAGCCTGGACAACATAGTAAAACCTTGTCTCTGCAAAAAATAATTTTAAAATTAGCCAGCCATGGTGGTGCACAGCTGCAGTCCTAGCTATTCAAGAGGCTGAGGCAGGAGGATAGCTTGAACCCAGGTGTTTGAGGTTGCAATGAGCTATGATTGCACCACTGCCCTCTAGCCAGGGTGACAGAATGAGCCCCTTTCTCTAAAAGAAAGGAAGAGGAAAAAAAAGAAATAAAGGAGAGATACAAATATTCCAAGACTTACAAAACCTGAGGAAGTTTATCAACACAAGACCTGCCTTACAAGAAATGCTAAAAGGAGTTATTTGAAATAAAAGGATAACTAACTATGAAAACATATGAAAGTATGAAACTCACTGGTAAAGGTAAACATACTCAAATTCTTAATACTGTAAGGGAAATATGAATCAGTCATAATTCTAGACAAATTAATTTAAAAAGTTAAAAGACAAATTGATTTAAAAAACTAGAGCTGTAAAAAAATTGGTTAATGAATACATAATATAAATAGACGATACTAATAGCATAAAATGTGGGGAGAAGGAGAAGTATAATTGTAGAGTCTTTGTATGCTACTGAAGTTAAGGAACTATTAGCTTAAATTAGGACATTATAACTATAAGATGTTAAAAAATAAAGAGAAGGCCAGGCATGGTGGCTCACACCTGTAATCCCAACAGTTTGGCAGGCCAAGATGGGAGGATTGCTTGAGGCTGGGAGTTCAAGACCAGCCTGGCAAACATGATGAAACCCATTTCTACTAAAAAAAAAACAAAAATACGAAAACTAGCCAGGTGTGGTGGCACATGCCTGTAATCCCAGCTTCTTGGGAGGCTGAGGCACAAGAATTGCTTGAACCCAGGAGGTGGATATTGCAGTGAGCTGAGATCGTGCCACTGCACTCCAGCCTGGGCCACTGAGCAAGACTCTGTCTCAAAAATAAAAATGAAATAAAGAGAAAAGAATCAAGTCATACCACTATAAAAATACAACAAATTGCAAAGAAAGTGATTGGAAGTGAGGAATAAGAGACATATAAACTAGCTAGTAAAAAATTAACAAAATGCCAGTAGCAAGTTCTCACCTATCAATAACCACTTTATATGTAAATAGGTTAAATTCTCCAATCAAAAGACACAGAGTGGCCGGATGAATTAAGATCCAATAATATGCTGCCTGTAAGAGATTCATTTTAATCTTAAAGACACACATAGTTTGAGAGTGAAAGGATGACAAAAGATATTTCAGTCAAATGGTAACCAAAAAAGAGCAGGGGTGGCTATATTTGTATCAGACAAAATAAACTTTAAGTCAAAAACTGTATAAAGAGATGAAGAAGGTTATTATACTATGATAAAGGTATTCATTCATAAAGAGGACATAACAACTTTAAATATATATGCACCTAACATTGGAGCACATAAACACATAAAGCAATATTAATAGATCTGAAGGATGAGATAGACTACAATATAACAATACTAGGAGAGTTAAATACTCCACTTTCAACAGTGAACAGATCATCCAGACAGAAAATCAATAGGGAAATAGCGGATTTGAACAACACTTTAGACCAGATGGATCTAACAGACATATATAGAACTCTCTATCCAACTGCAAAAGAATGCACATTCTTCTCTAGCACCTACAAAGAATTCTCTAGGCTAGATCATATGTTAGGCCACAAACAAGTCTTAACAAACTTTGAAAGACTGAAATAATATCAAGTATCTTTTCTAACCATAATAGAAATAAAACTAGAAATCAATAACAGAAGGAGTCTTGGAAAACACACAAATACATGGACATTAAACTACATGCTTCTGAACCAGCCCAGGCGACAGTGCAAGACTGTCACAAAAAAAAAAAAAAAAAGAAAAAAGAAAAGAAAAGAAAAGAAAGAAAAAAAAGAAAAAGAAAAAAGAAAGAAACTCTTGGGAGCTTTATGGCCTCACCCATCACCTGAGAAACCAAAATATTTATCCTGGCCAACTTAGGGCAAGCTTAGATCCCCCTACTACTACTGCAGCTGGTACACTCTTCAAAATGCCACCTCCTGGCTGGAGGCCAACAAACATGGACCATCACAGCAACTCATGACTGAATAATCCTGATCCCAGGAAGGAGAAGACAACAACTAATTCCACCACCTGCAGCATCCTGGCTAACCAGAGGTCCTGAGTGTGTCCACATGACAACTTCACTGCTAGCATAACCAGTATCTGAGAGAGCTAGCAGACTAAATCTTTCTACAACCAAGGACTCACAGAGTATACTTCACTTCCCTGCCCCTTCACCAGAACAGGTGCTTGTATCCATGGCTGAGAGACCTGAAGTTGGATCACATCAAAGGACTCTTTGCAGACATTCCCTAGTACCAGCCTAGATCCTGGTAGCCCCACTACCAGCCCCACTAGACCCAGAAGAGCAATAACAATCACTGCAGTCCAGCTCTCAGGAAGCCCCATTCCTAGGGGAAAGAGGAGAACACCACATCAAGGGATTGCCCCACAAGACAAGATAATCTAAACAGCAGGTCTTGATTTGGAGACCATTCCACTGAAATAGTCTTCCTAGATGAAAAGGAACCAGAAAAGTAATTCTGGCAATATGACAAAACAAGGTTCTGTAACATTCTCACAAGATCACACCAGCTCCCCAGCAGTAGATCCAAACCAAAAAGAAATCTCTGAATTGCCAGGTAAAGAATTTAGAAGGTTGATTATTAAGCTCCTCAAGGAGATACCAGAGAAAGGTGAAAATCAATTAAAAGAAATTAAAAAAACATACAGTATATGGATGAAAAATTCTCCTTAGAAATATATATGATAAAGAAAAAAACAATCACAACTTCTAGAAATGAAAGACACAGTTAGAGAAATACAAAATGGAGTGGAAAGTTTCGACAATATACTAGAACAAGTAGAAGAAAGAACTTTAGAGCTTGAAGAAAAGGCTTTCAAATTAACCCAATCAGACAATGACAAAGAAAAATGAAAAAAAAAAAATAGCTTCCAAGAAATTAGGGTTTATGTTAAATGGCCAAACCTAAGAATGATTGGTGTCCCTGAGGAAAAAGAGAAACCTAAAAGTTTGGAAAACTTATTTGAGGGAATAATTGAGGAAAACTTCCCTGGCCTTGCTAGAGATCTAGACATTCAAGTATGAGAAGCTCAAAGAACATCTGGGAAATTCATCACAAAAAGATCGTCACCTAGGCACATGGTCATAGGGTTATCTAAAGTCAAGACAAAGGAAAGAATCTTTAGAGCTGTGAGACAAAAGCATCAAGTAGCCTACAAAGGAAAACTTATCAGATTAACAGCAGATTTCTCAGCAGAAATCTTACAAGCCAGAAGGGATCAGGGTCCCATCATTAGCCTTTTGAAATAAAATAATTGCTAGCCAAGAATTTTGTATCCATCAAAACTAAGCTTCATAAATGAAGGAGAGATAAAGTCTTTTTCAGACAAAAAAATTCTGAGAGAATTTGCCACTACTAAGCCAGCACTACAAGAAATGCTAAAAGGAATTCTAAATCTTGAGACGAAACCTTGAAATACACCAAAATAGAACCTCCTTAAAGCATAAATCTCACAGGGCCTATTAAAAAAACCACAATGACAAAAAAGGTATTAAGGCAACAACGAGCATGATGAATAGAATAGTACCTCACATCTCAATAGTAATGTTGAATGTAAATGGCCTAAATGCTCCACTTAAAAGATACGGGATGGTAGAATGGATAAAAATCTACCAACCAAGTATCCACTGACTTCAAGAGACTCATCTAACACATAAGGACTCACATAAACTTAAGGTAAAGGGGTAGAAAAAGATATTCCACACAAATGGAAACCAAAAGTGAGCAGGAGTAGCTATTCTTATATCAGACAAAACAGACTTTAAAGCAACAACAGTAAAAATAGACAAGAAACATAACATAATAATAAAAGGATTAGTCCAACAGGAAAAATTACAATCCTAAATATATATGCACCTAACATTGGAGCTAGCAAATTTACAAAACAATTACTACTAGACCTAAGAAATGGGATAGACAGCAACATAATAATAGTGGGGGACTTCAATACTCCACTGACAACACTAAACAGGTCATCAAGAGAGAAGGTCAACAAAGAAACAATGTACCTAAACTATACCCTAGAACTAATGGACTTAACAGATATTTACAGAACATGCTACCCAACAACTGCAGAATATACATTCTTTTCATCAGCATTTGGGACATTCTCCAAGATATACCATATAATAGGTCACAAAACAAGTCTCAATAAATTTAAGAAAATTAAAATTATATCAAGTATCCTCTCAAACAACAGTAGAATAAAACTGCAAAGTAACTCCAAAAGGAACCTTCACAACTATACAAATGCATAAAAAATTTTTAAGTCTGCTCTTGAATGATCTTTGGGTTAACAATAAAATCAAGATGGTAATTTAAAAATTCTTTGAGCTGAATGATAATAGTGGCAAAACTTAGCAAAATCTTTGGAATAGAGCAAAAGCAGTGCTACAAGGAAAGTTCATAGCATTAAATGCCTATATTAAAAAAGTCTGAAAGAGTGTCAATAGATAATCTAAGGTCATACCTCAAGGAACTAGAGAAACAAGAACAAACCAAACCCAAACCCAGCAGAAGAAAAGAAATAAAAAGGTCAGAGCAGAACTAAATAAAATTGAAACAAAAAATACAAAAGATAAATAAAACAAAAAGCTGGTTCTTTGAAAATATAAACCAAATTAATAGACCATTAGTGAGATTAACCAAGAAGAAAAGAGAGAAGATCCAAATAAGCTCAATTAGAAATGAAATGGGAGATATTACAACTGATATCACAGAAATACAAAAGATCATTTAAGGTTACTATGAACACCTTTACATGCACAAACCAGAAAATTTAGAGGAGATGGATAAATTCCTGGAAATATACAAGCCTCCTAGATTAAGTCAGGAAAAAGTAGAAAACATGAACACACCAATAACAAGTAGCAAGATTGAAACGGTAATTTTAAAACAGCAAATTTAAATTGCCAACAACAAAAAAAGTCCAGGACCAGATGGATTCACAGCTAAATTCTATCAGACATTCAAAGAAGAATTGGTACCAATCTTGATGAAACTATTCCAAAAGATAAAGAAGGAACCCTCTTTAAATTATTCTATGAAGCCCGTATCACCCTAATACCAAAACCAGGAAAGGACATAGAAAAAACAAAACAAAACAGAAAACTACAGACCAATATCCCTGATGAACATGGATGCAAAAATCCTCAACAAAATACTAAATAAATGAATCCAACATATCAAAAAGAGAATACACCATGATCAAGTGGGTTTCATATCAGGGATCCAGGGATGATTTAACATAAGCAAGTCAATAAATGCGATGCATCACATAAAGGGAATTAAAAACAAAAACCATGTGATCATCTCAATAGATACAGAAAAAGCATTTGACAAAATCCAGCTTTCCTTTATGATGAAAACCCTCAGCAAAAAATGGCATACAGGGGATATACCTCAAAGTAATAAAAGCCACCTATGACAAACCCACAGCCAACATTATACTAAACTGGGAAAAGTTGAAAGCATTCCCCCTGAGAATTGGAACAAGACAAGGATGCCCACTTTCAAAACTTCTCTTCAACACAGTATTGGAAGTCCTAGCCAGAACAATCAGACAAGAGAAAGAAATAAATGGCATCCAAATTGATAAAAAGGAAGTCAAACTGTTGCTGTTCACCAAAGATAGGATCATATACCAAATAAACCTTAAAGACTCATCCAAAAAGCTCCTACATCTGATAAATTCGATAAAGTTTCAGGATACAAAATCAATGTACACATATCAGTAGCACTGCTATACGCCAACAATGACCAAGCTGAGAAACAAATCAAGAACTCAATCCCTTTTACAACAGCTGCTAAAAAAAAAAAAATTACTTAGGAATATACCTAACCAAGGAGGTGAAAGATCTCTACAAGGAAAACTATAAAACACTGCTGAAAGAAATCATCAATGACCCAAACAAATGGAAACACATCCTATGTTCATGGATATGTAGACTCAATATTGTCAAAATGACCATACTGTCAAAAGCAATGTACAGATTCAATGGAATTTCCATCAAAATACCATCATAATTCTTCACGAACTAGAAAAAACAATCCTAAAATTCATATGGAACCAAAAAAAAAAAAAAAAAAGGCTCACATAGCCAAAGCAAGACTAAGCAAAAAAACAAATCTAGAGGCATCACATTACTTGACTTCAAACTATACTACAAGGCTATGGTTACCAAAACAGCATAGTACTTGTATAAAAATAAGCACATAGGCCAAGGAAACAGAATAAAGAACCCAAAAATAAAGCCAAATACTTACAGCCAACTGGTCTTTGACAAAAGCAAACAAAAACATAAAGTGGGGGAGGGACACCCTATTCAACAAACGATCCTGGGATAATTGGCAAACCACATGTAGAAGAATGAAACTGGACCCTCATCTCTCACCCTGTACAACAATTAACTAAAGAGGGATCAAAGACTTAAATCTTAGACCTGAAACTATAAAAATTCTAGAAGATAACATTAGAAAAACTCTTCCAGACATTGACTTAGGAAAAGAGTTTATGGTGAAGAACCCAAAAGCAAATGCAACAAAAATAAAAATAAATAGATGGGACCTACTTAAACTAAAAGGCTTCTGCACAGCAAAAGAAATAGTCAGTAGAGTAAACAGACAATCCACAGAATGGAAGAAAATATTCACAAACTATGCATCATTGACAAAGGACTAATATCCAGAATCTACAAGGAACTCAACAAATCAGCAAGAAAAAAACAAATAATCCCATTGAAAAGTGGGCAAAGGACATGAATAGACAGTTATCAAAAGAAGATATACAAATGGCCAACAAACATGTGAAAAAAATGCTCAACGTCACTAATTATCAGGGAAATGCAAATTAAAACCACAGTGAGATAACACGTTACTCCTGCAAGAATGGCCATAATTAAAACATAAAAGAAATAGGTGTTGGCTTGGATGTGGTGAAAAGAGAACACTTTTACACTGCTGGTGGGAATGTAAACTAGTACAACCACTATGGAAAACAGCATGGATATTCCTTAAAGAACTGAAGGTAGAACTACTATTTGACCCAGTAATCCAGCTACTGGGTATCTACCCAAAGGAAATAAGTCATTATATAAAAAAGACACTTGCACACACATATATGGCAGCACAATTCACAATTGCAAAAATATGGGACCAGCCTAAATGCCCATCGACCAATGAGTGGATTGAGAAAATGTGGTATATATACATCATGGAATATTACTCAGCCATAAAAAGGAATGAAATAGTGGCATTCACAGCAACCTAGATGGAATTGGAGACCATTATTCTAAGTGAAGTAGCTCAAGAATGGAAAACCAAGTATCACATATTCTCACTTATATATGGGAGCTAAGCTATGAGGACATAAAGGCATAAGAATTATGTAATGGACAATAGATAGGTATTTAGACTAATTTCTAGACTGTAGCACTAAAAATAATGTGGAGGAAAATTCTAAATAAACAGAATGTTTTCATCCTTTGCAAGAAGAGAACATAAAATGCAAAATTTAAGAATTATCCCCTGCAGAATCCCAATTTAAAGATGAGGAAATCAAGGCTCACTGTAGCTAAGATATTTGATAGCTAATAGATTGCAGATATGAAGTTATGATAGTCAGTGATTTGCTGTAAATAAACTTATCTCTGTATGACAAAAAAAAAAGAAAAAGAACTATGAAATGGATGTGGAGGACTTAGGGGGACCAGGTGGGGGAAGAGGGTGAGGGATAAGAGACTACACATTGGGCACAGTGTATAATGTTCAAGTGACAGGTGCACCAATATCTCAGAAATTACCATTAAATAACTTATCCATGTAACCAAAAACCACCTGTTCCCCCAAAACTATTGAAATAAAATAAGAGACAGTTCTTATACAGCATTCAGTGTTCTATTAATTGAAGCTAGCAGAGCACCTAACACTTGGTGAGTGTTCCCAAAATATTTGTTGAATGAATAAATACAATAAATGAATGAATCTATTTGTCCAAAAAAAAAAAAAACAAAAAACAAAAAAGAGTGTCTTGGCTATTCTTGGCTTTTTACTCTTCCATGTAAATTTTCAAATCAGCTTGCCAGGTTCCAGGATAACCTTATTGGAATTCTTCTTGGCATTGCATTGAATTTATAACTCCATTTTGGGAAAATTAACACCTTTATGGCATCACATCTTCTTGGTCATAAACATGGAATTTATCTGCATGGAATTTATCTCATTTATTTAAATATTCCTTAATATCTTTCAGTAAAGTTTTTTCATTTTCCCCATAATCAGTCTTTTTCATACAAATGAAAATTCTGAGTTTAAATGGAAAAGTGCCCTGTATTAATTTCCAAAGTGTTTATATAATTAACACTAATTTCCATTAGTAATCAGCTGCTGTTACAGGATTACAAGAAGAGCTCTTCAGGCTAAGTTTTCATCAATGAGGAACAAAGACTTGAAGGAAACCTCAACACCAAGATGAGATTTTTAATTTGTTGATTTTCTCATCCACTTGTTCAAGGGGAAAAGAGAATGCTCACTGTTCAAGAAACACTCTGGGATTAAAATGGGTTTTCAAAAGTCATGTTCTTTCACTTATTCAACAGATGCTTTTTCTTCACATACCTGGCACCATATTGGGGACTACTAGGGGGCAAGTGAAAAGTACGTTGTAGTTGGTCCCTGTCCTCCTAGAATTTACAATGTCTCTATAGAGACACATCACGACTAAATTTCACAGCCCACAGCTTCAAACATCCTGGCCACAGATTTTGGCTTGTACTTCCCATTTGGTACAATGCAAGGTGTTGACACTGGAAAATGTGGTTCTCCTGTATTCCCACAATGTCCTTTGAAGAAAACTCTTGCCATCTGCCCTCTTTTTTAGGGAACCAATGGCTTCCCTTCTTCAATGATCTCTCCTATACCATCAAAACAGAAAAGGAGCTGACCTCCTCAATTCACTAACTGATTTTTTTTTTCCTTAACATATGTGAGATTCTTGTATTATGTTGACTAGTATTTCTGTCACAAACTTTTTTTAATTTTGAATTTTTGTGAGTACACAGCAAGCACATATATTTACGGGTTACATGAGATTTTTTTCATAGTGAATGCTCTCTCAATGGGAGCCATTATATTACGTATTTATTAAATAATTCATTCATTCAACAAACATTAATATCCTATCATGCACCAGGGATAGTTAGCTGGCTGGTCTGTGCTTCTAGGTACAATGGTATGTGTCACCTTGTATACAGAAGCCATGGATTGTCAGGCCTGTGGCAGAATTCAAGAGAACTACTCCACAGCTTATTAACATTGCCCACTGAAGGATTTGTTTCCTGATTTGTTTTCCTCAGCAGAGTATTATGGCCAAGAAGATGGATGTCCATACCTCTAAATATATGGAGCCTTTTGGTTGGCACAGAACTATAAGTCAGCCTGCCTGGACTCTAAGCCTGGGACATTCTCAAAACAGAATTCACAAAATCTGTATCTGAGTGATTTTTATAAACAAGGTAGTACATAGGAAATAACGTGGTGTGGGTGCTTAACGCACCTTTTTCAGGAGGTAAGCTGGATCTCTGCAAGACTTGAGATTTATTTTTAAAAGAAATCTATGCATTCTCTGAGTTTCATTATGAACCAGACTTGGGCTCACAGTACCAATTCTTGTCCAGAAAATTTTGTCTTTGGAAAATAAGATGTCCAAGGACATTCAGAAGACAATTTTCATTATTATTATTATTATTATTATTATTATACTTTAAGTTCTAGGGTACATGTGCACAACGTGTAGGTTTGTTACATAGGTATACATGTGCCATGTTGGTTTGCTGCACCCATCAACTCGTCATTTACGTTAGGTATTTCTCCTAAAGCTATCCCTCCCCCAGCCCCCACCCCCCAGCAGGCCCAGTGTGTGATGTTCCCCGCGTGTCCATGTGTTCTCATTGTTCAACTCCCACTTATGAGCGAGAACATGTGGTGTCCGGTTTTCTGTCCTTGTGATATTTTGCTGAGAATGATGGTTTCCAGCTTCATCCATGTCCCTGCAAAGGACATGAACTCATACTTTTTTATGGCTGCATAGTATTCTATGGTGTATATGTGCCACATTTTCTTTATCCAGTCTATTATTGATAGACATTTGGGTTGGTTCCTAGTCTTTGCTATTGTGAATAGTGCTGCAATAAACATACGTGTGCACGTGTCTTTATAGTAGCAGGGTTACATGAGACATTTTGATACAAGCATGCAATGCATAATAATCGCATCAGGGTAAATGAGGTATCCATGACCTCAGGCATTTATCCTTTGTGTTACAAACAATCCAATTATACTGTTTTAGTTATTTTTAAATGTACAATTAAATTGTTTTTTACTATAGTCACTCTGTTGTGCTAGCAAATACTAGGTCTTATTCATTCTATTTTTTTGATACCCATTAAGCATCCCCCCTTGCCCCCCACCCATCCATCATAAGTCTTTTGTCACTGATTAGGGAACAAAAGACTTTGTCTGCTATTGATGGAATATTATGTCGGCACTTGAGGGAATATTTTTTGGAGGAGGAGGGTTAACAAAGGAGAAAGAGAAAATTTGAAATTAAGTGGCTGTGTACGGCCATGAAGAGAAAGAGATTGAAGCTGCCCAACTTGCCCTGATAATATAAGAAGCCTAGAGTCCAGGGTAAAAGAAAAGGGGTGTGGGTGGCTGGCAAGATGGTTGAATGGGAACAGCTCTGGTCTGGAGCTCCCAGCGAGATCAATGTAGAAGGCAGGTCATTTCTGCATTTCCAACTGAGGTACCCAACTCATCTCACTGGGACTGGTTAGACAGTGGGTGCAGCCCACGGAGGGTGAGCCAAAGCAGGGTGGGGTGTCACCTCACCTAGGAAGCGCAAGGGGTCAGGGAACTCCTCTAGCCAAGGGAAGCCGTGAGGGACTGTGCCATGAGGAACAGTGTGCTGCGGCCCAGATACTATGCTTTTCCCACAGTCTTTGCAACCCAAAGACTAGGAGATTCCCTTGGGTGCCTACGCCACCAGGGCCCTGGGTTTCAAGCACAAAATTGGGCAGCCATTTGGGCAGACACCAAGCTAGCTGCAGGAGTTCTTTTTCATACCCCAGTGGCACCTGGAATGCCAGCAAGACAGAACTGTTCACTCCCCTGGAAAGGGGGCTGAAGCCAGGGAGCCAAGTGGTCTAGCTCAGGGGATCCCACCTCCGCAGAGGCCAGCAGGCTAAGATGCACTGGCTTAAAATTCTCACTGCCAGCACAGCAGTCTGAAGTCCACCTGGGATGCTCAAGCTTGGTGGAGGGAGGTGCGTCTGCCATTACTGAGGCTTGAGTAGGCAGTTTTCTCCTCACAGTGTAAATAAAGCCGCTTGGAAATTTGAACTGGGTGGAGCCCACCACAGCTCCGCAAAGCCTCTGTAGCCATACTACCTCTCTAGATTCCTCCTCTCTGGCCAAGGCATCTCTGAAAGAAAGGCAGCAGCCCCAGTCAGGGGCTTATAGATAAAACTACCATCTCCCTGGCACAGAGCACCTGGGGGAAGGGGCAGCTGTGGGCACAGCTTCAGCAGACTTAAACATTCCTGCCTGCCAACTCTGAAGATAGCAGCAGATCTGCCAGCACAACACTTGAGCTCTGCTAAGGAACAGACTGCCTCCTCAAGTGGGTCCCTGACCCCCGTGCCTCCTGACTGGGAGACACCTCATACCGGAGAGCTCCAGCTGGCATCTGGCAGGTGCCCCTCTGGGAAGAAGCTGCCAGAGGAAGGAACAGGCAGCAATCTTTGCTGTTCTGCAGCCTCCACTGGTGATACCCAGCCAAACAGGGTCTGGAGTGGACCTCCAGCAAATTCCAGCAGACCTGCAGCAGAGAGGCCTGTTAGAAGGAAAACTAACAAACAGAAAGGAATAGCATCAACATCAACAAAAAGGATTTCCACACAGAAACTCCATCCGAAGGTCACCAACATCAAAGAACAAGGGTAGATAATTCCAAGAAGATGAGGAAAAACCAGTGCAAAAAGGCTGAAAATTCCAAAACAAGAATGCCTCTTCTCCTCCAAAGGATCACAACTCCTCGCCAGCAAGGGAACAAGACTGGATGGAGAATGAGTTTGATGAATTGACAGAAGTAGGCTTCAGAAGGTGGGTAATCACAAACTCCTCCAAGCTAAAGGAGCATGTTCTAACCCAATGCAAGGAAGTTAAGAACCTTGAAAAAAGGTTAGACAAATTGCTAACTGGAATAAACAGTTTAGAGAAGAACATAAATGACCTGATGGAGCTTAAAAACACAGCACGAGAACTTCGTGAAGCATACACAAGTATCAATAGCCGAATTGATCAAGCAGAAGAAAGAATATCAGAGATTGAAGATCAACTTAATGAAATAAAGTGAGAAGACAAGATTAAAGAAAAAAGAGTGAAAAGGAATGAACAAAGCCTCCAAGAAATATGGGACTATGTGAAAAGACCAAACCTATGTTTGATTGGTGTACCTGAAAGTGACAGGGAGAATGGAACCAAGTTGGAAAACACTCTTCAGGATATTATCCAGGAGAATTTCCCCAACCTAGCAAGACAGGCCAACATTCAAATTCAGGAAATACAGAGAACACCACAGAGATACTTCTTGAGAAGATTAACTCCAAGACACATAATATTCAGATTTACCAAGGTTGAAATGACAGAAAAAATGTTAAGTGCAGCCAGAGAGAAAGGTCGGGTTACCCACAAGGGGAAGCCCATCAGACTAACAGCAGATCTCTCGGCAGAAACCCTACAAGACAGAAGAGAGTGGGGGCCAATATTCAACATTCTTAAAGAAAAGAATTGTCAACCCAGAATTTCATATCCAGTCAAACTAAGCTTCATAAGCAAAAGAGAAATAAAATCCTTTAAAGACAAGCAAATGGTAAGAGATTTTGTCACCACCAGGCCTGCTTTACAAGTGCTCTTGAAGGAAGCACTAAATATAAAAAGGAAAAATCAGTACCAGCCACTGCAAAAACATACCAAATTGTAAAGACTATCGACACTATGAAGAAACTGCATCAACTAACAGGCAAAATAACAAGCTAGCATCATAATGACAGGATCAAATTTACACATAAGAATATTAACCTTAAATGTAAATGGATTAAATGCCCCAATTAAAAGACACAGACTGGCAAATTGGATAAAGAGTCAAGAGCAAATGGTGTGCTGTATTAAGGAGACTCATCTCACGTGCAAAGAAACACATAGGCTCAAAATGAAGGGATGGAGGAATACTTACCAAGCAAATGGAAAGCAGAAAAAAAGCAAGGGTTGCAATCCTAGTCTCTGATAAAACAGACCTTAAGCCAACAAAGATCAAAAAAGACAAAGAAGGGCATTACATAATGGTAAAGGGACTGATGCAACAAGAAGAGCTAACTATCCTAAATATATATTCACCCAATACAGGAGCACCCAGATTCCTAAAGCAAGTTCTTAGAGACCTACAAAGAGACTTAGACTCCCACACAATAATAATGGGAGACTTTAACACCCCACTGTCAATATTAGACAGATCAATGAGACAGAAAATTAACAAGGATATTCAGGACTTGGACTCAGCCCTGGACCAAGCGGACCTAATAGACATCCACAGAACTCTCCACCCCAAATCAACAAAATATATATTCTTCTCAGCACCACATTGCACTTATTCTAAAATTGATCACATAATTGGAAGTAAAACACTCTTCAGCAAATGCAAAAGAATGGAAATCATAACAAACAGTCTCCCAGACCATAGTGCAATCAAATTAGAACTCAAGATTAAGAAACTCACTCAAAACTGCACAACTACGTGGAAACTGAACAACCTGCTCCTGAATGACTACTGGATAAATAACGAAATGAAGGCTGAAATAAATAAGTTCTTTGAAACCAATGAGAACAAAGACACACTATACCAGAATATCTGGGAAACAGCTAGCAGTGTTTAAAGGGGAATTTATAGCACTAAATGCCCAAAGGAGAAAGCGGAAAAGATCTAAAATCAACAGTCTAACATCACAATTAAAAGAGCTACAGAAGCAAGGGCAAACAAATTCAAAAGCTAGCAGAAGACAAGAAATAACTAAGAACAGAGCAGAACTGAAGGAGATAGAGACGTGAAAACCCCCTCAAAAAATCAATGATTCCAGGAGCTGGTTTTTTGAAAAGATTAACACAATAGATAGATGGCTAGCCAGACTAATAAAGAAGAAAATAAAGAAGAATCAAATAGACACAATAAATAATGATAAAGGGGATATCACAACTGATCCCACAGAAATACAAACTACCATCAGAGAATACTATAAACACCCCTACACAAATAAACTAGAAATCTAGAAGAAATTGATAAATTCCTGGACACATACACCCTCCCAAGTCTAAACCAGCAAGAAGCGGAATCCCTGAATAGACCAATAACAAGTTCTGAAATTGAGGCAGTAATTAATAGCCTACCAACCAAAAAAAGCCCAGGACCAGATGGATTCACAGCCAAATTCTACCAAGAGGAGCTGGTACCATTCCATCTGAAACTATTCCAAACAATAGAAAAAGAGGGACTCCTCCCTAGCTCATTTTATGAGGCCAGCATCATCCTTATATCAAAACCTGGCAGACACACAACAAAAAGAGAAAATTTCAGGCCAATATCCCCAATGAACATCAATGCGAAAATCCTCAATAAAATACTGACAAACCAATCCAGCAGCACATCAAAAAGCTTATCCACCATGATCAAGTCAGTTTCATCCCTGGGATGCAAGGCTGGTTCAACACATGCAAATCAATAAACGTAATTCATCATATAAAAAGAACCAATGACAAAAACCACATGAATATCTAAATAGATGCAGAAAAGACCTTCAATAAAATTCAACATCCCTTCATGCTAAAAACTCTCAATAAACTAGGTATTGATGGAACATATCTCAAAATAATAAGAGCTATTTATGACAAACCCATAGTCAATATCATACTGAATGGGCAAAAGCTGGAAGCATTCCCTTTGAAAACCAGCACAAGACAAGGATGCCCTCTCTCACCACTCCTATTCAACGTAGTATTGGAAGTTCTGGCAAGGCCAATCAGGCAAGAGAAAGAAATAAAGGGTATTCAAATAGGAAGAGAAGAAGTCAAATTGTCTCTGTTTGCAGAGGACACAATTGTATATTTAGAAAACCCCATCGACACAGCCAAAAATCTCCTTAAGCTGATAAGCAACTTCAGCAAATTCTCAGAATACAAAATCGATGCACAAAAATCTCAAGCATTCCTACACCCCAATAATAGACAAACAGAGAGCCAAATCATGAGTGAACTCCCATTCACAATTCCTACAAAGAGAATAAAATATCTAGGAATCCAACTTACAAAGGTTGTGAAGGACCTCTTCAAGGAGAACTACAAACAACTGCTCAAAGAAATAAGAGAAGACACAAACAAATGGAAAAACATTCCATGCTCATGGATAGGAAGAATCAATATCATGAAAATGGCCAAGCTGCCCAAAGTAATTTATAGATTCAATGCTATCCCCATCAAGCTACCATTGACTTTCTTCACAGAATTAGAAAAAACTACTTTAAATTTCATATGAAACCAAAAAAGAGCCTGTATAGCCAAGACAATCCTAAGCAAAAAGGACAATGCTGGAGGCATCACGCTACCTGACTTCAAACTATACTACAAGGCTACAATAACCAAAACAGCATGGTAGTAGTACCAAAACAGATATATAGACCAATGGAACAGAACAGAGGCCTCAGAAGTAATGCCACACATCTACAACCATCTGATCTTTGACAAACCTGACAAAAACAAGCAATGGGGAAAGGATTCCCTATTTAATAAATGGTGTTGGGAAAACTGGTTAGCCATATTCAGAAAACTGAAACTGGACCCTTTCCTTACACCTTATACAAAAATTAACTCAATATGGATTAAAGACTTAAACATAAGACCTAAAACCATAAAAACCCTAGAAGAAAACCTAGGCAATACCATTCAGGACATAGGCACGGGCAAAGACTTCATGACTAAAACACCAAAAGCAATGGCAACAAAAGCCAAAATTGACAAATGGCATCTAATCAATCTAAAGAGCTTCTGCACAACAAGAGAAACTATCATCAGAGTGAAAAGGCATCCTACATAATGTGAGAAAATTTTTCAATCTATCCATCTGACAAAGGGCTAATATCCAGAATCTACAAAGAATTTAAACAAATTTACAAGAACAAACAACCACATCAAAAAGTGGGTGAAGGATATGAACAGACACTTCTCAAAAGAAGACATTTATGTGGCCAACAAACATGAAAAAAAAGCTCATCATCACTGGTCATTACAGAAATGCAAATCAAGACCACAGTGAGATACTATCTTATGCCAGTTAGAATGGCACTCATTAAAAAGTCAGGAAAAAACAGATGCTGGAGAGGATGTGGAGAAATGGGAATGCTTTTACACTGTTAGCAGGAGTGTAAATTAGTTCAACCATTGTGAAAGACAGTGTGGCGATTCCTCAAGGATCTAGAACCAGAAATACCATTTGACCCGGCAATCTCATTACTGGGTATTTACTCAAAGGATTATAAATCATTCAACTATAAAGACACATGCACACATATGTTTATTGCAGCACTGTTCACAATAGCCAAGGCTTGGAACCAACCCAAATGCCCATCAATGATAGACTGGATAAAGAAAATGTGGCACATATACCCCATTGACTATTATGCAGCCATAAAAAAGGATGAATTTATGTGTTTTGCAGGGACGTGGATGAAGCTGGAAACCATCATTCTCAGTGAACTAACACAAGAACAGAAAACCAAACACTACATGTTCTCACTCATAAGTGGGAGTTGAACAATGAGAACACATGAACACAGGGAGGGGAACATCACACACCAGGGCCTGTCAAGGGGTGGGGGACTAGAGGAGGCATAGCATTAGGAGAAATACCTAATGTAGATGACAGGTTGATGGGTGCAGCAAACCACCATGGCACGTGTATATCTATGTAACAAACCAGCACATTTTGCACATGTATCCCAGAACTTAAAGTATAATAAAAAAAAGAAAGAAAGAAAGAGAGAAAGAAAGAAAGAAAGACAAAGAAAGAAAGAAAGAAAGAAAGAAAGAAAGAAAGAAAGAAAGAAAGAAAGAAAGAAAAGGGGTACACATCCCCCAGCCCGCAACTTCCCACAGGAAAAATAACCTGAAACTATGAAATATGGTAAAACTGGCAAAAAGTATATTCCTTCATAGGCAAGCAAATTGTGAAACATAAGTTACATTTCCATTTTTCAACAATAGAAATTATATATCTTTCACCAAGATAGGAAAGAAAATCTAAGAGCACTTTTGCATAACCCAAATTCCAGTTATTCCATCTCTGTGTCACTGCATCAACTGACTTTATGTTGACACGTGTGCAGTTCTACATTGCTGGGTTCATACATTTCGTATTTTTCTTTCAATCATGAGACAGTTTAGATATGTTTAGTTGTGGTTTCTTTTTAGAATAACATTTTTTGGAATAAAATATTTGGAGAGAAATTTAGAAAGTTTCAATGATTTTACTATTTTATTGATAAAAGAAATATAAGTGGGTCATTTGCCAACTCTTTATTCAACAAGAACGATTGTTGACTTACCCATCAGTGTTTGTTTCTGGACTTTCTGCAGCATTGTGCAACACAGTAGTCATTAGCCACATGTGTCTATTTAAACTTTAATTCAGATTAAACAAATTTAATATTCAGTTCTTCAGTCACCCATGCCACATTTCAAGTGCTCAATAGTCACATATAGCAAGTGGCTACTGTACCAGACAGCACAGATATAGAACATTTTCATCACAGAAAGTTTTATTATATAGTGCTATTCTTGATCATTCGGGAAAAACATTTTAATATTAGAAAAAAAATCTTTCTGTTTTCTCCCTAGCTCTTTTCCTCCTCCCTCCCTCCCTCCCTTTCTATCACTGCCTCTTCTTCTTACATGGGATTCAGAATTCCTTGAAGAGATTGGACAGGATTCTCCAGGGTTTGTGGGTGTGAATAAACTTCTGAACTCTATAGCAATGACCCCAAACTTGTTATATTGTGTAACCCACCAGTAAGAAAGCTTGAGCCACATCAAAGAAAATTTTTGAAGGATAACCTAAATAGGAAATAAAGATTTAATATGTTTTTATAAATTTATTAATAGTTCTGTTTATTATAATGAATAGTTACCATTAAGATAGAATTAAAATATGTCTATTATTTGGATTCTGAATTCAACATAATTCAGTCTCCTTTAATTTTTTTTAAAAAGGCAACATTTTGCAATAAAATAATTTGAAGATGTATTCTTTCAAGACTTTCTTTTGATTGCTGTCATAGCTAAAAAATACTTCTCACAAAAAGTAAACATAGTAAGGACATCACTGAATGTGCTGCCCTAAATTATGAAACTCATTTTTCCATCTCTTTCACTACTTACTATGCAAAGATTCTTGTTGACACTTGGCAAATAAATGACCACGTTCCCTGATGTTCCTCCAAACTAATCATAGGGTGATGTGTTTTTAAATATTTAACAAAGTGTTTCTGTCCAAATCTACTGAAACACTCCATTTGGAAGCTCTTAAAAAAGCTCAGTAATTCTGTTCCAAGGTCTCCTGTCCCCCTTGTTTCATTGTGGTAAAAACACATAACAAAATTGACCATCTTTTTTTTTTTTTTTTTTAACTCACAACATTATCAACTGTTCTTTATTGTACATTTTAGACACAGTATTTTAATTCTGCATTTTTTCAGAAAGCAGTGGATGACACTTAAAAAAATATTTTTCATTTGTAAACATTTTACAGGACATGAAAGCAGATAATAATCCCCTGACAATCCACAGTAAAAAAAAAGAAAAGAAAAGAAAATATTTGTGCCCCTTTCTTTAATCTTCCCTTGGCACAGACACCTCATCAGAATGTCTTTGGGTTGAGGTTTCATTTCGGAAACCTCACAGGGCAATACATCCTCAGCCATCCTGTGTTATTTTCTTGGTTTTGGGTTTCAAAACTGCTTGAGAATCCCCAAGATACCAACACTGGCCATGACTCTTGAAGTGTCTAGTAAATAGCATCCCTTGTGTCATCTCCTCTCAGGGAACAGCCCAAAGTATGGGAATGCAGCCTCTTTTTGGAGTGGTTGGATGCACTATACCTGGAAGGAATCTCCAGGTATACCTTTGCGTTAAAAGCAAACCCCTTAGGACATTAAGAATTTCTTACCCCAATGCTTAGTTTCCATTCCTTAGAGACACACTGCAGGCCAGGCAACTGGATGCTGATATTGAGGAAAAAATGTCCTCAGATTGGTGAAGGGAGAGAAAATATTTCAAAGGACAAAGAAATCCAACCTAGTGAGGCAGTGCAAAAACCTATTTCTTCAGCAGAATGAGTGTAGCGTGTCCCCCAGGTCTGTTTTTTATTTGTTTGAGAGGTGATTTCAAGCAGAATCTCACAGCTTACTGTTGGAAATGCTATCAGTTGTAAAGATAGGGATAGCCTCTCTTCCACTACGGTGGTAGGAATTGAATACATATCTCAGACACGGAATCTGCAGGGGCAACCTGGTTTTTTCACCATCCCAGATTTCTGTGCCACCTGATCATAATCTCGTCTTCCTCCAGAGGTTCAAATTTGAGATCAGGGTGTCAGCATGGTTGAGATCTGGTGATGACTCGCTTCTGAATTTCAGCCTGCACACTTCAGGTTTTACCCTCATTTTGCAGGAGGATGAGAGCCCTCTGCGGTTTCTTTTTTTTTTTTTTTTTTTTTTCTTTTTTATTGATCATTCTTGGGTGTTTCTCGCAGAGGGGGATTTGGCAGGGTCACAGGACAATAGTGGAGGGAAGGTCAGCAGATAAACAAGTGAACAAAGTTCTCTGGTTTTCCTAGGCAGAGGACCCTGCGGCCTTCCGCAGTGTTTGTGTCCCTGGGTACTTGAGATTAAGGAGTGGTGATGACTCTTAACGAACATGCTGCCTTCAAGCATCTGTTTAACAAAGCACATCTTGCACCGCCCTTAATCCATTCAACCCTGAGTGGATACAGCACATGTTTCAGAGAGCACAGGGTTGGGGGTAAGGTCACAGATCAACAGGATCCCAAGGCAGAAGAATTTTTCTTAGTACAGAACAAAATGAAAAGTCTCCCATGTCTACCTCTTTCTACACAGACACAGCAACCATCCGATTTCTCAATCTTTTCCCCACCTTTCCCCCCTTTCTATTCCACAAAACCGCCATTGTCTTCATGGCCCATTCTCAATGAGCTGTTGAGTACACCTCCCAGATGGGGTGGTGGCCGGGCAGAGGAGCTCACTTCCCAGTAGGGGCGGCCGGGCAGAAGCGCCCCTCACCTCCCGGACGGGGCGGCTGGCCGGGCGGGGGGCTGACCCCCCCCACCTCCCTCCCGGACGGGGCGGCTGGCCGGGCGGGGGGCTGACCCCCCACCTCCCTCCCGGACAGGGCGGCTGGCCAGGCAGAGGGGCTCCTCACTTCCCAGTAGGGGCGGCCGGGCAGAGGCGCCCCTCACTTCCCCGACGGGGCGGCTGGCCCGGCGGGGGGCTGACCCCCCCACCTCCCTCCCGGAGGGGGCGGCTGGCCGGGCAGAGGGGCTCCTCACTTCCCGGTAGGGGCGGCCGGGCAGAGGCGCCCCTCACTTCCCCGACGGGGCGGCTGGCCCGGCGGGGGGCTGACCCCCCCACCTCCCTCCCGGACGGGGCGGCTGGCCGGGCGGGGGGCTGACCCCCCACCTCCCTCCCGGACGGGGCGGCTGGCCGGGCGGGGGGCTGACCCCCCCACCTCCCTCCCGGACGGGGCGGCTGGCCGGGCGGGGGGCTGACCCCCCCACCTCCCTCCCGGACAGGGCGGCTGGCCGGGCGGGGGGCTGACCCCCCCACCTCCCTCCCAGACAGAGCGGCTGGCCGGGCAGAGGGGCTCCTCACTTCCCAGTAGGGGCGGCCGGGCAGAGGCGCCCCCCCCACCTCCTGGACAGGGCGGCTGGCCGGGCAGGGGGCTGATCCCCCCACCTCCCTCCCGGACGGGGCGGCTGGCCGGGCGGGGGGCTGACCCCCCCACCTCCCTCCCGGACGGGGCGGCTGGCCGGGCAGAGGGGCTCCTCACTTCCCAGTAGGGGCGGCCGGGCAGAGGCACCCCTCGCCTCCCGGACGGGGCGGCTGGCCAGGCGGGGGGCTGACCCCCCCACCTCCCTCCCGGATGAGGCGGCTGGCCGGGCAGAGGGGCTCCTCACTTCCCGGTAGGGGCGGCCGGGCAGAGGTGCCCCTCACCTCCCGGACGGGGCGGCTGGCCGGGCGGGGGGCTGACCCCCCCACCTCCCTCCCAGACGAGGAGGGAGGACGCTCCTCACTTCTCAGACGGGGTGGCTGCCGGGCGGAGGGGCTCCTCACTTCTCAGACGGGGCGGTTGCCAGGCAGAGGGTCTCCTCACTTCTCAGACAGGGCGGCCGGGCAGAGACACTCCTCACATCCCGGACGGGGCGGCAGGGCAGAGGTGCTCCCCACATCTCAGACCATGGGCGGCCGGGCAGAGACGCTCCTCACTTTCCAGACTGGGCAGCCAGGCAGAGGGGCTCCTCACATCCCAGACGATGGGCGGTCAGGCGGAGACGCTCCTCACTTCCCAGACGGGGTGGCTGCCAGGCAGAGGCTGCAATCTCGGCACTTAGGGAGGCCAAGGCAGGCGGCTGGGAGGTGGTTGTAGCGAGCCGAGATCACGCCACTGCACTCCAGCCTGGGCGCCATTGAGCACTGAGTTAACGAGACTCCGTCTGCAATCCCGGCACCTCGGGAGGCCGAGGCTGGCGGATCACTCGCGGTTAGGAGCTGGAGACCAGCCCAGCCGACACATCGAAACCCCGTCTCCACCAAAAAAATACGAAAACCAGTCAGGCGTGGCGGCGCGCGCCTGCAATCGCAGGCACTCGGCAGGCTGAGGCAGGAGAATCGGGCAGGGAGGTTGCAGTGAGCTGAGATGGCAGCAGTACCGTCCAGCTTCGGCTCGGCATCAGAGGGAGACTGTGGAAAGAGGGGAGAGGGGAGAGGGGAGAGGGGAGAGGGGGGAGGGGGGAGGGGAGAGGGGAGAGGGGAGAGGGGAGAGGGAGCTCTATCTACCACACAGTCCTTCTCTGAATATCCAAAATTGACCATCTTAACCATTTTTAAGTGTATAGTCCAGCAGTGTTAAGTATAGTCACATTGTTGTGAGACAGATCTCAAGACTTTCATTGTGTAGATGTGAAACTCTATACCGGTTAAACAACTCCCCTTTTTCCCCCTCCCCTTTCTCTAGCTTCTGGCAACTCCATTCTACTTTATGTTGTATAAATTTGACTACTCTAGATACCTCATATAGGTGGACTCATACAGGACTTGTCTTTCTGTGACTGCCTTCTTTCACTTAGCATAATGTCTTCAAGGTTCATCCATGTTGTAGGATTTTCTTCCTTTTAAAGGATGAATAATACTTCACTGTGTGTATGTATGCGTGTGGATATATATGTATGTTATATATATTATATATATATAACATTTCTTTATTCATTCATCCATCGATGAACATTTGGGTTGTTTCTACCTCTTGGTTATTATGAATAGTGCTATGATAAACACGGGTGTGCAAATATTTCTTTGAGACTCTACTTTCAATTCTTTTGGTTATATACTCAAACGTGGGATTACCATATCATATGACAGCTCTGTTTTTAATTTTTGGGAAACCTCCATACTATTTTTCACAGCACTTGCACAATTTTACAATCCCACCAACAATGCACAAAGAGTCTAGTTTCTCCACATCCTTGCCAACACTTGTTATTGTCCAGTTTTTTGACAGCAGCATCTAATGGGTATGAGGTGACAACTCATTGTTTTCATTTGCAGTTCTCTGATGATTAGTGATGAGCATCTTTTCATATGCTTGTTGAACATCTGTATATCTTCTTCGGATAAATGTCTATTCAAGTCCTTTGCCCACTTTTAAACTAGGTTATTTGATTTTTGTTTTTGCTGTTGAATTGTTGGAGTACTTTACATATTCTGGATATTAGCCATTATCAGATATATGATTTACAAACATTTTCTCCTATTCATAGGTTTTCCTATCACTCTGTGGATTGTGTGGTTTTTGTGTACAGTTCAGCAGTGTTTTGTTTTGTTTTTGAAACATGGTCTTGCTCTGTCTCCCAGGCTACAGTGCAGTGGCTTGATCTGGCCTCCCAAGTAGCTAAGATACAGGTGCACACCACCACACCCAGCTTATTTTTTTTGGAAATGAGATTTTGCCATGTTGCCTAGGCTGGTCTTAAACTTCCAGGCTCAAGTGATCCTCCTGCCTTAGCCTCCCGAATAGCTTGGTGTACAGGTGCATACCACTATTCCCGGCTAATTTTTTTTTTAGAGATGGGGGTCTCCCTATGCTGCTCAGGCTGGCCTTGAACTCCTGGTTTCAAGCAATCCTCTTTCCTTGGTCTCCCAGAGTGCTGGGATTACCGGCCTGAGCTACTGTGCCCAGCTTGGATTGTGCTCTTTGATGCACAAACTTCTAAAGTTTGATGTAGTCTCATTTGTCTAGTTTTGCTTATGTTATCTGTGCTTTTGGTGTCTTATCTATTCTTGTCATTGCCAACAACGTCATGAAGTTTTCTCCTACATTTTCTCCTAGAAGTTTTATAATTTGAGATCTTACTTTTAGGTCTTTAATGCATCTTGAGTTAATTTTTGTATATGGTATAGGACAAGGGTCCAAATTCATTCTTTTGCATCCAATTTTCCCACTACTGTTTGTTAAAGAAACTGTCCTTTCCCCACTGAATGGTCTTGGCACCCTGTTGAACATCATTTGACCATAGATGTGGGCTGTCTATTCGATTCCATTGATCTATTTGTCTATCTTTATGCCAGTACCACACTATTTTGATTACTGTAGTTTTGTAATGTTTTGAAATCAATAACTGCTAGTCCTCCAACTGTGTTCTTCTTTTTCAAAATTATTTTGGCTACTCAGGGTGCCTTGAGATCCCATATAAATTTTAGGATAAATTTTTCTATTTTACAAAAAATGCCATTGGTATTTTAATAGAGATTGTATTTAATCTATAGATCTCTTTGGGTAGTAGTAACATCTTAATAATATTAAGTATCCAATCCATGAACAGAGGCTGTCCTTTTATTTATTTCTCTCTTCTTTAATTTTTTTCAACAATGGTTTTGAAGTTTTCAGTGTACAAGTCTTTCAACTCGTTGGTTAGGTTTATTCCTAAGGATTTTATTCTTCTTAATGCTATTATAAATGAAATTCCTTTCTTAATTTCCTTTTCGGATTATTCATTGCTTTTCCCAAGTTTTTTTTAATATGGCAGGAGGAGAGTTGGCAAATGATTCACTTATATTTCTTTTATCAATAAAATAATATAATCATAGAAACTTACCAAATATTTATCCCCATATTTTATTCCAAAAAATGTTACTTTCTCCCTCAATACTAAAATACTATTTTCACTTTGATGGTACAGTTTGTGTTTGTTTTTTATTGTATTACTTTCTATAAAATTTTTATTATAAACAATTTTAAACACATAAATGTAGGAGGATAATGGTGTAATGATCTGCCATATAGCCAATACCTACATTTAATTGTTCTTAATATTTTACCAGATTTGCTTCATCTAATTTTTACCTCAGTATTTAATATTAAGTATCTAATATTTACCTAAGTATTAATAATAAGCTACAAACAATGACAATTCACCTCATAATATTTTCATATACATCTCTAAAAAAGCAGGATTTTTCTTACATAACCACTATCTTAGCTTGTTCAGACTTCTGTGACAAAATACTGGTGGCTGGGCACGGTGGCTCACACCTGTAATCCCAGTACATTGAAAGGCCTAGGAGGGAGGATCACTGGAGCCCAGAAGGTCGAGGCTGCAGTGAGCCATATTCGCACCACTGCACACAGCCTGGGCAACGGAATGAGAGCCTATCTCAAAAAAAAATACCATAAGCTGGATAGCTTATAAACAATAAAATTTATTTCTCACGGTTCTGAAGGCTGGGAAGTGCACAGGGCGCCATCTTGGTGAGGATCCTCCTCCAGGTTGCAGAATGACAACTGCTTGTTTTGTACTCACGTGGTGGAAGGGCTAATGAGCTCTCGGGGGTCTCTTTTATGACAGCACTAATTCCATCCATTAGGGCAGAGCCCTTATGACATAATCACTTTCTAAAGGCCCCACCTTCTAATGAATTTTGGGGGTGACACAAACATTCAGATCATAGCAGCCGCTATATCATTATCATACCTAACAAAATGAACAATCATTCTTTTATATTACCTAGTACCCAATCTGTGTTCCAGTTTCCCCAATTGTTGTCAAAATGTCTTGCAGTTGGTCCATTTGTGCCAAGATCCATGCAAGGGCTATACATTTCAACCTGTTCAGCATTGGGGCACTAAATTTAGCAATGTGTCTGGACAAGACTGCATTAGCCTGGGGAGGCAGAGGGAACATAGAAGGCTGTGTTCCTGCCTGAGGGTCTGGGACCTTAACAACGTGGCATATCATCAACTCTGGGAGTAATGAGGTGCTCCTGGCGGTAGTGAAGAAGTCTGGAGCTGGAAAAACAATTAGGCTTCCAGAAGATCTGATGGAATTCTCACCTGATCAGATGTTACCATCTGACACTGTGTGGCTCTGGGAATAAATATAGTAGACAAGTTTACACCTCTGCATGGTCCAGTTAGTATTCCTAATCTCTTTGCGGTGAATTCTGACTATGCCAGCTTCCTTCCCCATTCATGATATAAGTGAACCTTACTGACTTACCCATCAGTGTTTGTTTCTGGACTTTCTGCCAATCTGAGCCCTTCCTGTCATTTGTCAGTTCTATTGATAGTCACTTGTCTTCCCAGAATAGTTTCCCAAATTTGAAACATTTGACATCTTGTCATAAAGGAAAACTGTGTAACTCATTTTTAAAGAACCTGACCACAAGATAATTAGTGAACTTCCTGTGCAGGCAAAAGATTTTCATCCCTATCCTTTTATAAAACATCCCTATAAAGCAAGCTACATTAATGGAGCATCTCTGTCTTTTATTTTATTTCATTTTATTTTATTTCATTTTACTTATTTAAAAATTTTTTAAAAACTTAAATCTTTTTTAGTTTTTATGGGGGAAGGGCGCGGAGCTTCCATGCCCTCCCTGGGTGCGCCACCTCCAGGAATCTCCACATGTTCAGGTATCCAGAAGCTCAGTATCTCTGGCTTTGATCTCTGTGCTGTAACACCTGGCCTATGAAACAATGGTTATTTATGGGAATAAATATAACATATAATAATAACATATAACCATAGGTTATTTATGGGAAATTCAATATTCTTACTGCGAAGTCCTTTCTGTTCCCCTTCCAAATCAAAGCAGACGACTCTTGGCAGCGTTTTTGTGTTTCACTTTTCATCAAACACTGTTTTTTCTTTGTTTTGTTTTTTTCTTTTTTTCTAACCACTAGACAATGTGGAACATCAAACACTGGTTTTTTTCCGTAAGTCATTATCATTGAGACTATATCTTATCTGGTTCATCTTTCCTTTCATGGCTTATTAAAAAGTAGTTCTTTCAATTTATGACTGACACAGAGTCTAACAAGCACTGTAAGCTAGGACGTGTTAGAAGCATCTGTACTTTTATCAAACTGTGTCGCAAATTTCCCACCAGTGTAATTTGTTGTAATGTTTTCCAAATCTTTGGCAATATTTTCTATATTTCTTCCACTTATTTGACCAGCAAGGACTGCACTTTAATTTTGCCCCTATGTTGCCTCCAGATATTCTTTCCATTGTTTTTATTCTAGCAGAATGAGACAACTATTTATTAGTGTGCTTTTCATCTTTCACTCTTACATAAGAAATCTCAAAAGAGGCTTTGTAAGTATTTATCATTAAGTTCAATAAAATTTTGTAAAGATTTATCATGACTTTTAAAATAAAGTAATACAAAACTGGAGTTTTTTCATCCTTGGGATGCTTTTTTTTTTTTTTTTTTTTTTTTTGAGATGGAGTCTCACTCTGTTGCCCAGGCTGGAGTGCAGTGATGCAATCTCAGCTCACTGCAACCTCTGCCTCCTGGGTTCAAGCAATCCTTGTGCCTCAGCTTCATAAGTAGCTGGGACTACCAGGGTGCACCACCACACCTGGTTAATTTTTGTATTTTTAGTAGAGATGGGGTTTCGGTATGTTGGCCAGGCTGGTCTCAAACTCCTGGCCTCAAGTGACCTGCCGGCCTTGGCCTCCCAAAGTGCTAGGATTACAGGCATGAGCCACTGCACCTGGCCTAGGATGCTTTTTTAAAAAAAATAAAAAGTCATATTAATCATGATAACTTTATGTTAAATTGAACTGTATTGAATTCCTAATTTTATATCAAAATATAGATAAATGTTGTCAACTCCATATGATCCAGCCTAATATTATTTGATTTCTTGATTTCTCAAGACATATACACCTAAGACAAGGTTAAACTAGCAAGAGTGGCTATAAAGCCATAATCTAGAAAGAATTCTTAATAGTTTTGAATTTTTTTTAAACCAACTAAACCAACTATTGGTCAGCACTGATTAGACTGTCATTGTTTTCAACCTGATGTTTATTGATACTAGGAATGGAGACTCAGCTCCCCCATTTTCTCATAGAGTCTGCTTGACTTGCCTCATTAGTCTCTTCAATCTGTCAGTTCTTTGCAGCAATTTTTTTTAAGCCACTTGTTCATTTGGAGAGTATAACCCATAAATCTAGTTGGCAGGCACATTTAAACCACAGAGAGGGTGTGAGGATGCCACAGGCAGCACCCCTCTTCTTGGGGAGCACCCTCTCTTTCTTTGGGATCCCCCGCTCCGTGGGAGCCTCATAACCCGTGACCCAGCGAGGATGTCGGTGTCTATTGATACATGCAATATTAACAAGGCTTTAAATACAAATTAAATAGCCCTAGGTATTACATTTTATTTCTGCCCTCCAGCATGGGCACTTCCTTTTTAGGAGGTCACTGTTCTAGGTTGGGGGTGGTGGCTCACGCCTGTAATCCCAGCACTTTGGGAGGCCGAGGTGGGCAGATCACTTGAGCTCAAGAGTTCGAGACCAGCCTGGGCAACATGATGAAAGCCGGTCTCTTCCTAAAATACAAAAATTAGCTGGGCATGGTGGCGTGCACCTGTGGTCCCAGCTACTCAGGAGGCTGAGGTGGGAGGATCACTTGAGCCTGGAAGGTGGAGGCTGCAGTGAGCCGACATCACTCCACTGCACTCCAGCCTGGGTGAGAGAAGGAGACCCCATCTAAAAAAAAAAAAAAAATAGAGAGTGAGAGAGAGAGATCACTGTTCATTATGACCGTGGGCGCATCCTCTACAACAGGCTGCCCATCACTCTCCAGTCCCACCAGCAACTCATCAGACTCAGCCTGTGGTTGATGGCCCAGCCTCTCTCTTGAGAGTTATGTTCGCAAGAAACCACCTTCCCTGTCTGTTCTTCTCTAGTCTGCCCTTACCCCACATTCTGTATTCTTAACCTAACATGCTCCTGTGGAGTCTCAGGTGCGGCATGTGTACACATTGCATTAGTAAGAACTGGCCTTCAGTCTGGCAAGGGAGGAAACTAATTTCTAAACTGGAAAGCACTACACAGACATTGGAGCAACGTTCTTTTCAGGCCCAGCTCAGGACTACTGGATCCAAGTCTCTGGGGCATGGCCTGGACGTCTACACCTTTATCCACCTTCCTACTTGTTACGCACAGTTATGTGTATTTAAATTTCAGAACTTCAGAATTAGACCTCACATTACCTGCCTACTCTTATTTTAGGAAATTTCTGACAATGCTATATGATGTCAGAGAGCACTCTCTTTATTAAGAGTGAACTTAAAGGCACGTGATCAGCACTGCATTTTTTTTGTTTGTTTGAGGCGGAGTCTCGCTCTGTCGCCCAGGCTGGAGTGCAGCGGCGCGATCTAGGCTCACTGCAAGCTCCATCTTCTGAGTTCACGCCATTCTAGTGCCTCAGCCTCCCAAGTAGCTGGGACTACAGGCGCCCACCACCACGCCCGGCTTATTTTTTGTATTTTTAGTAGAGACGGGGTTTCACCGCGTTAACCAAGATGGTCTCTATCTCCTGACCTCATGATCCACCCGCCTCGGCCTCCGAAAGTGCTGGGATTACAGGCGTGAGCCACTGCGCCTGGCCTAACACTGCACTTTTTGAATGAATAATTCCTCTGGGCTTCTGAGAGAAAGATAACTTTTTGTGCTAGTTGGTTAGGGGAAAAAATCTACATTGAGTCTGCTGTTGAGGACTGTAGAATTTCAATTAAGAATCGACTATCGGAATAACAAAGGGGGAAAGACGTGAAGTCAGGGAAGATTTGTGGTCTTGTTCTTCTGGTTCTCAAAGAGCTGGAAGGATTCCATTCTTTAAAAAAATCAAAATTATTAAGAAAACTTTCTGAACTGTGGATTTATGTCTACTCTCACTAGTTTTAAACCTTGCCTTAGGTTAATGTGTTTTGAGAAATTAAGTAATGATTGTATTATACTGAGTCATATGGGTCCACAGAGAAGGCTTTTTGTGGAGTGTGTGTTTGTCTCTAGACATGGCTTTGAGCAAAGCATCTATGCAGTGCTTGAAACAGAGGAAGAAAAAGGAGCTTCTGATGGAATGTGGGCCCCAGGATAGCGTGGGGCTGCTGGCTCCAGGCAACAGTCCAGACACAGCCAGGCAGGACCATGGAAAGGCTAGGCCTGAGTCCCATGATTTTTTTCTAAATCAAGTCCTACAGAGATGTTGGAAGCAGTGCTCAATAAAAAATAATTAGCATAAAGAACTTTAATAACAAACACTCAGGAACTCCCTGGATAGGAGAAGAAACAGAGGAAGGAAATGAGGAAGCAGGGGACTTGCCATTATGACCAACCCCACTCCACCGCAGAGACTGTCTGTCTACACAACCAGCAGTGCTGGGCTGAGATTCCTCCAAGAGCGCGGCTTACTGAGCTCCCCCTGACTTTCATTGATCAGGTTGAGGGTCATGAAATGAAGTGGGTATATACCCAAAGGATTATAAATCATGCTACTATAAAGACACATGCACACATAAGTTTATGGCAGCACTATTCACAATAGCAAAGACTTGGAACCAACCCAAATGTCCATCAATGATAGACTGGATTAAGAAAATGTGGCACATATACACCATGGAATACTATGCAGCCATAAAAAAGGATGAGTTCCTGTCCTTTGCAGGGACATGGATGAAGTTGGAAACCATCATCATTGTCAGCAAACTATCACAAGGACAGAAAACCAAACACCGCATGTTCTCACTGGGAATTGAACAATGAGAACACTTGGACACAGCGCGGGGAACATCACACACCGGGGCCTGTCTGGGCCTGGGGGGTTGGGGGAGGGATAGCATTAGGAGAAATATGTAATGTAAATGACGAGTTGATGGGTGCAGCAAACCAACATGGCACATGTATACCTGTGTATTGAACCTGTACTTTGTGCACATGTACCCTGGAACTTAAAGTATAATAATAATTTAAAAAACTTGTTTTGTTCAGAAGAAAAAAAGAAGAAAGAAAGAAAGAAAGAAAGAGAGAAAGAGAAAGCAAGCAAGCATACTCTGTTCCTTCAGCAATGGCTCTGGCGATTTGAAATCCTCTCCTGCTTGTCATTCTGAACTGGGTGTGTGACAAGGAAATCTAGATGCAGATAGCTAGATATGGTGCACAAAGAATTCAGGTCAACCCATAAGCTCTCTCTCCTGGGCTAAAGTGAAATGGAACCAAGGCATGTCCTTGCCTTAAGGTTAGAACAGATAATCCATAAAGATGGGCACTTAGCAGAGGCTGTATTAGTTTCCCAGGGCTGCCATAACAAAGTACCACAAACTGGGTGGCTTACATCAGAAATGAACTGTCTCACAGTTCCGGAGGCTGGAAATCTGAAATCGAGGGGTTGACAGGGCCGTGCTCCCTCTGAAAACTTGTAGGGGAGAATTCTTCCTTGCCCCTTCCAGCTCCTGGTGTTGCTGGCAATCCTTAGTGTTCCTCAGCTTGTAGATGTCACTCTAATCTCTGCCTCTGTCTTCACATGGCCATCTTTCTCTGTGTCTGTCTCTCTTCTTCTTTTAAGGACACCAGTCATGTTGGAGTAGGGCTCCCCTCTACTCTAGTATGACCTCATACCTATTACAGCTGCAATGACCCTATTTTCAAATAAGGTCACAGTCTAAGGTTCCAGGGGGTAGGACTTCAACTTATCTTTTTGGGGAATACAATTCAACCCAGCATAGGGCATAACGAGTACCTGTTGGAGGAGTGGCAAAAGGTCCTTCCAGCACTGACGTTGTATGTCTCTATAAATGAGACAACCCAACGTGAAGGGCTGTAAAAGCAAGAAGCTACACATGCAGGAACACCATGGCTGCATCCTACGACTGTCCATGGGGACAAGGTCGACTGGTCATATCATTCTGGCTTCTGGCTCTGCCATCAGGTTTTGCATCATTCAGATCCAGACAGGCTAGGTCCTGACTGCTGTTCAATCAACATACATAATTACATCCTCTAGCCATAGGAGAGCTCTGTTCAAGAATATTTCTTCCTGCCGGGTATGGTGGCTCACGCCTGTAATCCCAACACTTTGGGAGGCCCAGGTGGGCAGATCACTTGAGGCCAGGAGTTCAAAAGCAGCCTGGCCAACATGGCAAAACCCCATCTCTACTAAAAATACAAAAAAATTAGCCAGGCATGGTGGCATGTACCTGTAATCCCAGCTACTCGCGAGGCTGAGGCAGAAGAATCGCTTGAATCCAGGAGGTGGAGGTTGCAATGAGCTGAGATCATGTCACTGCACTCCAGCCTGGGTGACAGAGCGAGACTCTGTCACAAAAAAAAAAAAAAAATTCTTCCTACCTGTAGAATTAATTGATGTTCATAATAAGAACCCAGTGACACTGCACAGTCTAGGGGTATCTTCTGAATCATCAAAGAACAACAAAAATATCTTCTGAAAAGTGTTCCTGTGAAGTGTGTTTGAGTGATTTCTTTGAAGTTCACAGTATTAGGTTAAGTCCCTTGAAAGGAGAGACGGAGAGAGGATTTGGGTACAGGGGATTTATTGAGGGTAACTCAGCAGAAGACAGATGAGTGAAGTAGGAGGGGGCAGGGGAAGGAACTGAGCAAAGATGTGGTCTTAGCTGGAGTCCAACTTAGCTCCGAAGCAGGAACTGCACCACAGAGCTGGTCCCACTTTAAGTCCAAGGGGCTGGCCCTTTGTACCCCCATGTCAGTCAGTCATTGGCTGTGGGCTGCGGGAGAAAGGGCAGAACTAACAGAGCAAGGAAGATCTTGCACAAGGAAAAATCTTCAGAGAAGAGGGGCGACTGTGAGCTGATAGCAGCCAACACTCACAGCAGCTGGGAGATGGCTGCACTAGACTGGCTAATACAGGGGACCGGAATACAGCCCCCACGACATCCTCTCCAGTTGGTAATACATGCATGGAAGAGAAAGGGTGTGTGCCTGGATGTGGTCACCTACATCGACTAGCTCTTGAAAGGCCAAGATTCTGGGTTAGCCTGGAAATCTCACCTCTCAACTCTGCTAGAAAACCCTGGCCATAGTGTTTCATTATTCCCAACATCCAGAGGCCACCAATAAAGACGAATTCTCCTAGTGTGTGGAAGCATTGTGAACACTCAGGCGTCTCATTAGTGTATTTCCTACACCCATCTCAGGGTGGTTTATGCCGCAGGGAAGCATTTGAGAGCTCCTGCATTCAGGCTGCTTTGAGTAACAGTGGGCAAGAAACGCTATTAAATCAGGCGTGCTTGTTGATGGAACATCTTCACCTTTATAATTGTGTCTGGGGATATAAAATGTCATTGGTGGGCAAATGCTTTGTAACAACACAATCTTACCCAAAGACTTATTGATGGTTGGATTATGATGGAGAAGTGCTCAAATAGCTATTGATTTCTACTGTATTGTGTGGAGGCGGGGAAGATATATTGCTATGATTTTACCATCCTCTGCACAGTTAACGAGTTGCCTTTTGGTAAGGAACGGCTGGGCACTTGTTCAACCATTAGGTGGCGCTGTCTCCGCGGTAAAGCAGGGCAATGCTGTAGCTACATTGTTAAAATTACTTAGTCACAATGTTACAATGTTACATAGTTGCAATGCTGTAAATCCATAACTGAGGCCATCTCTGAATTAAAAGTAATTTCCCAATTGTCTAAGCTGATGCACAGGACAGGAAAAAGCAAGGTCTACCATAACCACAATGAGCAAGTGGTGGGGTCAAACAGGCTTATTGCAGTTTCTTCAGGGGGCTTCAGGATGGAGAGCCCAGGTCTCAGATCTACTGACGTTTTAACAGCATCCTACCCTTTGAGCACCACCCCTAGCTAGCAGAAGTATGTTAGTATGAACAATGGAGCCACATCTGAGGTTGAAAAAAAGGCAGCTGGGAGAAGAGGTAGTTTTGCTCAAACTATCTGTACCAAT
The DNA here is from genome assembly GCF_028858775.2 of Pan troglodytes. Classification (NCBI taxonomy): domain Eukaryota; kingdom Metazoa; phylum Chordata; class Mammalia; order Primates; family Hominidae; genus Pan; species Pan troglodytes. The sequence continues at coordinate 11,812,265 of NC_072419.2, read as the reverse complement.
AATTATGGAAGCAGGAGGAAAGACAATATTTATTTATATAGCTTTCTATTTATAAAAGAAAAACATGGCCGGGTGCGGTGGCTCACGCCTGTAATCCCAGCATTTTGGGAGGCCGAGGTGGGCGGATCACGAGGTCAGGAGATCGAGACTATCCTGGCTAACACGGTGAAACCCCGTCTCTACTAAAAATACAAAAGATTAGCCAGGCGTGGTGGCGGGCGCCTGTAGTCCCAGCTACTCGGGAGGCTGAGGCAGGAGAATGGCGTGAACCCAGAAGGCGGAGCTTGCAGTGAGCCGAGATCGGGCCACTGCACTCCAGCCTGGGCGACAGAGCAAGATTCTGTCTCGAAAAAAAGAAAGAAAGAAAGAAAAATATATCAATGAAATACTGTGAAAACACACAGATAGTATTTTTCCAAACATTTCAAATCACCCCTCCTCTCAGTGTACCTGTTTTGAATATGGTCTACTCCCCTGGTATTTATGTATATATGATTTTTATATGTAAGTAGTTAACACGTATATGTAATATAAGTATGTGTATTTATAATTTACATCTCCCTATATGATTTACCAAAATAAGGACCTCCTGTACACTCTGCTTTGCAGTCTGCAATCTATAGCAGTCAATATTATTTTACTGACTCAATATTATTTAGAACCTGACTATAGGACTGTGAAGTAATCCATCATATTGTCACACTTTGATCACCTAGCTGCATCCCAGGTGCCTTAGTCCATTTTCTGTTGTTTGGAACAGAATATCTGAAACTGGGTACGTTATAAAGAAAAGGAATTTATTTCCAACAGTTATGGAAGCTGAGAAGTCCAAGGTCAAGGGCGTGCATATGGTGAGGGCCTTCTTGCTTTGCTAGTGGGGACTCTGCAGAGTCCTGAGGTGGCTCAGGGCATCACATGGTGAGGAGCTGAGTGTGCTAGCCCAGGTCTCTCTTCCTCTTCTTATAAAGCCACCAGTCCCACTCCCATGATAACTCATTGATGTGTTAACCCTCTATTCATGAATGCATTAATCCATTCATGAGGGCTGAGCCCTCATGACCCAACCACCTCTTAAAGACCCCGCCTCTCAATACTGCCACACTAGGGGTTGAATGTCAACATGAGTTTTGGAGACAAACATTCAAACCATAGCACCAGGGTTAGATGTTCAGGTGGAGAGATTTACAATTAGCTGTTTTGTTTTGTTTTGTTTCCTTATCTTTGAGGCAAAGAGTTGGACTGCAATGGCCAAAGCAAAGATGAGGACTGAGAAGGAAGGCAAAAACCTTTCTGGTTTGTCCTTCTCCCCCATATCCCCCCTGTCCCCCACCGATTCTTCTGCTTCCTCAGCTCCACACAGGGCCCACAGTTCTTGAGTTAATTAGAAATGCTTGAGGAGCGTGGAGTAATGGTAGTAGATTACATCTCTCAAGGCTCCATAGAACATGATGTCACATGGGATTATGAAATGCATTATTTATTTCAAACACAACTTGCCTCCAGGCAGGCAGTTCAGCCTTTCCACAGTCTGTCCATGCTATTACTCTAGTCAAGGACATGGAAGCTAATATTTATACGCTGGATATTCAAGAAAAATTATACATTCAAGTGTGTGCTTGAGGTTGATGGGCAATTTGAGGCTGTATGGCATTTTTTAAAAATAATAAGACCCAGAGTTCTCATCCTATCCCTTTTAGAAAATTTCCAGGATGAAGGAACATTATTCTTTCATAAAATTTGTCTGTTTGTTTGCTCGTTGTCATTCATGTGGCCAACAGAGAATGCGTCATACCCTGGATGCTTTGTGAATAAAACGCAATTTCCAGCTGTGGTATGAAGCCTTCAGGGTAGACTTTGAGCTCACAGAGTCCAACGTGACAAGGAAAACACATTTTTTAACTACTTACAGTTTGTGCAGTAGCTCAAACCCAGAGAAGGAGGCACATGTGCAGGGGAGACCTATTGTTTTGCTTATCTTAGAGTCCTGAAGGGTGGGGCTGGTCAAGAAGGTGAAGATCCCCATGTGAATAGCTTAGGTGAGAGAGGTAAGGATAAAGAAGCGTTAAACTGCACTGCATAGTAATGTTGGCATTGCTTCCTGAGGCTTGGGGGAAAAGTGGAGACTGTGGAAGGGGAAGTGGGAGGAAATGGGTCCTAGCCATATAGGGGAAAGAGGAGCCCATAGAAGGACATATGAAGCAATGGGAAGGGAGGGTGGAGGCCAGTACTCCGCCCATACAGAGAAAGAGAACCCAACAAGCACATGCATGAGGTGCTTTCAGCTGCCTGGAAGCAGCAGGCTCTGTGCCTGCTGAGAAGAAGTCAGCAGGAGAAGTCAGAGTCCCCCAGAGGGATTTGAGTACAAGTAGATGATTAGGGAGGTGATCCCAGGAAACACTGGGAAGGGGTAGTGGGGTGAGCAATAGAGGGATGATAGGAAGTGTTAATGGGCAGGACAAGACCCTGGGCAACTGGGGCTCAATCGTGTGGGATAACTCTGGGAGACAGGGTAGAACACCCCTGGGAGTTACACCCCAGAGGGGAAAAGGAGCTGGATTATTTATCCAATTCTCACACATCATTGGCTGAAGGCCACTCCCAGGGACACACACTCCTCACACCTTCCAGCCCGCCCATCCGTGGTGGATAGAAAACCCTCCAGCACAAAGGCCCAGGAGCTCACAGTGGAGTACAGTTGGTGTGGCCTGGAACAGTCAGTTTCAAGAGCTTAGGCTGGTCACTGATGGCTTCTGCTACAAGCAGTTGAGACAGGGACTCAACAAAGGGAATCACTAACTACTCTGCTAATATGTCCTGTTTATAATATAGCCTGTTTGAAGCTTGGCCATGTGAAGGTAGAAATTTAGACGACAAAAAAATCAAAGACTTGGGAGACTAAAATTCAGATCTGGGAGACTCAAATCATCCAGTTCAAACCATTATTTTACCGGAAACCACAGCCCAGAGGATTCAATGGCACCCTTTTGTCCATACAGCCAGATGGAGGCAGGAGATGAGAGAGGACCAGAACACCTAGGCTGAGGATTCTTGAGTGAAATGATCACGGTGGCCAGTTGGCATGGTTGCTGAAAAATTCATAGACTGGGCACTTCCAGGTCCTCACTGTTCACATGTGTTCACTTAATGTGTCTTTGCAGGGCACTCACCATGGCCCAGCCACTGCTCTGGGCAACATGGATACCTGAGGGTGAAAAGAAGCTCACCCTCAAGAATCTCACCTTCTAGAGGGAGAGACAGATAAGGAACCAAGAAATATGTAAAATATGTAAGATGTTAGGTACCAACAAGCACTAAGAGAAAAAATAAAGCAGGAAAGGGTGAGGGGGTGACCAGGGGTGTAAGTGTGTGCACTGTCAGATGGGTTGCTTGAGAGAGCCCACTGAAAAGGAGGCATCTGAGCAAGGACTTGAAGGAGGTGTGGGAGGAAGCCACGTAGACCACCTGGAAGGGAAATGCAAGCAAAGGAACAGTGAGTGCAAAGACTCCGAGGTGGGATGCAACTTGGACAGCATGCTCTTCCAGGGGCCAGTGCAGCTGGTACAGAGGGAATAAAGGGGACACGAGGAGGAAGGTAAGCCAGATGGGAGGCACTGTAAAGACTCTGGCTTTTCCTAAGCAAGACAAGAGCCCCTACAGGGTTCTAGGTAGAGAAGGGACAGGATCTGAGTGAGCTGTTTCACTCTGCCAACTGAAGACAGGAATAGGGACATAAGAAGTGAGACCAGTCAGGAACAGGTACCATAATCCAGGGGTGAGGTTACAGTGGCACATTCCAAGGTGGTAGCAAGGGAGGGAATGGGATCAGATGAGAAGTGCATCACTTGTAAGAGAAAGTATAAGTAAAACATGCATTTGTTCCCAAAGCGATGTTACAGAGATCCATGTCACAAAAACCTAAATGGCAAGAAGAGAGCCAGGCATGGACACTGCCAGTATGAGACGTGAACTCAGAGAGGCAAGGAGAGGGGTGCCCAACTTGGCCAATGCCTCACTCCTTCCTCCCATTCCTTTGCTTATGGCAGAGACCCTCTTTGCACTGTCACTGTTTCCCCCTGAAGTGCTGACATGGTTTGGATGTGTGTCCTCTCCAAATCTCATATTGAAGTGTGATTCCCATGTTGAAGGTGGGGCCTGGTGGGAGGTGATTGGATCATGGGGGTGGATCCCTCATGAATGGCTTGGTGCATTCCCAGCGGTGATGAGTGAGTTCTTGCCAGTTGTTTACAGGAAATCTGGTTGTTTAAAAGATTCTGGGAGCTCTCCCTTCTGTCTTGCTCCCTCTCACCATGTGACACCACCAGCTCTCCCTTACCTTCTACCATGATTGGAAGCTTCCTGAAGCCCTCACCAGAAGCAGATGCTGGTGCTATGTTTTTTGTACAGTCTTCAGAACCGTGAGCCAAATAAACCTCTTTTCATCATAAATTACCCAGTCTCAGGTATTCCTTTATAGCAATGCAAACCGCCAAACACAAGTGTCCACACCTGTAAGATGCCCACAGCTAGAGCTTGGATTGCAACTTTCCTGTTAAATTTCTTAAGGCCAATTAAACCTATGTTCACTGGATATTGAATTACAGGGGGTCCCAAAGTCAGCATTGCCTCATTTATTTCCACACATCTCCCAAAGCTGGTTAGCGTGATGGTCTTTGAGACCCAACTGGTGGGCTCCTGAGTTTCCTTCTGCCCCTTTCTGTAGGGTAAGGGTGATGAGCTGTTATTTGATGCTTGCTTTACTTTTTTTAAGTAAAAGCTGTTCTTAAAGTGACTGATGTGACTTTCCACTTAGTCTTTTGTAGCTTAATAGTGAACGCCCTCAGAAGGACCAGTCTGTATTTGAACTGATTTGGGAATAAATCTGGCAGCTCCTAGAACTAACTATGACTCATCTTCATATCCATGCCGATGCAAATGCAGTGCCTTTATTGTGCCCAATGGTTGATGAAATGACAAACTATGCAGATAAAGCATTCTTGTCTAAACCTTTCCTATTTGGCACTCCATTAATGTGTATGACAACTCTGTCCAAATGATAAAAGGATAGACCCTTCAGACATGACTCCTTGAAGGACACAAGACAAGGTGAGCTGGGCTACATTTTGGTCTCCATGGCCCCAGCCCCCAGCTCCTAGCCCCCTTGTGTAACATGGAATCTGCACCACAGCATCCAGCAGGCTGAGCCCACACAAGCCAAGTATCACTAAATTAAAGCTAGCCATATTATGCATTCCTGAAAAAGATCTGCCACTGCCATATATGTAATTTCATATATATATATAATTTCATATATATATATAATTTCATATATATATAATTTCATATATATATATATATGAAACTCATATATTTTGGCTGGGTGTGGTGGCTCATGCCTATAATCCCAGCACTTTGGGAGGCCGAGGAGGGTGGATCACCTGAGGCCAGGAGTTTGAGACCAGCCTGGCCAACATGACAAAACCCTGTCTCTACCAAAAAATACAAAAAAAAAAAAAAAAAAAAAAATAGCCGGGCATGGTGGCCCATGCCTGTAGCCCCAGTTACTTGGGAGGCTGAGTCATGAGAATCACTTGAACCCAGGAGGTGGAAGTTGCAGTGAGCCAAGATTAGGCCTCTGCACTCCAGCCTGGGCAACAGAGTGAGACTCTGTCTCAAAAAAAAAAAAAAAGAAAGAAATTCATGTAATATTTTGGAGATGGAACCATTATGGAAGTTCTTTTTCTGTTGTTTCTAAGTTGTGAGGATCTCAAACTGTGAACTGTCACTGGCAGTGACAGCATCCTTTGTATTATGCAGTTGTAGCAGCACCATCAGTGCCCTGCCCCCATGCCCTTGGCCGTCACCATTCCCACACAGGCAATGGCTTCCTACAGCAAGCGCTTCCAACTCATTGCCTAAGAGCTATCTCTCACTGCAGGAATGTTCTTGGCTGCAGGTGCAGCAGGGAGGATACGCTGCAGGATCTAATGCCCCTGCCTCATCTCTTAGTGGTGACAACTTTGAGAAGTGCTCTTTATAATCTCCCAAGTTTCTGCAGGGGAATTAAGCTCCAGTTGCCCTTGGCAGCAACCTGCTCATTACAGGATCTTGCTCTGTCGCCTAAGCTGGAGTGCAGTGGCGTGATCATAGATCAGCAGCCTTCAACTCCTGGGCTCATGCAATCCTCCTGCCTTAGCCTCCTGAGTAGCTGGGACTACAGGCACACACCACCATTCCCAGCTAATTTTTTGTTTGTAGAGATGGGGGTCTCCCTATGTTGCTCAGGCTCAAACTTCTGGCTTCAAGCAATCCTCCTGCCTTGACCTCACAAAATTCTTGCATTACAGATGTGAGCCACTGTGCCTGGCCAGCAACCTGCTCATCAGTAAAATTTATCTGTGTCGCCTCTCCACTCCACTGCAAGTTCTTCCTGAGCTCCTGCAAATACACTACTTGCACTCAGATTCTTGTCTTGATGTCTGAAGCCTAACCCAAACCAGCTGCTTCCTGGGTTAGTTAAATTGATTCCTCCTTGATGTCTTCCTTTAGGTCCTGTTCTTCAGACTCCAGGATAGACAGGAAGTCATTTTCACAGAGGAATTTGAAATATGCAAATGACATTCAAGTCCCAGCATAAGAACTACTGTAATTTCTGCCAACCTAATTATGCTCACACCCACAAAATGCCAGAAAAAGAGAAGCTGTCAAAACAAAGATAACAGAAACAAATGCAGCAAAGCAGTCAGCCCTGGCCAGAGTCACCAACTCCCAGGTGAATAAGACTCTGCTCTCAGGAGCTCTGATGTCCAAAGCAGAGAGAAATGGAGAAGTAAGGGTCCTCTTCCCTCCGAAACATCCTAACGACCTTCGCCCAGTGATGTTCCTACTCCTTCCCCATCTCCATAACAGCCTCTGCCCTACACTAAGCAGTAAGAGTCTTACAGGGAAATAATGGTATCCTGTCCAACTGTTGGGCAAGGCTAAAGACTTGTTTGTTTTGTTTTGAGACAGAGTTTTACTCTGTTGCCCAGGCTGGAGTACAGCGGTGTGATCTCAGCTTACTGCAACCTCTGTCTCCTGGGTTCCAGTGATTCTCCTGCCTCAGCCTACCAAGTAGCTGGGACTACAGGCTTGCACCACCATACCTGGCTAATTTTTGTATTTTTAGTAGAAACGGTGTTTCACTAAGTTGGCCAGGCTGGTCTCGAACTCCTGACCTCAACTCAAGTGATCCACCCACCTCGGTCTCCCAGAGTGCTAGGATTACAGGTATGAGCCACCGCACCTGGCTAAGACTCGTTCTTGATTCCTTTTTCTCACCACTCTCATCCAATTCATCAGCAGGATCCAATGGTGCCTCTAAAATACACCCCAAGGGATTCTGTGCCTCCCTTTCCAGCCTGACCACTTTGGTTGAAACCATACCCTGCACCAGGGTTACTGCACCAGCTTCTTAACTGGTCGTGTCTGTTTCAACCCTTGTTTCCCTAAAGGGGAGCTAAAGATCAATTTCCCTTGCCTGTGATGCGTGTAGCCCAACTGCACTGTAAGTCCCACTTCCACAATATCTGCTGCTTCTACTAGCCAACACACTCTTGGCAGGATTTAGCTTTCTGCAGAGGTGCAGAAAGTTCCCGGTACCTTAACCCCCACTTCATGAGGGTCAAGTTGGCCTATTTGTGGCAGCAATGCCCTGGTCTCCTCAGCAGGGGGTGTTTGTCCCCAGAGCCAGTCATATGCGCAGTAGCTCCCTGACAGTGGAGGAGGTGGCAGCTCTCTTGATGGCCAATTCTGCAGTGTCATTCAGTAAATTATTCCCAGAGCTCAGCCAGACTTTGATGCTGGTGAATCCCCATCAGAGTCTGATTCTCTAGTTTGTCCAGTGATTTTGCAAGCACCTAATTCACTATATAAATCCCTTTCTGCTTGCCCTAACTGGAAGAATTTGTTACCGATAGCCAACTCTGATGGTCACCACTGCTGTATCTAAAGGGGAATTACAAAGATCGCATGGGTGTATGTTTGGGAACATGTTTAATAAGCCCTTCAAAAGAGGAGATTAAAGTTATGTGTAATTACTCTCCCCATAACCATTGGAAAATATATCCAAGAACTTAAGTCCTTCCCAGGGGGTCTCCTTACATATCCCTGGTTCTTGCCCTTAGTTTCCAGCCTGAATGCAGCCGCCGCCTCCTCATCTTTGCTGGTGAATCCCCATGCACCTTCTGGAAATCCTGCCCCTACCCAGAGTGCCTGGTCTTACCCGGGGCTATTTCTCTTCCCCCAGGATTATGCCCAGTGGCTCCCATGTGGCATTCCACAAAAGCGTCTGCCACTCCAAGATTGTCCAAATAGTAGGGAGAAAGGAGCTGGAAGCATCGAAGTCCCACCAAGTGGTCCTGTGTGTGCTCATGTCCCTCCCAAGCTCTGCCCCCAGGAGGATTTGCAGAGATGCCTGTTCATGTTTAATTTTCCAGTCAGCTACTGTATCTCCCATAGACATCCATAAATTCTCAAAGACAATACCTACAAAGAAGAGATGAAATAGTTCTCCAGCTGCCTGATTTAGTTTCAAGCCCACTTATCCATGTTAGAAATCACAATTCTATGAAAGATTATGACAGTTCCTTTCCTTAATTCCTCATTTCCAAATTGAGCCCCCCCACCCCTTGAACCCATAGGCTAAAGAAAGGGTTTATTGCTAAGCCACACACTTGCTTATAGCTATTCCACAGCTGCACAAACCAGAAACACATTCCACAGTGACCTCTTTTAAGGAGTGGACTAAACTCCTGGCTAGGTACCTTGGAACCTCTGTCTTGTGGGTAAAAGGGGGATTTTAGCCTTTTAGTGATTACCATATTGAATATACAAGTCCAGGAATCTTAATTTATTTTTTAAATAACAATAATGTCTTTAGCAAAGATGTTGTAGCAGAAATGGCATGAAGTGCTCACTGGTTCTAATTGTTTCTAAGAAGACTCAAATCCCTATCCCTAAACCATCAGTGAAAACTTGCTGTGGCTTCCTAGGGACAGACAGGGAGGATGAGAGGATGAGCTGCTCATACCTTCAGGAAGGCAATGGGGAAGTTGGACTCTGTCTCTCCTCCTCACCGCGCCCCCCCGCCCCCTGCCGCCTCATGCAGGCATACACACACACACATACACACACACACACATACACACACACACACACACACACACCACTTTTTTTAAAAAAAAATTTATTTGATTTTAAGTTCCAGGATACAGGTGCAGGACGTACAGGTTTGTTATGTAGGTAAACGTGTGCCATGGTGGTTTGTTGCACTTATCAACCCATCACCTAGGTATTAAGCCCCACATGCATTAGCTATTTAAGCTGATGCTCTCTCTCCCCTCCAATCCCTTGGACAGGCCCCAGTGTGTGTTGTTCCCCTCCCTGTGTCCATGTGTTCTCATTGTTCAGCTCCCACTTATAAGTGAGAACATGTGCACACCACATCATTTTTTGGAAGCAGAGGTATCAAAGGCAAGAATTTGGCCACAAAGGTTTGTTCTGCTGGTGAAAGCAGCCTGAAAGGAGACTGGCAACTCATGCTGCTTGTTAATGATGAAATGTGTCTGTAGCATTTATCAAGACCCCATTGTGCTTTCACACCAGTCTCCCCAAAGTGGTGTATGACTGTGATAGAGAACAACAGTTGCCTCTCAATAACCATTCTTCCCTTTTTCCTTAGTAACAGAGCTCTTTCATTTCAGCACATTGCTGGCCAGAATAAAGGCTGCTTTCCTAGCCCCTCCCCACAACCCTTGTTCTAGAGTTTGCATTTGGCTCAATTCTGGCCAATGGATTATAAGCAGACATGTTGCTGGGACTTCTGGGAAATCTAAAAGGGGATTTAGTAGATATTTCCTCTTCCCTTTCTTTCCCTGCTGCCTGGAATGTAGATGTGATAACAAGCACTCCTGCAGCCACCTTGGACCACAAAATCAAAGGCCACACCCCAGAACCAAAAGCTGGAAGGAGCTTGGGCTTCTGATAATTTTGTAGCACCAAAATCACAGCACTCAACCTTGGGACTTCTTTTACATAAGACAGAAACAGACAGAGTCATCATGGCGGTGGCCGGGGCCCCGGATGGCATGGAGGAACCTGGCATGGATACGGAGGCCGGGATGTGTCCTGGATGTGTTAGAAAATCCCCATAGGTGTGTAGAAGATAAATAGAAATTCCAGGACCCTGAAGACTGCACCGGAGGCAATGACAAAAGGGTGTGGAAGTGAGAAGGCACCAGAAATAAACTTGGCCAACCTGGCTTTTTGCCAATGGCTAATCCTACCTGTGGCCAACATGGCTAGGATCATATAAGCTCACATTGCCAGCTTCACAGGCACCTTTTCTGACATGTACGTAGTAGGCTGTCCCACTGGGGAGAGACACCAATATGTTCAGAGGGTGTGTGCCTCAGCAACCCCATGGACTGCTGCCCACCTCACTAAAATAGCTGGAAGAAGACTCACCAGCTGCCCATCAGGAAGGGCATCTAAGGATGTCATTTCCCATGCCTAAGGCTGCAACAGCTGCTGCATGAGGTTCAAAGTTCTCAGAGCCTAGAGGCCACTGGGGGAGGTTTCTTCAGTGAAAACCAGTGGCAGAAGCAATGGGCATGTCCAAAGTGCTGCCATGCTGTCCTGCATGTCCAGCAGTTCAGTGTGTGGGCTCTGGACTCAGCTTGAATCTTGATTCCACTTCTTATCAGCTGTCAGACGCTGGGGCTATAACCTAAGTCCTAACTTCCTAGTATGAGGTAAGAGTGGAGCACACAATAACGAAAGGAAATATAATACAAGCTACCAATGGAGCTAAATTACAGAGGTAATTTTAAATTTTCTAGTAACCACATTTACAAAGTAAAACGAGGCCAGTTGCAGGGGCTCAAGCTTGTAATCCCATAGCTATGGGAGGCTGAGGTGAGAGGGGGTGGGGAGGGAGGATCACTTGAGGTCAGGAGTTCAAAACCAGCCTAAGCAATATGGCAAAAGCTTGTCTCTACAAGCCTTAAAAATTAGCCAGGCACACGCCTGTAGTCCCAGCTATTCAAGAGGCTGAGTGGGAGGATCACCTGAGCCCAGGAGGTCAAGGCTGCAGTGAGCCATGATCGCACCACTGCACTCCAGCCTAGGCAGAAAGTGAGACCCCATCTCAAAAGAAGAAATTATTATATAAAATAAAAAGTAAAAAGAAACAGGTGAATTTAGCTTAAATAATTTTAACACATTATATCTGAAATATCACTGCAACCAATATTATCACTGCAATCAATATTAAAAATTATTAGTGAGATATTTTACATTCTTTATTCTGTCTACTGTCTTCAAAATTATTGACGTATTTTATGCTCATAGCATATCTCAGCTCCAACTGGCCAAATTTCAAGTACTCAGCAACAACATGCAACTGGTGGCTACCATACTGGACAATAGGGGCAGATGCTGTCAATTCCCTTTACATGTACTGGCCACTAGCAGCTTCTTACTGTAATAACCTGTGGCTCTGCCTTGGCACTTCCTCTCAGCTGAACACACAGCAGACCGGAAGTGCTGAGGAAGAAATGCCCCAAGGAGCAGCCCTCAATCAATGAAGATTTGCAGTTGGCAGATTAACATCCTACTCCCTGACTCCTTAGATGGAGCAGGACTTCAATTAAATTTTAATTGAAATTAATTTGATGTGATTCAACTTGTCTCTTTTTTTTTTTTTTTTTTTTGAGATGGAGTCTCACTCTGTCACCCAGGCTGGAGTGCAGTGATGCGATCTCGGCTCACTGCAACCTCCACCTCCCGGGTTCAAGTGATTCTCCTGCCTCAGCCTCCCTAGTAGCTGGGACTATAGGCGCGCAACACCACGCCTGGCTAATTTTTGCGTTTTTAGTAGTAACGGGGTTTCACCATGTTGGCCAGGCTGGTCTCGAACTCCTGACCTCAAGTGATCTGTCCTCCTCAGCCTCCCAAAGTGCTGGGATTACCTACGTGAGCCACCATGCCCAGCCATCTTTCACTTTTGTTGCTTGTGCTTCTGATTCCCCGTCCAAGAAATCATTGTGAAATCCAGTGTCATGAAGCTTTCCCTCTATATATTCTCAGGGAAGTTGTACAGTTTCGGGTCTTACGCTTAAATCTTTAATCTATTTTGAGTTCATTTTTGTGTATAAGATCCAATTTCAGGCTGGGCGCGGTCGCTCATGCCTGTAATCCCAGCACTTTAGGAGGCCAAGGTGGTTGGATCACTTGAGGCCAGGAGTTTGAGACCCTCCTGGCCAAAATGGCAAAACCCCATCTCTACTAAAAATACGAAAATTAGCCAGGCGGGGTGGTGCATGCCTGTAATTCCAGCTGCTCGGGAGGCTGAGGCATAAGAATCACTTGAACCCGGGAGGTTGGAGATTGCAGCAAGGTGAGATCGTGCCACTGCACTCCAGCCTGGGCAACAGAACAAGACTCCATCTCAAAAAAAAAAAAAAAAAGTTTTATTATTTTGCATGTGGATAGCCAGTTTCCCCAACATCATTTGAAGAGACTATCCTTTCCCCGTTGTGTATTCTGGGTACTCTTTTTGAAGATCAGTTGACCATATGTGCATACGTGTGTGGGTTTATTTCTAGGCTATCTATTCTGTTCTATTTGTCTACATGTCTGTTTTTATTCCATCACACTGCTTTAATTACTGTAGCTTTGTAATATATTCATATTTTGAAATCAGGAAGTATGATGCCTCCAGCTTTGTTCTTCTTTCTCAAAATTGGCTTGGCTACTGGGGGTCTCCTGTGGTTCCATATGAATTTTAGGATTGTTTTTTTCTATTTCTGTTTTTAAAAAAATGCTATTGTGTTAGCCAGGTGTGGTGTCATGTGCATGTAGTCCCAGCTACTGGGGAGGCTGAGGTGAAAGGATTGCTTGAGCCCAGGAGTTCGAGGCTGCAGTGAGCTGGGATGGCACCACTGCGCTCCAGCCTGGGTGACACAGCAAGATCTTGTCTCAGTAAATTTAAAATAAATAAATAAAATCTGTATTTAAAAAAAAAAGTCTTTGTGATTTTGATAGGAATTGCACTGACTCTATAGATTGCTTTGGGTTGTATGGACATCTCAACAGTATTGTGTTCTAATCCATGAACACAAAATGTCTTTTCATTTATGAATGTATTCTTTAATTTGTTTCATTAATGTTTTGCCATTTTCAGTGAACAAGTCTTTTACCCCCTTGGTTTAGTTTATTCCTAAGTATTTTATTCTTCCTGATGCTACTGTAAATGAGATGGTTTTCTGGATTACCTTTCACATAGTTCATTGCTGATGCATAGAAATTCAACTGACTTTGTATATTGATCTTGTATCCTGCAACCTTGCTGAACTTGTTTATTAGTTCTAATAGCTGTTTAGTGGATTTCTTAGGGCTTTCTATATACAAGTTCATGTCATCTGCAAATACAAATGGGTTTACTTCTTCCTTTTATCTGGATGCCTTATGATTTTTTTTCTTCCCTGATTCCTCTAGTTAGAACCTTCAGTACAATGTTGAATAGAAGCAGTGAAAGTAGACATCCTTCTCTTGTTCCTAGTCTTAGAGCAAAAGCAGTCAGTCACCATTAAGAATGACATTTGCTGTGGCTTTTATATAAATATCCTTTATGAGGTTGAGGAAGTTCCCTTCTCTTTCCAGCGTGTTGAGTGTTCTTATCATTAAAGAGTACTGGATGTTGTCAAATGGTTTCCTGAATTTATTGAGAAATAAATGTCTTCTCAGGGGAAAACAGAATTTTAATCAGTGAGTCCTAGTAGGTGCAATAATTGTGGCATGGACAGGTTTGTATCCTGTGCCTTGGGTCGCTCCAGAAACACAGCCATTGGGTTTTCTCTATTGGGGGCCAGCCAGCTACGGCCCTAAACATTCTTGGAGTGACTTGCCATCAAGGGGGTGCTGCTCTGGAGCACAAGGCAAGTAGCTACCATCAATCCTTCTGAAATACATAGCTTAAAAAAAATCACACTCTGACTTTAAATTTGGCATCAGCACTCAGCCACATTATAATCACACCAGCCAGATTTTTAATTAAGGCCTCAGGCTCCAAATAATTTGGGTGACACATTGATAACAAAATAAGAAAGAGTTATTGCCAAATGACATTTGATTGATGGGCTTGGACCTGTAAAGAGGATTGTCTTGAGACCCTTAACAATATAGGTGACCAAGTTGCTAAATCTTTATAAGCCTCAATATCATAACCTATTAAATACGTAGAATAATATTTAGCTCATAAGGATGCTATGACGATGAAATGAAATGGTGCAAATAAAGAGACAGTCACAATACTTGGTCCAGGACAAGCTTTGATAAGTGTCATTAATAATTAACTATGAATAAGCCTTCCCACATAGTATTTCAATGATCCATTTTAAATGTCTCTCTTAATAACAAGGGCAAGGCATTATTTGTTTTTGTACATTATTTTTATGAATAAATGAAAGAACAATCCCAGCTAGTAAAGAAAGGAAAAGGAAGGGAGAGGAGGGGTGAGGAGGAGCACTTCTGAGCTCAGTGAATGACTAGGCTGAAGCTCCGTACTATGACTTTTCCATTTCCCTAAATGCCTTCCGGTTATGTTCTCAGAAGCCACCACCTCTCTCCTCTCCAAAGGACCCCAACAGAATCTTAATCATCACGGATTGGCAACTTCACAACCTTAGCACGCTGACAAACAAAAATCAGCTGTCAATGACACAGAAGGGGCCTGTTTGTCCCCCTCCCACCCCGTTCTCATTCTTCAACCACCAAACCACCTCTCTAAACAGAGGCCGATCTAGGCCAGGCAAGGGAGAAAGATCAGCTATTAGTTGGGGAGCCCTGCTCTCTGGGAACTCAGCAAATTAACAGCAGGGTGCCTGAGGGGTAGGTAGTCTACCACCTAGGGAGAGCAGAACAGGGAGGACAGCCAGCTTTTAAAACTCTGCTCTTAACAAAAAAAGAAAGAAAAAGAAAACAATCGGCTTTATTATGAACTTCATAAGGACAAGAACCAGGTTTTGCAATCACTCAAGGTATCTAATACAGTGGCCCTTTAGTCTAACTTATCAATTTTTTTCTTTTATAGTGAGCCTTTTTGTGTCGTGTTTAAGAAATCTTTGCCTACTCTGAGGTCATGAAGGTGGTCTCCTATGTTTTCTTCAAAAGCTTTATTGCTTTACCTTTCACATTTAGATGGATTTAAAAATCCATCTGGATTTTTGTTGTTGTTGTTGTTATGATGTGAGGTAATTTTTCACATGAATATACAATTGATCCAGCACATTTATTGAAATGACTGGTTGAGCACACTGGCTCATGCCTGTAATCCCAGCATTTTGGGAGGCCAAGGCAGGAGGATTGCTTGAGGCCAGGAATCTGAGACTAGCCTGGCCAACATAGCAAGACCCTATCTCTATATATTAAAATAACATTTTTTAGAAACCAGATATTTAACACCAGTGGTACAGTTTATTTAGAAAAGGCAGGAAACATGCTTGATTCTTTCCTTTCATTAACTAGTTTTATAAATAGAGTTGGTTTGCCCACATCCTCCAATACTGATAACATGAATTTAGGTATTATTATGAATTCATGTACTTAAATATAATCAATGTGTTTCCATCAACTGCAGTTATTACCCTTACTGATGTTCAAAATGTCGCATGTTTAGGGGCCTCTTCTTGCTGGCTCTGCCTCATTTTGACATGACCCTACTGTTTGCTTTTTATGGCTTCCTTGCTTTCCGGTATGTTTGCAGCAATAAATAATGGACAGATAGAAAGTCTTTGGTCAGATAACAATCCCTCAAGGTTGACTGATGGCTCTGTAGAGTTCAGTGTGAGCAGCTACTTGTGCAACAGCTATGTTCAGGGGCAGGGAGACCCAGACCCAAGAGTAACTCCCCCACCCAGAATGGGGCCACCTCGGGGGTGATACGAAAAAGCCAAGCGACCGGGCACGCTGGCTCATGCCTGTAATCCTAATATGTTGGGAAGCCGAGATGGGCAGATCACTTGAGGTCGGGGGTTCAAGACTGGCCTAGCCGACATGGCAAAACGCTGTCTCTACTAAAAATACGAAAATTAGCTGGGTGTGGTGGCAGTGCCTATAATCCCAACTACTCGTGAGGTTGAGGCACCACTTGAATCCAGGAGAAGGAGGTTGCAGTCAGCCAAGTTAGTGCCACTGCACTCCAGCCTGGGCGACAGAGTGAAACTCCGTCTCAAAAAAAAAAAAAAAAAAGGAAAAGGACAAGGCCAAGCACTCAGATCAGGAAGAAAAGGGGGTGCCAGTGGGAGGAGACACTGAAATAGTAACAGTAATATTTATGAAAACTCACTGTGTGCCAGAAGCTAGTCTAAGCTCTTTGAAAGTATTAACGTATTTAATCCTCACAATGATCCGGGGGTGAGTATAATCCCCGTATAGTATAAATGGTATTATCTCCTGTTTTACAGACAAGGAGACTGAAGCGCAGAAAGGTTAAATAACTTGCCCAAGGCCACACAGACACTAAGGGATGGAGTCAGGAATCGAACTCAGGCACTTCCCCAGCCCAAATGGAAAAGAAGACAAGCCATTCCTCCTTCATGGATTTGGTAAGGATGGCTGTGGAGGAGGTTCTAGCACCTGGACAATGCCATGAAACAGCCAGCATTCCAGTGTGAATTTCAGTTCGAGCTGGCCTGGGTGTGTTCAATGCAAGGTCAGCCATGGCTACCACTTCATTCCCCTCCCCTTCATTCTCAAGAACTTCCTTCCCTCTCTGTGCCCCTAGCCTCAATGTCCCGCCCTGCCTCTGCCTTCGCTGGAACATTTCTCTGCTTCTTCCCCGGCATCCCTGAGAAATTCACTTCTCGGCCAAGGTGGTAATATTACAAATAAAAGTTTAAAATAGTGCAAATAAAACTTTCTGTTGGATGATTACTAGATGCTAGGAGTAGACACGTGCTTTGCAAATTTTCTCAATTACCCTTATTTTATAGAGGGGGAAGCTGAGTTGTTAAGGGTTTTGTTCCAGATTACAAAGCTAGTGAATGCTGCGCTAGGATCCTCTGCGGATAAGGATGTCTCACTTCTAAGCCCTGCCTGTGCCTCACTCCTGAACCACTACTGCCCTCTGCTGGGCCCGTGACAGCACTGCCTCACTATGCTGCCTCACTATGCTACAGCAGCGGCCCCAGGCGTCTCTATCACAGGAAGGAAGGGGTGGCCAGGAAGAGTATTTCTTGTTCTCAAAGCTCCTGCAGAGCTCCTCAGATTGCACCAGTCAAAAACATATTATTAATATTCTTTGCTATTATGGACACTATTGGGGTAACTGGTGAAATCTGAATAAGGTTATATAACAGTAAAGGGGCATGTCTACGACTTACAAATAATTAAGAAAAAAAAGTGTGTGTGTGGAGTGAGAACATAAACAAATGTGCCAAAATGTTAACATTTGGAAAATTTGGGTGAAGGATGTAGGAAATTCTTTATACTATTCTTACAACTTTTCTGTAAGTCTAAAACTATTCAAAATACAAAGTTAAATAATTACAACTTCAGGAAGCCACCAACCCCACCTCCCCAGATTCAGGAGGTTCTCTAATAACTGACAGATTACCAGAGGGCTCCCTCCTGGCCCCGCTTCCTGATGAACACCATGGTCGACAGGGAATTTAGGGGCCCGTGAGGCTATGGCGGGGAAGAAGCTCACTCTTGGGCAGTGGCTACGGGTGTCTTCAGTGCCCACAGGATCCCATGAATGCCCCCTCTAACACATGCACTGGTGCACAACTACAGGCAGTGACTGGGGACCCCCAAAAAGGATAAGCTTGTGGGTGTCCAGAACTGGTCAGCATAGTGAAGGGAGTGGGAGGCATTTCTCGTGAGGAAGAGTGAAAAGAACAAGATGGAAAACTTGGGAAGAGAAGGCTGGGCAGCAAGGGGAAGGCCGGGAGGCACTTAAGAATCATTGTAGACATGTGTTATGCAAAAGAGGAATCAGATTCAGTCTATGAGGTGTAAGAAGACAGAAGGAGGCCGGGCGCGGTGGGTCAGGCCCGTAATCCCAGCACTATGGGAGGCCGTGGCAGGCGGATCACCTGAGGTCAGGAGTTCAAGATCAGCCTGGCCAACATGGTGAAACCTCATCTCTACTAAAAAATACAAAAATTAGCTGGGTGTGATGGCGGGCACCTGTAATCCCAACTACTCAGGAAGCTGAGGCAGGAGAATTGCTTGAACCTGGGAGGCAGAGGTTGCAGTGAGCTGAGATTGAGCCACTGCACTCCAGCCTGGGTAACAGAGCAAGACTCTGTCTCAAAAAAAAAAAAGCAGAAGACAGGAGTCCTGGGCAGAGGCACTGGGAGGCACACACCATTCTGCCCCATAGCTTGTGATGTAGAATAACAACATTGGATGGAACAGCAACATTACCTACCCCAGAAGGGTCACCTCCGGACATCCTGAGGCTCACCCTGGGGATGCTCCAGCACAGGGTGCTGACCAGTTATGATGGGTTTCTGAGAGGGGCTGGACTCACCAGAGGAAGTTTCAATCACTGTTTCTCAACCTCAGCTACACTTTGGAATAAGTCCAGGGAACTGCTTTTTTTTAACACTCATGCCTGCATCCCACCCCCAGAGACTCTTATCTAATTGGTCTGAGATACGGCCTGGGCACTGGTAGTTTTTTAGGTTCCTCAGGCGATTCTAATGTGCAGCCAAGTTTGAGAATCAATGGCTTCAAAGGCTCCACCTCTAAGGCTCCTGGAATCTACGAGAAATAGAGACCATGTGGGCAAGATCAGAGAGCCCATCTCAGCTGCAGGAATAACTTCAGTTGCCTCAGTCAAATCCACCATCGGTCAAATCTTTGCTGCAGGAATAACTTCAGTTGCCTTGGTCAAATCCAGATCAGAATTTACCCTGAACCTAGACTCAGTCTGATGGATGTGCTTTTTACCCTAAAAATGTGCTGAAGTTTGTTAAAATTGAGAAGTGATATTAACGGAAATGGCACAATGGTGTTTATTTCATTTGAGAACTCCCTAAGTTTTGGTTGATTTGGGAACTGGCAATGTCCTTTGGTAAATATTGGATGGCATGTAAGTGAGTACGCCATGGCCAGGCCATGAGTCCATCTCTGGGACTTCCCACCCCGACTGCCTGGCCTCTAAATAATCAAATAGAGAAGTTACTCTTGCTTTGTTTCCCTTCCTCTCCTTTCCCAGGAGACCAAAAGGTAAAGCTGCCCTTTCTTCTCAAGGGAAGAGCACTCAGGCCTCTAGAATTCTGGCCCCAGGAGAAAATTAATAGCTGCTTCTGCTGTGAAGTGGGAGTGGGGCCACCTGAAGGCAACTCTACCCAGGCCTTTCCCCAGGCCTGAAGGCTGGATTGTCTTATTGAAGGGAAGGGAGTAGCCCTAGCTAAAAAGTAGATCCTCAAGTCCAAAACGACGGAGGGGCTCATCTCCAGACCTTAGCTCCTCTCCGTCGATGACTTTATCCAGTCTTCCGGCTCCTGGTGTAGAATAACGCGCACACCCTCATCACTCTCAAATTTCTATTTTCATCTCGGACTACTCCCCAGGACTGGACATCCCTGTGTGGGTATCTCACAGGCATCTCAAACCGAGCGTGTCCAAACCCAAACTCCTGACTGTCCCTCTCTAATCCACCTCCCACCTGCACCTGTCCTCCCACAGCCGTCCACAGTTCAGAAATGGCAGCACCATCCTTCCGGCCGCCCAAGCCAACTTCACAGCCCTCCTTGACTCCTCTTCGTCCCTCTCCTCCATACCTAATCCTTCTGCAGATTCTGACAATCTGACCATTTCTCACCACCACCCCACTCCCATATCCCCTGCTGAGCCACGTGTGTGTGTGTGTGTGTGTGTGTGTGTGTGTGTGTGTGTGTGTCTGTCTCTCTCTCTCTCTTCTGGATCGCTGCTGTTGCCTCCTCTCTGATCACCCTGCTTTCACCCTTGGCCCGCTGTAGTCTGTTCTCAACATAGCAGCCCTTTGCAAACAAATACCACTTTAACACTCCTAGGCTCTGAACTCCCCAACAGCTTCTTATCTTGCTCAGACTAAAAGCCAATGGCCTTGGCCCTGTGTAATTCCCCTGGGTTTCCTGCCAGTGCTCCTCCCCACTTCCCTGCTCCATCCACCCTGCA
This sequence comes from Pan troglodytes, assembly GCF_028858775.2. NCBI lineage: Eukaryota > Metazoa > Chordata > Mammalia > Primates > Hominidae > Pan > Pan troglodytes. The sequence goes on along the minus strand of NC_072419.2, from coordinate 11,792,057 downwards.
GTTCCTCCATAGCACAGGTGCCTTTGCACTTCCCCAGATACCTGAACAGCTCCCTCCCCCACAGCCTCGAGGTGTGTCCATTTGCCCAAACACCACCTCTGCAGTGAGGCCTTCCCTGTTCACCCTATTTAAAATGACAACCTCTCCCTACCAGCATTCCCTCTTCCCTCCTTCTGGCTACATTTTTCTCCATCTAACATCCTTTCTCAGGTTTGTTGTTCTTCCCTAAAATGAGCTCCATGAAACAAGGACTTTCTGTTGCAGTGTCTGGACAAGGCCTACCCCAGAGCAGGCACTCCACAAGTGCTGGCTGAACACACAGCCTGCGGCGGCTCACGCCTGTAATCCCAGCACTTTGGGAGGCCAAGGCGGGTGGATCACCTGAGGTCAGGAGTTTGAGACCAGCCTGGCCAACATGGCAAAATCCTGTCTCTACTAAAAATACAAAAAAATTAGCGGGGTGTGGTGGCACATGCCTGTAATCCCAGCTACTTGGGAGGCTGAGGCAGGAGAATCACTTGAACCTGGCAGGCGAAGGTTGCAGTGAGCTGAGATCCAACCACTGAACTCCAGCCTGGGCAACAGAGGGAGACTCTGTCTCAAAAAAAAAAAAAAAAAAATTGTATTGCCTAGGTTTTCTTCTAGGGTTTCTATGGTTTTAGGTCTAACATTTAAGTCTTTAATCCATCTTGAATTAATTTTTGTATAAGGTGTAAGGAGGTGATCCAGTTTCAGCTTTCTACATATGGCTAGCCAGTTTTCCCAGCACCATTTATTAAATAGGGAATCCGTTCCCCATTGCTTGTTTTTCTCAGGTTTGTCAAAGATCAGATAGTTGCAGATATGCAGCATTATTTCTGAGGGCTCTGTTCTGTTCCATTGGTCTATATCTCTGTTTTGGTACCAGTACCATGCTGTTTTGGTTACTGTAGCCTTGTAGTATAGTTTGAAGTCAGGTAGCATGATGCCTCCGGCTTTGTTCTTTTGGCTTAGGATTCACTTGGCAATGCGGGCTTTTTGGTTCCATATGAACTTCAAAGTAGTTTTTTCCAATTCTGTGAAGAAAGTCATTGGTAGCTTGATGGGGATGGCATTGAATCTATAAATTACCTTGGGCAGTATGGCCATTTTCACAATATTGATTCTTCCTACCCATGAGCACGGAATGTTCTTCCATTTGTTTGTATCCTCTTTAATTTCATTGAACAGTGGTTTGTAGTTCTCTTTGAAGAGGTCCTTCACGTCCCTTGTAAGTTGGATTCCTAGGTATTTTATTCTCTTTGAAGCAATTGTGAATGGGAGTTCAGTCATGATTTGGCTGTTTGTCTGTTATTGGTGTATAAGAATGCTTGTGATTTTTGCACATTGATTTTGTATCCTGAGACTTTGCTGAAGTTGCCTATCAGCTTAAGGAGATTTTGGGCTGAGACGATGGGGTTTTCTAGATACACAATCATGTCATCTGAAAAGAGGGACAATTTGACTTCCTCTTTTCCCAATTGAATACCCTTTCTTTCTTTCTCCTGCCTGATTGCCCTGGCCAGAACTTCCAACACTATGTTGAATAGGAGTGGTGAGAGAGGGCATCCCTGTCTTGTGCCAGTTTTCAAAGAGAATGCTTCCAGTTTTTGCCCATTCAGTATGATATTGGCTGTGGGTTTGTCATAGATAGCTCTTATTATTTTGAGGTACGTCCCATCAATACCTAATTTATTGAGCGTTTTTAGCATGAAGCATTGTTGAATTTTGTCAAAGGCCTTTTCTGCATCTATTGAGATAATCATATGGTTTTTTTCGTTGGTTCTGTTTATATACTGGATTACATTTATTGATTTGCGTATGTTGAATGAGCCTTGCATCCCAGGGATGAAGCCCACTTGATCACGGTGGATAAGCTTTTTGATGTGGTGCTGGATTCGGTTTGCCAGTATTTTATTGAGGATTTTTGCATCAATGTTCATCAGGGATATTGGTCTAAAATTCTCTTTTTTTGTTGTGTCTAATCTAGGCAATACCATTCAGGACATAGGCACGGGTAAGGACTTCATGTCTAAAACACCAAAAGCAATGGCAACAAAAGCCAAAATTGACAAATAGGATCTAATTAAACTAAAGAGCTTCTGTACAGCAAAATAAACTACCATCAGAGTGAACAGGCAATCTACAGAATAGGAGAAAATTTTTGCAATCTACTCATCTGACAAAGGGCTAATATCCAGAATCTACAATGAACTCAAACAAATTTACAAGAAAAAAAACAAACAACCCCATCAAAAAGTGGGCGAAGGATATGAACAGACACTTCTCAAAAGAAGACATTTATGCAGCCAAAAGACACATGAAAAAATGCTCATTATCACTGGCCATCAGAGAAATGCAAATCAAAACCACAGTGAGATACCATCTCACACCAGTTAGAATGGCGATCATTAAAATGTCAGGAAACAACAGATCCTGGAGAGGATGTGGAGAAATAGGAACACTTTTACACTGTTGGTGGGAATGTAACTAGTTCAACCATTGTGGAAGTCAGTGTGGCAATTCCTCAGGGATCTAGAACTAGAAATACCATTTGACCCAGCCATCCCATTACTGGGTATATATCCAAAGGATTATAAAACATGCTGCTATAAAGACACATGCACACGTATGTTTATTGCGGCACTATTCACAATAGCAAAGACTTGGAACCAACCCAAATGTCCAACAGTGATAGACTGGATTAAGAAAATGTGGCACATATACACCATGGAATACCATGCAGCCATTAAAAAGGATGAGTTCATGTCCTTTGTAGGGACATGGATGAAGCTGGAAACCATCATTCTCAGCAAACTATCGCAAGGACAAAAAACCAAATGCCGCATGTTCTCACTCAGGTGAGAATTGAACAATGAGAACACTTGGACACAGGAAGGGGAACATCACACACCGGGGCCTGTTGTGGGGTGGGGGAGGGGGGAGGGAAAGCATTAGGAGATATACCTAATGTTAAATGATGAGTTAATGGGTGCAGCACACCAACATGGCACATGTATACATATGTAACAAACCTGCACGTTGTGCACATGTACCTTAAAGTATAATAATAAAAAAAAAGAAAGGAGAGAGAAGAAAAAAGAAATCATCAAGACCAGTGTGCGGGGGGCTCTGGATATGGAAGGATGCCAGATGCAGGCAACTGCACAGGTGCTCTGACGCCACTGGCCTAGGGCCTCCTATGGATTTCACAGGGCTGGACAACAGAGCCTTCAGCAGATGGAGTTGAGCCCAGGGACCCTCACCACTTCAGCAACATGTGAGCCCTCGGCTCCTGGTGCAACAAAAGGGAGCAAAGCAGCCAGGGAAAACGACTCATGTTGGTTTTCCCATCAGTCTTGGAAACTGGTGGCTTGCAGTCAGATTTTGTGGGGTTTAGGAAAGTAAGTGAATGCAGTGGGTTTTTCTGCATCTTGAATGTTGGCGAGCAATTCATTGAGGAAATTCCAATGGTAGTAGCTTTCCTATGGGTGAAAATGGCAGAGGCCCCTGTCCAAAAGGTAATCAATCTAGAGGTCCCACTGGCCTCAGACATTTGCCCTGGTAAGGCTGGCCTGCTGGCTCCCAGGAGTTCAGACCCTTCTGTCCTGGGGCAGGAGACACACAGTGAGGAGACAACATAAGGCCTCCCCAAGGAAGTGCTGTTGACGGTGAGAACTGCTAGGAAAAGAGGAGTTAGGCAGGCTGATGAAGAGCTGGGAAAGGAAAAAAACTGGGCAGAGGAAACAGCACACGCCAGGGCCCGGGACAGGCGCACACCTGGAACAAGGAAGGACAAGCGGCAGCTGTGGCTGTGAAGGCAGGGCCCGAATGCGTGGGTCAGGCACTGGCCAGCTCACAGATGGCCCCAGAAGCCTTGTTACCAAGTCTGAACTTTAACCTCAAGACCCAAAGCGTTCCAAGCAGAGAGCTCATCCCAGCTATCATGCAAGAAATGGATTAGAGGTGGCCAGGCTGTAGGGAGAGGGCTAGAGGCTGCCTTAGAAATCCTGGCAGGAGATGGGGCCTGGCCCAGAAGGCTGGCAGTAAGGATGATTCCGAGGATGTTTGGAAGGCAGAACGGGCAGGCTTGGGTGACTGATGAGATCACTCCAGCTACTGGCTTGTGTGACAGAACACATGGGTAGTTAGAGAACACAGGACTCAGGACATGGGTCATAGGTTTGGGTTTTATCATGCAAAGTCTGTGTGAGAGGCCTCACAGGCAGCTGGAAATGCAGGCCCACTTGGGCTAGAGACATGGACTTGGGAAGTGTTGAAATGAGGGTGGTGATCAGGATCCTGGGAGGGGGTGGGAACACCTAGAGGGGAGAATTCAGTGGGCGAAAGAGAGCCTCAGGCAGAATGCCACCACACAAGGGATGGCCCAGAAAAGAGACACCCAGAAAGAAGACCGAGGAGGAGCAACCAAGGGCAGGAGGAAAGCCGGGGGGGCAGGTTGCCAAGGCCAAGGACAGAGGGAGTCTCTAGAAGCAAGCGGTGGTCAGCAGCATCCTGGGAAGTAATGCTGGCTCCACATAAGCAACCAAACGTCCACACCCCTGGCCTTCCGCCACCCCCACCATCAAAAACCACACATGATCTAGAATTTAATATATGTTTATTTGTGTAGTAGGAACATTCAGGTATATAAATAAGGTAAATGCTTTCCAACGTACAGTATATCATGTTCTTACATTGCGTGGAAAAAGAACCTACATGTATTGTTCAACATGGATCACGAGTGCACAGAGAGAGAGATCAGCTGCATTTAGTGAAACGCCAAGTTGGGAAAACGGCACAGCAGTAGCGCACAGGCACACAGCTATCTGGGGAGGCTGTGGGGACTGTCACGTGGACTCTACACACCGAGAACTGCTTCAAGGTCACCTGTGTCTGAGTGTGGGTAAAGTGAATATCAACACCCAGGCTATCAGGGTGAGACAACTTAATTCCATCGTGTCCATCCACTTTACAAAGGGGCGGAGGGCACCATGGAGAAACTGACCAGAAATGCTCTGCCCTGTCACAGAGGAGACAGAGCCAGGGCAGACACAGGGCTGACCTCTGGGAGGCACAGACACTGGCAGTGATGGGTCCCATGGGATGCCTGGCACTCCCAGCACAGACAGCTCCCCAAAGCAGGTGGGGAGGCCCTTTCTGTGTTTGGGAACTTTTTAGTGAAACAAATCCTCAGAATCGAATTAAGAAGGATGTCCACAGCTCGATCAAAAAAAAAAAAAACAAAAAAAAAAAACACCAAGGTTCCCAAGATCCTTCAACAGAGGGGCTTCCCATCTGATCTTACCCTCCTGTTTCAGAAGGTATTCAACATCAATAAAAATTAAAATATATTATCAGTATCAACTCTAGAAGATAACCCAGTATCAAATCTCCCTAGACGGGTTCTCTGAGCCCAGATTTCTGGTCCCCAACTCATATGACATCCAGGGCCAGCGAGCGTTCAGCTGGCATCTGTTAGAGTCTGCCCTCCACTGTGAGACTCCTGGCCCCTCAGTGGCCCTGGTATTCCTCCTGCTGCTGCCCCTAGGAGTCCTCCAGCTGGATAACAATAAACCAAACCGCTGTCTCCTAATCCCTGACTTGTTCTCCTGACTCCTAGTCCTTTGGTTTCATCGGCCCCTGATGTCTGTTCAACTCTTCCCCTTTGTAATCAGCCCCTAGCACCCAGTCAGCATGACGTAAGACAGTAAAACAGTTTACTAAAGGCCAGAGCCCTGTACACGGAGGATTTAAAAGAAACAGCACCCAAAGGACACTCATGAAAACATGTATGCACATTCTGCCTGCTAGAAAACATTCTCAACCTCTTTTCTACTCTGCTGTTCCTTTAAGAAAAGCCAGCATAAGCAGTACAAGAACCTTGCGCAGGTGGCAAAAAAAGGCATCCAAACTGCGAGGACAGAGGTGGCTATGTGGATGATTATCGGCAAACAGAGTTTCACTAGAGACAAAATCACCAGGTGGCTAACCCTTCTGAGTGCTTTATGCAGGCAAGGTCCTCTGGGGGCTGCAAAAGGCTAGGCCCTGCCCAATGCCCGGGAGACCACTGCAAGGGCATTCTCTGCTTGATTTCCAGAGGGCCCTTACCACACCCCCCTACCCGGCCGCGCAGTGGACGCTTTCTATGGATACAAGGCTGCCTAGGTCTATTCAACAACACAATGAGGGAGGAAGCACCAGGCAAGGCAAACACAAACCCAGAAGGACAGGAGGGCTCGGGGGCAAGCCTGGGATTGGCCTGTCACAGCAGCTGCTTCCTAGAAACCCCCACAACCATCTTCTCCTGGTTCATGGCATTATCATTACTTCAGCAATTCAATGAAACAGAGGGACCATTATTTCCATACTATTAATAGCAATGTGGTGTTGGGTCCCACTAATACCCAGGAAATAATCCACAGTCAAACCAGTAGTTCAGTTATTATTCAACTGACCTAGGAATTTCATGGATCCTGTTAGCCAACACCATTCCTTCAAAGTGAGGCAGCCTCCCCTTACACACACGTGCCCCAACTCCCCACCCCCATTCAGAAAACTAAGTTCAAGAAACTCTTTTCATTAAGTCCTGTGCCTGTTCTCCCTTCATTCATGAGTCACCCAATTGAGTCTTTGCTAACCTAGAATCTGGCAGAAATACCTCACATCATGTGTCCTCAATGGGTCACCCACTTCTACCCGGTTACTACTTTTAGAAGGAAACATGAAGCTCCAGATTGGCTGCGTCATAAGGATGTGGGCAGAACTTCTAGGCTTTTAGTCTACATAATCCCCTACAAAGCAGGTTTCTGTTGTCCCCATTCTTCTCTTCTTGGCCCCTGAGGACATCCACCCATACAGGGAACTGCTGCAGGCTCCTGAGCTATGTGCACAGAAGACAGCCCTTGGCCAGAGTGGGAAGTGGGGTCCAGAGCGAGTCACAGACAGGCCCTCCCTGCCCAGAGTGGAGGTACCACCAGACAGGAGGAGATGGCCTTCCCACAAGCAGTCCAGACTGTGGGCAGAGGAGGTGAGCTGGATTCTCAGGCCAGCCATTCTCACTAAGAACAGAACCTTCTGCACACCCCCATGTCCTCCTGCCTCGTTAGAGTGGCCTCCTAAATGGTGTGTGAAGCACCAAGATGCTGTAGGGGATGTTAGGGTTGGCGTGCTTCTCTCGGAGGGACCCAGACTGTGTGCAGGGTGGTGGCAGTGTGGTGGCAGTGTGGTGGCTGACAATCCCATCTCTGGCATTGCACCAACAGAGGTCAAACTACCAGCTGAGCTCAACAAAAGTAACTACCATTTATTGAGTGCTTACTATGTGCCAGGCTTGGTACTAAATGCTTACATGCATTACCTCGTTATATCCTCACAACCACCCCAGGAAGAAGGTACTATTATCAGACCCAACTGCCTTCAAGGTAGAAGCTTAGAGCAGCCTAGAAACCTGCCCGCACCTAGGGTGATTTGATCCCAAAGTCTGTCTTAACCACTGCTCTCGGCCTCAGTCACACTGCCTCAGTTTCCTCATCTATAAAATGGAGATAACAATACCTAATCAAAGGTTGTTTTCTGGATTAAAAGGGATAACATATGTAAACCCTTAGCACTATGCCTGGCACATATTAAGCACTATACTATTGCAATCCTTATTAATAAACACACTGATATCTCATTGGCTCAAGAATAAAAAGAGAAGGCGCCTCAGTAGGTAGGCATTTGATGGGAAAAGGAAGGGGAGGGTTGGGGAGGAGACAGGGTCTTTAAACAGCCAACAAATTTGAAACCCACTGGACAAAAAACCCTGGACTTCACAAACTCTGCCCCTCTATTCTCATAAATCATCCGCATGTCCTCAAAATCCCAACACTTCAGCATCCAAAGGATACCTCCTAAACTGCACTCAAAGTGCGTTGGGAAACATGGTCCCCATACAAACAGGTGACAGCCTTAATCAAGAGACAGCCCCAGATGAGAACAGCCTCCATCCACCTGAGAGGCCAGGTAAGGCCACTGCTGGTCAACCTGAAAGGGAAGGGCGCATTCAGATGGCAACAGCAGCCAGGACTCTTCTGAGAATAGGGCCCACCTTCTGCAGGGATGTGGATAAGGACAGTCCAGGCCCAAGAGAAGGTGGGCCAGGCAGAGCCCTGAGATAAGAATCCTTCGTGACCACTGGGTTTAAACCCTAGCACCCCATGCAGGTTGTGGCACAAGGCCCCCACCCAACAAGAGAAACTGAGTCAGGAAGTGAGAGCTGTTCATCTCTTTAAAAACTGGAAGCTGGGCAACTGCGTGGAGGGTGATCAAGGGAAAAGGAAGTTTGTTTTGACCAAGTCAGGGAAGAATACGGGGCTCTGCCCGAGTATTAGCCATCATCTTCAGGAGGCCAGAGTTTGTTCCACCTGCTCTTTGGAGTCCAGTGTTCCAAAGCACTAGTGAGAGTCCATCCGCGGCTTACTGTCTTGCAATGTGTCCATAAAAGCCACCTGGACATCCTCCCCACCCTGACCTCAGAAGAACAGAAACCTGTTCAAGTGAAATTGTCCTCCCGACTCCACCCTTTTCTTAGCACATAATCACAGTGTGCAAGAAAGGTGGGCCCAGATATGTTACTCTGGAAGACAAAAGACAATAGTGCCTAAGATATTACTAAAACAGGGAAAGGCTTCAGCAGTGACATACCACATTTAGTAGGGTGATGAAAATCTACCCCCGTGGACATGCATCTAGGGCTGGCTTTGTAACTAACAAGGCCCCTGCTTCACAGTTTTCTGAGCAAGGACACTCTGTCTCAAGTCACTTATACTCTCCCACTACCCGACTCTGTCAATAGCGGAGATGAACCTGAGCTTTGGGAAACATGGTCCCCATACAAACAGGTGACAAGGGCTGAGCCAAGGGCTCACTGACAGTGTGAAGATCTCAACTCAAAGATCCATTCAAATAAGGCTCCAGTCAACTCAGCAACTAGCTCAGACCAAATCACAAGGTCTGTGTAGTCTCCCTTAAAACATATTTTTGGGATTTTCTTGCATAATATAGGTCAAGTTACAGTGGAAAAAAATTCTATAAAAATGGATTCAAAGTCCATCTGTGTAAAGTCAAAAGTTATATCCTCCCCAATGAAAGAGATTAGTTTCAAAGGATGTGAAACTAGTTCTCATACATTATAGGGCTGTACAATACTAAGAGTAATTACATTTTAAATGCAAAATACTGTAGCTACTAAAAGGCCCAGAATATGAAACAAGTTGCCTAAGAGGGTTTCCCTTTCAGGAGTAAAACATAAATGGAACCTTTTTGAATACTAAAAGCAGTCAAGAGGGCAGCATGCGCACACACAAAAGGCAAAGACTCGGTACTCTGTGAGCGGTCATGAGCAGAGCTCCCAGGGGCTGGGGGGTGCCCATCAGCCCTGGTTTCTATGACCCCCTTGTTCCACCAGGCAGGAGCCAACAGCAATTTAAGCTCCAACCTGGCTCAGGCCAGGGCTCCTGAGCTAGAGGGAAGGAAAGCTGCAACACCTCGGTGTACTCACACGACGTTCACAAAAGCAAGCAGAGCTGGGGGACCCTCCAGGTGTCCTGTGGGTAAAGTGCAGGATGGAGTGAGTCCTGACTCCACCACGCTATCCTGGGGAAGCTCCCTGCCTGGTAAGGTGCTCATGACTCTCACCCGAGGTAAGAAGGCTGTTGTGAGAATGTAGGGATACAAGTTGGAAAGCAAAGCAAAAGTCTCTGAATCAGGACTATGCAGTATTCATGAATACATAAACAAATGAGAAGCGTAAAACCATGCATGGAAGTGATAAACAGGGAATTCACGACAAGGGAGGGCACACAGTTGCAGTCACATTTTATTTCTGACCAATAAAAAAAAATGGGTCTAAAGCAAGTGATGCCATTCATGAAGATTTGAATGTACACACGTAAAAATGGTTTCTTGAATCTTGTCTGTGAATAGGAAAGAGAAACATTGTGCTATATGGACACAAGGTGGCAGTGCTCTCCTAGCTACCTGACAAAAAATCCTCATCTCCAGAAAGCATGCAGGAGAAATCAGAAAATAAAACACAAGCTGACCCTCTGGCCTGCCTGCTAGCAGCTCTAGTGTGCACTCAGCTTCAGCTTCCTAGGACCCCCCTTCCCCACCCCACCCCCACCAAGTGACCACTTCCACAAAGGAACATGAGCCTTGCCCAGTATGCTCGGCTCCCTGATCCCAAAGGCGGCCCTATTCAAGAGCAGGTCTCTGCAGCCAGGCCCCAGCTGAGATTCCCTCCTCTCAAGAAGCCCACCATATGCCCACAATGGGACAAAAGAGACAAATGAGGAGCCCTTTCGGTATCTAGTTTGGTGATCCAGGTTCATTCTTCAATCTGAAAACTACAGTTTCATTATTGATCACCTTTACTGTTCGGGTGTGCTGCTGAGATACCTACTCACCTTAAGGATAAGCATGTAAGGGCCTGAAAACACTTCCTGTTTGGGGGGTGCCCAGGACCTCACTCAATGAGCCTCTACCGGCATGAACTTGCTCAGCCAGAATTACAGAAGAGTGGAATTGGGAGTAGCTCCGAAAAAGAGGCCCTGGAGAGTGATGCATCCTGCCAGTGACACAGCCAATACTGAAATGAAACCCCTTGCAATAATATGTTTTGTTTTTAAGGGGCCTTGGACCTGAATAAGAAAAGCCACGAGGCTGAAATGGAAATAAAAGTTCAGCGGAAAGAAGCCGCTTCAGCCCCACACACATATGGGAAGTCACTCAAGGATGTGTGAGCTGAAACATCCCGAGGGCTCCATCCTCTGCTGGACACTCTAGAGACCTGGGCTGACTGTGCACTTTCAGGGAGGCAGTGAGGCCAATTTACAAACAAAAACACCACAAACCAGCACTAGACCAAGGTGCAGAAGCAAATCATTACACCCTCGTTGGCAATGAAAACAGCCACGGCACGGAATAGTTTGATATATTTGGGCGCCAAGTTCTCTCTCCCGCACTCCATCACTTGTTGGCCTGACAAAGAACTAATCTGTCTTCCCAAAGTCAATCTCACCCCTGAAATTAGGGAGGGGAAAAAAATCACAGTTTAAGCAAACAACAACAACAAAAGGTCCCCCAGTACAATACAAACTACATTTAAACTGGTCACATTATATAAAAAGTGTGCATTTAATCTTCAAAATAGTCAAGCCTCTAATCAGGTTAGGTTTTCCATAGTTTTAAGCAGGACTTTGTGGTTTTAGTGAAGAAGTCATGGTGCAATTGAAATCACTGTAAGAAATAAGTGACTTTTAAAACAAACACAGACACACACACTCCTCTTAAGAGTAATATATACACAACACAGCAGCTACATGGGTGTTCAGGCAAAGGGTGCATGAACGAGAAGCCCTCTGCTCCCTGTCGGATGAGAAAGTCCCCAGAAAGAATTCAGCAGCAGCAAGTCTACGGCACAAACATAGATGGCATTGTCCCTGAAAACACACAGTTAGGTGGACCTACAGGAGACATTGGAGCCTAGACATGTGGGAAAGGGCTCAGTTACAGTACATTCTACTGCATACACTTGAAATATTACAGTGTGTTTTTTCTCCAGACTATTATAAATAATTTTTCGTGCTTTCTGAAAAAAATAAAAACTGAAACTTTCAGTCTGCGATGAAGGTGAACCCATCTTATAAAGCAGAGCTTACTTACATTCTGCAGGATTTTGGTGTGGATGCCTAGAAGGCTTACCTGGTTAGTAAGCCTCCATTCCTCCGACCTACAGAAGGCAACCCTTCTGCAGCTCCAAGCAGGGATTTCTAGAAAAGACCAGGTGTACAAAACATCTAAGCTGTGCCTCCCACCACAGGTGGGGAAGTCCCCTGATTTGGTCAGACACAGATGAATGTCTGTGTCTGACTGAGCCCAGAAACAGTTCAATTGATGGGGGCTGGAACCACCAAGAAAACACTCCTGACCTGGGCAACACTGTCTTCCAGATTATTAATACTTTTGTTTTAAAAAAATCCAAATGGTTTTACAACCCGTGACTTCTTTCCAACTCAAAGCTGTAGTTTACTTACAACACAAATTCTAAACACATAGACTGTATATACAGATTTTTTGAACCCACAAATAAAAAATACCCTCCCAAAAAAAAAAAAAAAAAAAAGACAGTGAGTTGAAGCCTCGTCATTGTCTAAGTCACACCAGCTGGGCTTGCCTTGGAGACCTGCCCCTGCTCAGTTCTGTTCCTGTTCTCCTGGCCCTGGGTGGCCCCTACTTGTCCTCTGTGGTGGATGTCAGCATCCCCTTGTCGATCAGATGAGACCGCAGCGTGTTGAAGATGTGGAGCTGCTGATCTGGCCGTAAAGTCAGGAACTGCTGAATCAGTTTGCTTGGGTTAGGGCCTCTGGAACAGAATGTGAAGAAACAGCACTGAGCTAGGGCCCGGAAGCTTCCAGGGCCTGATTATCTGAGTGGCTGCTCTGATCTCTGGATCAGAGAGTTATCTATTAACAGATGACAGGAGGCCTCAGAAAATCTGTAAGCAGCAACAACTGAAAACTGCATTATTTGGGATGCTTTTCACTGGAACTTAGATGCTGCTAAAATTCTAGAATTGCACCGTACTTAAAAATCCACCAACTTGGTTCAGATGGAAAGGTACTATACCTGATAAAACTGGCGATGTATACATTGACAAAGGTGGCCATCAGATACTGGCAGTCAAAGCGATCCATGATGCCTCCATGGCCAGGAATGGTATTGGCAAAATCCTGTTAGAGGCAGGGGAAGGATGGATGAACTTGGGCTCAGCCACTGACCAATCCCAGCCTAATGGTCCCACCCCAATGTCAGGCTTCTGTCCTGAGTAGCTGAGGGCAATAAGAAGGTGGGAAGTATTAAATCTAATGGTGAGGCTATATTAGGACACAATTTTATTGCATTACAAAATGTTCTTATTTCATTTACTTAATAAAGACAGGAGTCTTGCTATGTTGCTCAGGCTACTTTCTAACTCCGAGCCTCAAGTGATCCTCCCGCCTTGGCCTCTTGAAGTGCTGGGGTTACAGACATGAGCCACTGCCTGGCCCAAAATGTTCTTTTGAAGAAAGATATATTTAAAAAATAAACTGAAAAACAACGATTGCATTTTCCTGAAAATATTGTTATTAATTAACTCACCTAAATTCAGTGCATGGGTCAAGATCACACATTAAATGCCAGGGTGTACAGCCTAGTATTTTGGAGGGGGCAGGGAAGGGGGAGAAAGGCAGAAGATGGGTGAGGGAGTGAGATGAGAGGAACGTAAGACGGTTTTCCTACTTTGATTTTAAAGGCTCGTTTGAATCCACTTGCGAAGAATCCTCCAAAGGGGCCAATGAGCGAGGCAAAGGTGGAGAGAGCGATGCTGTGAATCTGGAAGGGGTACATCCGGACCGTTTTCTGAGAAGAGTAAATGAAGTAAAAGTTTAGGTGCATACATGCCCAGTGTTACGGTTTGAGTTGTCAACTCATGTTGAAATTTGATCCTCATTGTGGCCTCACTGGGAGGTGATGCCTAGTGGGAGGTGTTTGGGTCACAGGGGCAAATCCCTCATGAATGGCTTGGTGCCTTTCTCCTAGTAGTGAGTTCTGTCAAGAGACTAGATTAGCACTGGCATCCCGAGGGAATGGGTTGTTATGAAGTGATGAAGCCCCTGGTTTTGCCTCTTTGCATGTGTCTGCTTCCACCTTTGACCTTCTCCGCCATGTTACAATGCAGCATAAAAAGCCCTCACCAGAAGCCAGGCAGCAGCCAATGCCACACTTCTCACACTTCTCAGCCTGCAGAAACAAGCTAAGTAAACCTCTTTTCTTTGTAAATTACCCAGCCCCAAGTGTTCTGTTATATCAACACTAGACAGACCAAGACATCCAACCTCGTAACTCTTTATGAAACTAATTATATATATGTAGGTTTTAAATCAATAAAAGGAGTGAATTTTTCCCATTTTGTAAATTTCTAATATCTAAGTTAATGGAAAACATTAAAATATTCTGCATTCAATCTGTTGCAACATGCTGTTTTGGTGGAAGTATATAAAGAAAATCCAGCCATACGCAGATACATAGTTGAAAAGAGTATTTTAGTCGTAGCCTCAGATGGTTTTGGGTATTCTCTGACACTACACCAGAGCTTGACAAGTAGTCATTTCTTGAATATTAGGTGTGATATGGAATCTAGAATTCTATCAATGGACTTTGTTCTCTCTTACATTAAAATCCATTGGTCTATCTTATACTTGAATGGATCTTTTACCCATGCATGACTATATAACACCATGCATCAGCCATTTAGAAAATAATGGTTCACTGAGTTATGTAAATCTTCCAAATGTAGACACATTTCATTATACCGTGTCAAATATGTTTGTGTTTTTTCTCATGTGATCAACACACACACACACACACACACGTACGTTAAGAATCATCACAGACCTCATCAGAAAAGGCTTTTAAGTATTAGGAAGCTGTCAAGTTCACACTGGCAGGTTAAGCTTTCCAAAATTCTAATTTTCATTTGAAAGCCAAATTTTATCCTTGGTAACAATTACTGTCAGTCATTTTTCTTTTTTTTCTTTTTTCTTTTTTTTTTTTTTGAGACAGTCTCACTCTGTCACCCAGGCTGGAGTGCAGTGGTGCGATCTTGGCTCACTGCATCCTCCGCCTCCTGGGTTCAAGCAACTCAACCTCCTGAGTAGCTGGTAGCTGGGATTACAGGCACATGCCACCACCCCCAGCTAATTTTTTTGTATTTTTAGTAGAGACGGGGTTTCGCCATGTTACCCAGGCTGGTCTGGAACTCCTGACCTCAAGAGATCCGCCTGTCTCGGCCTTCCAAAGTGCTGGGATTTCAGGTGTGAGCCACTGTGCCTAGCCTCAGTTGTTTTCTTTAAAGTGATAGGCTCACTTCATCCTTTTCAAGAAAAATGTCTGCCAAATACCCAAGTCTGAAAAATTATAATTTGTTGGTTCTTTCCAAGTAAAATTTACTTTCTTTTCTAGAAAAAAGCAGCTAATTCAGCTCACAACTCAAACAACTGCACACATGCTTTCCCTTTAGGCAAGCACTGTACTACAGTACTTAGCAGAAATGTTTTACACATACTTTCCATTTCAGTAGAGAGTATTAAAAAGGTGTGTGTACAAAGGTCAAGATTTAACAAAATTAGTAACTTTACTATTTCATAGACATTCATTAGAAGAACTGGCCTGTTTGTACTGTGAGTGTGTGGCATGAGGAACCCACTGTCTTAATGCAGTTTTAACCACTGCTGCTTTTGCGCTGTTATCACAGCAAATGTCAACACATTGAAAAAGGAAAACAATGTCATAGTCTAATTATGAAACAGTTGTGACCTCACAGACCCCCCACCCTACCCCCGCAACTAAAAGGATCCCAGGGCCCTCCAGGGATCCACAGAACACACTTTGAAAACCACTGGTCTAAACAATCTGATGTTGGGGGAAAGGTGTCCTGCCCATACCCTGACCTGGCGTGAGCAATTCTCCTTCATCCTGGGGCTTACAGCTTTGGGAAGGAGGAAGCTAGCTTTTTTCAGAGGGCAGGTGATGGAGGGGGATCTCTCTTTGTAGCCACTGTCCATGGAGGCCGCTCACCCCCTGTGAGTGGCACATACCCAGCCAATGACTGACTGGATCACCCCAGGAATGTTGTACTCCTGCAGGCGAAACAGGTCCGAGGGCTCACAGTCCACAGTGAAGCTGTTGGTGTCGTTGTTGTACTCCACAGGGCAGACAAAGCATCTGTACCCGGACATCACATAGGACAGCTGAGGAGGAATAACAGAGAGACCGGCAAGGAGGTAAGTTCCAACCATCCAGCCCAGACACAGGCACCTGGTTTGGCCATGTTCCTCAGGGTGCCTAGTACCCTGCTAACTGCGAGCTATGTGCTTAGAGGTTCATGTTTTACCATACACATTTTACCTCAATTAAAAAAAAAAAAAAAAGAGGCTCATGACCCACCAAGGTTACACACAGGAACCCAAACACCCAGGCCCCGAAAGAATCCGGGAAAACCTGAAGGGACTGGGGCAAAGAACTACAAGAAGACTCTCCCCATTTGGGGAGCTAGGACCACTTTCCTCAAGATCTCTGAAGTCAGTGATAACTGGAGAGAGGCCATGGGGAAGGGGCACAGTGAGAGGCAGATCTCAGGAGGAACAAGGCTGGAAAGCAACAAAGCTGGGCGGTGAGCACTGAAGGGCAGCCAGACAGTGCTGAAGGAGGAGGACTGGCCCAAGGGTCAGAAGCAGAGAATGGTGCTCTGGAAAGGGCAGGAAAATCACCCACCTCTGGGCAAGGCACACATAGGAGAAAAGCTGTGTATCTCATCTTCCCTCGGGTGCCCTCACCCTAACCTTGGAACATCAAATGCCTGACAAGAAGGCTACCTGCTGATGTCACCATGCCTGGGCGCGAGAGGGCATAGAAGGTGCTCTCCAACTGCTAGCACCCTGCCTGAAAGCTGGTGGATGGCTGGCATGGCCAGTGGCCCTCTTCAGGGCAAGGTTGCCATTCAGCAGGGCAGTCCTGGCCTCCAAAGACACTCTCCAGCTCTGGACAGGCCTTAGAAGGTGGTGTGAGGCCTCTGTCCACCCAATCCCTCACACAGCTGAAAGCCACCACCTACCAGAAGGCCAAACACCACAGTAGCAAAGAAGCCCCCAATGAAGCCTTCCCAGGTCTTCTTCGGGGACAGCTGTGGACAGAGAGCAAGTTCTCAGCAAAGGGTGTTTTGATAACTACAGCTTTGGGAACAATGATTACTTGTTAAGAACCTTTCTTTCATAAAACCCCATTCTCTTAACCATGTCACCTTCTAAAGCTCCCCCAAATATGGTTTCCTTGTTCCCTATCTTATATCCTCCCTTTGGTTCCCTTTCTGTTTCAATCAGTCATTCGAATAGTTTTATATTAGAAAATGATATACTAATTAAGTGACTACACTCAAATCCAGATCAAAGTCCCAAAAAATGTGTCCCCAAAAAAGATTATATAAATCTGTAAAAATATTTTCCTTTCTTTTTTCAAGACACGATCTTGCCCCATCACCCAGGCTGGAGTGTAGTGGCACTATCACAGCTCCTTGAAGCCTCAACCTCCTGGGCTCAAGAGATCCTCCCATCTCAGCCTCCCAAGGAGCTGGGACTACAGGTGCATGCTACCACCATGCCTGGCTAATTTTTAAATATTTTAGTAAAGGCAAGGCCTCACTATGTTCCCCAGGCTGGTTTTGAACACCTGGCCTCAAGCAATCCTCCTGCCTCAGCATCCCATAGTGCTAGGATTACAGGCGTGAGCCACCACACCCAGCCTATTTTCTTTATTATCTTTTTTTTTTTTTTTTAAATCAGTTGTCAGTGTTTTCCTTTGGCCTTTCTCCAGGAAGACATGAAGACATGGCCACAATACAACACAGCTAGATTTCTTCTGTCTCCCAGGCTGATCTACTCACATTGAGAGCACCACCCTCCCCTCACAGTGGTATTTCACATTAGGGTAATCCATTTACCTTGATGAGTGGGGTCCGACCAAAGAAAAAGCCAAACATATAGGCCATGATGTCATTACAGATCACACAAGATATGGGGACAATGAACCTAGAAATGAACCAAAGTAAGGATCAACTCAAGCAAGGTGACAGTACCTCAAAAGTACACAAAATAGTGCCATTCTTAAATTCCAGCACCAAAATCACCCATAAAATTCTGGTAACCCATTAAGGAGTAAGTTAAAAACATAAAAAATACCAAAAAAGTCATACCTAGTACCTAGCACAGAGTACACATTCAAGTGTTTACTGAATGACTACTGAATAAGTGGAGGTTGCAAACTAAAAGGTCATCTGTCCTTTTTTCATGATAAAGACATATACGTAAACAATGAGAGAAATTTAATTGTAAAAGGAACAAAAAGTTTTCCTTCTTTCTCCCATCCCTATCTCCATTCCCAAAAATAACCACTTCTAATCGTTTCTAATTTTTATTTTTCTAGTGGTTACCTCCCCAATTCTAAATAGTATGCTTTAATGACTCTTTCATTATTTACTGACTTTTCTTGCTGTTTATTACTAGCTCTAGTTGGCCCTATCTTTCCCCAGGACTGTATTTGAGTGTGAAACCCCAACACGCACAGCTAGATTTCCTCTCTGCCCACTCCCCTGCTGATCCAGTCATCCTCACTATGAAAGAGGTGGTTTCCACACTTGTTCTCTCTCTCCTCACTCTCCACTCTCTGACACTGACGCTTTTTAAAAAGTTCTTTGATTACAGGTTTTGTTTGTTTGTTTTTGTTTTTGTTTTTGAGACAGAGTCTCTCTCTGTTGCCCAGGCTGGAGTGCAGTGACACAATCTCGGCTCACTGCAACCTCCACCCCCAGGTTAAGTGATTCTCCTGCCTCAGCCTCCGGAATAGCTGGGATTACAGGCACCTGCCACGCCACCACACCAGCTATTTTTTTGTATTTTTAGTAGAGACGGGGATTTCACTATGTTGCCCAGGCTGGTCTTCAACTCCTGACCTCGTGATCCGCCTACCTTGGCCTCCAAAAGTGTTGGGTTACAGGCGTGAGCCACCGCGCCCGCCCTTTAACCTTTTCACTAAGATCACCTAGCTGTTTCAGTTGGCCAGTGATTTCTATCAATGCTGATAGATGAAACCACTGCATTTTTGGAATAAAATCCACTCAGTATTTGCATATTATTCCCTTGACACACTGACAGATTCTATTTGTTAGTATTTTATTTAGAATTATTTATCTATAATCGTAGGAGAAATGGGTTTATCATTCCTGCTTCTCTCTCCTCATTGGCTTTGGTATAAAGGTTAGATAAAACTCAGCTGTTAACCCATTTGGTCCTGTTTCTCTTTCCAGATATGGAATCTTACATAATTTTCAAAGCTCATTTAGAGTTACTGATCTATTCACGTTTTCTTCTTCATGACTTTTAATATATATTTTGCCAGGAAATCATGAATATTTCCTCTAGGTTTTCAAATCTGTTGCCATACATGTTGCATTGTCTTTGAGTCTTTAAATATTCCTGTACCTATTAGTCTAGAACAGTGGTTCTCAGAGCATAGGTCCTGTCCAGCAATATAAGCACCACCCAGGAATGTACCAGAAATTCAAATTCTCAAGCCTACCCCAGATCTAATGAATCAAAAAGTCAGGGGTGGGGTCCAGCAATCTGTGTTATAATGAACCCTGCAGAGGATTCTGATATGGCTCAAGGTGAGGGCCACTGGCTTAGAGGGGGGTATCTGTACATGAGAAACACCCACAAAATAAAAGGGAAAATCCAACTCCCAATTCTCACCAGATCATTCCTTCAAATAGGTTGTGGATAACAAGATGTGACTGTGTTACAACAATCAGCAATGTCACATGGGTCCAGCCAAACTGCAAAAAGAAGAAAAATAAACACTACTTACCAGTTTACCTTGAAAGTAACTTCAAAGAACAATCAATACCAAATAGAAAACTGCTGAGAAGCAGGTAGGAAAAGTATCTGCTTTTGTATCTGACTTATTGAAAGTGAACGGGTAAGATCAGGCTTCTGAGAGTACTACTTTGTCCCCCACAGCCCACTAGTGAGTGAGCTCTCCCACGCTCTGAAAGCCTGGGTATTTTTCATTTTCTTAGTAGTTATTGAGCACCTGGAGCACTCAGAGAGGAGCTGTTCTCTAGTGAGTCAGGGAATAAGTGGTAGCAAGTGATGTACCAGACAGGACATCTGTGGGCAGTGTCTGAAGCTTCAGCTTGTGCCTTCTCTGGAGCCCACCTCAGGGTCCTAGTGGAGAGGCTGCTTAAGGCGTAAGTAACAGTGACTGGGTCTAAGTCAATGTAGAGCCATTAAACCTAAATGGGCATTCTTCCTTCATGCTCTAGGTGCATACATATCAGACCATGTTCCTGAGTTTTGATTTGTCACAGAAAGCATGAAAGGCTTGTTGAGTTCCTGGAAAACTTCATTTAAATCAAGAATTCTGACACACACGCATGCATTTCCTTTACCATGTAGAACTGCAGTCGATAATGCTTCTTGACCAGACTCAGTACAAACATGCAGAATCCTAGTTTGAGGTGGGAGGAGAAAAGAAAAATGAATTATGTTCTGCATTTATCTTTGCCCTCCTTTAGCTATGTTAAGTGGTTCTTTGGCTAATTTATTCCCAGCAGCTAACCAGTGCACAATGTCAAAGCCCAGGGGAGAAAAACATTACCCAGATAAACAGTCACAAGGAAAAAATAACTCCTCCCAAACAGTAAAAGGAAGGCAATATTTTATAATCATGCAGACCACACTAAACTTAGAACATGGTTCATCAGATAGGAATGTTTTATTCCTAGAACATGGGCCAGCAAACAGTGGTCAGGCCAGCGGCTTGTTTTTATAAATAAAGTTTTATTCAAACACAGTTATGTCCATTTGTTTACATATTGTCTATGGTTGCTTTCAAGCTACAACTCAGCAGAACTGAGTACAGTCATGCTCTGAACAACGAGGTTCTCGTCAACAACACACCACATACACAACAACAGTTCCCTAAGGTTATAATACCCATAGATTATAATACCATAAGATTTACTAATTACCATATAGTACCTTTTCTATGTTTAGATACACAAATACTTACCATTGTGTTATAACTGCCTACAGTATTTATTTAGTAAGGTAACATGCTGTACAGGTTTGTACTCTAAGAGAAATAGACTACACATTATAGCCTAGGTGTGTAGGAGGCTATACCATCTAGGTCTGTATAAGTACACTCTACGATGTTCACGCAATGACAAAATGACAACAATGCATTTCCGAGAACGTAGCCCATGGTTAAACGATGCATGACTGTAACTGCAAGAGACCCTATGGTCCCCAAAGCTTAAAATATTTACTGTTTGGAACTTTAATAAAAAGTTTGCTGCCTGTTGTGCCTACAGAGTAGCAATTCTTTTATTCCTTTACTTTCTTAATAGACTTGCTTTCACTTTCCTCCACAGACTCGCCCCAAACTCCTTCTTGTATGAGATCCAATAACACTCTCTTGGGGTCTGGGTCTGGACCCCTTTCTGGTAACATCTTTCTGGTGAACCCCAAAGGGACAATACTGAGGAGACCCCCAACCCAAAGGAAATAGACTGCAGCACTGATTGGCTGACTTTGGTTTTTTTCTGCAATTTAGACTGCTTGTTCCTGTGAACCAACCAGTGATCTCTGGCTGCAGCTCAGAAGAAACAAGAGGGATTGGTGATATAAAAATCTGAATCAGTATTCTAATTCTGGGAACATATTGCAATCAGCTACCGACCCCGTATCAGCTTGGTTCCAACAATTACCCAGTTCATGGAAAGCCTTCTTTAGTTTACTTGGGATAGTTTTGCTTATTTTGCTTTACTGATATGGAATAGTTGTACTATTTGTGTAGGAATGCAGGATAAGCTTACTCAATGTTCTCTTAAACACTTACAAAATCTTCCAGATATCACTTTGTGTCCGAGCTGTGAATGGCCCTAACCATACTGACACTTTCTGACTGAGCTCCTCTCTACCCTGAATACAAGAGACCTCGATAGGTAGGCAGGAATATCATTGCCCCTAATCAGCCTGAAGAAGTTACAGAGGATGGATCTTCGTCCCTCTGCAACCCTTAGGATTAAGGGTTCTCTTATAAGAGTGATGGGGGAAATGTCAGAGGCATTTGAGCTAGAGCAACTCCATCCTGAATAGGAGCTGGGTAAAATGAGGCTGAGATCTACAGGGTCTGCATTCCCAGACGGTTAGGTATTCTAAGTCACAGGATGAGATAGGAGGTCACACAAGATACAGGTCATAAAGACCTTGCTGAGAAAACAATTGCAGTAAAGAAGCTGGCCAAACCCCTCCAAAATCAAGATAGCAATGAGAATGACCTCTGCTTGTCCTCATTGCTACACTCCAATCAGTGCCATGGCAGTTTACAAATGCCATGGCAACATCAGGAAATTACCCTATATGATCTAAAAAAGGGAAACATGAATAATCCACCCTTTGTTTAGCATATAATCAAGAAATAACCATAAAAATGGGCAACCAGCAGCCCTCGGGGCTGCTCTAAGGGGTAGCCATTCTTTTATTCCTTTACTTTCTTAATAAACTTGCTTCCCCTTAAAAAAAAAAAAAAGTTTGCCAATACCTGTCCTAGTATTCATAGGGCTGGGAGAAGAGGGATCCACATGGTATAGGGTCAAGACCACCTTTTTATCTCTCTCACAGTGACCTAGATGGTAGCACAGCATGTCCGCAGACCCCTTCTCCAGGAAGGAAAGGAACCTTTACCCATAAATATGCGGAGATCCTCAAAAGCAGTTCTGCCCAGAAATAAGCATGTCGCTTTTCCAGACCCCTTACCTCCCACTGTGGAAGGCTGCTTTCGGGGTCTGCAGCATACTCTCTGAATATCCTCAATGGCAGCAGACCCCTTTGCAGATTTTATATTTTAATAGTCAGGTGTCATTCACAGAAGTATTGCTATCAAGCTGATCAAAAATAGGTCAGATTGACATGGAGGTCAGAACAAATTTTTCATGCACCTCAAACTAGCTTTGAAGGTAGCTATGAAAAACTATCAGCATTATTAGAATTAGTACGTGGCCTTAGCTGAATTTATATTAATATAACGCTTTAATGTTTGTGAAGTTTTAATGTATTTGATTTAATCCTCGCAGTAACCCTGCAGTTTTAGCTCTAGATTACAAAAGAGCTGAGACTCAGAAATATTATGTTCCTAGCTCCCCCTGAGGTTGCAGAGTCTGAGCCCAAATCCAGTAAAATTTCCACCATGCTACAATGTCACCCAAGGCGGTCTCCTAAAATGACTCCCCTAAAGATGGTAAGTTCCTAGATGATTTTTGTTTCGGTCCCACTGCAGAATCTTTGCCAACAGGAGAGTCAGGACAGGACCATGCTGTGCTGTTCCTCAATGGTGGCTGAAACACAGGGGCAGGTGGCACAGGCCACAGTCCTGCCCCTACACTCTGCTTCTCTTAAAAGAGCTCCTACAAGGCCGGGCGTGGTGGCTCACACCTGTAATCCCAGCACTTTGGGAGGCCAAGGCAGGCGGATAAGTTAAACTCAGGAGTTCGGAACCAGCCTGGCCAACATGGCGAAACTCAGTTTCTACTAAAAATACAAAAATTAGCTGGGCATGGTAGCAGGCACCTGTAGTCCCAGCTACTTCGGGACCTGAGGTGGGAGGATCGCTTGAACTTGGGAGGTGGAGGTTGCAGTCAGCTGAGATGGTGCCACTGCACTCCGGCCTGGGTGACAGAGTGAGACCCTGGCTCAAAAAAAAAAAAAAGGAAACAGCTGCTACAGCTTAACATAGAGCATCAGCTCTGCTCCCCTGCATGGTCACAGTTCATGTCACAAAACTGTACACTAACTAAGAAATTCCCCAATTCCTACCTGACAGACATACAAAAACAATACAGACACAAGAAATGCTGAACTGCTTAATGCATACCTATTAGATAGAGAGTAAAGGAAATGAACCGGTGGTATTTACTGAGAATCCGCAAAGGCTCTTCTCTCTGGACCAGGGTGAAGAAGTAATCCGTCACTGTCTCACCATAGAAGAAATAGTTTACACACAGGAGAAAGTACCTGTAAATGAAGACAGGTCATTGCCGTGGGGAGCACCCTTGCCTTCACAGCAAGGCAGTCAGACATCCCAGAGGAAGGGACAGAGGGCAGCAGAATACCCCCCACCCTTGAGTCCCCCAGGACAGCTCACAGAGCAACAGGCAGACCATGGTTTCCTGCTCTCTGGTGACACCGTAGGTGAGAAATTTATCTAGAAACAGACAGCAGCTTTCATTCACTCTCCATTTCTCCCAAACTTGAGACTCCGTTTTTGCCCCTTTTGTAGCATTCCCATACCTAACTGAGGGATCCTTGAACCATATGACCTACAAAAACACGCCTCATCCTGCTTCCCCAGTCTCGTTTCCACTCTTCCCAACAGGAACTCCTTCACTCCTATCAAAATGGTTTCTTCCGGCTTTGCCACACCTGTCTGCTGTTCTCCTGCCTTTTTCCTGCTCCTGACATTCTCTTTGCTTCTCCATTTTTTCACTCCTTGCTCAAATGCCATTTTATTCATAAAACTTTGCATGACCTAACATGACATCTGCCTCCCCTGCATTTATTTCTATAGCAAGTAATATGTGATTATCTGACTAAGCAATTAATGATGCATCTGCCTCTCTGAAGCCTGGCTCTGACAAACAGACCTTCCATTAGCATTAACTCTTCACTTGTGTATTCTCTCTCCTCAACTGGCGTTCATGAGAAGAGAAGCCATCCCTTGCAGCCTCCACAGTACTGCTGAGTATGGGACCATGCAGCCATCACTGCAAACCCCCAGCAAGGATCCTGAGATAGAGAAGAAAGTGGAGAGCTTTTCTTTCCCATTCTTTTTTTTAAATTATGAAGTACAAAAACTCCCATACTGGGTTTCTTTTCTGTTACATGGAAAAAACTTTCTTTGTAAAGTGACCACAGCCAGGAGTCAGGCCTCCTGAGTATGTTAACAAAATGCAAAACACTGCTTTCCAGCTAAAGAACAGCCACAAAAGGGAACTGCATCTTAAGCCAGGTGGCAATCACAATTCCATCTGGAGGCTGGGAGGCAGCCTGTCTGTTGGGTGACAGGAAACACCTCAGGAAGGGGGTGCCCAGCCTACATCTGAGCACATCGGCTTCCTTGACAGTGACCAGGTTGCTGGGGCAAAAACCACTGCTCTCCAGCCGGCTAAGTCATGGCTTCAACCCCTGTATCCCTGCACAGTGGGGTGAGAAGGTCCACATTTGCCCCAGGTCCTCTCAGCATGGTGCAGTGCTCTGCTCAAAAGTCACCACCTGAGAATACTACAGCCAATAAAGCAGAGTTTCAGATCAGAAAGGGGTCTCAGACATGTGCTACAGGTTTTTCTTTTTGCTTTAAGAAAGCTGAATCCTTTCCCAGGAAACGGAGAAAGCCAACTTTCCCAGCGGAGCCCAGATCCCATGCATTCAGTCTCACTCCTGCCCACTCTGGCACTCAAAACACCTCTGATGAAGTAGGGCTCAAACACCACAGTCTGGAAACCAGTAAGTCTCAACCATCTGTCTTAGAGATAAGGAAACCAAGTTCCAAGGATAACAAGCAAAGCCGGCAGCAGAACCTAACAACTTCCAGACAACTCTAGTGGGATGCTGAGATATGACGGCATGAAAAATATACTGATCTAGAAAAACGGGATCATCATGCAGAGTTTAAGGAATCCAAATAGCGAGGCAAACACAGTCACAGAATGCAGCCCATCTGGTTTCTTCTCAGGAAGATTCCAGACTTCAAGTAACTATAAGACTCCTGCAAGGCCAACCACACAGTCTGGCCTATGAAATACTCAGGTCTCAAAGGCACTGTGCGAGTCTGTGGCAATCACCTCTTTTCTCCTGCCTTTTTCTCTTAACATTCTCTTAACATTCTCCTAACATTCTCTTACCCATTTCTTCACTTATTGCTCAAATACCATTTTCTTCATGAAACTTTGTATGACCTAACATGATAACTGCCTCTGCAGCATTTATTTCTATAGCGAGTGATAGAAATACCCACCGTCACTGTAAGTACCTGCCACAAAGCACATCATCCAAATTCTAAAAGCCTCTGTGGGGCCGGAGAGCTTACCAGCTGAGGGTCCTGAACCAGGGCAGATCATACGAGTGGTAGACGTTGTAGCCAATAGTGATTATCTCGTGGAAACACTTAATCTGAACGCACATCACCTGCGGGACACAAAACATTCACTGACACCCCAATTCTTATGATTTTTGGAAATGGAAACCAACAGGTCATGAGCCTTCCAGAAAACCCATTATACTTAAGAAAAATATTGGGCCTCCAGTGGTTCTGCTTCCCTCCTCCTTCCTCTCTCATACCATCCCACAGAGCAATGCAGCCCTCTATGTCATAGGGAGTAGATCCAATTTTCCACTCACAATAAAATACACACCCTGATGTTTCAATTAACTTTTTTTTTTTTTAAGACAGGGTTTCACCGTGTTGCCCAGGCTGGTCTTGAACTCCTGGGCTCAAGCAATCCACCTGCCTCAGCCTCCCAAAGTGGTAGGATTACAGGCGTGAGCCACCGCACCCAGCCAAAAGGATTTTTTTTTTAAGTAGAGACAAGGTTTCACCTTCTTTCCCAGGCTGGTCTCGAACTCCTGGGCTCAAGCGATCCTCCCGCCTTGGCCTCTCAAAGTGCTGGGATTATAGGCGTGAGCCGCCATGCCTGACCCTCAATTAACTTTATTCTAAAACCTCCTTTTTAACTTTTTATTCTAGAACCTCCCAGGATTCAACCAATCCACTCTCCTTTTGACTCTGAATACTTGAAAAGTCTCAAGTATTCAAAGTCAAATGCTTTGCTCACATGCAGCTGATGGTCACCTGACCCTGTCCAGGACAGTGGGAAGACAGACAGAGCAGCTCTGTGGACTGGGATTTCCTTAATAAAAGCTCTAAGCCCAGAAGGGAGGCCCCAGGAAAACAGGAAACGAAACCAGGAGACATATAGAGACATGCCCAGGGTAAAAGTTTACAGAGTTGGAATAATAAAGTCAGTTTTGTTTGTTTGTTTGTTTTGAGATGGAGTCTCACTCTGTCGCCCAGGATGGAGTGCAGTGGCATGATTTCGGCTCACTGCAACCTCTGCCTCCCAGGTTCAAGTGATTCTCCTGCCTCAGCCCCGAGTAGCTGGGATTACAGGCGCGTGCCACCACGCATGGCTAATTTTTGTATTTTTAGTAGAGACAGGGTTTCACCATGTTGGTCAGGCTGGTCTCAAACCCCTGACCTCGTGATCTGCCCACCTCAGCCTCACAAAGTGCTGGGATCACAGGCAATAAAGTCAGTTTTTTAAAAGAAAAGACACTGAGACATCTTCAACCATAAACAACCAGCCTACACCAATGACCCTCCAGGTGGCTACTGAGAAGTGGGAAGTCACAGATGTTCTATGGCAGAGGTTTTCTGAGGAGCCTGGACCCCCGTCAATTCCCACAACCAACCCAACACCTCGCACTTAAGACAACCGGGCCTGCAGCAAAAACTGAAGGGAAAACTAAAATAGTGTGAAATGGCACTTACGATTATCATCAAAACCATTGGTCCCAGGTAAATGATGATGAAGAAAAATGCAATCATGGCCAAAGTCAGGATGCCTCTCACCCACCAGTTCTTCCATCTAGGTCAGAGAGTAGGGGAAGGAGAAAACACCAGTTAGGAGCCCAGAAAAAAACAAATGCACAAACTCAAGGGATATGGATCTTCCTGAGATGAGGGCCCTGAGCTCAGTCCTTTCCAGATTCACCGTGACGGAAGCACCAGCCACATGCTGGCAGGAGCAGGACCACTAGTACCAATGCCTAAGTCACAACCAAACTTGGCAAAAAATAAACCTAGCTTATATCTTAAAGAAGGTATCAGGCAAAACACAAACAAAAAAACCAAGGGAAATGTAGTGCCCTCTGCTTCTGTATCCACTTGGATGGTTTCTACAGCTGACTATCTGAAAAAAAAAATATTTTTTTCCGGCAGCAGGATCCTACACTGCACTGCCCTGAATAATTATGGGAATAATAGTAACATTATGCAATGATAATAACAGCTACCACAAATACGCATAATTTTTTTTTTTTTTTTGAGACAGAGTTTCCTCTGTAGCCCAGGTTGGAGTGCAGTGGCACAATCTCAGCTCACTGCAAGCTCCGCCCAGGTTCATGCCATTCTCTTGCTTCAGCCTCCCGAGTAGCTGGGACTACAGGCGCCTGCCACCACGCCCAGCTAATTTTTTTGTATTTTTAGTAGAGACGGGGTTTCACCGTGGTCTCGATCTCCTGACCTCCTGATCCACCCGCCTCGGCCTCCCAAAGTGCTGGAATTACAGGCGTGAGCCACCGTACCCGGCCTGAGTAAGGTAATTTTATGAGGACTTTACATATATTAACTCCTTCAATCCTCAACACACTTCGCTTTTACAGATGAGGAAATGGAGGCACAGGTCAAACAGCTGGCAAACAGTAAAGCTGGGATCTGAATCCAGGGGTCTGACTGCAAAGTCCACGCCCTTAACCACTGCACAATTCAGACTCCCAAGGGGACAGCTGGAGGCACACATAGGAACACTGAGATAATGCTTTGGGGTCTTATAATGTGTTTTTGATCTACTCACATAGCTGTGTTAAAAGAACCAGGTTCTCAAGGGCCAAAAGTTTTAACACTAGATTCACCTAGGTTAAGATGTTTCCCAGTTCTTCCTGGAGAATTTAAGGAACTGTTCACAAAGGATGTGAGAGAAACTAAACTCTGAACTGGAAACATGGACTCCTCAGTGAAAAGCAGCCTGCCCATTAATCGCAAACCCAAGGCTGGTTTCCTGTGCTGTGCAGTGTCAGCTGACCTCACCCACCTCCATCCCTCCTGTCCCCTCTTCCTCTTTGGACTGCACTTCCTAGTCCAGTCTGAAGCACCCTTCCGGGGCCAGATCCTTCCAGCCTTGGTTGCCCTCCCCTCCTGGTCACTGTGCTCACTGCCACTGCTAAGCACTAGATTACACTCAATGGAGCCTGGAGCAGTGGCATGGGAGGCTGAGGCAAGACAGCGGGCCTACTCTGCAAGACCACGGGCTCTCTGCAGGCTCTTCCAGGGCACTTGGACATGGTGCAAAGCCCCCAACAAGCACCTGCATCATTAAGCCAGGTTACCTTGAAGACAAGTTGGAAAGGGCCCTATTGAGGACCTCCGGGGTATCATCTGCAGAGACTGGCAGGGGTGCGGATTCTGCCCGGCTCTCACTGTCCGATGCAGTCTCTCCATCTACCTTTGCTTCTGACTCTGACTCCTAAGTGGCAGAAATACAGAAGAGAAAAAGGTCAAAAGTGCCGAGTAGACCATTGAGAAGTCTATGCCTGTCATGAGAGATCTGTGGGGGAAGACTCCAAACAGGGCCTAAGAACCTGGCACAGTCAGGTGATGGGACTGACAGGACTAGCAGCAATCCTGACACTGTTGTGACATGTGCCGAGGTGGCCAGCCACACTCTGCTGGAAGAGAGGTGTGCATCTGCACCGCGTACCATCTGCTTAACCGCAGAGGACAGATCCAGAAGAGAGAGAACATGGCTCCTTTGTATCCAAAGAATGCAAAAGGGAGGCTGGGACCGGTTTTAACAGGAGGCTATCCCTGAGCCTGCTAGGGCAGCCAATGGCACTGACCAGGCTCTCTCAGGGGAAGCCAGGTGGTGAGGCTGTTGCCCCTGTAGACCCGTTAATGTCAACATGTCCCAAGTCCAGAGTGTTATTTCCGGACTTCACTAGAGCACTCTGTGAGGAGGTCAATCACAGTCAGTGTGGACAACGAACCAGACAGCCTACTCCAGACAACGCTTGAGCCAGGACTGGTGCACCTCAGTCCTTTCCCTGCCACCAGGCCCTGGGTGACAAAAGACCCACAGGAAGTCACCCTGCTCCCAGCCTGGGTGAGGGAACCAGAGCCATGCCAGCAGCAAGCTCTTTACCCAAAGTATCAAGGGACAGCCTATTCTGAATCCTAGGAACCATCCTACCATTCAAGTATTTTCTTTCATAGGGGAATTCAGAATAGTTGCTATGAGAAGAGGTGGAGGAGAAATTAAATCACTTAGAGTAACAACACTACTTAGTATCTGTATAGCCCTGCAAGGTCTGAAGAGCCTTTCCCATGCAAGCTTCAGAGCAGTACTGGGAGGAAGGGAAGGGACAGGAGAAGCCCCATTTACAAGTAAGAAATGGGATCTGGGAAGTTCAATGTGTGGCCCAATGTCTCATATTAACCCAGGTCCTCTGACTTCCCTGATGACTGATAAATACACGGAATTGTGACTGTTTCACATGTTCACTGGCCATTTGGGTATCTTCTTTTGTCAAGTGTCTGTCAAATCATTGGCTAGTTTTTCTACGGAGTTTTCTGCCTTCCTTTTTTTATTGATTTGTAGTGGTTTATGTGCTCCAGATTTGAGTACTTTGTGTTACTAATATGTTCTCTCAGACTGCTCTAACCCCCACCTTCACCTCAGGCAAGGTTAGACACCCCAGTGATTTGCTCTCTTAACACTTGAACCTTCTCCCTCTCAGCGCTGACCACAACGGGGACTTTTGTAAATGTCTCCTTGGCTGACGACAAACTCCTTAAAGACAAGAACATAACTTCTTGTTCTCATTATCCCCATGCATGGCACACAGCAAAACACTTACTAATGGATGGAAGAAGAGAAGAATTAGGTTCAGGTGTGTAAAGAAAAACCCAGCCCCTGCCCTCAGGGAGACAGCTCTTTCTAAATTAATTTACAACTGTGACAAGACAGAGGGCCTTAACTAGTGCAGATTAGCAAAACAGAAAAACAAAACAGATTAGCAAAACAGAGGGCCTCGCCTAGTGCAGACTGCTGATAAAAAAGAGACAGCTGGCTTTGGTAAAGGCCTGATAAAGACGGCCTCATCATTAGGATCCAAGGGAAAGAGCCACAGCTTCTGAAGACAGAGACTGCTCCCTACTCTGCCACAGTCGAGCCAGGTGGCTCTGGATAAGTCACCCAAGTGCCTCTGTACTTTGGCGTCTTCACCTTATATAAGGTAAGGACCCTCCTTCCCATGGGGATTCGTTGAAGCGACATAACAAAACTCTCACCCAGGGCTGTGTCCCAGTACACCACTCCAGAGGTTCTGAAACACAGTAAGGTCTCCAGAGTCGTCCCTCTCCAGGGAGACTAAATGAAGACAAAGCATTCACAACAGCTGTCCAATCTTTATTTCAACATTGACACCCACACACCATCGGCAACCACCAGTTGCCAGTAATATTACAGTAATCATTGCGAGTTACAAGGTAATGATGCTGCCTGATCACCTGGTTTTGACCTCTAAAACCTCGGGGCTTCAAAATGCTAGCACCTGGACCCCACTGAGACTCCCACAGATGCATTCAGGAGCCTCTAGAAGCTGTAGGGACTGTGCTCCAGAGCAGCAGGCGAGAGGGCACTCACACACAGAAAGCCCGGCACAAGGTTATTTTTAACTTATCCATCCTGTTGTCAAGGAGACTCACAAAGGCTGCTAGTTCCCCAGGCAGGGAAGGACAGGAACGGAACCCAGGCAGCGTCCTGCGAGGGAGGAGCAGGCAGCTCCAGCTCCGTGCTAAGAGCCTCTCTGGACCTTCCGTCAGCCCAGCACTGCATCCTGCAACACTGTCAGACCTGACTCCTTCCTTGTAGGAAGGGGTGAAGTGAAGAGGGGTATCCAGAGGCAGAGAGTAGTAAAAGGAGATAGAGAACTGTTACAAAGATATCGCAACTATTGTTACCAAGACCTCAGGGGGACTGAGCTGAACAACTAAGAAATGAAGTATGTGTCGAGGAATTTATCCATTTCTTCTAGATTTTCTAGTTTATTTGCGTAGAGGTGTTTATAGTATTCTTTGATGGTAGTTTGTATTTCTGTGGGATCGGTGGTGATATCCCCTTTGTCATTTTTTACTGCGTCTATTTGATTCTTCTCTCTTTTCTTCTTTATTAGCCTTGCTAGCAGTCTATCAATTTTGTTGATCTTTTCAAAAAACCACTGAACAAACAAGCCTGAAAGAGATTAACTTTCTAGGTTTTTGCTACCTTTAAGTGAGTAACTCCAGGTTCCCTGGGCCTCACCCGGGCCTACTGAGGAAGCATCCTCTGAGCAGGAAACCAACACCAACCTACAGACCACTCTCTCCCACATGCTGAGACAGGGCCGAACAGGTGCCAACGGCAAATCCCTGTGAGCGGGGAAACTGCACAGCCTGGGGAAGACACAGAGGAGGAGGGGGACAGGTCAGCCAGCCACCTGGCTCCTGATGTCCTGTGGACGCCAAAGGGAACAGAAACCTGAGAGAACCTGGAGGCCTGCAGTCTTCCAGCTCCTCCCCACCCCGTGGACAAAGGCATTCTGCTTGGAGAAACAGCTGCTCATACCCAGGAAAAGGAAGCTGAGTGCCAGCGGCAGCTTCCACAGAGGGTCTGGAAGCAGGCAGGGACCTGGAACCCATGCTCCTTCCCACAAGAAAGGTGGTACATGTTGAACACGTTCATCAGTTTGCTCCTCTGGGGCACAGCGAGGTGGGGAGATGTCAAGAAAAACTTTCTGCAGAATAAGGCAGTGGCCAGTCCAGGAAAGCAAGGCCCAGGGCCATCTCTGACACTCATGACACACAGCACAGGCCTCCATCCTCTGGTCTTCAGTGGCGAAGGAATCCCTGTCTCGGAAGGTTGTTGGGATGACCAATGCGACCCCGATGAAAGGCTATGAAAACTATAAAGTACTGAATAGCAGCAGGTGCCTGCCGCACTCCCCTGAGTAGCCTGACCACAGCACACAGGACAGAAGCACGAGACCCTAAAACACCCACCCCAGACAAGCTGGGCACCCTTCCCAAGGAGAGCATCAGGCCTTGCTGGGGCCAAGTGCTAATAAATGATCTGGGCACAGCATTTGCCTACCTTGCTTCAAGCTCTTTCACACTGGTAGCCCCGACTCAAAACTGTAAGGTGGTGTCTGAAACACAAAAGCTACCCATTAAAGCAACAGTCCATGCTAGCAGACTCTGAAGCTGAACCATCTGCCAAAGTGTGGGAGGAAATCTTAGAACTCATCTCTACTTACCTCATTCTTCTTTTCTTTCCCATGTATGCTTTGTAATGGGCATTATCAAGACATATGCATGTGTTCATGAGTGTAAACTGGGAACATGGTAAAAACACCATATACATGTCAGACACGGCGGTGTGTCAGAGGCCAGGAGTTACCTGTTCACCACTGCACTAAGCAGTGCCTGGAACATAGCAGGTGCCCCAAGATTTGTTGAACTAATGAGCTAATTAATTCTACTTGACCTATGATGGACCAAAGTGTCCAGACTACACTGAGATATGATAGTACCCACTTTCCTGCTCGTGTGCCTGACTGGTGCCCCTGCAGCAGCCCTGGCAGCAGGACCAGACCAGCGTCCACTCCTGCCTCACTCCTGGTGGGTACTGAGACCAGCACAGCAGGGAGAGGCTGCCCTGCCTCTTCTGACTCATATCCACCCAGCTCCCAGGCACCCCTCCTCCTTCCTTCCCTTTCAATCCCGAGGGCCGGGAACAGAGGCCAGGTGGGGCAGACCCTCTCAGGTTCTCTCTCAACCACCGCCTCCCACAGTTCCTCAGCCATTTCCCAAGGGGGCTGTAGTGCTGGTATAAACAGGAAACAAGAGTGCTGCTTTAAAGGAAGGGGGAAAGCTCCTCTGAGGGCCCACCCCTTTTGGTTTACACAGACCCTCTAGAGAAAGGCAGAAGCACTTAGGATGAAGGACACATGGAGTGTCCTGTGTACCAGGGGCTCAGTTAAGAGCCATTAGCATTTTTGGAGAAACTCATGCTCAGAAAGCTTCTCCACCAACTGCCCAGAAGCTTCCCCACACCCAGCACTGACCCAAAGATCAGAACACAACAGAAGCAAGAGAAAGCAGTGAGGGAGGGCCAGAGGGAGCAGTGGGCAGGAGGGGATGTTCCTTGTGGTTAAGGTCTGGCTTTTCCTGGGGAGGGACCTAGCTCAGTCCAGAACAGCATTTGTGGAACTCATTTTCACTATCAACTCTCTGGGAAGAAAACCCTGCTGTTTGGGTTTCCTGCCAGCCTGGTGGGAGGCTTCCTGGACAGCATCCTTCTGAGGCTCCCTTTCGGTCTTCACTTGGTGCCAGGGGCCCACCCTCCTACCTGGATATTTCTCAAGACTCTGACACCCAAAGTAGTGATGGTCAGTGTTTGACCCAAAAAAGTGTGGCTGTGCCCATGGCTAGAGAGAATCCCTTGGGCACTGTGTCAGGCTCCACACTGGTGGAACCTATCCTACCCTATACCCCATTTCTTTTTTTTCTTTTCTTTTCTTTTTTTTTTTTTTTTTTGGGACAGAGTCTTGCTCTGTCATCCAGGCTGGAGTGCAGTGGCGCAATCTTGGCTCACTGCAGCCTCCACCTCCCGGGTTCAAGCGATTCTCCTGCCTCAGCCTCCCAAGTAGCTAGGATTACAAGTGCCCGCCAACACACCCGGCTAATTTTTATATTTTTAGTAGAGATAGGGTTTTGCCACATTGGCCAGGCTGGTCTTGAATTCCTGACCTCAGGTGATCCACCTGCCTCGGCCTCCCAAAGTGCTGGGATTACAGGCGTGAGCTACCATACCCAGCTCCATACCCCATTTCTTTACCAGATAATGACTCAGCTCTGGACTGCACTAAAGAAAACATATTAATATTCTGTTCATATTCGCCTAAGAGGAACTAAAAACTAGGGAAAGAAAATAAGCAGTACCATCATTCAGCTTTTCTTCTCTTTTTCTTTCTTCTTCAAGGAAATTTCATTAAAAGGCGGACTTCAAGGCACTGGTGGGTTATGCCTCCAACAACTCTGCCTTTCCCACTGACACTGCATTCAAATTCACAAGTTTCACTGACTAACTTCATAACCTACACAATTTTTTGCACTGCTTTATATGCAAATTATCAACTTTCTCCTGGAGGAAAGTCATTAGTCTAAGCCTAACTTTTCTGCTGAATACCATGGCCTCCATCTTCTAGATCAAGCCCTGTGACCAGCTGCCAGGGAGGGCAACTCCCCACTCACACAGGATCCTAGGAGAGAAATTACCAGAGATGGGTTTATCCTTAATAAGTGTCAGGGACTTAGGTGGCCCTCTCAATGAAAAAGCCAAGTAGGCTTTCATCTGAGTTCCTACTGAAAATAAATATACATATATACATATATATACATATATCTGACCAGTGTGTGACAGCATCCATTTGTGTGTGTGTATTGTTGGCAATAACAAAGAAATAATTTTAGCCCTAATACTAACTCCATTTGACAAGTTCAATTGTCAGAACAAAACACCAAACAGAAGGAGGACCCCACTCTGAATGAGTTCACAGTCATCCCCAGTATGGCCATACCCTGTCCTTCAAAAGCCTCACAGCAATAATGGGATTCAAAGAAAATGTATTCAGCTACCCAGATGGACAGCTTCACTTCTGGCATCTCTAACAGGTTAACTGCACTCAGAGAAAGGACAAGAAAATACATGAATGTGGCAGATTCAGCTTCTTAAAACCTAACTGGCTGTGAGCCATTTTGTCTCCAGATAAAGCTATTTACAAAGGACCACAGGGGACTTGGTAGAGGACACAACACTGATGGCAAAGGACAACTGTCCCCAGGACAGCCACACTCGGAGTCAGCCATGTGCTTGCCATGCCTTCTCCTCCCACCTCCTCAGAGACTCACTCCATTGCCCTCTCCATCTTCTCATCTGTCTCCCTCACCACAGCCCTACTTACAACCATCTAGGCAGGCTCAACAAACAACTTCTGACAGCTCATCCAACCAATGCACTTTCTTCCCCACTTCATGGGTAAACCTCTGGGAAGAGCTGTCGACATTTCATGTCCCCTCCCTGGCTGTGCATCATTCCTCAAACCACAACAACCCAACTTCAACCCCACCTGTTCCACTGAAGCAGCTCTCCCAGGTCAACAAGGACCTTGTCACGAAACCCACCAGGGACTCAGTCCTCACCTCGTTCAATCCCTCAGCAGCTTTTAATGCTATTATTGAAAAACACTCTTCCTCTGGCTTCCAAGCAGCACCTCCCCCTGGGTTGTTGCCTGCCTCTCTGGCCAGGCATCTTTAGCTGGCCTTCTCCTTAGGAACTGCCTCTTCATCAGCCTGTCCCTTCATTTGAGGGTTCCTTGGGGTTGGTCCTAAGCTCTCTTATTCTTCTGCTGCCTCCCACTCTCCCTGAGTTTTCCCATTCATTCTCATGCTCCCTGCTGTCTCTTCTTGAGCTACAGACCCTAAATCCAAATAACTACTAGATGTCTCCACAGACACCTAAAACTCACCATGTGTCCAAAATCAAGCTCATCATCTCTTCCCACAAACCTCTTCCTTCTACTATGTGACTTATCTTAGCAAATGGTACCCTTTCCCCGAATTTGCAAGAGAACAAGGTGGCCATCACCCTTAGTGGCTCCTTTCTCAGCTTGTAGATCTGTCACCAAGCTTGTTCATGCTACCTCCAAAACAGCTTTCAGTTGCATCCACTCCTTATGCCACCTGTCATTCCCTTAATTCAAGCCAACATCATCCCTCCTGAGTAACTGCAACAGCCTAACTGGCTACCTCACCTTCAGCCTAGAGTCCACTCCCACCTACACTCTCGCCACTGCAGCACGAGGACCTTCCCAGAAATTCTGATTGTGTCACTCTCCATCCTGAACCCCTTCCACAGCTCCCCAGTACCTAGATGACAGGTCTTCAAAATGGCATACAAGCCCCTTGAGATCAGGGTCTTATCTACTCATCCAGCCTTATCTCTTACAGCCATTCTGAACTAGAGTCAGTTTCTAGAACAGGTTGTACTTTCTTACCTTTAGGACTTTTGCTCCTGTGTTCCTACCTAAAACAGTCTGCAAACCACCCTCTACTAAAACCCACTTCTCTTCCAGCAAATTTTCATTGATCTTTTAAGAGTTCCCTTTCTCTCCAAATCTTCCCCAACTGCCTGTGTGTCCCAGCGGCCCCTGTCCTTCCTTAGGAGTGCTCCCCACCATGGTTCATGCCTGTAATCCCAAAACTTTGGGAGGCCAAAGTGGGAGGATCGCCTAAGCCTAGGAGATTGAGGCTGCAGTGAGACCTGATCATGCCACTGCATTCCAGCCTAGATGACAGAGCAAGACCCTGTCTCAAAAAAACAAAAAACAAAAAAAGACGGCTTCCCACACCGCATAGTCTCCGCCTCGAGACCATCATCTCTGTGGGGGAGCCATGTTGACTTCCTCACCACTGTACCCCCAGCACCTGGCCTGGCACCTAGAACCACATCTGCATAGGCAGCCACAGCCAATTATGCTGAGAGAATCCAGGGTTTGCTAAAGTGGCAGGTATAGCTGGGCTACATATAGCGTAGGCCAACAATTCATTTTTGCACTCAGTAGCACTAGAGGAGGCATTTTAGGGCTGCAGCCAGCTGTCCCACTGTTTATCTCCCCTTCTTCTTAGACATTTGTGGCCAAATGTATCCTAAGCGATACGGGGGTTTCCAAAAAAAGTACAGAATCTGTATGTCTCAGAAAGGATGAGGAAATCCTGTCTGAAATCCAGCTTCTAGGAATGCAAGGCTTTCTAACTCAAATACGTACAGTTGTACTGAGTCCCAACCTCTGCATGACTGCCAGTCTCATACATTAAACCCATAATTTTTGTGACAAGGAATGATCAGGAATCCTTTCTCCCAACACTCTCTCCCACCTTGCCCATTGAAGCCTCCTTCTGGAGTAGATGCATCTGTTTACTAACAGCAAGCATATAACTATAAATATGAAATAGCTGCAGGAAGTACCAACCTCCATCACAAGTCATTACTTAATTCAGAACAGAGACTATCAGAGACAAGAAAACCACTCAGGTCCCCAGGAGGCTCTGCCAATGGCTCTGTTCTGATGACATCACTTGTTTTCCTATTGTCTTCCAGGGTTAGGGGAAAGACACCGAAAATCAGAAGCCCCACTGGAGTCCAACGGGTCCTTCTATTATCGGTTCCTTAGTCGGGCACCTCTATTTAGTATTTAAGGGAAAATGAGTTTTCAGCCTTACTGGGGAAGGAAGGAATTTTTTTTTTTTTCAGTTTATTAAGATAAAGCTCTCCCAAGGAGGGAGTATGTCTAATACTGCCAAAAGATCTAGTAAGATGGAGAAGAAAAATATATTCGCAATCTCAAAACTGGGCTCAAGTGTGCTCCCCAGACCTCTGTCAGGAAGCAGAACCAGGACAGCTGCTGGGCTCCACATGCGACGAGCCCCTAAATCATAAATCGCCATCTGGTACCTGCTTCACTGTCACTCACCTCACAATAGTGCTTTCTACAAAGATTCCTAGACAAAATAAGTAGACATGAGAGCAAATGTCCCCAGTGTCTCATGCCACAACCTCCCCTACTCCTGTGGGCAGACAAGCACCCTGGGGCTGTTTACCATATTGGAACATTATATTGTCACTTTTGTAGTATTCCTGGTTTATAACCAACCATCATGGAATCAAGTACCAATCAAATAGACTCTAACTATTCAAGGGAGAAACTAGTATGTTTCTCCCTTGAAGAACATGGAATTAACAGTGTTCTCAATCCCAAATGTGTCATATTAGTTATAGAAGAAATTATGGGGTGGGTGTGGTGGCTCGTGCCTGTAATCCCAGCACTTCAGGAGGCCAAGGTGGGCAATCACCTGAGGTCAGGAGTTCAAGACCAGCCTGGCCGACATGGTGAAACTCCGTCTCTACTAAAAACACAAAAATTATCCGGGCGTGGTGGTGGGCACCTGTAATCCCAGCTACTCGGGAGGCTGAGGCAAGAGAACTGCTTGAACCTGGGAGGTAGAGGCTGCAGTGAGCCGAGTTTGCACCACTGCTTTCCAGCCTGGGCGACAGAGCTAGACTCTGCTTCAAAAAAAAAAAAAAAAGAGAAGAAATTATGAAAGCCACAATGCTAAATAGTTTCTTTCTCTTTTTGATAAATCACTAAGGATACCTGGGGAAAAAATTAAATTGAAAATGAGAAAGTCTTTGAAGAAAGATTCCTAATGGCCAACGATAGGACAATTTGAGCATTAAAATAATAAAAAGTGATTTAAACCCAAGTATATAAAAATTTATGAGTTCATAATGATAACTGTAAGAAACTACTGGCCAGGCGCAGTGGCTCACGCCTATAATCCCAGCACTTTGGGAGGCTGAGGCGGGTGGATCACCTGAGGTTGGGAGTTCGAGACCAGCCTGACCAACAGGGAGAAACCCTGTCTCTACTAAAAATACAAAATTAGCAGGGAGTGGTGGCCCATGCCTGTAATCCCAGATACTCAGGAGGTTGAGGCAGGAGAATCGACTGAATCCGGGAGGTGGAGGTTATGGTGAGCTGAGATTGAGCCATTGCACTTCAGCCTGGGCAACAAGAGCAAAACTCTGTCTCAAAAAAATAAACAAAAATAAAAACGAAACAAAAAAACTACTTTGGCCACCTTTGAAGGGTGCTGAAACACCAAATCTTTTTTTGAAAACCAGTAATTAAAAGGAAAGAGCCTCCCTACATTGCCCAGGCTGGTCTCGAACTTCTGGCCTCAAGTGATCCTCACGCTTTGGCCTCCCAAAGTGCTGGGAGAATAAGCATGAGCCACAGTACCTGGCCATCAAATTACTTTCAAATATCCATTACCCCAGCAAAGAAAAGTCAATGTGGCCACAGTATGATCTCCCTAGGCTCTGGAGACTAAAGTGCATCTTCAAACATAAGTAAATAAAACAACCTCCATGCTGCCAAATCAGACAGATTCATCTTATCATATATCTTGGCAATGTCAGATCTAGTTGACCATTTCCTCCTTGAAACATTCTCCTCTCAGCTACCTCCATACCATACTTATCAGGTTCTCACTCTACCTGACTGGCTGCTCTTTCTCAGTCTCCTGTGACTTTGAAGTCTACCTGACTTCAAAATGTTGAATGGGCCCTGGGCTCAGTTCTGGACCTACCACACTCTCTCCCTAGGTATCATCATCCAGCCCCTTGGCTTTAATTACCAATTTCATGCCAATGACCCCAACATTTGTATCTCCAACCCCAACTTCTCCCCCAAGCTTCAGATTCGTATTTCCAACCACTTACTGACATCTCCACGAGAAAGTTCTTACAGGCATCTCAAAGTAACACATCTAAACAGAACACTTTTGACATTGTCCGTAAAACTACTGATCCTGAAGTCTTGCCTAGTCAATCAGTTGACAGCACGCGAGTCTATATACCCTGCATAAGCCAGAAACCTGAGAGGTAGCGATTGAATACCCCTTAACCAAAATGCTTGAGACCGGAAGTGTTTTGCATTTCAGAGTTCTTTTCAGAATTTGGAATATTTGCATTATACTTACTGGCTGAGCATCCCTAATCAGAAAATCCTAAATTCAAAATGCTCCAATGAGCATTTCCTTTGAGCATCACATTGGCACTCAAAAAGTTTCAGATTTTGAAAATTTCAAATTTTTGATTTTGGGATGTTCGACCCTTAATTCTTATCTCCCCATCTTCCCCCGGGTACTGGACATTGCAGTTGGTTCCCTCCTAAAAATCCATAAACTATTTCATGGTATACAGCAGCTTGTACAGTCTACTTATTTTTAATTCTGCCCCTCTGCCACAGTGATAGGTTCATGAACAGGCATTTACCCCAGCCTAAGGCAATGTGCACCTTGACTGTTTTGGAGTAGGCACTTGACCCAAAATGGTACAAGCAGTTCAAACAGCAAAAATAGCTAATGGCATTTTAGGCTATATTAACACAGGCATGGTCTGGTTCTAGTTAGCGTTAGTCAAACTTTACTTAGAGGCCAAGTACGTCCAATAGAGTGGTTAAAACAGTAAGGAGACAAAAAAGAGCAAGACGATAAAATGAACAGATGAAGAAACCAGAAGGGCTAAGCCTGGAGACAACTGGGAAATGAGCATACTCCAGTGCAGTACTGAAAAGGAGAAACTAGTTTTATATCCCTAACAAGGAAAAATTATTAGGTAAATTACGGTAAATCAACTTTCTGTGCAGCTATTAACAAGACAACTATAAACACCGTGCAGCAACATGAAAAAGGCAGAATATAAAACTATGTCTATACTGGGTTATACTACTTACACAAAGTATGTGTCAGTTATCAATGGATTGCCTCTCAATGTACGTGTCAGTTATCAAATGATTGAATCCTTGGGACTCTGCTGGGCTTGGATCAATCCCTTTCAGGTCCACTGCTACCTCCAGGTTTTTTCAGTATAGAACTTTCTGCAATAATGGAAATGTTCTCTCTATACTGTCCAATATGAGAGCCACAGCTGTGTGTGGCTTACTGAACAATTAAAATGTGGCTAGCGAGACTAAGGAAGTGAATTTATGTATTTATTTTTAATTAAATTTAAACTGCCACACACTTCACATCCACTAGAGTGGCTATTTTCGAAAAAGAAAAAAGAAAAACCAAAATAACAAGTACTGGAGAAGATGTGAAAAAACTGAAACCCTTGTGCACTGTTGGTCAGAATGTAAAATAATGCAGCTGCTATAGTAAACAGCCTGGCAGTTCCTCAAAAAATCAAATATAGAATTACCACATGACTCAGCAATTCCACTTCTGGGTATATACCCAAAAGAACTGAGGGCAGGGACTCAAAGAGATATTTGTACACCCATGTTCATAGCAGCCTTATTCACAGTAAACAAAAAAGTAGAAGCAATCCAAGTATCTATCAACAAAGGAATGAACAAAATGTAGTATACATATACAGTGGCATATTATTCAGCCTTAAAAAGGAAGGAAATTCTCACACATGCTACCACATGGATGAACCTTGAGGACATTGTGCTAAGTGAAATAAGCCACACACAAAAGGACAAATATATGATTCCACTTACATGAGGTACCTAGAGTAGTCAAATTCATAGAGACAGAAAATAGAATGGTGGTTGTCAGGGGCTGGGGGAGTCAGAGGGGAGAGTTGTTTAATGGGTACAGAGTTTTCAGGGGCTGGGGGAGTGAGAGGGGAGAGTTGTTTAATGGGTACAGAGTTTCATTTGGGGAAGATGAAAATATTCTGGAATGTTTGTTCTGGTGACAGTTGCAAAACAATGTGAATGTACTCAATGCCATAGAACCATACGCTTGAAAATGGTTAAAATTATCAATTTTATGATATATATAATATTTAGCCACAGTAAGAAAAGGTTTAATTGGCCACATGTGGCTAGTGGCTACTATACTGGACAATGCAGACAGTCTAACAGCTGTATCCACCCCAACCTGCAACCAGGAAGAAAACTGCTAAGGCTCCCCAAAACTCTGGTTCCCCTACTACTGTGAGGAGGGGGCTAGAACCCCCAACACCACCTCAGCGACCTACAACTTCTAGTCCTCAACAGCCAGGTGAACAGGATTCTGAACAAGGTTCAACCAGTCAAGGACAGACCTACCCCTTCAGCAAGCATATGAAGTGTTAAGTAGTTGCAGGGCTAAGAAAAGACCTGAGCAAAGCCATCCTCAGCAGAGATTCCGGCTCTCCCCTGCCTTTCTTTTAAATTTAATTCAGTGGCCAGTTACTACTCTGCCTTTTAATAGCAGCAGCAACAGATAAAACAGTTGTGATTCTCGCAGCATCAAATGGCAGTGGCACAAACAGCTCAGCTTCATCATCATCGGCATATGGGCAGCCAGTCAAAAAGTAAAATGAAGAAGGCATGTCAACCACTCCAATATTCTGAATCTTGCATTATTTTTCCCTCTTTTTTAAAAACATAAGGGCACTGAATCACAAGGATTCTGAGTTTTTACTTCATTTTTTAAAATGTGTCAGTAATTTATACTGCTAAGATGTACAAACTTTACACAGGTGCACAACCCCATTTTTTTTAAGTAAAAACAGGGGAATTATTTAACAAACTAGCATTGGTTTGCTTTTTAAACTGCACATAATATATATGGAAATGACCTAAAAATTACTAGAAACATCTTTCAAAAGAACCCAGTTTGGTATATATTTTGTAGAAAAGGTTTGTGAATAATGTAACAAATACAATTTTTACAAATCTGTTTTGGGGGAAAAGAGGAACAGAACAAAGCGGTTACCATCTGCACAGGCATTATTATTCCTTTGACATCTTGCTAATAGTCTGTTAATGAACATCAAAACACCTAAAATTTTCTTCTGATGCTTTACAAAGATTCCTTACACTTGTTTACATGCAAATCATCCAAAACAAAAAGAAAAAAACTATAATATACTTTTAAATTACTGAACTATAAAATTTTAACAAAATTTCATCTTCAAATGAATTTATCAAGATCATTGAGTCATTTTTTGATGCTTCTCTGTTCTACATTATCTGACATAAAATTTATGTCACACACTGGGGCCTGTTGTGGGGTGGGGGGAGGGGGGAGGGAAAGCATTAGGAGAAATACCTAATGTAAATGACGAGTTAATGGGTGCAGCACACCAACATGGCACATGTATACATATGTAACAAACCTGCACGTTGTGCACATGTACCCTAGAACTTAAAGTATAATTTAAAATATATATTAAAAAAAAGAAAATGTAACACATTAGATTTCTGATATTAATTTGAAATGAATAACAAAATTTAGTCAAGTTTGTAAAGGTTTTAAATGTTTGATAAAACTTTACTACAAAAAAAAAAAATTCAATCTGATTTTCAAAGCGGCTTGCTTATCCTTCTGTTCCATCGCAAAGACACATGGGTTAAAGCAAGGTTTTCCTGACATCAAGTGCCTCACCCTCACCTGTGCTGAGATAACAGCGGGAAGGAGTCTCAGTTCATCTTCACTGTCAGATTTAAATTTTGTTTGGAGAACCCCTAACGTATCAGCAGAGAACACAGTTTGCAAATCACTGCAAAACACCACCATATATCTCTGACAAATGAGTTATTACTACTTGAGGATGCACCTTGTAAGATACAACGATCACCCAGTATTAAATTCCTACTGTGTCCCCAAACCGCCAGCTGCTCAGAAATTGGCTGTGTTCTCATTCT
Organism: Pan troglodytes; assembly: GCF_028858775.2. Lineage (NCBI taxonomy): Eukaryota > Metazoa > Chordata > Mammalia > Primates > Hominidae > Pan > Pan troglodytes. The sequence continues at coordinate 11,748,201 of NC_072419.2, read as the reverse complement.
GTCACTCCAACCAGAAACTGGGGTACATAGTGGTGGCTCTGTTTGTACATATCAAACCAAGATTCACAAGCTTTACTGTTAATAGAAAAGTCTACTTATAGTCTTATATCCTGAAAATATGTCATTTGACAACCTGGAGACCAGAGTCAAACAGATTCCATTATAATCTGGAAACAAGTGAAAAATCTTGGTGAGATTTTACAGGGTTGTTTAAAAAATGATGACCTAGGCCAGGCCCAGTGGCTTACACCTACATGTAATCCCAGCACTTTGGGAGGCCAAGGCAGGTAGATCACTTGAGGTCAGGCGCTCAAAATCAACCTGGACAACATGGTGAAACCCCGTCTGTACTAAAAATACAAAAAAATTAGCTGGGCGTGGTGGCAGGTGCCTGTAATCCCAGCTACTCAAGAGGCTGAGGCAAGAGAATCACTTGATCTCGAGAGGCAGAAGTTGCAGTGAGCCGAGACTGTGCCATTGCACTCCAGCCTGGGCAACCAAGAGCAAAACTCTGTCTTAAAAAAAAAAAAAAAAAAAAAAGACCTAAAGCAGGAGCCAATCTTTTGGCTTCCCTGGCCCACACTGGAAGAAGAATAACTGTCTTGGGCCACATATAAAATACACTAACACTAACGATAGCTGATAAGCTAAAACAAGCAAATAAACAAAAAACAAAAAACTCATACTGTTTTAAGAAAGTTTACGAATTTGTGTTGGGTCGTGGGTCAGACAAGCTTGAACTAAAGGACCTAAAATGATAATCTGTCAGTAACAAGCTCCTTCAGAAAGAACTGAAATAAGTGCCTGCCACCTACCCCAATCTGAAGTCTTGGCCTACTGTGGTCTGCATATTTATGTCTCCCCAAAATTCATACGCTGAAATCCTAAGCCCCATCTCAATGGTATTAGAAGATGGAGCTACTGGAAGGTGATTAGGTCATGAGGCTGAACCCCTCATTAATGGGATTAGCACCCTTATAAAAGAGGTCCCAGAGCAATCCTTCTTCCACCACATAAGGACTCAGTGAGAAGCCCTGGATGAACCAGAAAGCAGCTCCTTACCAGACACTCAACCTGCTGGCGCCATAATCTTGGACTTCCCAGACCCCAAAACAATGAGAAATAAACTTCTGTTGTTTATAAGCCACTGAGCTCATGGTGTTTCATTATAGTAGCCCAAACAGACTGAGACATGGCCTCTCTTTCCCTGCCCAGGCCCCAGGTCCCACATCTTCCAGTGCTCTCCTATGCCAATCAACTCCTCCTTTCTCTGCCTCTACCATCATGATCCTTTCTCTCAGATTTTTTTCCACTCTTCAGATGTTTGTCCTAAAACCATTTTTCTTTCAACTCCATTTGGCCTGGAGCCACCAATCCACTTCTCCCCCTCTTTACTTCCAAACTATTTTACAAAGTCTGCACCTACCATATGTTCCCAAACTTCCTGAGTCTGGCTTCAGCCTACACTGTGTCAGAAAACCGTTTCCTGAAAGATTAACTGCTGACTGTCAAGCCCCACACACTGTTCTCCAGCATCCTCACAGCCATCTCAGTAGCATCCAACCAATCCTTGCTTTGCATACCACCATTCCCACTCCCACCCAGATCCCTGGTGCCCTGAACATTTAGTGTCTTACTACCTAGCTTTGTTCCACTCTGTGCAGTAATGGTTCCTTTATTTTGCTTTGGAGTACTCCTCCCACCCCCTACTCCAAGTGTAGGCACATAATTTAGACCTGATTCATCAGAGCACTGTGCTCCCTTGACCACAGTGACCAGGTCAGAGATGACAAGAACACGTAACAGCAATTTCCTGTGCTTCTGGAGCCACCAGGAGGAAGGCATGACCTTTCCCATGGGACTTTCACCTGCTGGCCAACATCTTGCTACATCTAGCTACTACCATTTAAAACCCAAAACTGAAGCCAACATGAGGGGGAGCCAAGAGATGGAGGGAGACCAAAGCTTGGTGACATTTGAGCCCCTGGATTAAACCAGGCCTGAAGCTAGAATTACCTTAGTCTTCTAAGTTACATGAGCCAATGGATTCCTTTTTTTCTTTTTAGTCAATGTGACTGGCTGCCTGCATTTACAATTAATTGCATCTGAATCCTCTCCAATGACATCTTCTCAGTTCTTCCTCCTCACACTTCCTAAATGCCAGTAACTCCCCCAGGCTGTATCTCCACACTGCCCCTTAGTGAGCTGACCCTGCCATTCAGCCTCTCTTCTGTGGACCAGCTCCCATAACACGAGTTATGTCCTCTCCTCCAAGCTCCAGTGCAACCTTTCAACCTGCCAACAAGACACCTCCAACTCAGTGGGTTCAAAAACAACCACCATCTTTCCCACCCACACTAGTTCATCCTTCTGCTTTCCTTCAAGACCCTAATCTCCCTGAAATGTGCCCCACGGAAAACACTGTCCGCATCACTGTTGCCAAATCCCCTACCCTCACACCTCCTCAGTTCTCACACTACGCAGACCCTTTCCCACTCTCACAGCTAGCACCCTTACTGAAGCCTGCAGATCAACCCTTCACTACTAAGCTGGCCTCCTAATTGGCATCTCCACAAATTCCTCCCTTCTCTCATTTATTCTCCATACACTACCATATTAATCTTCAAAAAGCACAGCTCTGATTACATCCCTCCCCCATTCATTTTTGCCTAATGAATTAGACAAACTGTTCCCATTCGAGGTCCTCCACAATCCATCCCAGTCCATCCCTCACACCACCTGCTCCAGCCAAGCAAAACTGCTGCTCCCTGTTCCTGATTACATCTCACCCTTCCCTCATCTCCCCCTTTACTCTCAGTCTTTTCTCCTCTCTGTTCACATCCCTAGAAGCCACTAAGAAAAACCTCCTGTGATTGCTGTCTATGGGTAGGCAGAAAACTCCCCCCAACAAAATTAATTCACTTCCTAATCCCTGGAAACTGTGAATATTATCTTACATGGCAAGAACAGTATTACCTTACATGGCAAAAGATATGACTAAGCTAAGAGAGAAGGGATTTATCCTGGAGTATCCATGTGGGCCCTAAATATAATCATGTATATCCCTACGAGAGAGGCAGGAGATTAGACACAGAGGAGAGAGCAATGTGAAGACAGAGCAGAAATCGACATGGCTACAGCCAAGGAATGCCAACAGAAGCCAGAAGGGAGACAGCTACATCCTCCCTAAAGCCCCCATATGATTTTTTATGAGTTATATTTACAGTAAGAGGGCACCTTCCATAATTTTAGACTTTGAGATTATAAAAAGTAGGGACTGCCTTATTCATCTTTGTTTACCTTGAGAGCTCCTTGCCTTGAACCTGTTAAAAGCTCAAGGAGTAATTTTTTAAAAAGAATGAAATCCGTCAACCTTTATCTACAAGGCCTGCAATATTGGCTTGCTGGCATTTGTGTGGGAAAGACAACCTTAGAGCTACAGTTACATAAATGCAACTAATGACTAAAAGCACAGCATTTCAGCCGTTCCCAAAGGTTAAAATGACTTGGGGTGGGGGAGTGCCTCCAAGGAACCACCATAAAATGGAGGGTGGTAATAAATGAGTTGCATTTCCCACAGCAGCAAAGGTGCTGCCAGGGATAATGACTAAGTAGGCAGAGTAAAAACTTTTAGAGTCCTAAGCGGTTCAATCTTGCCCTATGGAACGTATAGGTCTATAGATGTTTCCATTTGTTTCCCTTGAATAACAGGAAATGCTCTAAGCAGAATCGGAACAAATCAGCTGAGCGCAACGGCTCATGCCTGTAATCCCAGCACTTTAGGAGGCCAAGGCAGGCAGATCGCTTGAGCTCAGAAGTTTGAGACCAGCCTGGGCAACATGGTGAAACCACATCTCTACTAAAAATACAAAAATTAAATGAGTGTAGTGGCACGCACCTGTAGTCCCAGCTACTTGGGAGGTTGAGGTGGGAGGATCTCTTGAGCCCGGGAGGTGGAAGCTGCAGTGAGCCAAGATCACACTACTGCAGTCCCACCTGGGCGACAGACTAAGACCTTGTCTCATAAAACAAACAAACAAACAAACAAAAAGACATCTGTCCTTTGTGCCAACTGGACAGCACACTGGAATGCTCCTTCAGACACTGGCACTTCAAAAGGCTACATCCTATTAAGAAAAACCAGTTTTATTCTTCTAACATCACTACCACCTGAAATGACTGCACATTTGTCTATCTCCTCCATTTGGACGAATGCTCAGAGTGGAAGAGACTTTGTTTATTCACTGCTATATCCCCATGGCCTACAACACAGCCTGGGACATACTTGCCCTGACAGTGTTTCCAAGCTGCCTCTCTCCCAGAGAGGCAGAGAACTACCAAGGGTGGTGAACCCAGAAGGTCAAGGCTCTTAGAATGAAAGCCTCGGCTGTGAACTACCACAGCCAGTGAACACTTCACAGCCCAAGAGAGCCTCCAGGCTCGGCAGCTGGGGAAAAAGTTTCCAGGTATGGGCTATGGGACTTCTACTCCCAGAGGTGCTGGCTGGGAACAACAATCTCACAATCAGACAAGCTTGCAGATGACAGGACAGCTTAGCACTCAGGCCCTCCACATAGGTATTCCGAAGCCTAAGGGAGACATGAGGTGGGAACGGGGTGGAAAGAAATCTCTCTATAGGAAAAGCCTACAGGCAAGGAAGGAACTGCAGGTCAGCACAGTGAAGGTGGGAAGCTGTGCACAGTCATCATTTGTCATACCTGCATGCCACCTGAAGAGCTTCATCCTATTGGGGGAGGCCAAAGACAAATATCATGAAAGTTTCCAAGCCACAAATCTCCAAAGCAAAAGCAAATGTCTCTGACTCAGTCACAAAAACACAAACCAAAAACATTCTCAGTACTTAAGAATGGTAAGATCAGGAACTCACTAAAGCTACATTAATAATGAATATCAATCTTGTAAACACATTAAGGGAGAGTGATAAACAAGACATAAAACAAAAAGGGCTGCAACTGTCTTTCCAAAGCAAGTCATTCCTCATCTCAGGAAGAGTAGCTCAAATGCATGGGAAAAAGCAAACAGTACAAGCTATATGATTTTGGGAGAAATCTGACCACTGGGCCTTAGCTTTTTCGTCCATAAAAAGGAACTCCTAAGAGTTATTGGGAAAATAAAACAAGGTTGTGTTTTTTAAACTATAGGTTGAGACCTACCGGGTCTTGAAATCAATTCAGTGGGTCACAACTAGCAAAATATAAAATAAGATATGGAGCCAGAAGTCAGGCTAGTGGCTCCCCTGAGTGGGGGCAGTGATTAGGAGACATCAGGAGAGACGCTTCCCAGGGACTGGTGCCATTTTGCTTTATCTTGATTGCAGAGATGTGCTTACTTTATGAAAAGTCATTGTAAAAATATGATATGTACGCACTCTATACATATGTTATACTTTAATAAAAAGTGTACATAAAAAGTATAAGATAGACTCTAACAGAAAAGAAAACTTCTGAATATATTACAAATAGTAAGTACTGCTTCCTGAAACTTTTGTTTCTAAGTGATCTGTGCATGCAAGGTGGTATTGGGACACACTGTAAGTTGTATTTACTCCTGTGGATCAGAGTTCAAAACTAGCCCCAAAGGCCCCAAGACAATCCAGACAAAATATTGTAAACTAAACTACACAAAAGCCGGCTATTATTGTGGGACAAAACAGGAGGGACAGGAGACATAGTATTGCTGACCTTTTACAGATGAGAACCTAAAACACAAAGCCACAATGCCCGTGTGGTACAAATGCATACTAAATGGCATGCTTTTCCAGTTACTCCACTTATATTTTGAGACTTATCCACACCAAGCTGTCCTCATTTAAAAGGCTTCTTCTTTTCCTCCATAATCCTCAAGAGGAGGAAGAAAACCAATCAATAAAGCAAAGTTTCTGCCTAGAGATTAATTCATGTGTGTGTGCGTGTGTGTGAGAGACAGAGTCTCACTTTGTCACCCGCGCTGGAGTGCAATGGCGCGATCTTGGCTCACTGCAACCTCTGCCTCCCGAGTTCATGCAATTCTCCTGCCTCAACCTCCCGAGTAGCTGGGATTACAGGTGTGTGTCACCATGCCTGGCTAATTTTTTGTATTTTTAGTAGAGACAGGGTTTCACCATGTTGGCCAGGCTGGTCTCAAACTCCTGATCTCAAGTGATCCACTCGCCTTGGCCCCACAAAGTGCTGGAATTACAGGCGTGAGCCACCGTACCTGGCCTGCCTGGAGACTAATTCTTATGCCAGTTCAAAGAGTATCCAAACTAAAGATGAAACGAAAGTACACCAAGATAAACAGGAAATGCTGTCTTTGAAACAAAAACCATAGGACACTAGCAATTAAAAGGCTGCAATCTTGGCCAAAAAAAGAAATCCTTAAAGTTATCAAACAAAAGGTGGGATTCTTTAGAGATGAAAGCTTAAGAGGAAAGAGTTGCAGTTCAGTGCTCTCATCACTCCCCTACTCCTAGTTAGTTTATCAGCACCAGGAAAAAAAGAAAAAAAAAACTTGAACAAAAATATACTTGTATCAATGTCACCAACGATGCATATTTTAAAAGATCATTGCCTGTTTTTGTTTTTTTGTTTGTTTTTTTAAAAAAGCCATGGAGTCAGACCGGGCGCAGTGGCTCACGCCTATAATCCCAGCACTTTGGGAGGCTGAGGCAGGCGGATCTCCTGAGGTCGGGAGTTCAAGACTGGCCTGACCAACATGGAGAAACCCTGTCTCTATTAAAAATACAAAATTAGCTGGGCATGGTGGCACATATCTGTAATCCCAGCTACTCGGAAGGCTGAGGCAGGAGAATTGCTTGAACCTGGGAGGCAGAGGTTGTGGTGAGCCAAGATCACACCATTGCACTCCAGCCTGAGCAACAAGAGCGAAACTCCGTCTCAAAAAAAAAAAAAAAAAAGACATGGAGTCTAGGCCAGGCATGGTGGCTCATGCCTGAAATCCCAGAACTTTGGGAGGTGCAGACAGAAGGACTGCTTGAGGCCAGGAGTTCGACACCAACCTGAGCAACACAGCAAGACCCCATCTCTACAAAAATTTTACTTATTTATTTTTTAAGAGATGGGATCCTGCTATCTTACCAAGCTGGACTCGAACTCTTGGGCTCAAGCAATCCTCCCACTTCAGCCTCCCAAGTAGCTGAGACTACAGGTACATACCACCTTGCCCACTGATCACTGCATTTTAAATCTTAGTTTTAACTTTGAATTAAATGTAGTAAATGAAGTAAATGTAATTTAGTACATCTTAGTAAACATTAAATTTTATCTACTAGCCTACACAGGAATGGTAATTTATGTTGTGCGTTTAATTTGTATCAAATTTGATTTTTACTTCATGTTCTCTAATGTGTCCAAACTTGGTACACTTGCATCAGTTTTACTTTTACAGTTTTATAAATTCTAAGTACTCTTTAATGAAATATTGGGACTGATACTAAGTATATCATATGTTAATGTAGCATTAACACTGTCAACTTAAGATGGCACTTCAACACTAAAAATAAACACATGGCAATATTTTATTTTGCTGCACAACAAATTCCTCCCGAAATCAGAGGCCTGGTTCTCACTGCCCAGGCAGTTGCTAATCTTCACAGCTGATTTAGTACCAACTCAACCTCCTGACAACCATACGTGCTAGGAACAGCCAGGTCTGACCAGCAAGGAGTTCTTGACCAAGTCAGAAGGTGGCTCAGCATGTGAGCTCTGGCTACTTTGTTCCCCTGATAGTTTTGCCCTTCTGCCAGGAACCCTATGATGAATCAACATGCCTTTACTGAATCACGTGGGAGCTACAGAAATCTAAGACAAAAAACCTGACTCCAGAGACCATCTGCTGAGGAGACAGCACCTAATGAGGGTTTGGACAGTCAATTTCCAAAGAAGCCTAGAGAGGAGACAGAGATGAGGAAATGGGGTGGGAGCGTCAGGAATGCTCCACAGCAGAGGCTGGGGCTGGGGCTGAGTTGGGCCTCGGGATGAGGGCACTGTGCCACACAGGCCTGCACTGCTCCAGGGTGCCCTTGCTTTTGGCCTGCAGGCCCCATGGAACCCAGTGGCCCCTGTCACCTCCCCTTCTCTCCGAGACTGGGTACAAAGTAAGGCAAGGGCTGCCCCACTCCTCATGGCCCTGCTGGCTGACCCTGAGAAACTTGCAAGTCTTCCCTGTGTTAGGGGCTCTTTGGCCAACCCGTGGGAGAAAAATGACTGGCAGAGACCAGGAAGCTAGGAAGGCAGAATTGTAACGCAAAGAACATGGAACTGAGATTCAGCACGCCTGGGTTCAAACTCCAACATGTCAAGTTACTGAATTGCAGGTCTGTTTGCTCATCCCGGTAAAATAAGGGCCAATGCTTCTGATAATCCAGTGAGCCTGTTTCTAGAAATGGACACAGGCAGACAGCTGGTCATTGCATGGTCAGCCCTGCTGAGCAGCCAGCCAACACAAAGCCACACCCTGCCCCAAGCCCTCCTCAGTTATCACAGTGGCAGCACTTTGAAAAGTGGATCGTTTTTTAAGCTCCTTTAAGAAAATACATTTTAGATCTCTACTTCACACCCCATTAAAAGATATTCCAGATGGATGAAAGATTTCAATGTCAAAAGCAAACTATAAAAATACTAGGAGGGCCAGGCGCAGTGGCTCACACCTGTAATCCTAGCACTTTGGGAGGCCGAAGTGGGTGGATCAACTAAGGTCAGGAGTTCGAGAACAGCCTGACCAACATGAGAAACCCCATCTCTACTAAAAATATAAAAATTAGCCAGGCGTGGTGGCAGGCACCTGTAATCCCAGCTACTCAGGAGGCTAAGGCAGGAGAATCACTTGAACCCGGGGGGCGGAGGTTGCAGTGAGTCAAGATCACGCCACTTCACTCCAGCCTCGGCGAAAGAGCGACGTTCCGTCTCAAAAAAACAAAAAACAAAAAACACTAGGAGAAGGCTGTGCATGGTGGCTCACACCTGTAATCCCAGCACTTTGCGAGGTCGAGGTAGGAGGATCACTTGAACCCAGGAGTTTGAGACCAGCCTGAGCAACATAGTGAGACCCCATTTCTAAAAATAAACTAAACATATAAATTGAGTACCTATATGGTGGGGGAAGCAAGGAGAGGAGGACTGAGGCCCTTCTAAGCATGTCATCACAGGCAGAAACAAAGGAAGACTGATAGGTTTAGCCAAAATAACACTTCAAATGGAACAACACTAAAAATGACAAATTGAGAAAAATCTGCAGCATGTAACAAAGGGTCCAACTTCTTTAACTATTTAAAAAACTTACAAGTCAATAAGAAAAATGTGAACATGCCAATAGGAAAATTAGCAAAAAAGAAAAGCCATTTACCAAATACAAATAGCATGTATATTTAAATATTCAACCTCACTAATAATCCATGATATAAAAAATAAAACAGCCATGAGAAACAATTTTTCTCACATCAGGTTGATGGGCCAGGTTTGGAGAAAACTAGTATACTATACTCAAATAGTACTCATGGAAATGGAAATTGGCACCATTTCATAGGATCGCTTGAGCCCAGGAGGTCAGGGCTGTAGTGAGCCATGATCGTGCCACTGCACTTGGGTGACCACAGCAAGACCCTGTCTCCAGAAAAAAAAAAAAGAAAAGAAAAGAAAAAAAAAAGTCCCTAGAAGAGACTAGTACCTCTGAAGAAACAGTCCTTGGTAAGTTTTCAAAACAGTTACTCCTTAGTGGTATGTTTTCAACAGAGAGACCACTGCGTACATGCTGAAAAAAAATCTCTGTACAGAGAATTCTGTGGAACAGACAGGAGATAGAAATAGCAACTGTTCAAGAGAAAACTGGGTGTTTGGCTGACATCCCTGTGAGAAAACAAAGCTCAGGCGGCTTTTATGCTCCCAAAATCACAAGAGGGGACAGATATTGACCCAACCACAGTGCAAACCGCATTGTAGGGGGAGATTCTACTCAAAGTGCCAAAAGATCAGCAATGAGGACGGATTGCAGGGCATCTACATGCCACCCTCACACTGGAAGCAGATTTATGGGACACCATAAACCTACAGTTGAAGGGACTAAAGACTCATTTTTTATGCCGTCAGAGTTAAGCCCATGGAAAAAAACTGGCCAGAAGCAATCAGACATCTGGCCAGCCTACCAGTCTCCATGAGCCTCAGTTTCCACATGTAACAAAACAGATGGCCTAGATCTATTTCTTAACCTTATCCTTTCATATTGTTGCACCAAAGACCTCTTATTTTGAAGACTGTCTACTAAACTGCATTAGTGACCCATTCATTTCCCCAGAGAGAAGTGCCCCCATAAAGCTGATAAGAGCCTAACCATGGCATCCTCAAAAGGCCCTTTAGACAGTAGGACACCTGGGTTTCAAACTCAGCCACACTGGTACCTGTGCCACCTCCAGCAAGTCATTTTGCAGCATCTAAGGAGGAGATATTTCTGTTGCAATGGCAGGAAGGGAGTGCAGCTGCAATAACTTGAATCCAAAGTCATCTTGTTAAAGCAGCCCCATTACTAGCTCTCTTCAACAGGTCATTTCCACACAATTTTGTAAGAGCTCAAGATCATGTTAGATAACAATTACTGCTCTTAGAGGTTGCAGTGAGCCAAGATCATGCCACTGCACTCCAGCCTGGCCGACAGAGTGAGACTTTGTCTCAAAAGAAAAAACAACAGCAACAACAACAACAAAAAAATTACTGCTCTTAGAGATCAAAAGACACAAATCAGACAATGAGGGACATAGAGCTGAAAGACTGGTTTTTCCTCTACTTTTAGAAAAGTGTGCCCTGCCGGGTGCAATGGTGTGCCACTATAGTCCCAGCCACTCAGGAGGCTGAGGCAAGGAGTTCAAGGCCAACCTGGGCAACATGGCAAGACTCTGTCACCAAAGAAACAAAAAAAGAAAGAAAAAAGAAAAAAAAAATGTGGCCAGACAGGGTGGCTCACACCTGTAATTCCAGCACTTTGGTAGGTTATAGAGGGTAGATCACTTGAGGCCAGGAGTTCGAGACCAGCCTGGGCAACATAGGGAGACCCTGTCTCTACAAAAATAAAAAGAAAGAAGTGGGCCTGGACATACTTGAGAGCTACTGAGATGCAGGGAATTTTCTGCAGATTAATCCCTTTATTTACCACACGTTTATGTACCACACACCAAAGGACCTGCAAGGCCTGTGCTCTCCTGGGCTCCACTACTGATGTGCAGGCAGCTGCTTATGACTATACTTGACCCCCCTCTTTCCTATCCCCAAACCTACAAAACAGTTCCCCTTCCCTTTCTGCCTGGCTGTCATTGAATCAGCTCTTACCACTACTAATGAAGACTCCCAGCAACCACAACTGGTCTCATCTACTCTCCATCCTTATAATCTCCCAGCGTCTCCTCTGTATTGCATCTTAGATCTGTCCATTTTTAACAGGCATCTTCAGGCCTTTAAGAGTTCTGAGAGACTGCTGGTTGTCTCCCAACATCCATTCTCCTTTTCTTCCACTGTAATAGAAACCTCAATGCTTAGCCAAGCACATGACCCCTCAGGAGGGACATTTCCCAGCTTCCCTTGCAGTTAGGTAAGAACATGCAAATTAGTTCTGGCCAATGACATGTGAGCAGAAATCATGCGTTTTTCAGAAAGCATCCTTACAGGAAAGGAGCAGACCTCTCTCTCCTTCCTCCTTACTGAAGTATGAAGTGATGGCTGGAATTCTAGCAGCTATCCTATACTAGAGATAGAAGCCACACACTCAGGAAGGTAGAAGGGCAAGAGAGTCAAAACCTGAATCCTACACACTGTGAAGCTGCCAGAATTCTGAGCTCCAGACTTCTTTTAAGTGAGGAAAAATAAACTTCTAGCTTGTTTATTATATTTAGTTTTCGGTCATTTGCAGTTAAAAAGACACGGACTATTTTTTGGTATAAAAGCCTGAAATTTTGTTGTAATGGTTTAAAGAAACAGGTTATAAACGCAAAGTGGTAGTTATTTCATAAAAGAATAGACGCTAAAAAAATCATAAATAACAGCAACATCCAGAAAATAGCAAATGTATTTTATAAAGGTTTACTGCTCAAAAAAACTTAGGTCCTATTACCTAAGATGACAGCATCTTCATCTGTCATCTGGGCCACTGTGGGAAGCACACAAGGGTGGGATAAACCACGTCTCCTTATGCTACTCAACACCCTCCCATTGCACTTGACACTGACCTCTTCCTCCCTCTCAAAAACATTCAGGCTTTGGTAGCACCCCAAACTCTCCTGACTCTTTCATTGGTTTCCCTCCCTGACTCCTCTGCTTCATCACCCACCTCAAACTAAACACAAGCAATTCCCAGGGTCATTGTCAGCACCTGCCTATCTTAATGCCAAGAGCAGAAGCCCAGAATTCACAAGTGTCATCAATCAAGAGGAACCATTTTTATCCTTCATCACATACACAAAACAAAACTAAAAAATGTCAACAAAAGTGTTGCAACTGCCTGCTTCTATGTTGTAATGCCAGCTCAGTTTCTCAAAATTGGATGGGCGCAGTGGTTCATGTCTGTAATCCCAACATTTTGAGAGGCCAAGGTGGGAGGATCACTTGAGCCCAGGAGTTTGAGACCAGCCTAGGCAACATAGTGAGACTCCATCTCTACAAAAATTTAAAAAATAGCTGGGCATGGTGGCGCATGCCTATGGCTCCAGATCCTCCATAGGCTGAGGTGGGAGGGTTGACTGAGTGTGGGAGGTCAAGGCTGTAGTAAGCCATAATTACACCACTGCACTCTAGCCTGGACAACAGAGCGAGACTTTGTCTCAAAAAAAAAAAAAAAAAAAAAAACCACAAAAAGCAAAACACACAACTTGGAACTTCCTGCAGAAGATAGGAGATAAAGCCCATGCTTTGGGCCCCAATATCCCAATGAAATGAATGTCAGTAAGTACAGCAAGGAAGGACACTATGGCCTTAGAAACAGCAGGGGACAGGCATCACCAGTGGATGTGAGATTTCAGCAAATTTCTGGATGACAAAATAGTCTGAAGAGCTAAGATGGATGAAACAAAACAGAAAATGCAGCCAAGAGTGTACTTCAGGAAGGCTCTGGAGGAAGAAGGAGCGTCTGCCCTCTGAAACCCTGGAGAAGCTCCAGACTGATATCTGGCAAACGGGATAGTGGATGAGAGCAAGAACTAGGGATTGTAACAGAAATTGAAGGTCTGTACACTGAAACAACTATACAAATTACAAGCTCTATTCCCAGACTCACCTGCAGAGAACGTGGCTATTCCTCCAGGCTCAAAACTAGGTTTATCTTTAAATAAACAAAACAGACCATCTGGGTTAATTTAAGCTTCCAGCATGAATACTGAGCCCTAGAATGGAACTCTCCCAATTCTTGGATTTGGTGGCGGGGGCGGGGGGGGGGGTCTTTCCTTTCTACCCATTCGCCCTAAAATGAGGCCTACCGGGCAAAAGACTCCATCCGTCTACACGCCCAGAGATCTTAGTCCAATTTCCACTCAGGAGAGAGGTGAGCCAAGACACTACTGTGACTTGTCTCCCCATTCTTTCCTTGTCAGAATAGGAAAGCTTATTTTGGTTATTCTGCCCTGCTCCATCCTGTTCCTCTTCCACAAATGCAGTTGGAGGGGAAAGGGAGGACAGATAACCCTTTGGTACACAGTCACTAGACCCAAGAAGGAGACTACTGGGCATTAAACTGTGATGCTGAACTCTGAGCCACTCACAATAGAAGTAACTGGATGGGGCTTCATGCTGCCTCACTTAGGGAGGAAGTGATATGTTCTGCAAGCCAGAGGGGGAAAGGACCGGATCAAGCCAACACAGCTTGCAAACCCTCTGCAGTTAACATTTTCCTGGGAAGACATACACGGATTGTTAATACACAAACTTCACAGAATGCATGTAATCCTCAACATGATGGTTTCAATGTTTATACGAAAAAAATGTACATTTTGTCTCAAAATTTACTCAACATTTTTAACAAAGAAACATGTAGGAAAAGTTTCATGTTGAATTTCAAATAACACTGGAAGAACGTCAGAATCATTACTCATTTTGGTAAGTATGTCAAATCTCAAAAGAGATATGTAGTCTCCAAAGCAATTTCTTTCATTCTAAACCTTGGTCCACCAAGGTTGGCCATCATAGGAAGATTAAAGTTTGCGAGTTCAGGGAGCTCCACAGGAACACCAACACTAAGGCGACTTCATTACCAAGTGTGACCATCTGCCTAATATGAACTCCATTACTAGGGGGGCCATATAATTATCACCCAAACTGGGTCACTTGAGAGCAAAAGAGTATGTCACCCAACTCACCCACGTTATCACTTTCTACACTCACTGACAATGGCTGCTTCAACCCTCTCCTTGATAATACAGTTCATTAAAGTAGTTCTTGAATTACTGAGGATCCCAATAGTTGTTTATGTAGATTATATCTACAGAAGAAATTAAAACCAAGAAGTTTCTAAAATACAAGAATACCCAAGTGTGGCAGTTCCCCAAAAATTAAACAGAATTACCATATGATCCAGCAATCCAGTTCTTCTGGGTATATACCCAAAAGAACTGAAAGCAGGCGGGGGCGTGGTGGCTCATGCCTATAATCCCAGCAGTTTGAGAAGTCAAGGTGGGCGGATCACTTGAGGCCAGGAGTTCAAGACCAGCCTGGCCAACATGGGAAAACCCTGTCTCTACAAAAAATACAAAAATTAGCAGAGCATGGTGGCACAGTCCTGAAGTCCCAGCTACTCGGGAGGCTAAGGCACAAAAATCGCTTGAACCCAGGAGGCAGAGGTTGCAGTAAGCCAAGATCATGCCACTGCACTCCAGCCTGGATGACAGAGCAAGACTCTGTCTCAAAAAAAAAAAAAAGAAGAAGAAGAAGAAGAAGAAGAAGAAGAAAAAGAAAAAGAAAAAGAACTGAAAGCAGAGACTCAAACAGATATTTGTACACTCATGTTCCTAGCAGCATTATTCACAGCACTCCAGCCTGGATGACAGAGCAAGACTCTGTCTCAAAAAAAAAAAAAAAAAGAAGAAGAAGAAGAAAAAGAAAAAGAACTGAAAGCAGAGACTCAAACAGATATTTGTACACTCATGTTCCTAGCAGCATTATTCACAATTTGGATTGTTTGAAGTTTGGGGCTACTACAAAGAACACTGCTTTGAATGTTCTGGAACTTGACTTTCAGTGAATACATGTACAGATTTCTACTGGGCAATCACCTAAGAGTGGAACTGCTTGATCACAAAGTCTGTGTATATTTAGCTTTAG
This sequence comes from Pan troglodytes, assembly GCF_028858775.2. Taxonomy (NCBI): domain Eukaryota; kingdom Metazoa; phylum Chordata; class Mammalia; order Primates; family Hominidae; genus Pan; species Pan troglodytes. The sequence goes on along the minus strand of NC_072419.2, from coordinate 11,732,896 downwards.
TAAATATTGTCAAACAGTTTTCCAGAATGATTGTGCCAATCTATACTCCCTCAAGCAGTCTATGAAAGGTCCTCTTGCTCCATATACTTGCCAACCGTCAAAATTTTCATTCTTTTTAATTTTAGCCAATCTAGTGGGTGTGCAGTTGTATCTTATCGAGGGTTTTAATTTTGCACCTCTCAGATGACTAATGATACTAGGCATCTTTTCATGTTTATTGATCATCTGAAGTGCCCATTTTTGGCTGGGCATGGTAGCTCACACCAATAATACCAGCACTGTGGGAGGCTGAGGCAGGAGGAATGCTTGAGCCCAGGAGTTCAAGACCAGCCTGGTCAACATAGTGAGACCCTGTTTCTACAAAAAAATACAAAAATTAGCCAGACATGGTGGTGTTTGCCTGTATTTCCAGCTATTAGGGAGGCAAAGGCAGGAGGATCCCTTGATCCCAGCAGTTTGAGGCTTTGGTGAGCCACTGCACTCCAACCGGGCAACAGAGTGAGAACCTGTCTCAAAAAAAATAAAAAAACAAAGTGCCCATTTTTCTACTGAGTTGTCTTTTTATATACATTTATTTTGAAGTAATTATTTATAGATTCTAGAAATTAGCCCTGCATCAGATACATTTGTTATAAATATCTTCTCATTGCCTGTGGCCTTCCTTTTCACTCTTAATACTGTGGTTCAATAAACATAAGTTCTTAATTTTAATGTTGCTCAATTTACCAACAGTTTCTTTTATGGTTAGTGCTTTTTATACAGGAGGAATATACATCACCATGCCAATATCACACCTAAAAAATTAACAATTCCTTTATTTTAAATATCCAATATTCAGATTTACCCAATAACTTCAATTCTTTCTCTTTATTGCAGTTTGATTGGATCAGGATCCAAATTAGATCCAGAAATCATTAATATGCCTTAAGTTTTTTTTTTTAGATGGAGTCTTGCTCTGTTACCCAGGTCGGAATGCAGTGGCGTGATCTTGGCTCACTGCAACCTCCACCTCCTGGGTTCAAGCGATTATCCTGCCTCAACCTCCCGAGCAGCTGGGATTACAGGCATGCACCATCATGCCAGGCTAATTTTTCTATTTTTAGTAGAGATGGGGTTTCACCATGCTGGCCAGGGTGGTCTCAAACTCCTGACCTCAATTGATCCACCTGCCTCAGCCTCCCAAAGTGCTGGCATTATGGATGTGAGCCACCGCACTCGGCCTTAAATATTTTATTTAGGAGATAGGGTCTCACTCTATTGCTCAGGCTTGTCTGGAACTCCTGGCCTCAAGCCATCCTCCCACCTCAGCCTTTAGAGCGCTGGAATTACAGGCACAAGTGAACCAGCACCTAAAGTCTTTTAATCTATAGGTTTTACCTTTCATATCTATCTCTATCGCTCCCCACTCTTCCATGTTTTTTGAAATCAGAGAGAGTAGTGTGTGAAAGTGGTAAAACTCAAACTCGTTTTTTTCCCCTCTGTTCTCACACTGTAACAACAATCACAGAAGACTTCTGTGACCAAATGTTTTGGATGTCTCCCCACACACTCAACAAGCAATCAATTCTGCAGCGGACAGTAGCTGGGTACCATCCAATTCAATTCACTTTAGCCACTATTTGCCTAGAGACAGCTTCAGAAACCACAGGTTGAGAGCTCAGTCCCACAAGACCACCCCCTCTTTCCCATCAGTTGTAGATCTGAGGCTCAAGAATTTCTGATCTACCAGTTTCAAGCTGGAGTCCCCATCACCCCCCACCCAATACAATATTGTATATTGGATACAAATATACAGCCAGATGAAGAGATATATAGGGAGAGGTCTGGAAGAGTCCCCATTGCAAGAGCTTCGGAGTCTCCAGTGCAAGAGCTTCTGTCCCAGTGGAGCTGGGGTGCACCACCCTCCCAGCATGTGTTCACCTTCCTGTAAGCCTCCACATGTTCAGCTACTCAGGAGTTCCCTGAACCCTGTCCTCTAAAGCCTTTTATAGAGACTTCATTAGATGCACACATTGCATGGACAACCATGCAGAAATGTGACTAAACAAAAAGGATACTATCTAATACTAATAGACTAAGTGGAGAAACCCAGCAAGTCCTGTCTGTTCAGATTCTTCTTAGCCTCCCTGTGCAGCAGTCTTTCCTCCAGGATATAGGGTTTTGAAATGAGGGTCTTATAGCAATCAAACAAGGAAAGCCAGATAATTTTTTATGGCCAGCTCCAAGATAGAAAGGCAGGAGAAGATTCCTGCCTTGGGGAGAGAAAGGAGCAGGAGAAAGGGGAGGATGAGATGGTCAGAGAGGGAGATTTTATTTTTGGAGGCCTGCTTCTGAGTTTCCAAGTGCCCTGAAGTTATAACAAGAGACTTTAATAAGGGCTTTCAGAATTATAAGCCAGGAAATCACAGACATGGAAAAAGAAATTTACACACACACTTATTTACTAAAGCAACCAGGTCCATGTGTTCTTCAGTCTCTTGAATTTCCTATAAACCAGCACTTAGAACTAGAGTCTTGATCAAGCTCAAATATGATTTTATGACAAGATTTCTCCATCAGGAGGTACATAGTATTTGGTTGTTTCTGTGATGGTAGCAGCATTGATGATTACTGCCTCATTCTATCAATTCATTGGGGATTGGAAATTTTAAGTATTTTAATTATATCACTTCATCATCTATTCTATGAAGAGAAACTTTCCCTAATCAACTACTTGAGCTCTAAGACACAATTTGTAAAGGAAAGAAATGATAATGCCTCAGAACAACCCTATAAGGTTGATACTATTCTCAGCCCTATTGTTCAGGTGAGAAAACAGACACAACTTAATGATTGAACTAGGCTATAAACCAAGGAGTCCAACTCCTGAGTTTATGATTGTAATCAGTAGACTAAAATGCCTCTGCTAAAATCAAGAAACAAGTGAATACTCAGTATTACTCTGCAGGGAGGAGAGATCACAAAGACAGGCATTCAGAGTGGCTACAAATTTACTGCAGAAGGGAATATATTAATTGTATCAAAACCTAAACAAAGTACATCCCTTTGAGTCAGCAGTTCCAAACAAAGGCACTTATCTAAGAATACCATACTGCAGCATCACTTACAATAGCAAAAACCTTAAAACAACTTAAATGCCTGCTTGGTTCAGTAAGTTGAGATACAGCCACAAAATGAAAATGGCACATCAATAAAAATGATGCTATATCAACAGAATAAAGGACAAAAACCATATGATCATTTCAATTGATGCTGGCCAGGTGCAGCAGTTCACGCCTGTAATCCCAGCACGTTGGGAGCCCAAGGTGGGCAGATCGCCTGACGTCAGGAGTTCAAGACCAGCCTCGCCAACATGGCAAAACCCCGTCTCTACTAAAAAATACCAAAAATTAGCTGGGCGTGGTGGCAGGCGCCTGTAATCCCAGCTACTCGTGAGGCTGAGGCAGGGAGAACTGCTTGAACCCGGGAGGTGGAGGTTGCAGCGAGCTGAGATCGTGCCACTGCACTCCAGCCTGGGTGATAGAGTGAGACTCCATCTCAAAAAAAAAAAAAAAAAAAAAAGGATGCTGAAAAAGCACTTGTAAAATTCAACAACGGTTCACAATAAAAACTCTCAATAAATTAAGTATAGAAGGAACCTACCTCAACATAATAAAGGCCATATATGACAAACCCACAGCTAACATCATACTGAATAGGCAAAAGCTGAAAGCCTTCCTCTCAGCACTAGAAGACAAGGATGTCCACTTTCACCAATCTTATTCAACATAGTATTGGAAATCATAGCCGGGGAAATTAGGCAAGAGAAAGAAATAAAGAGCATCCAAATTAGAAAGGAAGAAGTCAGACTATCCCTCTTTGCAGATGGCATGGTCTTACATATAGAAAAACTGAAAAACACCAAAAAACTCTTGGAACTGATAAACTAATTCACTAAAGTTGTAGGACACAAAAACAACATACAAAAATCAGTAGCACTTCTTTTTTTGTTTGTTTTTGATACAGAGTCTTGGCTCTGTTGCCTAGGCTGGAGTGCTATGGCATGATCTCGGCTCACTTGCAGCCTCCACCTCCCAAGTTCTAGCAATTCAATTCAAGCAAATCCAAGTTCTAGCCTCAGCCACCCAAGTAGCTAGGATTACAGGTGCAGGCTCCCACACCGGGCTAATTTTTGTGCTTTTAGTAAAGATGAGGTTTCACCATTTTGGCCAGGCTGGTTTCGAACTCCTGGCCTCAAGTGATCCACCCACCTTGGCCTCCCAAAGTGCTGGGATTACAGGCATGAGCCACCACGCCCAGCCTGTGTGTCTGTTTTTATACCAATACCATGTTGTTTTGGTTGTGATAGCTTCACAGTACATTTTGAAATCAGGTAGTGTGATGTCTCCAGCTTTGTTCTTTTTGCTTGGGATCACTTTGGCTATTTGGGATCTTTTGTGATCCCATATAGATTTCAGGATTTAAAAAATATCTGCGAATCTGCACATTGTTTTAGGTAGTACGGTTATTTTAACCATACTGCAGTGCAGTGGTGCGATCTTGGCTCACTGCAACCTCCACCTCCCAGATTCAAGCGATTCTCCTGCCTCAGCCTCCCGGGTAATCCCAGCATTTTGGGAGGCTAAGGCATGTGGATCACCTGAGGTCAGGAATTCGCCACCAGCCTGGCCAACGTGGTGAAACCCTGTCTCTACTAAAAATACAAAAATTTGCTGGGCATGGTGGTGCATGCCTGTAATCCCAGTTACTTGGGAGGCTGAGGCAGGAGAATGGCTTGAATCTGGAGGGCAGAGGTTGCAGTGAGCCAAAATGGCGCCATTGCACTCCAGCCTGGGTGACAAGAGCAAAACTCCATCTCAAAAATAAATAAAATTAATTAACAAATTAAATTAAATTAAAATAGACACACAGACAAACAGAACAGAATTGAGAACTCAGAAATAAATCTATGCATTTACAGTCAACTGATTTTCCACAAAGGAACCAAGAACACACACTGGGAAAAGGACAGCCTCTTCAATAAATGGTGCTGTGAAAACTGGATATCTATATGCCAAAGAGTGAAACTGGAACCCTATCCTATCTCTCTCCATATACAAAAATCAACTCGAGGCTGGGTATGGTGGCTCACGTGTAATCCCAGCACTTTAGGAGGCTGAGGAAAGAGGATCACTTGAGGCCAGGAGTTCGAGACCAGCCTGAGCAACACAGCATGATCCTGTTTCTACAAAAAAAAAAAAAAAAATTTAAAGAAATGATAAATGTGGCCAGGCGCGGTGGCTCATGCCTGTAATCCCAGCACTTTGGGAAGCTGAGACATGCGCATCACGAGGTCAGGAGATCAAGACCATCCTGGCTAACATAGCGAAACCCCATCTCTACTAAAAAATATGCAAATTAGCTGGGCGTGGTGGCGGGTGCCTGTAGTCCCAGCTACTCGGGAGGCTGAGGCAGGAGAATGTCGTGAACCCGGGAGTCGGAGCTTGGAGTGAGCCGAGATCATGCCACTGTACTCCAGCCTGGGCGACAGAGCGAGACTCCATCTCAAAAAAAAAACAAAAAAGAAATGATGTTTGAGGTTATGGATATGCTAATTATCCTGATTTAATTATTATACACTGAACACACGTATGGAAATATCACTCTGTATCCCATAAATATGTCAACTAAAAATTTTTTTTAATGCTGGGTCAAAATGTTTAAAAACTTGAGCAATATTTAGAGCGCATGTATATTTTTTGAGACATTGTCTTGCTCTGTTGCCCAAGCTATAGTGCAGTGGGCTACACTGCAGCCTCAAACTCCTGGGCTCAAGTGATCCTCCTGCCCCAGCCTCCCATGTAGCTGGGACTATAGGCATGCACCACCACGCCCAGCAAATTTTAAAAAATATTTTTGTAGAGACCTACTTCTGTAATTTTTAATAATACATGCTTACGTCTCTTCTAGCCAGAGATGCTCTGAGATAATTTTTGAAAAAATAAGACTTAAATAGGTAGAAAGGTCAGGTGCGGTGGCTCATGTCTGTAATCCCAGCACTTTGGGAGGCCAAGGCGGGCAGATCACTTGAGGTCAGGCCTTCGACACCAGCCTGGCCAACATGGTGAAACCCAACTCTACTAAAAATACAAAAATTAGCCAAGTGTGGTAGCAAGCACCTGTTGTCACAGCTACTAGGGAGGCTAAGGCAGAAGAATTGCTTGAACCTGGGAGGTGGAGGCTGCAGTGAGCCGAGATCACGCTACTGCACTCCAGCCTGGGCAACAGAGCGAGACTCCATCTCAAAAAAAAAAAAAAAGGGTAGAAATGAGGGAGGGTGACAGAAAGAACACATTTCAGAGGTAGGAAAGAGCAAGAATCAAGATCCATGACACAGAGGCACCAAGCAGGGAGAAAGGCCAGTTAAGAGAGAAGGCTACATAAAAAAGAATAAAATCATATCCTTTGCGGCAACATGGATGCAGCTAGGGGTCATTATCCTAAGCAAATTAATGCAAGAAGAGAAAACCAAATACTACATGTTCTCACTTGCAGAGTGAACTGGGAGCTACACATGGACACAAAGAGGGGAACAACAGACACCAGGGCTTGAGGGTGGAGAGGGGGAGGCTGGTGAGGATTGAAAAACTACCCATCTAGTACTATGCTCACTACCTAGGTGACAAAATCATTTGTACACCAAACCTCAGCAACGTGCAATTTGCCCATGTACCAAACCTGCACATGTACCCCCTGAACCTAAAACAAGAATTGCAAGGAAATGAGAGACAGAAGACTACAAAGGATCTTAAAGTTTAAGCATTATGAAAAAGAGCCAGAATTCTATCATTCCACCCCACCCCCCCAATAATTATTAGGGTAGTTTCAGAACTCCTGAAAGATACAAAGAACAAGATGGATTAGGAGGGACCTAGAGCAAATCCTAACAGGAGGGAGCTCAATTCACAGGGTTTACAACAAGGCAAGCAATTTAAATCCTGAAATTTGGGAAATCTCAAAGAGTAAAAGACAGATAAGGATTCCAGGAGGGGTAAGGAATTCGGATTTAGGATACTGCAGGCATTTACAATACTGCAGTCCTGAAATGTTGAAGTCTCCAAGAGCAACAAACAGACAACAAACAACAAACAAACAACAAACAGATAAGGATTCCAAGTCACACCTGGTTAGAATCTGCATCCTGCCCTGGGCACGGGAACAAAGGAATAGGAGATTTCAAGCCTGAGTAACCGAGTCATCTGGGATTTTATTGCAGAAGAAAGAAACTGAAGGAGGGTGGTAAGAGTAGAATGAGAGAATTCAGATTTGAGACAAAGTCAGTTTGTGTGGACTGAAGGGCATGCACCTAGGAATGTCTTGTAGACCACTGAAACCGCAGGACTAGCCAGGCATGGACTGTGGAGATATGGCTCTGAGAGTTGCCCACTCAGGGGTTCGGTGTCAATGGCAGACATCCTCTCCACATCAGAGACCCAGGTGCAGAGAGTGTTGCCCGTAAATCCCAAGTCCCAGGAACTCTCAAAACCTCAGCAAAGTCTTTACAGAGAAGCCCCAAGCTGGCCCTATGGTGACCTTAATACAAAGGAGCTTCTGCCAAAGACAACAAATCAAAAAGATGTCTGACTTTGGTAGGACAGGTCAGGTCCTTCCACACATACAGCAGTGCTCATGAGAACCACAGTGTGGCATGAGGCTGTCCCTGGGGAGGGGCAGGTGGGAGAAAGGAAACTTCACAGAGTACCCTTTGCTCCCTACAAATTCTGAACCACAGACTGCCTACTCAAAATAACACCATAAAGTTTAACTTTCTTCAAAAGGTCAGTCAACTTAGTGGGCTCAATGCCATCCCTACTGTTGGGGCAAACAACATGAGAACAAATATCAGTGACTGGCATAGGAAGCTGCCCGGTGGGGACCATACATGGAGGTGGGGAGGGGGTGCCTCACTATTACCCCAGCCAAGTAACCACCACATGACAAGACTTGGAAGGCAGGAACCCTGCCCAATGCCAGGAACAAATTAGTATTCTTTCAAGGAGACTTTGGCAAAATTAATAGTGAAGAGTCAGTGTCCATCTCTTTTCTGAACCAGAGGCAGTATGATACACAAACAGCTGTACTTTTTCACCCCCAACAGCCTCTAGTGCCAGTCCAGAAGGGCTGGGAGACCTTAACCACATAGAATGTAGGTTAACAAACTGTGGAGAGGAATGTCCTCCACCTACGTGGATCCTAGAAAAGATGGAAAAGTGTGAAAACCAGAAATAGTAACACTCAAATCTTTTCAAACAGTTTAAAGGATGATTATCTGCCCTGCGAAATTAGTTACAATGGCCGGGCACGGTGGCTCACGCTGTACCAGCCCTTTGAGAGGCCAAGGCGAGAAGATCGCTTGAACTCAGAAGTTCAATGGTCAACATTTTAAGACCCTGTCTCTATTATAAAATAAGTATATATATATATATTTATATATATAAATTCAAAAAAGAAATTAGTTACAAGATTCATTTTAAAAAGAGTTTCTCAAATATATTCAAGATTATATAATTTCTGGCAGTTGTAAGGTTGAGAATAAAGTGAGGGAGGAGAAATGCTTTACATTAGTAGGACAGTGCAGGTTTTATACAATCTTCTTGTTTATCAAACATATTCTGAATGATTTTATCAAGTATTATGTTCCCATATCCATCAGCTGTTAGACTCTCACGCTCATTTTCTACCTTACCAATTTAAATATGCAGTCGGCCGGGTGCGGTGGCTCACGCCTGTAATCCCAGCACTTTAGAAGGCCAAGGCAGGCAGATCACCTGAAGTCAGGAATTTGAGACCAGCCTGGCCAACATGGTGAAACCCTGTCTCTACTAAAAATATAAAAATTAGCTGGGTGTGATGGTGGGCGCCTGTAATCCCAGCTACTCGGGAGGCTGAGGCAGGAGAATCACTTGAACTCGGGAGGCAGAGGTTGCAGTGAGCTGAGATCACGCCATTGGACTCCAGCCTGGGCAACAAGAGAAACTCCATCTCAAAAAATAAATAAATAAATAAAAATAAAACTCTTAAATATTATTGATTTTAAAAAGATTGTATTATTTATTTAAATCGATAGGGAAAAAATTGATTATGTGGAGTCAAAACAGGCATAAAATTCTGAATAATATCCTTATGAACACTGATAACACCAGCCCCTCTCAGAAATACAGACACTGTCCACAGCAGACCCTACAGTCAGTGAATGTTCTAAAGAGAAGCGCTGAATACTGAATGACTGCTTATTACTAGAACAAATGGTTCTCATGCTAACAGTCATTAACTGGAAAGCATTTCTTCCAAGCAGCCTCACCCACTGCCTGGGTGAGGTGCCTTGTGGTCTTCAAGCACTGCGCTGGGAGTGCCTTTCAAGGATACCAGAGTGGCCGCTCCCAGGAAAGTGCTCACAAATGTCTAAATCACAGTCATCCGATAACCAGGAAAACTGAAACTAATCAACTTTCTCTATAAAACACATACATTTTTTTCTGCAAAGAGTCTCCACATTTACTCTGAGACCTTTTTAACATTTAACATTTTGAAAGATTTATATAGTATTTTTTTGATTTTGTAGCCAAATAAGAAAAATAGGTAATATTTGGGTATCATATCTATCAATGTTAATCAATAAAGAAGCTTTTAAAGTCTGTAAATTAATTCTATGAGAAAAAAATAAAAAACAACAACTGGGAATTAGAAGACCTTCATAGGCCAGGCGCGGTGGCTCACGCCTGTAATCCCATCACTTTGGTAGGCTGAGGCGGGAGTATCACCTGAGGTCAGGAGTTCGAGACCAGCCTGGCCAACACGGAGAAACCCCATCTCTACTAAAAATACAAAATTAGCTGGGCATGGTGGCATGCCCATAATCCCAGTTACTCAGGAGGCTGAGGCAGGAGAATTGCTTTAACCCATGAGGCAGAGGTTGCGGTCAGCTGAGATTATACCATTACACTCCAGCCTGGGCCAACAACAGCGAAACTTCGTCTCAAAAAATAAATAAATAGAAGACCTTCATAATACGAACCATTCTGTATCTAACCAACTAAATCATCTTGAGCTAATAACTTAAACTCTCTGAGCTGTGGCATCCTCTTCTATAAAATAACTACCTCAAGCCGGGTGCCATGGCTCAGGCCTGTAGTCCTGAGCTACTCAGGAGACTGAGGTAGGAGGATGGCTTGAGCTCAGGAGTTTAAAGCTGTAGTGAGCTATGACTGTGCCACTACACTCCAGCCTGGGCAACAAGGTGAGACCCTGTTCCTAAAAATAAAAAACACCTTTAAAGTCCCTTCTAGTCCTAACAACCAAGGAGAGCAATTTAACATTTTTAAAAGATGATAAAAATTCTTTTTTTTTTTTTTTTTGAGATGAAGTCTCGCTCTGTCCTCCTGGCTGGAGTGCAGTGGTGTGATCTCGGCTCACTGCAAGCTCCGCCTCCCGGGTTCACGCCATCACACCATTCTCCTCAGCCTCCTGAGTAGCTGGGACTACGGGCGCCACTACACCCAGCTAATTTTTTTTTTTTTTTGTAGTAGAGAAGGGGTTTTGCCATCTTAGCCAGGATGGTCTCAATGTCCTGACCTCGTGATCCGCCCGCCTCAGCCTCCCAAAGTGCTGGGATTACAGGCGTGAGCCACCGCGCCTGGCCGATAAAAATTCTTCTAATGAAATACCATGTTAACCTGGGCAAACACAAAACATTTTTTAAAAATAGATTTTGGAAAAACTAATTTTAAATAGTCAAAAATCATGCAGTAATTGAGTTTTTTAAATAAAATCATACTGTTTGAGCAACAAAAATAAGAAACATAAAATAATTGGTTATATGAGAAAACAATCTTTCACCTCCTCTCCCTGTTAAGCCTGGGAATCATAGTTAAGGTTTACTGATTTTTTTAATTCCCAAATTATTTCTCAACATAAAAAAATTTTCTTGAAAAAAATTAAGCATTTCTCTTATACCTGAAGTAGTTATAGTTCTTTAATATTTTATTTGAGTAGTTCAATCTCAAAGTCTATTGAAAACCATTTTTAATTATAAAAGAAGGTAATTGCATACAACAATGTTCAGTGGTCCTTCTACAGTTAAAGCCTGTGATTTGAGTACAGAAAAATTCCGCAAGAAAATAAACCAAAAAGAGGCCGGGCGCGGTGGCTCACGCCTGTAATCCCAGCACTTCAGGAGGCCAAGGCGGGTGGATCACCTGAGGTCAGGAGTTTGAGACCAGCCTGACCAACATGGTGAAACTTTGCATCTACTAAAAATAAAAATATTAGTTGGGCGTGGAGGTATGTGACTGTAATCTCAGCTACTCGGGAGGCTAAGATGGGAGAATCACTTGAACCCAGGAGGCAGAGGCTGCAGTGAGCCAAGAACACATCATTGCACTCTAGCCTGGGTGGCACAGCGAGACTCCATCTCAAAAAAAAAAAAAATTAAAATTGAAAACAAACCGAAGATAGGTCATAGAAGGCTAAGTCCTTTCTAGAAAACTTTCCTTAAAAGGTAATGAATATGAATAGGTTCTACAAATATATATAACTTGAAGATTTAATCACCTTTCAAGAGTGTAAGATGAATATTAAAGTTTTTCTATAAAAATCTATTTTAATCAGTAGCAACACAGCTAACATATTATGTGACAAGCTCTGCTGTCAGCCCATACATACATTTAATCCACATGAATATCCTGTAAAACACATACAATTTTATGACCCCCATTTTAATGATGGACAAACTGAGGCTGCCACAACTTCCATGATCTACTCAAAGTTACACAGCCTTTATGTGGCGGAGCCCAGGCTCAAGGTAGATGTAACCGACCCAAGCCCCTGCTCTTACACGCTATCTTCAGTTAAGATTTAAACTCCCCTTTCTAAATGATGTCACTATTTCCTCTCCATATGGGTTTCATCTATCTAGAAAGGAAGCCTTGAAATAAGTAAAGCTCTAATTTAAATAGCACTTCAGCAATTAAGTAAAGCAGAAAACCCCAGAACCTATACGCTAACTTCCAAAACAAAATCTCCTGAAATGCCAACTCAATCATAAATTTTAAGATGCCAATCTTTCAGACCACATCTCATCCTTTGCTTTCCTAAGCTCCATCAGAAAAATATGGTTGGGTAGGAAGAGGATCATTCCCAAAGCCTAAACTCCAAGTTTCTTAGTTTGGCAACTATACCGTGCTTTGGGACTTTAAAATTATAAGCACAGTTCCCAGAGGAGAACATTTCCTTTATTAGCAATTGGCTTTGAAAATTCCATTCTCAGATGCTAAATATAACAAAATACCTTCTGACTTTTATAAATAAACATTCTCCAGATTATTTTGATACTAATTTTCTATTTACAAGACAGTTTTGCCACAGCAGTTAAGCAACTGTAACATTTTGAGGAATCTTTCAAGTTTACTCCAGAGCTTTTTTTTTTTTTTTTTTAAGACAGAGTCTTGCTCTGTCGCCCAGGCTGGAGTGCAGTGGCGCCATCTCGGCTCACTGCAAGCTCCGCCTCCCAGGTTCACGCCATTCTCCTGCCTCTCAGCCTTCCGAGTAGCTGGGACTACAGGCGCCCACCACCACGCCCGGCTAATTTTTTGTATTTTTAGTAGAGACGGGGTTTCGCCGTGTTAGCCAGGATGGTCTCGATCTCCTAACCTCGTGATCCACCCGCCTCAGCCTCCCAAAGTGCTGGGATTACAGGCGTGAGCTACCACGCCCAGCCTCCAGAGCTTTTCTTTTCTTTTAAGACGTTGTTTGGCTCTTGTTGCCCAGGCTGGATGGAGTGCAATGGCGCAATCTCGGCTCACCGCAACCTCTGCCTCCCAAGTTCAAGCGATTCTCCTGCCTCAGCCTCCTGAGTAGCTGGGATTACAGGCATGCACCACCACGCCCGGCTAATTTTGTATTTTTAGTAGAGACGGGGTTTCTACTAAAACCCCGTTGGTCAGGCTGGTCTCGAACTCCTGACCTCAGGTGATCTGCCCACCTCAGCCTCCCAAAGTGCTGGGATTACAGGAGTAAGCCACCGCACCCAGCCTATTCCAGAGCTTTTAAAGCACTGACTTGAAAATTGTTCACTGGATTCTTCTACTATGAAATTAAAAAGTTCGTTTCATAATGCATTTCCTTAAAATTTATTATTTCTAATTTCCTTGGGTTCTAACACAAGAATATTGGCAAAGCCAAAGTCATGGAAGTAGGTGTTTCCCAAACTATGAAACAGAATAAATCAGGATTTTTTAAAAGTTTACTATGGGCCGGGCACGGTGGCTCACACCTGTAATCCCAGCACTTTGGGAGGCCAAAGTGGGTAGATCACCTGAGGTCAGGAGTTCGAGACCAACCTGGCCAACATGGTGAAACCTCGTCTCTACTAAAAACACAAAAAAATTAGCCAGGCGTGATGGCAGGCACCTGTAATCCCAGGTACTGAGGAAGCTAAGGCAGGAGAATTGCTTGAACACGGGAGGCGGAGGTTGCAGTGAGCCGAGATTGTGCCATTGCACTCCAGCCTGGGCAACAAGAGCGAAACTCTGTCTCAAAAAAAACAAAAAAACAAACCAACAAACAAAAGTTTACTATATACATTCAAAGACAAATAATAGATTTCACAGTTTTTAAAATGTTCCCTTATTAAAAACCCCAAACATGGCCAGGTGTGGTGGCTCACGTCTGTAATCTCAGCACTTTGGGAGACCGAGGCGGGCAAATCACGAAGTCAGGAGTTCAAGACCAGCCTGGCCAATACAGTGAAACCCCATCTCTACTAAAAATACAAAAAAAAAAAAAGGCCAGGTACAGTGGCTCACGCCTATAATCCCAGCACTTTGGGAAGCTGAGGCGGGAGGATCACCTGAGGTTGGGAGTTTGAGGCCAGCCTGACCAACATTGAGAAGCCCTGCCTCTACTAAAAATACAACATTAGCCGGGCATGGTAGCACACGCCTGCAGTCCCAGCTACTCGGGCGGCTGAGGCAGGAGAATTGCTTGAACCTGGGAGGTAGAGGTTGCGATGAGCCAAGATCATGCCATTGCACTCCAGCCTGGGCAAAAGAGCGAAACTCCCTCTCAAAAAAAAAAAAAAATTAGCCGAGTGTGGTGGCGGATGCCTGTAGTCCCAGCTACTCAGGAGGCTGAGGCAGGAGACTAGCTTGAACCTGGGAGGCAGAGGTTGCAGTAAGCTGAGATCGTGCCACTGCACTCCAGCCTGGGCGACAGAGAGAGACTCCGTCTAAAAAAATAATAATAATAAAATCCCATACATGACAATTCAGTGACAACTGAGAAGTTCTGAATAATGGGGTAAGGAACTGATTGTCTTGTTCTCGGTAATGAACATCAGGCTTTTAACAGAGTGCATAGCAGCTGTCTTTTAGGAAACAACATGCCACAAGTGGACCTCATGACCCCAGGCATTCTATCACTGTATAAGTGATATAAGTGCACCTCTAGCTGGACAGCTCCTCAGGTCCTCCCAGTCTAAAGTACAGGATGTGAAAGTAAGACGGTTCAACTCGCACTTTATCTCTGGGGGATGGATCCAACGAGTCCGGGAAGGAGGGTAGAATCTTTATGTTGCATCTCATAATCCCAAGGTTTTTTTTTGACATTCTAATTATTGTACATAGTTAGCTTTTCAAAAACATGGCCCACCAGCTATCATGCCTTCTTTCTTCTCTCTCTCCTCACACCTTCTAGGTCCACAAAGTCCCACTGACATCAAGCATGATCTCACCCTTAAACAGAGCTACAGAGCCTCCAAACATCTGCATACTCACCAACTAGTAGTACAAGGTAAGTCAGAATTCTTTCAGGCTGAACCAGGATAGCCAAATGAAAAATTAGAGACTTCAAAGTATCTTGTCTCTGCAAGCGACTGCTAAATCCTCAGCCCCAGCCCTAAATTTTCTCCAAAATATGTTTTTGTTTTTGTTTTTTGAGACAGGGTCTCAAACTCCTGGGCTCAAGCGATCCTCCTGCCTCAGCCTCCCTAGAAGCTAGGATTACAGGCAAGCAGCACTGTGCCTGGCCAAAATATATGTTCTAAAAATCAGTAGGAACAGTTCTCTTTGGATAGTCCACTGTCAACTGCAATAACACGAAAGTTGTTTAAAAAAACCCATGATCTCATTATCTTTCACCAAAAACATTCCTCCTAGTGTAACTGCTCTGTTGACATCCTGTCACCAAATCTTGTGCTTTCTTCCTTCTTGGTGTCTCCCTAATGTCCGTTGCGTCCAGTCATCAAAAAGTTATAGGCTGCATTAGGGGAAGCCGTGAGCCTGGTGTAAGGCAACAGGGATTGGTGGGCACAGATGATCCTCAGCTCCAGCCAACCATTGATCAGGTGACAAAGTGATGGTGGACCCTCCACTTATCTAAGACAGGCAAGAAATTTAGATTGTTAGGAGAAACTTTCTGATTTTTAAGGCAATATGTGGGCCAAAGAAAACATCTACAGGTCACTCATGGGCAATCCCGAGTGAACCAGTCTCCCTCATTCTGGTCCAGGCTCCCTCAGTCTGGTCCAGGCTCCCTCAGTCCATTCTACACATCACTGTCTGATCAGTTTTCCAAACACAGGGCTCCTGATCACTGCTATCTCGGAAAGCACCACTACTGCTACAAAGTCCTATACTGCCATTCAACCTCCACAGTAATAAAACCAATCCCTACCTTCCTTAACTCCCCTACACGGATCTTTCACTTCACCCAAAGGAGTCCACTCCCCCACCCGTCACCCCCGCCACTGTCCCCGCCAAGATGGCCTCCTTCCTACTCTCCTCCCCTACCCACCAGAGCCCACACGGTGCAGGAAACAACCCATCAACCGGGAGGACGCCCTCCAACACCTGCTGATGACGGACTGGCTCACTGGGTAACACCCCTTTGCTCAAAGCCGATGATTTCATGCCCAAGAAGGGATTTACATCTCCCAGGAGGCAAACGCTATGGCCTTGTCCTGATTCCCCCACCCCCCAAAATAATAACATTGTAAAAGGGAACGGAGAGCCTAAGTTGCGCTCAGAGGAGCCGCCTCCCTAAGAAGGCTCTGCATATCTTCACCTCCAGGAAGGCCTCACGGAGTTGGGGGAGAGGGGAGTCCCCGCAGCCAGCCCAGCGAGGCAGGAGGCCGTGCGCCACTCCCGAGAAGCTCCTTCCTGCGCCCCGGGGGAGCCACTTCAGTCAGACCCTGAGCCGGGACCCCGACCCGCCGACCCCTGACGCGCGCGCCGCGAAGGCCGGGCACCCGAGGGCCCTTCGCGCTACCCGGGCCCGGGGCCGCCGTCGGCTGCGACAAAGGGTCAGAGAACAAGACGACCCCTCTGCGCGCGTCCCCCGCAGGCCTCCCGGATGCGCCGCTGTCCCGGCCGCGCCCACCCCGACGCTGCCGCTACCTTGTCCTCGGGTGGCGCATCCGGCTCATGGGCCACCCTCTGCCTCAGCTCTGTCATCCTGGAAAAACCGGCCCGACGTCGCCGCGAGCTAGCAGCGAAGCCGCCAGAGCAGGCAGCTCGAAGCGGGCACGCGCGGACTCCCACGGCCGGCCCCGCCCCGCCCGGGAGGCGCGCGGATCCGAGCGGCTCACAATTCCCTTAGCAGCCCAGCAGCCAGCCCTGGAGCTCGGCCCCACCCAGTGCCGTCGCCGCCCTTTCACCCGGACCCAGCGGGGTCAGCCTTCCCTAGCCCCGACCCGAGAGCTCCCTCTCCCGGGAGCAGGGCTCGGAGCGAGTGCGCACGCGCAGCGCCACCATCACGGTCCGGAATATCCACCAATGGCGCAAATACGCCAGGGAGGCAGGGCGACGGGGGCGGGGCGGGGCGGAGCAGAGTCGAGAGGCGCGCATTGGGCGGCAGCGTCAGGGGCGGGAAAAGACGTGCGTTTCAGTGTGCGATTAGCCAATGGGAGCTCCCGCTTAACCGCGGATGGCCGGAGCTGGCCCCCTGGTTCTGGAGGTAACCGGTTACTGAGGGCGAGAAGCGCCACCCGGAGGCTCTAGCCTGACGAATGCTTGCTGACCTGGGCCAGAGCTCTTCCCTTACGCAAGTAAGTAGACGTTATTTAGGTCGAATGGAAAGGCCAGGTGAGCCGACCTGGTTAAGAGCATTGTATCACTTATCACATGATGAGAAATGAAACCCACACTTCAGTCTGCTTTGCTTTGCCAAGCGGTCGCTAGTACTTGTTGAGCACTAATTGTATACTAGGCACTGAGCTGAGTAATCGCTTTAGTTGGCTTATCTCGTTTAATCCACACATGGGTTGGAAGTGGGTATGATTTGAATTTTACAGTTAAGATCTTCCTCAGTGGTTTTTTTGTTTGTTTGTTTGTTTGTTTGTTTGTGACGGAGTCTCGCTCTGTCGCCCAGGCTGGAGTGCAGTGGCATGATCTCGACTCACTGCAACCTCTGCCTCCCGGGCTCAAACAATTCCAAGGTGCGCGCCACCACGCCTGGCTAACTTTTGTATTTTTAGTAGAGACGGGGTTTCACCATATTGGTCAGGCTGGTCTCGAACTCCTGACCTCAGGTGATCCGTCCGCCTCCGCCTTCCAAAGTGCTGGGATTACAGGCGTGAGCCACCGAGCCTGGCCCTTCCTCAGTTTTTCAAATTTGTCTTCTGAACTATGGAAAGACCTTTTTTGGGACAGAAGTGCTGTCTACTTTGTTAACTGTGCATCCTCTATGTCTTTGACACATCCATTGTAAGTACTTGTTGGATGGATTTAAAACTTTTAAAAGGACCTTAGCCAAGGTCTCCCAGCTAGAAAGTGCCTAGTAAGAATTAGAACACAAACAGGTTTGTTACCAGCCCACACTCTAACCACCATACTATACTGCCTGCCTGCATTTATTAATACTTGTGTTGCTCCAGCATTGCCTTTGGTATTTCCTGTTCTTTCTATTCACTGCCCTGTAAGTGATGTAAAACACATGTAACACTGGGTCCCCAACTTAAGCATATTGTAATCTCACAATGAGACACTTGCACACAAAAGAATTGCAATTTCGTTTTTTAAAAATATATAATTTTACATTTTTCTTCTTTTCAATTTTTAAATTTTAGTTAATTTATTTCTCCTTTTTTTTAGAGACAGGGTCTCACTATGTTGCCCAGACTGGTCTTGAACTCCTGGGTTCAAGAGATCCTCCCGCCTAGGTCTCCCAAAGTGCTGGGATTACAGGCATGAGCTACCATGCCTGGCTAAAATTTCCTATTGGTAATTTTGACCTGAGCTGTGAGTTTTGGGGCAGGTAGTGAGAATTCTGAAAACAGCATTATATATTCCTGATTTCTATATGAGCATATGCCCGAGTAGCTTGGACTACAGGTGTGCAGCACCACACCCAGCTAACTTTTAAATTTTTGTGTAGCGATGAAGTCTCACTTTATTGCTCAGGCTGGTCTTAAACTCCTGGGCTCGAGCAATCCTCCCACATAGGCCTCCTAAAGTTCTGGGATTACAGGCATGAGCCACAGCACTCGAGCAAGATGATCTTCTAAGACAGGTGGAGATGTTAGTGTCTAGAACTTCACCTTCAGGGGCACGTAGGTATGAAAGGTCATATCTAAGTGAGTGTCATGTCAGTCCTTCTAGAAACTCAGCTGCTCCTTTTCAAATCCAGCCTAATAAAAGGAGGCTTGGAGAATCAATGCACATAAGTCAGAATTATAGAATGCACAGTATGATTACTAGGATGGATAACATCCTAAAATGTGGTCTGAACAAACTTCTCATCCATTACACTCAGCCCTCTCAGGTTAATGGAACTCAGATCAAGTATATTCCTGAAGTCAGTACTGGGTGACGAACAGGGGTCTGGTGGAAGTCATGCTAATAGGGCTTTAGGCCAGCTTTAGAGCCCTTCTCTCTCTCTCTTTTCGTTTTTTGTTTTTTTGTTTGTTTGTTTGTTTTTAGACAGAGTTTCCCTCTTGTTGCTCAGGCTGGAGTGCAATGGTGTGATCTCGGCTCACTGCAACCTCCGCCTCCCAGGTTCAAGCAATTCTCCTGTCTCAGCCTCCCGAGTAGCTGGGACTACAGGCGCCTGCCACCACAGCCGGCTAATTTTTGTATTTTTAGTAGAGACAGGGGTTTTAGGTCAGGCTGGTTTTGAACTCTTGACCTCAGGTGATCCGCCCACCTGGGCCTCCCAAAGTGCTGGGATTACAGGCGTCAGCCACTGCACCTGGCTCAAGAAACATTCTTAAGCATGCTTGATCTTGGTAAATTCCCCTGATTTCTTCTGTAGGAAAAAACCCTAGAGATCGAATTTCTGTGTCAAAGAATAAGTAAAATTCTAAGGCTTTTGATACACATTTCTAAGTTTCCACCAGAAAAATTATACCAATGTATACTCCCACTTGCAATGTATTTAAGTGCCTACTTCCTTGAATCCTTCCTAACACACCAGGTGTTAACATGATTTTTATTAATTTGGTAGGTTAAAATTCTGTCTCCATTGAATTCACATTTCTTTGCTTATTAATGTGGCTAACAAACTTCACGTTTATGAAGACTAGGACTGGACAGTGGAGGCCAGATACCTCTGGCTTTTTGTTTAGATGAATAAATTTTCTATTTCTCTTAATCCATTCAAGTTGAGTTCTCTGTCACTGAAACCTAAACTATACTAACCAATATAATCCTTTGAGGCATACTGAAGTCTTAAAACTTGTATGGTCATTCATTATGTTTTATGGGTTTTTTTTCTTATGTTTGGAAGCCCATAGGAAGATCTCATAAATATTTACCAAAATATTTTTCCATTTCTTATTGGGTCAAGATTTGAATTTGAATTCTTTACCTAGAATTCAGTGAATAATTATTAGGAAAAGTCTTTTTTTTTTTCAAGATGGAGGTTTGCTCCGTCACCCAGGCTGGAGTACAGTGGCGCAATCTTGGTTCACTGCAACCTCTGCCTCCCGGGTTCAAGCAATTCTCCTGTGTCACCCTCCCTAGTATCTGGAATTACAGGTGTGCACCACCACGCCCAGCTAATTTTTGTATTTTTAGTAGAGACGGGGTTTCACCATGTTGGCCTGGCTGGTCTCGAACTCCTGACCTCAGATGATCCACCTACCTCAGCCTCCCAAAGTTCTGGGATTACAGGCATGAGCCACTGCGCCCATCCAGAAAAGTCTACAGCTTTTATTCTTTTCTAATAGTTTAACCAATTATCTGATCAAAATTTACTTCATTCTTTCTTCCACTGATCCAATAGTACCTTTACTAGATGTTAGAGTAGCCACTTAAAATGTAAATTGGGTCACATCAAAGATCTGCTGTTGACCACATTCCCTTGCACTTTTAGAGAGCCTACAAAGTCCTGCAAGAGCTCACCCCAGCCTCTCTGCAACCTCACCTTGCGCCACTCTTGCTTCAGACACATCAGTCTGAGTTCTACATCAAACTTGTCTGAATATATTCCAAGTATGCTGACCTTTATAATCATGCTATTCTCTCAGCCTAGAATGCTTTTTCCCAACTCTCCAAGCAGCTGTCTTCTCTGATAAGATGCTACCTCCTCAGAGAGGCCTTCTCTGACCACAGTCATAGGCATGTTTATGTCCTCATTTCAGTTTAACATAAAATTTACATAACTGTACACCTCTTTATCATTTCACACTTTTAGGAGGACATCACTTCTGTAATAGCAGAAATAAACAGATTGATGTACATGGTGGATCCCACATGGATAGAGTTTAATTGTCATTTACAATGTCTTCAAATCTATTACATGTAATTTGGCATTAAACCAAAATGTTATTATGTAAGCAGACAGAACTGAAACAGAGTAGTGGAGCATATGCATTTGTTTTTAGTGAAGCAAATGTTCCTCACTGGAGGAATGAACACATTCCACATTTTGCAAAGGAACTGAGATTTTAACGGACCCAAGAAAGGAAAATAACCACAAACAGATGATGCTGTATTATGTTTTGATATTGAGATGTATGCAAATGGGTAGTCCATCACACATAAAGCAAGAAAGTGCCAACATCAAAACTTACAAATGAGTAGCAGAGGCTTGCAAGAAATTCCAGAGACAATAGAATAGCACTATTGAAAAATACTGCATCATCAATACCCTTGACAACACAGAGTAGGATATTATACAGAAAAACAGCAGTATCAGCAACTAACTGAGTGGAGAAACAGTAGGAATGCCTTAACTAATGTAGCTTAAATTTTTTCATGTTTGCACAAGAGTAATATATAATAAGAATGTTTTTAAAGTCTAAAAGTTCTTTTAAAACAAAATAGACCCGGGCACGGTGGCTCATGCCTGTAATCCCAGCACTTTGGGAGGCCAAGGCAGGCAGATCACATGAGGTCAGGAGTTCAAGACCAACCTGGCCAACATGGCAAAACCCCGTCTCTACTAAAAATACAAAAATTAGCCAAGTGCGATGGCGCATGCCTATAATCCTAGCTATTCAGGAGGCTGAGGCATGAGAATTGCTTGAACCCAGGAGGCGGAGATTGCGGTTAGCCAAGATCACACCACTGCACTCCAGCCTGGGCGATAGAGTGAGACTCTGTCTCAAAAGAAAAAGAAAAAAAAAAAAGAAATTCTAAGTGATAAAGCATTGTGTAACAGTTTGAGGCTGGGCACAGTGGCTCATGCCTGTAATCTCACACTTTGGGAGACCGATTGGGAAGATTGCTTGAGCCCAGGAGTTGGAGACTAGCCAGAGCGACATAGTGGGACCTTCTCTCTACAAAAACATTTAAAAATTAGCCAGGTACAGTGGTGCACCCCTGTAGTCCCAGCTATTTGGGAGGTGGCAAGAGGATCCCTCGAGCCTAGAAGTTGGAGGTGGCAGTGAGCAGTCATCTTGCCACTGCACTCCAGCCTGGGTATCAAAGGGAGACTCCCCTCTCTAGAAAATAATAATAAAAAAAAAAAGTTTGACAGTTTTCTTGCTTGTGCTACATAAAATAATGGTACATATTACAATTGAAGGCATCTTATAATAGAACTGCCCTTTCCTGTTCCCTTTTAAGGCTGACCCAGTGCATTAGGAGGCTGATACAGAAGGGTAAAGTTAAGTCTCCACAGAATCCAGGGAAGAGACTGTGAAACTCATCTTAGAACCTTGTATGGAGTCACAGCTGAACTAGAAAAAAAAAAAAAAAGGAAAGAAAGGCATTCCAGAGATAAAGAATAGACTAAGGAGAGGAGATATTTGAAGCCATAATGATTGAGAATATGTCAGACTTGAAATGAATCTTCAGTTCCCTCAACAAGACAAATAAAACTAAATCCATACCTAGATACATGGTAGAAAAACTAAAGAATTCTGCTGACCAAGGTATTAAAAGTAACTAAAGAGAAGTGGTGTAAAGAAAGCAAGAGAGAAACAACAAATCCTGTCCATCCTGTAACAGTTGAAAATCTCTGGCTGGGCGTGGTGGCTCACGCCTGTAATCCCAGCACTTTGAGAGGCCGAGGCAGGTGGATCACCTCAGGTCAGGTGTTCAAGACCAGCCTGGCCAACATGGTGAAACCCCGTCTCTACTGAAAAAATAATAATAATAATAATACAAAAATTAGCCGGGCGTGGTGGTAGCCACCTGTAATCCCAGATACTCGGGAGGCTGAGGCAGGAGAATCACTTGAACCTGGGAGGCGGAGGTTGCAGTGAGCTGAGATCGCGCCACTGCACTCCAGCCTGGATGACAGAGCAGGACTCCATCTCAAAAAGAAAAGAAAAGAAAAGAAAAAATATTAAATGTGTACGCTCTTTGACTCAGCCGTATTACTTCAAGGAGTTGATATCACCAAAATTGCCTAAGTGCTCAAAGGTGTTTGTAGTTAAACAACAGGAGATTGATAAATTATGTTATATACATGTGATGCTATGTTTTAAAGAGGTACTGATATGAAAAAAGACGTACGTGGCATAAAATTAAATGTACTTTATTAAGTACTTTTCCAAGAGTTTACGGAATGAGTGCATTTTTTAAAAAAAGTGTATTCGAACTTTTAAAAAAGCTTTAAAAGCTTTATACAATGAACGATTGAGTGATTATAAGAGCTGGCGGGGGAATGTTAAGAGGATGATAGGGAGCTAAGTTTAACAGAACAATTCACCTCTTTATCCTGTGACACTTAAGAGCGCATCAATTCTGTAATTGAAAAATAAAGTGCATATTTGCAGCAGCTGTACTCTTCAGGCTGCAAGGAGGCTTTTCCTCCCGGTAGGCTTGATTTGCATTTCACTTTCACTTTCGTGGCTGGAAACTTTCTACCCACGTAGTGGGAGGCTGAGGAGGCACCATAAAGCTGGGGCTTGACGAGCCGAGGCCAGGGCCTGATACCCACATATGCCCAGACTTGTTCTGCGGCCGGGTTCAGGAGTCAAAGAGGCGGGGAGACCTGCGGGACGCTGCCCCGCCCTGCGCCCGCTTCCTCCAATGTATGCTCTAGGGGGCGGGCCTCGCGGGGAGCATGGACACGATTGGCCCTAAAGTCTTCCCCGCAAGGCCGTGGGCTGGACAGCGTGGTGACGTCGCAACGCGGCGCAGGGTGAGAGCGCGCGCTTGCGGACGCGGCGGCATTAAACGGTTGCAGGCGCAGCAGAGTGGTCGTTGTCTTTCTAGGTCTCAGCCTGTCGTCGCGACGTTCGCCCGCTCGCTCTGAGGCTCCTGAAGCCGAAACCAGCTAGACTTTCCTCCTTCCCGCCTGCCTGTAGCGGCGTTGTTGCCACTCCGCCACCATGTTCGAGGCGCGCCTGGTCCAGGGCTCCATCCTCAAGAAGGTGTTGGAGGCACTCAAGGACCTCATCAACGAGGCCTGCTGGGACATTAGCTCCAGCGGCGTAAACCTGCAGAGCATGGACTCGTCCCACGTCTCTTTGGTGCAGCTCACCCTGCGGTCTGAGGGCTTCGACACCTACCGCTGCGACCGCAACCTGGCCATGGGCGTGAACCTCACCAGGTGAGCCTCGCGGCGCCGGGAAGCCGGCCCCGGCCCGCCGGCACCTCCGGTGCTTGGCGGGAGCGCTTTCGAGCCTAGCCCTCATTGGCTGGCGTGGGCCATCCGCGCCTTCTCATTGGCCTTCCACGCAGCGGGGTGGGGCCCAGCTGAGCGCGCGGTTCGGAAAAGCCCGCGCTGGCTGCTGCGCGAACCTGCTTTTTCGCGCCAAAGTCACAAAGCGGGTGGTGGCGGGAAAATCAAGGGTTTTTCCGCAGTGCCAGGAACACTGCTCCAGGGCTCTTTGCTCACTAAATCCTGTCGGCCTTGAATGGACGCTTTAGTTGTGGCTTTTTTGTTTCTGAGACGGTCTCGGTGTGTTGCCCGGGCTGGTCTCCAACTTCTGGGCTCAAGCGATCCTCCCGGCTCAGTCGCGGTTGACTTTAAATGCTTTATAATGCCCTTGCGAGAAATGTGTCAGCCTGTCATCCTACTTAGTGGCAGGAGATTGTTTCTATCCAGAAGGGACACTGCTGGTGGTATTTTAGTATAAATACTGCCAGATGCATCCCAAAACGTCTGCATTAATAATGGCACCCTCCAGCAGTTCTGAGACGGCCTGATGGGTGAGAGTGGTGACCCCTTCTAACCGCGTTAGAAATACAGCCCTTCTGCAGATGGCGTTGATTTGAAACCACGTGTCTCCTGTCTTCTAGTATGTCCAAAATCCTCAAATGCGCCGGCAATGAAGATATCATTACACTAAGGGCCGAAGATAACGCGGATACCTTGGCGCTGGTATTTGAAGCACCAAGTAAGTCGTACCTTTTGACCGAGTTACGAAGCTACAGAAAATCAAAACTCTGTGTCAGTATTTCTCAAAAGCATCTGCTTTCTTTTGGTAGACCAGGAGAAAGTTTCAGACTATGAAATGAAGTTGATGGACTTAGATGTTGAACAACTTGGAATTCCAGTGAGTATCAGTTTCTCATTGTAGAGAGTGCTGTACACAGGCACGATGGTTATGTCATAGAATGTTTGTTTATTCTTACAGGCAGGGTCTTGGCTCTGTTGCCCAGGCTGGAGTGCAGCAGTGCCATATAGCTCTCTCTAACCTGGGATTCCCGGGCTCAAGCAGTCCTCTTGCCTTAGTCTCCTAAGTGGCTAGGAAGGACTACAGGCCTGTCCCACCACACCTGGCTAATTTTTCCATTTTTGTGTGTGGGCGTGGGGGCAGTCTTGCCCAGGCTGGTCTGGAACTCCTGGCCTCAAGTGATCCTCCTCCGTCAAGATATGTTAATATAATTTAAGCCTACTTCGTAACAACTTTTTCTAGAAATGTATCTACTGGTGCATGTTTCAGAGAGAGATTTTAGTATTTGGATAGTTGTTGTTTACCACAAGTCTGAAACTCACAGGTTAAATTTATTGTTTACTGCCAGTTGTCTATTTGCATTAACTTCCATGAACCTCTTTTAAAATTTGTTTCCTTCTAGAATGCTTGGTTTTTATTAAGTGGATTTTAAAGCTGTCTTGGAAGAAATTTATCCAGGTTAGGTTTATAAACACCAAAGGAGAGAAGAAATGTTTGAATGTTGAAAATGCCTAATATCATATTCTCGTTTTCTTTTAGAAAGTAGTTAGGCCTGCTTGCGCCATCATGATTTCTGTGCCATACTCTAATATTCTCTTACTTTATCCCTGGAGGATGAGGAGGAAGAGGCTCTTGTTCCCTGGATAGTGCGTTTAATAGCCATTTATTTTTTTGAGTGGAGTTTGTTAAGAAATTACACAAGTCATATTTTAAAGTAATCAGAAAATATTGATTCTGAGTTGTTTAGATGTTGCCTTTTAAGAAAGTGAGGATGCCAAATCATTAAATTTCTAACAATTAACTTTTGGAAAATTTTTGTTCTTAATAGGAACAGGAGTACAGCTGTGTAGTAAAGATGCCTTCTGGTGAATTTGCACGTATATGCCGAGATCTCAGCCATATTGGAGATGCTGTTGTAATTTCCTGTGCAAAAGACGGAGTGAAATTTTCTGCAAGTGGAGAACTTGGAAATGGAAACATTAAATTGTCACAGACAAGTAATGTCGATAAAGAGGAGGAAGCTGTAAGTAGTTTTTAAGTAAAAAGAAAATAGTTTGAAGAGAATTATAATACTGCTTATTAGGTTAATTGCTAAAATTAAAAGTAGACAGAATTGGATCCCAAGTAATTTCTGAAAATTGAGATACTGTTGAAATCTGCAACTGATTTATAAGTGTCATCCAATTTAGAATTATATTTGCAAGAAGGGAATACAAATTCAGCACGTGTACATACCACAGAACAGTGGTTTATGTGGATCAAGTCCACACCGGCTCTTAAGGGTAGGATTGGGAAGTTAGGTGTATAACCTTTAGCTTTCTGGAGATACTTACTCTCTTACCAAATAATTGAGCATAGGACAGCAACTCAATAGAAGGATACGGTTAGGAGTAAAAGTCTACCTGTTAGGAGCGCTTATGTAATCCTAATATTAGCTTACATGTTGTGGGTCCAGTTGGTAGCCCATTTTAAAGGTGGAGAAGCAGGCTGAGCAACCTTAAGTGACAATTTAGCCAAAGTCACAGGCTGTAGGAATCAAAGGTTAAACAGGAAGGAGACTTCTCACTAAGGCTAGAAAGCAGACTCCATGCAACTTTGAGAGTACCTAGAGAGCCCTTGTTTAACCAAAATAGAAAGAACATGGCAAAACCCCATCTCTACTAAAAATATAAAAATTAGCCGGGTGTGGTGGCGCACACCTGTAATCCCAGCTACTTGGAATGCTGAGATGGGAGAATGACTTGAACCGAGGAGGCGGAGGTTGCTGTGAGCCCAGATCCTGCCACTCCCCTCCAGCCTGGGTGACAGAGCAAGATTCCATCTTAAACAAACAAAAAAAACTTGCTAACCTGGGCATAAATTAAAACTTTGTAAATCAAGGACAAAGGTCCTAACCTCATAACCTTGTTAGGATTAAATACGGTAGCATTAAAGAGCTTAGCATATGCTGTGTCTGGCATATTATAAGCTTACAATAAATACTACATATTGCTCTCTTGTCCCTTGAATGGGTAGTCAACATTTAGTTTAAATAAAGGTAAAATTCAGTTGAAAGGTTTTTTTTAAATTAATAAAGTCTAGGAGCTGATTCTTTATCTGTTTCCTGAATCACATTTCCACTCCTGCCAACCTCGTTTTTTTTTTCTTCTGTTTTTCTTTGTTTTTGAGACAGGGTCTTGCTCTGTCCACCCAGGCTGGAGTGCGGTGGTGCAGTCGGTTCACTACAGCCTCAAACTCCAGGGCTTAAGTGATCCTCCTGCCTCAGTTTCCCAAGTAGCTGGGACTACAGGTGTGTGCCAACACACCTAGCCTGGTTTCCCCTAATTTCATTTTCCCCCTTCCATTACAATCTATTTGTTGAAGAAATTAGATCATTTATTAAGTTTTCCAGAGTTTGGATTTTGCTGATTGCATTCCTGTGTATACATAAATTCCTCTACCCTGTGTGTCCTACAGACTGGTAGCTATAGCCCTGGAGCCTTGATATTCAGGGTGTTTTGTTTCGGGGGTGAGAGAGCAAGAATATAGGTGGTGGTGTGTGCCTCTAGTAGGAGGCACAGGGTGTCTGGATGTGTTTGCAATGTTAGCAGCTATAATAGTCATTGTCTAGATCCATTAAGTCATTAATTAGAGTTTGCAGAGCTGAAATTAATACGTTTTATTCACTTATTGGCTGCTTATTAGAAAAACTTCCATAAAGAAAAGCTTTCCCATGTTATATAATTTGGTTATCTAAATTATAGCTATAGGAAAGACAAGCTAGATAATCGAGTCTTTTGCTTTATGTATCAGTCTTCAAAATTTTCATAGCTCCCTCCAAAGTGACCAATAAAAGTGTTTGTGGGTTTTTATAAATATATAATGAGCTAATAGATTGCAACTTTCTTGATGTTTTTCAATGATGAATCTTTTGTTTTGTAGGTTACCATAGAGATGAATGAACCAGTTCAACTAACTTTTGCACTGAGGTACCTGAACTTCTTTACAAAAGCCACTCCACTCTCTTCAACGGTGACACTCAGTATGTCTGCAGATGTACCCCTTGGTAAGATAATAAATTTGAACCTTGTTTTGTAAGTAGTCATATGTGATACATACTCCTCAGTAATTAACCATCTTCCTGTCTTTCAGTTGTAGAGTATAAAATTGCTGATATGGGACACTTAAAATACTACTTGGCTCCCAAGATCGAGGATGAAGAAGGATCTTAGGCATTCTTAAAATTCAAGAAAATAAAACTAAGCTCTTTGAGAACTGCTTCTAAGATGCCAGCATATACTGAAGTCTTTTCTGTCACCAAATTTGTACCTCTAAGTACATATGTAGATATTGTTTTCTGTAAATAACCTATTTTTTTCTCTATTCTCTGCAGTTTGTTTAAAGAATAAAGTCCAAAGTCAGATCTGGTCTAGTTAACCTAGAAGTATTTTTGTCTCTTAGAAATACTTGTGATTTTTATAATACAAAAGGGTCTTGACTCTAAATGCAGTTTTAAGGATTGTTTTTGAATTTAAATAAAGTTACTTGAATTTCAAACATCACAGGGCAGTGTCTTCATTTTGACCAGGACTGTTGGAAGTATCCTACTGAATTCCCAGCTACAGCTACCCTTTCGTTTAAATGGTTTTTCAGTTTAGAGCAGCCTGATGGAGAGCAAAAGGATTTCAAATATAGTAGGTTACTAGATATTTTAGGGGATTCACTTGTCAAACTTGTTATTCCAATCTGAGCTCAAGGAACAAGTGAGAGAGTAGTACAAATCCTGTGTATTTCATTTTACTTGGCAAAAATTAATACTCTTCTAAAGCTTAATGTACCCAAAGTCGTGTGGGCTTTATAAGATGTTAATGGAGTGTTTCTTTTTAGCCTGGGGAATCTTACAAGAGTCTTGGATGTTTCAGTAGAGCTGTAATGGGGCCCAAGGAGTATGGTTGTACAAAATTTCTCTAGTATAAGTACACTTTGCAACTTCACTCAAAGGATGAAGATGTCTTAAATTCCATGGATGTTGGATCCAACCAAGAAAGTGAAAAAGCCCTGAA
Source organism: Pan troglodytes (assembly GCF_028858775.2). NCBI lineage: Eukaryota > Metazoa > Chordata > Mammalia > Primates > Hominidae > Pan > Pan troglodytes. The sequence continues at coordinate 11,703,805 of NC_072419.2, read as the reverse complement.
GTTGTGAAGAAAGACTTAAAAACATTCCCACTAATAGCTACAAGTTCACTGTGTGCTGTGCATTAAGAATTTTTTGCCAGGCACAGTGCCTGACACCTGTAATCCCAGCACTTTGGGAGGTAGGCGGATCAACTAAAGTCAGGAGTTCGAGACCAGCCTGGTCAACATGGTGAAACCCCATTTCTACTAAAAATGCAAAAAAAAAAATTAGCCAGGCATGGTGGCACATGCCTGTAGTCCCAGCTACTTGGGAGGCTGAGGCAGAAGAATCGCTTAAACCCAGGAGGTGGAGGTTGCAGTGAGCCGAGATCATGCCACTGCACTCCAGCCTGGTCAACAGAGTGAGACTCCATCTCAAAAAAAATTATTATTGGCTGGTTTAATAGTAGTAGGTTATCAGAACTTACTAACAGTATCACTAAAGTAGGTATACAACCCCTGCTGCTCAATTTGGCTTTAGGAAAAACATTTTTAAAAATTGCTTTATCATAATCCTTTTTTCCAGTGCATTTTTGTGTTTGGTAGATTAAATGACTGATTTCTTTCTTATATTACTTGGACTGAGTTCTAGTTACTGGACATGAGAATTAACCATGTCCAGTAGTAAGTTCATTTTCCTACAGTGTGCCTGTGAGTGGAGAAGGAAATAGGCTGCAAAAGAGCCCGATGGAACTTTGGGGTGGTGGATATATTTCCATCTAGATTGGTGATGGTTCTAGGACCGTATGTATTTTCAGAGCTCATCTATTTGTACTTGTGTATAAATACTTTAATAAACCTAACTTTTAAAAAAGCTTCATTTGCCGCAAAATGTCCCTTGTGGGCAGGCCTTTTACCTGGACAAGCCCTAAAGATAAGCACAAGTTTGTGGGGCTATTCAAGGGAAGTATAGTGGGGTGTTGACAGCACAGACAAGTGTGCTATTCAAAGGAAGTGTGGTAGTGGGGTGGTGACGGCGCGCGCCCATGGAAGGCTGGCGCCTTGCAGCGGATATCTGGCCGCTCTGACTGCTGGTCCTGAGGCTCGACGGACTCGGCTTCTGCCTCCCTGGGAAGCCACGGCGGTCTCTAGCGTGGCCCCTGTACTGAGGAGGGGAGAAACCACGTAGCCGGCTTGCCCTGGACCTGACTGTGACCCAGGCAGGTGAGGACCCTAGGTGCTCGCCCGCCACAGCGGAGGTAGCCGGCGGCAGGCACAGGTCGCGGCTGCTTAAACAAAACCCACGAAGAAGCATTCGGGCCGTGCAGCCCCGGAGTCCAGTGCCTCCTGCAGGTGACACTCGGTAAGGGTTAGCCCGGGAAGCTGGGTAAGGAGACAAACGCTTCCGGAGACGCAACTTCCGGCGCGCCTGTTTCCGGCACGCCACTTCCGGCGCACTGATCCCGCCTGGGGCCGGCTGAGTGGCACTTAAGCGGGCCATGCAGTGCAACGTTGGGCGCTGCCAACCGTGGGCGAGCTCTGGGTGTGCGGGCGGCCTGGCGCGGCGCTCCGGTAAGTCGTGTGTGCGGCGGGGCGGGGACAGAACCGTCCTCTCGGGCTCTGGGCGTGTCCGAGACCGCGCTCCCCGCCGAAATCAAGCTCCGAGTCATCCGTGTGGGGCATTCGTCCTCCCTGGCACAGTTGGCCTCTTTCCAGAAGCCCGTTTTGTTTGTTTTACGTCTAAATTCGCGTCGGTTCTTATTTCTCTCCCTGGCAAGGTCTGAAGACGGGTAGGAGAATAACGTATGTAGAGGCGCGTAATGCCAGGCACTGTGCCAAACGTTTTATGATGCTTTTAGAACTCTCGTAACATTCAGGTGCTGAGGGAGTTTGGGGGTAGCGGTGAGCTGGTAAAAAGCCTGTTGGGAACGAAGACTGATACTTTGAAAATGCTCGTTTTAATTTTTCCCCTCTTTTAGAATCCTCTTTGCCAAGAATAAACATTCGTCTCCCCTCTCCCTCACGCCCCTGCGATGTATTGTTTTGATGCGGATGTATGAACACTTATGTCAGGGGACGTACTTTAAAAAAAAGTCTAACTGCAAGTTAGATGTGGTTAAATGCCCTCAAAAACCACACATACTGGTAGTTTGAACTTTCTTTTATAGAATTAAATGCAGCCGGGATCACAACATTAAAAACCCAGTATTTGACGCAGTTTGATCCAATCTTTTTTGAAAAGTATAGAGATTAACATTATGCTAATTTTTAAATACTTGATTTCTAGACCAGGATGTAATCAATAAAAAGGGACATTAATATTTAGCACCAATTATTTAATTATGCTAGTTATTTTACATTGACTGCAAGCCACGTAAAACAGTTTGTTAGGCCGGGCGCGCTGGCTCACGCCTGTAATCCCAGCACTTTGGGAGGCCGAGGCGGACGGATCAAAAGGTCAGGAGTTTGAGACCAGCCTGGCCAATATGGTGAAGCCCGTCTCTACTAAAAATAGAAAAATTAGCCGGGCGTGGTAGCAGGCGCCTGTAATCCCAGCCACTTGGGAGGCTGATGCAGGAGAATCGTTTGAACCCTGGAGGCGGAGGTTGCAGTGAGCTGAGATCGGGTCCCTAAACTCTAGCCTGGGTGACAGAGCGAGACTCCAAGACTCCGTCTCAAAAAAAAGAAAACACCAAAAAAAAAAAGAAAAACAATTTGTTATTTTTTGGAATTAGGTATGTACAAAGTACTTAGAACAGCTGGCATCTAACAAAGACTAGGTAAGTACTAACCACCATTATTGTCATGATGATAATGATGAATTTTAAAAATGCCATCCCAGAGAAAAACTAGTCCTTTTTTTATGTTGCCCTTATGCCCTTATTGAAATACTTAATTTTCTTTTTTTTTTTTTAATTTTTTTATTTTTTTAGGTGGAGTCTAGTTCTGTCACCCAGGCTGGAGCCCAGTGGTGCGATCTCAGCTCACTGCAATTTCCGCCTCCCGGCTTCAAGCGATTCTTCTGCTTCAGCCTCCCGAGTAGCTGGGACTACAGGCACCCACCACCATGCCCGGCTAATTTTTGTATTTCTAGTAGAGACAGGATTTCCCCATATTGGCCAGGCTGGTCTCGAACTCCTGACCTTGTGATCCATCTGCCTTGGCCTCCCAAAGTGCTAGGATTACAGGTGTGAGCCACTGCGCCTGGTCAGTTTTCTCTTTTTTAAAGATATGTTTTTGAATTTAGAATTTAAAAACCCTGACTAAAATATATTTACCCATTTTGATCATATAGCTTTGTTACTTTGTGGAGGAAAAGTGGACAAATTTAAAAAAAATTTTTTTTTTTTTTTTTTTGACTCAGAGTCTCATTCTGTCGCCCAGGCTGGAGTGCAGTGGTGCAGTCTCGGCTCACTGTAACCTCCGTCTCCCAGGCTCAAGCGATTCTCGTGCCTCAGCCTTCCAAATAGCTGGGATTACAGGTGTGTGCCACTGCACCTGGCTAATTTTTGTAGTTTTAGTAGAAATGGGGTTTCACCATGTCGGCCAAGCTGGTCTCGAATTCCTGACCTCAGGTAACCCATCCACCTCAGCCTCCCAAAGTTCTGGGATTACAGGCGTGAGCTATCATGCCCGGCCTATTAATACAAATTGTCTTAATTTAAATGTTATGATTTTTCAAACTTACCCACTGTCTCTTAAACTAGTGACATAATAGCCATGATTTCATTACCGCTGTCTGCTTTGAATATTTTGAACAAGAAACCAGGTTGTTATTCCATTTTTTTCTTTCTTTATTTAAAATTTTTTGTAAGATATTATACCATATTCCGTTTCTTAAGGTTGGTACAGAAGTAATTAGGAAAATGAAATCACTACTTTCAGTGCTTGGGATGGGACAGAGAGGTGGGCGCGTCTGGAGGCACTAGTATAGCCAGGCCTGTATCCAAATTTACAAGGGGCCCGGCGCAGTGGCCTGTAATCCCGGCACTTTGGAAGGCTGAGTTGGGCAGATCACTTGAGGTCAGAAGTTCGAGACCAGCCTAGCCAACGTGGTAAAACCCCATCTCTACTAAAAATACAAAAATTAGCCAGGCGTGGTGGCGCACGCCTGTAATCCCAGCTACTCAGGAGGCTGAGGCAGGAGGATTGCTTGAACCCAGGAGGCGGAGGCAGCAGTGAACGGAGATTGCGCCACTGCACTCCATCCTGGACAACAAAGTGAGACTATCGCAAAGGAAAAAAAAAAAAAAACTGAGTTCGAGACCAGCCCGGCCACCATGGTGAAAACCAGTCGTTACTTAAAAAATACAAAAATTAACTAGGCATGGTGGTGCATAGCTATAATCCCAACTACTCGGGAGGCTGAGGCAGGAGAATCGTTTGAACCTGGGAGGCGGTGGTTGTAGTGAGCTGAGATCAACCCACTGCACTTTAGCCTGGGTGACAAAGCAAGACACCGTCTCCAAAAAAAAAAAAAAAAACAACAACAACAAAAAAACCCCACAAATTTACGGCAAGAAACTTTACAGATCTTTTGCGTTAAAAGGTTGATCTCTATCGAGGGGAAATAGGCAAAATGCTGATGTGAGTGTATTCCATTCCCTGCCCTCTTCTCCCTCCCTGTCAAACAAGAGAATCATTTGAGTATATGCTCCTCTTGCTTTTTCTTAAGAGCGGGAGCAGGGGACAGGCCATGCTGTGGTGTCAGGTGGACCTAGATTTAAGTCCCCATTATTCTACCTAGTCTCTATGTGACTTTGGAAAAATTAAAAGTCAGGGAATCTTGGTGGCAAAATAAACTGGAATGTGATTCTTGGTGAGTGTCTTCACTGTCATTCTACAAGGACAGACCAGACTAGATATTTAATACATAGTGAGAATCTTCACTGTGTCAGAGGCATATCTGGTTTTCCATATGCATATGCCTCTGACACAATGAAAATTTAGCAGTGAAGTGTAAATTGCCCATTGCTAGTCTGACATGGCAGCCCAGAACTCCAGTGCACAGCATCTAATAATCCTGAACTCATTGGCTATAATGCACCATTGTCATCTACAGACAATAACGGGTTTTTTGTTTTTAAACTGTAGCTGTGTCAGCGTGTTATGATGCCGTCCCGTACCAACCTGGCTACCGGAATCCCCAGTAGTAAAGTGAAATATTCAAGGCTCTCCAGCACAGACGATGGCTACATTGACCTTCAGGTAAATGCAGAAGAGAACTGACAAGACTGACTGGCTGTGTTTCTGTTGAGTTAGCAGGAAGACCTTCCAGATGGAGATTTTGCTAACTGTCCTTGGGGATTAGAGGGAGCAAAAAGAAGAAAACTCAGCTCTGAGACCCTTTCAGCCATAATCACAGAAGAGGGCCGTGGCAGGGTAGTTTCAAACCAATTCCAGTATTGTCCATTTCTAAGAATTTTTAGTTGTAACGCCAGAGCCTTGTAGTTAACAGGTTTTATTTACTTTATTCAGAAACTAATCAGATTGTGTTTTGTTAAGTGGAGTTTTTTGTTGTTTTTTTTTTTTAAGGAACTTTAAAATTTTTGTTAGGTGGAATTTTTTTTATCACTGTTTATTTACACTTTAGTCAAAGCCAGTTCACCTTTTAAGGGAGAAACTTATTACTAAAGCCAGCAGATTGTGGGAATCTTCCTTCTTTCCTGATGTCATGAGATCCAATTTATTAAAGGTATTCTTTGTGATAAATAGTAAGTAAAACACAGTATTTATTAAGTTTGTATCCTACCCTAACCATTTATAAACTAGTCAATACTACAGCATCTCCTTTTGCGCACTTCCCCTTACGATAGAATGTTCTAGGTGGAACTAGGGCCAACGAGGAAGTAGCAGGAAACCATCCTTTATAAATAAATAAATTACTCTTTGGACCCACATTTGAAGGAGAGATAAAAATAGATCTGGAAAGATCTGGGAAGCTTCCAGCCACTTAGGTCAGATACAACCATGAGCCAAACCTTGGAAAATTTGTCTCTGAATCTTAACCTTGAATTGAATTTGTTCATAAGGCAGGTTTACTTGCTATGTGGAACAAACAACTAATCATTTGGAATAAGCTGAAATTGCCTTCTTTTCCTTTTTTTTTTTTTTTTTTTTTGGAGACGGAGTTTTAGTCTTGTTGCCCAGGCTGAAGTGCAGTGGCGCAACCTTGGCTCACTGCAACCTCTGCCTCCCAGGTTCAAGCGATTCTCCTGCCTCAGCCTCCCAAGTAGCTGGGATTACAGGCATGCGCCACCATGCCCAGCTAATTTTGTATTTTTAGTAGAGACAGTGTTTCTCCATGTTGGTCAGGCTGGTCTTGAACTCCTGACCTCAGGTGATCATCCTGCCTCGGCCTCCCCAAGTGCTGGGATTATAGGCATGAGCCACCTTGCCCAGCCTCTTGTTTTGTTTTGTTTTGTTTTTAAGATGTAGTCTTGCTCTGTTGCCCAGGCTGGACTGCAGTGGTGCAATCCTGGCTCACTGCAACCTCCCCCTCCTGGTTCAAGTGATTCTTGTACCTCAGCCGCCCTAGTAGCTGAGGGATTACAGGCATGCACCACCATGCCTGGCCAATTTTCGTATTTTTAGTATAGATGGGGTTTCGCCATGTTGGCCAGTCTGGTCTCGAACTCTTAACCTCCAGTGATTCACCCACTTCGGCCTCCCAAAGCGCTGGAATTACAGGCGTGAGTCACCGCGCCCAGCCTTTTTTTTTTTTTTTCTTTTTTTTTTTTTTGAGACAGGGTCTTGCTCTTTTGCCCAGGCTTGGGTACAGTGGCACAATCAAGACTCACTGTAACCTTGACCTTCTGGGCTCAAATAGTCTTCTCACCTCAGCCTCCTGAATAGCTGGGACCACAAGCATGTGCCACCACACCCAGCTAATTTTAAAATTTTTTGTAGAGACAGGATCTCTGAAATCCCCATAAGTTAGTACAGCCATCTGTGTGCCAGGCAGTTAATAAATATATGTCTAACAAATGAATGACTGTAAAGTCATTTCTGTTTTTGTTTTAAAGAAAAGTTTCTTATGATACAATGAATGATTTATGGAATGAGATTCGAACTAGAGTGAATGACATTCCTCTGAGATTCCTTTGAGTAACTGTGAGAGCAATAACTAGAGCTTCATCTCTTGCCAGTCCCTTTTATTTCTCAGAGCTGCACTGGGTGGTAGGACATACTTAAGACACATAAAGCATCTAGTTTGGTTCTTAATTGCCCTTCTGTTTTTGTTGTTGTTGTATTTGAAACAGGCTCTGGCTCTGTCACCCAGGCTGGAGTGCAGTGGTGCAATCTCAACTCGCTGCCTCTTCACCTCCTGGGCTCAAGCCATCCTCCCACCTCAGCCTCCCAAGTAGCTGGGACTGCAGGCACATGCCACCACGCCCGGCTACTTTTTGTATTTTTTGTAGAGACGAGGTTTTACCATGTTGCTCAGGCTGGTCTCAAACTCCTGAACTCAAGTGATCCGCCTGCCTCAGCCTCCCACATTGCTGGGATTACAGGTGTGAGCTCTCCTCCCTGTTTTAAAGTGTTTGAGACTGGGCTTGATGGCTTATACCTGTAATCCCAGCACTTTGGGAGGCAGAGGTGGAAGGATTCTCTTGAGCCCAGGAGTTGGAGACCACCCTGGGCAACATAGTGAGACCTCGTCTCTACAGAAAAATTTAAAAATTAGCTGGGCATGGTGGCGTATACTTGTAGTCCCAGCTACTTGAGAGGATGAGGCAAGAGAATTGCTTGAGCCCAGGAGTTTGAGGCTGCAATGAGCTGTAATTGCACCACTGCACTCCAGCCTGGGTGATAGAGCAAGACTCTGTCTCTAAAATCATAAAAATTAGGCCGGGCGCGGTGGCTCATGCCTGTAATCCCAGCACTTTGGGAGGCCGAGGCGGGCGGATCACCTGAGGTCAGGAGTTCAAGCCCAGCCAGGTCAACAAGGTGAAACCCTGTCTCTACTAAAAATACCAAAAAAATTAGCCGGGTGTAGTGGCGGGCACCTGTAACCCCAGCTGCTCAGGAGGCTGAGACAGGAGAATCACTTGAATCCAGGAGGCAGAGGTTGCAGTGAGCCAAGATCGCGCCATTGCTCTCCAGCCTGGGCAACAAGAACGAAACTCCATCTCAAAACAAACAAACAAAAACATAAAAATTACAAATAATTAATTAAATGTTTGAACCCAGGTATTTGCATTAATGTTCTTCGTTGTCTTTTTCATCTCTGTTTCTCTTCCAGTTTAAGAAAACCCCTCCTAAGATCCCTTATAAGGCCATCGCACTTGCCACTGTGCTGTTTTTGATTGGCGCCTTTCTCATTATTATAGGCTCCCTCCTGCTGTCAGGCTACATCAGCAAAGGGGTAAGCTGACGGGCATGTGGGAATAAGCTGTGAGATTTTTAAAATGTTAGCCAAGGCTCTAGTGTGCGTGTGTGTGTGTGTGTGTGTGTGTGTGTGTCCGTGTCCGTCCCAGTGGTCTATTTTTTTTGAGACAGGGTCTTGCTCTGTCATCCAAGCTAGAGTGCAGTGGCACAACCTTTACCTCCCTGGGCTCAAGCGATCCTCCCACCTCAGCCTCCCGAGTAGCTGGGACTACACGTGTGTGCCACCACACCCAGCTAATTTTATTTTTTATTTATTTATTTTTGTTTGTTTTATTTTGTATAGAGACAGGGTTCACTATGTTGCCCAGGCTGATCTCTAACTCCTGAGGTCAAGCAGTCTGCCTGCCTCAGCCTTCCGAAGTGCTGGGATTGCAGGTGTGAACCATTGCCCCTGGCCAATTTTTTTTCCAATTTTTACGGGTACATAGTAGGTGTATATACTTAGGGGATACATGAGGTATTTTGATACAGCCATGCATTCATAATAATCACATCAGGCTAAATGGGGTATCCATCCCCTCAAGCATTCATCATTTGTATTACATTCCAATTATACTTTTATTTATTTATTTATTTTGAGACAGAGTCAGGCTGGAGTGCAGTGGCATAATATCGGCTAACTGCAACCTCCGCCTCCCAGGTTCATGCTATTCTTGTGCCTCAGCCTCCCGAGTAGCTGGAATTACAGACATGCGCCACCGCACCCGGCTAATGTTGGTATTTTTAGTAGAGATGGGGTTTCGCCATGTTGACCAGGCTGGCCTCCAAAGTGTTGGGATTACAGGCATGAACCACTGCGCCTGGCCTATTTTTTAGTTATATATATACATATACACATACATACATACATACATATATATATATTTTGGAGACAGAGTCTTGTTCTGTCACCCAGGCTGGAGTGCAGTGGCAGGATCTCAGCTCACTGTAACCTCCGGCTCCTGGGTTCAAGTGATTCTCCTGCCTCAGCCTCCTGAGTTAGCTGGGACTACGGTGGCAAGCCAGCACACTTGGCTTATTTTTGTATTTTTAGTAGAGATGGGTTTTTGCCATGTTGGCCAGGCTGGTCACGAACTCCTGACCTCAAGTGGCCTGCCCGCCTGGGCCTCCTAAAGTGCTGGGATTACAGGCGTGAGCTACCACGTCCAGCCTTAGTTATTATATTTTTAAATGTACAATAAATTATTCTCTAGTCACTTTGTGCTATCAAATACTAGAGCTTATTCGTTCTATGTAACTGTATTTTGTACCCGTTAACCTTCCCCATTCCACCCTACCTTTCCCAGCCTTTGGTAGCCATCATTCTACAATATCCATGAGTTCAATTGTTTTAATTTTTAGTTCCCGCAAATGAGTGAGAACATGGAAAGTGTGTCTTTCTGTGCCTGGCTTATTTCACTTAACATAACGTTCTCCAGTTTCATCCATGTTGTTGCAAGTGACAGGATCTCATTCTTTTTAGTGGCTGAATAGTACTCCATTGCATATATGTACTGTATTTTCTTTATTCACTTGTCTGTTGAAGAACACTTTGGTTGCTTCCAGAGCTTGGCTGTTGTGAATAGTGCTGTCATAAATATGGAAGTGCAGATATCTCTTTGATAAACTGATTTCCTTTCTTTTGGGTATATACCTAGCTGTGATTGCTGGATCATATGGTAGTTCTATTTCATACTGTTCTCCATAGTGGCTATACTAATTTACATTCCCATCAACATTGTATGAGGGTTCCCTTTTCTCCACATCCTCGCTAGCATTTGTTATTGCCGTTTTTTTGGATAAAAGCCATTTTGGCTGGGTGCAGTGGCTCACGCCTGTAGTCCCAGCACTTCTGGAGGCCGAGGCAGGAGGATCACTTGAGCCCAGGAGTTCGAGACCAGCCTGGGCAACATAGTGAGACCTTGTGTCTATATTTTTTAAAAAGCCATTTTAACTAGGATGAGATGATATCTCATTGTAGTCTTGATTTGCATTTCTTTGATCAATGATGTTAAGCACTTTTTCATATACCTATTTGCCATTTGTATGTCTTCTTTTGAGAAATGCCCATTTTTGATTGGATTATTAGATTTTTTTCCTACAGAGTTTGAGCTCCTTATATATTCTGGTTATTAATTCCTTGTCAGATGGATACTTTGCATATATTTTTTCCCATTCTGTGGGTCGTCTCTTCACTTTGTTGATTGTTTCTTTTGCTGTACAGAAGCTTTTTAACCCGATGTGATCTCATTTATCTGTTTTTGCTTTGGTTGCTTGTGCTTTTGGGGGCATTACTCAAGAAATCTTTGCCCAGTCCAGCATCCTGGAGAGTTTCCCCCATGTTTTCTTATAGTAGTTTCATAGTTTTAGGTCTTACATTTAAGTGTTTAATCCATTCTCATTTGATTTTTGTATATGCAAGAGATTTGAGGGGTCTAGTTTCATTCTTCGGCATATGGATATCCAGTTTTCCTAATACCATTTATTGAAAAGACTGGTTCTTTCCCCAGTGTATGTTTTTTTGTTTTTTGGTTTTTTTGTTTGTTTTTTTTTTTTTTTTGAGACAGAATCTCACTGTGTCATCCAGGCTGGAGTGCAGTGGCACCATCTCGGCTCACTGCAACCTCAGCCTCCCAAATAACTGGGACCACAGGCATGTGCCACCACACTTGGTTAATTTTTTTTTCATTTTTTGTATAGATGAGGTTTTGCCGTGTTGCCCAGGCTGATCTCCAACTCCTAGACTCAAGCAGTCCAGGAGTAGAGTGGTGTGATCACAGCTCTCTGCAACCTTGATCTTCAGGGCTCAGTCCATCCTCCCACCTCAGCTTCCCAAGTAGCTGGAGTTACAGGTGTGAGTCACCATACCTAGCTAATTTTTTTGTTTGTTTGGTAGAGATGAGATCTCATTATGTTGCCCAGGCTGGTCTTAAACTCCTAGGCTCAAGCAATCCTCCTGCCTCAGCCTCCCAAAGTGCTGGAATTACAGGCTTTAGCCACTGCACCCCTCTGACTGTGTTCCCCGTTGTGTGTTAATTATGGTCAGTGTGAGGCCCACCCTAGCCTCCCAAAGTACTGGGATTACAGGCGTGAGCCACCACACCCGGTGGATGTAGAATTTTATCAAATGCTTTTCTAGCATCGATTGAAATAATCATATGGTTTTTGTCCTTCATTCTGCTGATACGATTTTATCACATTGATTGGTTTGTATAAGTTGAACCATCCTTGCCTCTCTGGGATAAATCCCACTTGGTCCTGATGAATGATCTTTTTAACGTATTGTTGAATTCAGTTTGCTAGTATTATCCTCCTTATTGAGGATTTTTGCATCAATGTTCATCAGGGATATTGGCCTATTTTTCTTTTTTCGATGTGTCTTTGCCTAGTTTTGGTATCAGGGTAAAACTGGCCTAGTAGAATCAGTTTGGAAGTATTCTCTCCATGTCTGTTCAGAATAGTTTCAGTAGGATTAGTATTCTTTTTTTTTTTTTTTTTTTTTTGAGACAGGGTCTCATCTGTCATGCAGGCGTAGTGCAGTGGTGCGATCTCAGCTCACTGCAACCTTTGCCTCCCCGGCTTATGTGATCCTGCCACCTCAGCCTCACTAGCAACTGGGACCACAGGCATATACCACCATGCCCATCTAATTTTTGTATTTTTTGTCAAGACAGGATTTTACCATGTTGACCAGGCTGGTCTTGAAATCCTGAGCTCAAGCGATCTGCCTGCCTTGGCCTCCCAAAGTGCTGGGATTACAGGAGTGAACCACCATGCCCAGCCAAGTATTAATTCTTTAACTGGTATAATTCAGCAGTGAAACCATCTAGTCCCAGGCTTCTCTTTGCTAAGAGACTTTTTATTATGGCCTTAATCTCATTACTCTTTGTCTGTTCGGGTTTTAGATTTTTTTCATGGTTCAATCTTTGTTTTTATATTCATGTCTGGTACAGCAGATTCCAGCAGAAAAACCAAAAAGATTTTCTTTTACATTTTGTTATCTGTTGGCAAAACATGTTTTTCTTCCTTTGAGCAACAGTAAACTTCCATAGTTCCTATAAGGGAGGTGGTGGCAGGTAGGCAAACTTGGCCTCTGAGATATTAGACAGTTTGCCCTGTCATAGTTTGGAACAACATGGCTGAGCCTGGCATACAGGAGTCCTGATTGGTAAAGGGCTGTAGCTGGAGCAGCATGCTGTCATTGTAGCTGTGCAGTGCCATGGACATACTGTCAGTATTTGGAGAGAAATAGCAATTCTGTTATATGTGTGGGGTCATTGTGCCTCATAAGTCAGTTCCTTCTTACAGTAGGTTTGGTTGGAGTTCCTGTTGAGCTTCAATATGAAACCTTAGAAACCTAAAGTAGTTGGTGGTTCTTTCTCATGGGCTGTCCCCACATACACAGTGTCCAAGTTGTCTTGAACCAATTCTGACTATAATTAACACACAACAGGGAACACAGCCAGCCAGGTGCAGTGGCTCAAGCCTATAATTCTAGCATTTTGGGAGGCTGAGGCAGGAGGATTGCTTGAGCCCCAGAGTTCGAGACCAGCCTGGGCAACATAGCGAGACCTCATCTCTACCAAACAAACAAATGTACAAAATGAGCCGGGTATGGTGACTCACACCTGTAACTCCAGCTACTTGGAGGCTGAGGTGGGAGGATCACTTGAGCCTGGGAAGTCGAGGTTGCAGTGAGCTGTAATCACACCACTGTACTCCAGCCCGAGCAACAGAGCAAGACTCTTACCTCAAAAAAAAAAAAAGAAAAAAGAGAAAGAAAAGAAAACCTGAAAGGCTGAGAAAAACACAGAGTTTATTGTAGTGGTATCTGTACAATTACAAAAGGTGAAAAACAACCGAAGTGTCCAGCAGCTGTATGTGGGGCAGTTAAGTAAAACTGTGGTATGTCCATTTCGGTGGAATGTTACACATCCTTACAGTTTAAATGTATGAAAAGGTTTTAATAATATTGGCCACAGGACACAGAGTATGGTGTGTTCACAACTAAGAGCTTTAAAAAAAGGAAAAGAAGCCAAAATATCTGGATGAGAATGGGTCATTTTTTTCTTTATAATTGTTAGTACTTTGTAGTTTTTCTTCAATTTATAATCAGGAGGAAACCTTTTCCCTTGGTGGTATACAACTCAAAGAAAATGTACTGAAGAGTATAAAATACTGATCTAAGGATTAGGTCTGTGACGTTTTATTTTAAAATGTGTAACTCTTACGGTACTAATGTGTTTGCCTCCTTCTGCCACCAGGGGGCAGACCGGGCCGTTCCAGTCCTGATCATTGGCATTCTGGTGTTCCTACCCGGATTTTACCACCTGCGCATCGCTTACTATGCATCCAAAGGCTACCGTGGTTACTCCTATGATGACATTCCAGACTTTGATGACTAGCACCCACCCCATAGCTGAGGAGGAGTCACAGTGGAACTGTCCCAGCTTTAAGATATCTAGCAGAAACTATAGCTGAGGACTAAGGAATTCTGCAGCTTGCAGATGTTTAAGAAAATAATGGCCAGATTTTTTGGGTCCTTCCCAAAGATGTTAAGTGAACCTACAGTTAGCTAATTAGGACAAGCTCTATTTTTCATCCCTTGGCCCTGACAAGTTTTTCCACAGGAATATGTATCATGGAAGAATAGAGGTTACTCTGTAATGGAAAAGTGTTGCCTGCCACCACCCTCTGTAGAGCTGAGCATTTCTTTTCAATAGTCTTCATTGCCAATTTGTTCTTGTAGCAAATGGAACAATGTAGTATGGCTAATTTCTTATTATTACGTAATTTATTTTAAAAATATCTGAGTATATTATCCTGTACACTTATCCCTACCTTCATGTTCCAGTGGAAGACCTTAGTAAAATCAAAGATCAGTGAGTTCATCTGTAATATTTTTTTTACTTGCTTTCTTACTGACAGCAACCAGGAATTTTTTTATCCTGCAGAGCAAGTTTTCAAAATGTAAATACTTCCTCTGTTTAACAGTCCTTGGCCCATTCTGATCCAGTTCACCAGTAGGTTGGACAGCATATAATTTGCATCATTTTGTCCCTTGTAAATCAAGATGGTCTGCAGATTATTCCTTTAACGGCTGGACTTTTGGCTGTTTCCCCATGAAACATGTAGTGGTTATTATTTAGAGTTTATAGCCGTATTGCTAGCACCTTGTAGTATGTCATCATTCTGCTCATGATTCCAAGGATCAGCCTGGATGCCTAGAGGACTAGATCGCCTTAGTTTGATTCTATTTTTTAGCTTGCAAAAAGTGACTTATATTCCAAAGAAATTAAAATGTTAAAATCCAAATCCTAGAAATAAAATGAGTTAACTTCAAACATTTCAGAAAACATTTTAATGATTTTATGATATCTTTAATCCCAGTACCTAGATCTACCTTAGTTTCTAGGTAGCTGGCATTGTGGGTCACACTCAACTTTCCCTAACTCTGAGGTTATGGACTTGGGCAACTGGAAGCCTGGACATGGCATCAGCTGAGTTGCAAGGCTGTGGGAAGAGCAAGTTTTAGATGTCTACTCAATATCCAAGTGGAGCTGTTGAGGAGGCAGTTGCGATGCATGTGTGTGTCTAGAGTTTAAGAGTGGGTCTTGGATGGAAATAGAAATTTGGGAGTCAGCATTTGGACAGTATCTTAAAAGCTAGAGGGCTGTTTGAGATCACCAGTAGAGTGAGTGTAGTTGGAGGAAAAAAAAAAAAAAACTCAGGAAGTGAGGGACAAAGAGAGGGTGACCTGAAGCAGCCTCTAAGATTAGGAACTTTTGGTAATGGGAATGTTGACTGGGGAGTCCAGTAATCTAGAGTGCCTGAGCCTTGACAGTGAATATGTGAGGTGATACATAAAGCTTTATCTTGGAGAGTGGTGGCCAAGCAAAGCTCAGATCAGAAGGTTTTGGCCAACCAAATGATTTGGGTTTTTTTATTTATTATTTATTTATTTATTTTGAGACAGAGTCTTGCTCTACTGCCCAGGCTGGAGTGCAGTGGCACAGTCATTTCTCACTGCAGCCTTGAATTCCTGGGCTCAAGTGATCTTCCCACCTTTGCCTCCCAAAGTGTTGGGATTATAGGCATGAGCTACTGAGCCTGGCCTATTCGGTCCTTTTTTAAAAAGTTGATGCTGCTGGTCAAAAAAAATAAACAGAAGGGTATAAAGTGAAAAGTAAACATTTGGGCATGGAGTGGAGAGTGTACATTCACTCCAGCTTACCTCTCAGGATTTTCCAAATAAATTTCTTAATATACCCTTCCTGAAATGCTCTAAGCACATAAATATACATCTGGTTTTTAAAACTTGGGCTCCCATTGTATGGCTCTATAATTTCCCCCCCCCCAGTTCTATTTTGTATATCTTTGCATATCCATGGAGATCAGTCATATTCTTGTTAATGCACATTATAAGTGTAGTTTTTCATACTATGCATTTAGTGGTCATAGGATCAGAGCAGAAATCAACCAACTTCCTACCTGGGGTAGGAATCTCCTCCAGAGTCCCCTGAGGAATGACCTTTGCTGCTCTGTTTGAACATTCACACTTGTAATCTCATTCCAGCTGGCATTGTTACAGAAGTATCATTTATGAAGCCAAAATCAGACTCCCTGCAACTTCTGTGTTTTGACCATAGTTGTATTATTTGGTGTTTTATAGAAAAGGCCTAAACCTCTACGGCCGTACTACCCTGAATGCTCCCGACCTCATCTGATCTTGGAAGCTAAGCCAGGTCAGGCCTGGTTAGTACTCGGGCGGGAGAAAAGATCTAAACCTCCATAATAATGTTGAACATTTCTTGACCCCTTTGCCAGATATTCTGCCAAATACTTTCATTACATATCTCATTTTAATCCTTAGAAAAATCCTGAGTTAGCTGGGCACAGTGGCTCATGCCTGTAATCCCCGTACTTTGGGAGCCCGAGGCGGGCGGATCACCTGAGTTTGGGAGTTTGACCGTTCTGACCAACATGGAGAAACCCCATCTCTACTAAAAATACAAAATTAGTTGGGCGTGGTGACACATGCCTGTAATCCCAGCTACTTGGGAGGCTAAGGCAGGAGAATTGCTTGAACCCGGCAGGCTAAGGTTGCGGTGAGCCAAGATCGCACCACTGCACTCCAGCCTGGGCAACAAAGCCAGACTCCGTCTCAAAAAAAAGAAAAAAAATCCTGAGTTAGATAAGATTCTTAGGTAGGAAGTAGGTGAGATATTTGGGATTAAACCCTGGGCCTGGTACGGTGGCTCACGCCTGTAATCCCAGCACTTTGGGAGGCCGAGGTGGGTGGATCACTTGAGGTCAGGAGTTCAAGATCAGCCTGGCCTAAAAATACAAAAATTAGCTGGGTGTGGTGGCGGGCACCTATATCCCAGCTACTCAGGAGGCTGAGGCAGGAGAATCACTAGAACCCGGGAGGTGGAGGTTGCAGTGAGCCTAGATCACACCACTGCACTCCAGATGGTGACAGAGTGAGACTCCGTCTGAAAAAAATAATAAAACTAAAAAAAATAATAAGGCAAAGCCTGAATTCCCTTTACCAGATTGACAGCCAAATGCTTTTAGGTACTGGGCCAGTGAAGAAATGGGGGAGGTGGGTATGGACAGTAGAAGTAGTTGGGGAACCGTGGTCAGTTGTCAGATGTATATTTTACCTGAAAGTAACCTCCTCCCCACTCCAAAGTGTTGACCAGACTATATATCCTAACTTTTTTAAAGGATGTTCTTATTTGCAACAACTCTTATGCCTCCTGTTAGTCATTTCCAAGGCTAAAAACCCTCTCCAGTCGCTTCAGCTATTCTGCATATGATGGAAATTTCAGATCCGTTGCCACTCTGGTGGGTCTCTTGGTTGAGCTTCACGTGGTCATACCAGAGGCACTTCTGTTCTGCCAGGAATTGTGAGGTGCTGGAGGTACAACAGGAAAATATAGGACTTGGGTAGTGAGGAGCACAGGTTGCAAACTAGCAGCCACATGTTGGCCTGCGTTTGAGGATTTATTTTTTTAATTGTTCCATTTTATTTTCTGACCACCTATCCCCAAGTTCTTTTCGTTTCTAAAAAGGGAAATGTTCACATGATCTTGATTTTGGACTTGAAAAATCAGGTAGTCCTTCATTGCAGAGAGGCTCCAGCCAACTGAAGTAAGGTAGTACAAGTTTTAGCTGAGTAGCATTCTCCAGTTCACCAAAGTTTCCACCACTCTTACTTTTATATCCAGCATGCTAATTTTCCTCACTAAGGGCAAAGACTGTGTCTTAAACCCTCCCACAAAGCCTAGCACAGTGCTTGTAGGCACTTAGGTTTATCAAATGAAGAGCTGGAATCGTGTGCATTTCCATCCCAGGACACTGTGTTCCTTTGAGGTATGGATAGGTAGGCGAGTACCTACCTACATTTACGTCAGACTTTCCTAAATGGCCTTCCACCAGCTGCCTAGCAGGCCAGCTGCTCTTCACACAGTTGGTGCTGCCTGGTCAGTCATGCCTCTGCCTGGCAGCCTCTGCCCAGGCCAAGGAGCCCAGTTCAGGACCTACCTGTACCGGCTGGCACAGGAGAACCTCCTGCCACTGGTGTATGGTAAGGGAACCTGGTAGAAGGACAGTAACAGCACTGGCTTTCTGCTTACCTTTGAAGGGTCCTATACCAATCAATGCACCTTAGTTGCCTTGATTTTTCATTGAATTCCTATCCTGAGGCTTCTCTCCTAGATTCGGTCCCATAGGCTCCTGGCCTCACAGGTATGTAGTTCAGTGATGGGGCCTCAGTTTCCTTCTAAAGTGGGGATAGAACAATTCCTACCTCACAAGGTGATTGTGAGGATTAAATAAAAACAGTTCCAGATGGTGGTTCACACAGCCTGGCACAAAGTAAGCTGCTGTTTGAGAAAGTAAAGAGGATCACTGCTTTGCTTCAGGGAGCAGAGCCTGGGATGAGGTGGAGGGAAGAGAGACCATCTGCTACCCTGTTGCCATCTTGAACCTGCTGTTCCATGGCAGAACCACCCGAGAGCCGGCGGCAGGGGCGAGGGTTGATTGCCAGCCCAGGCAGGGCTCCCCTCCCTGACAGCTGCTGATGGAGGGTGTGAGGAGGTCTCAGGCCCCTGGCCCTTTACCAGCATGCGGCTGGGCCTGGAAGGCTGTGTGCTCCAATCCTCTGGAAAAAGTGAAAGGCCCTGCAGGGAAGTCCTTGAAGACAAGAGGTTTTAGATCTGGAGCATCATCAGATCGCCTCTCATGGAGCTTGTCTTTCCTCTATTTTTTCACCTCCCCTCAGTCTTGCTCCTTGCTATGCAAATGCAGTCTGGTCTGTGGACCGGCAGCATCAACATCACTTGGGAAATTTGAAATGCAGAATCTTGGGCTCCTCTCCTAAATCGGTTCTGCATTGTAGCAAGAGCCCTGTATGTCAAGAACCCTACCTGTTAGTTGCATGTCAGTGTCTGAGAAGCGCTGACTGATGGGGGCCCAGTTTCCCCCCTAGTCCATCTCCTCACCTTGAGACTGGACCTCCTCAGGCAGTGCCAATGGGTGGCCCTGGGTGTGGAGGCACTTAGAAGGTATAGTCTCTCCTCTTTGACCCACTATTATTCTCTAGCTAAGACAGTAACTCCCAAAGTCTGCAGAAGCTTCATAGAAATGGCAGAGAAACAATGCAGGAAGACTTTGTGAAGATCATTTTTTGTGATCAGTGAGAAATCAAGACAGGAGTCCCAAAGATGAGGAAGGTCGGTGGCAGGAGTGGAACATGCTTCGGTTCCCTGAAGGCTCAGGGAAGGGGACGATGTGTAATTTATGACCCAGTGAGAGGCAGGATGGGTGTTCTTTCCATTTCTGTGGGAGGCAGGCCTGGTGCCTCAGGAGTTTACTCCGAACACTGGAGGTGCTGGCTTGCCTCCATCCGTGGGTCTCTAATGCCTCCGTTCTTTCATTCCTCTCACTAACACAAGAAGAGCCAACTAGAAAATGCTCCAACCTGAGGGTTAAAGTTTCTTGGCTAAGATGCTAATCCTTCGAGAGGGTTTTCTCTAGAATTAATGTCTACAGAGTTTGCCCTGAGACCACCATCCACCGCGCTGCTTTTGCCCCACAGCTGAAATAATGGCAGCAGCAAAATCACCAGCACATCCTGGGAGGGTCTGTGGCCTGGTAGAGTTGAAGAAAAGCAGTGCCCCTTTGCCCGTAGTTGCGAGGAGATGACTTGCATTGGGAAATAGGAGGTGACCATGAGGAACCTGGGCAGTAAGACCAGCTGTCCCTGTAGCTGTGATCAGAAAAGTGTAAGACTTAGCTTACTGATGGCATTGGGCATGGTGGCGAGCAACTGTAGTCCTAACTACTTAGGAGGCCAAGGTGGGAGGATCCCTTGAGGCCAAGAGTTCGAGACCAGCCTGGGCAGCAGATCTACAAATTTTTTTTTTTTTTTTTTTTTTTTTTTGAGATGGAGTCTAGCGCTGTACCAGGCTGGAGTGCCATGGCGGGATCTCAGCTCACTGCAACCTCTGCCTCCCATGTTCAAGCTATTCTCCTACCTCAGCCTTCTGAGTAGTTGGGATTACAGGCACGTGCCACCACGCCTGACTAATTTTTGTATTTTTAGTAGAGATGGGGTTTCACCATGTTGTCCAGGCTGGTCTCAAACTGCTGACCTCGTGATCCTCCCGCCTCAGCCTCCCAAAGTGCTGGGATTACAGGTGTGAGCCACCATGCCTGGCCAAAAATTTTTTTTTAAAAATTAGCCAGGTGTGGTGGTGTGTGTCTGTAATCCTAGCTACTCAGGAAGCTGAGATGGGATCAGTTGAGCCCAGGGTTTGAAGCTACAGTGACCTATGATGGTCCACTGGACTCCAGCCTGGGCAACAGAGTGAGACCTTGTCACTTAAAAAGGCCAGGTGCGGTGGCTCACGCCTGTAATCCCAGCACTTTGGGAGGCCGAGGCAGGCGGATCATGAGGTCAAAAGTTCGAGACCAGCCTGAGCACCATGGTGAAACGCCGTCTCAACTAAAAATACAAAAATTAGCCAGGTATGGTGGCACGTGCCTGTAATCCCAGCTACTCAGGAGGCTGAGGCAGGAGAATCGCTTGAACCCAGGAGGCAGAGGTTGCAGTGAGCCAAGCCAAGATTGTGCCACTGCACTCCAGCCTGGGTGACAGAGCGAGACTCCATCTCACAAAGGAAAAAGGGAAAAAATCACTGACCGGATTTGTTGATAGCTCCAAGTTTCCCCTGTTTTGGGATATCAGAGTTATTTCTAAGTATTTTACATTTTATATAGCTTTGATAAATGGGACCTTTTAGGCTGGGTGCAGTGTCACACACCTGTAATCCCAGCACTTTGGGAGGCCAAGGCAGTCACATCGCTTGAAGCCAGGAGTTGAAGACCAGCCTGGCCAACATGGCAAACCCTGTGTCTCTACTAAAAATACAAAAATCAGCCAGGCATGGTGGTGTACTCCTGTAATCCCAGCTAGTCAGGTGGCTGAGGCATGAGAATCGCTTGAACCCGGGAGGTGGAGGTTGCAGTGAGCCGAGATGGTGCCACTGCACTCCAGCCTGGGCGACAGAGCAAGACTCCATCTCTAAATAAATAAATAAATCAGGCGCAGTGGCTCATGCCTTTAACCCCAGCACATTGGGAGGCTGAGGCAGGCAGATTGCGTGAGCCCAGGAGTTCAAGACCAGCCTGGGCAACATGGCAAAACCCCATCTCTACAAAAAAATTAGCCAGGTATGGTGGCATGTGCCTGTAGTCCCAGCTACTCAGGAGGCTGAGATGGGAGGATAGCTTGAGCCCAGGAGGTGGAGGTTGCAGTGAGCCAAAATTGCACCACTGCACTCCAGCCTGGGCGACATAGACCCTCTCTCTACAAAATAACAAAATTAAAATAAAATAAAATAGGAAATAAAATGGAGTTTTTCTTATTCTTTTTTTTCTTTGAATAGTTCTTTGTTAATGTATAGAAACACTACTGATTTTTATATGTTAACGTTTGTATCCTACAACTTTATTTAGTTCTAACAGGTTTTTGGTGGTGTCTTTAGGGTTTTCTATATATAAGATCAGCCATCTGTAAATAGAGACAGTTTTACTTCTTCATTTCCAATTTGGAGGCCTGTCATTTGTTTTTCTCACCTAATGCTCTGGCTAGGATTTCCATTACTATGTCAAATATAAGTGGTGAGAGTGGGGATCCTTGTCTTGTTCCTGATGTTAGTGGAAGAGCTTTCAGTATGTTCACTGCGAATTTGTCATACAAGGTAAATTCCAAGGTACATCAAAGTACATTCCTTCTATACCTAACTTGTTGAGAGTTTTTACCATGAAAGGATGTCAGATTTTCTCAAATGCTTTTCTGCATCTAGTGAGATGATCATGCGATTTTTGCCTTTCTTTCTCTCTCTCTTTTTTTTTTTTTTTGAGACGGAGTTTTGCTTTTGTTGCCCAGGCTGGAGTACAATGGTGCGATCTCGACTCACTGCAACCTCTGCCTCCGGGTTCAAGCGATTCTCCTGCCTCAACCTCCCAAGTAGCTGGGATTACAGGCATGTGCCACCACCTGGGCTAATTTTGTATTTTTAATAGAGACAGAGTTTCTCCATGTTGGTCAGGCTGGTCATGAACTCCCGACCTCAGGTGATCTGCCTGCGTCGGCCTCCCAAAGTGCAGGGATTACAGGCGTGAGCCACCGTGCCTGGCCTGCCTTTCTCTTAACGTGTGTATTACATTTACTGATATGCATATGTAGAACCCGGAATGTCAGAAAATGTCAAGTATTTTCCCCATTTAACGGGGAGTGAAACCACAGTGAGGCCAAAAGTGCCGTGGACTGATGCTGGCCCAGGATCGAGGACTCCTCATGCTGAACATCGACTCAAGATGATCTTCCACTATATTTTTCTCCCTGGTGTTTTCATCTCCCCACCTCCAGCAAGGGGCAAGAAACTAATCTCTCTCTGTCAATCATATCAGACCAGCAATAAAAGAAGTTCAGTATCTCAGTGTGTGGAGATTACGACTTTGCAATCTAGGAAAACAAAGGAGGCAGGCACAAAGTCTAGAAAGTCACATAGGGTGTTGGCAGAGTAAACTCACGTTTATATACCAAGTCCCAGGTCACCAAAACTTGAAACTTGAGAGTACTTTGGGAACAAAAGTATCTCTTCATTAAAACAAATAAACATTAACCAAAAAAGTAGACCACAGAACTTTGAATGCAGCTCTATCTGGATGTACTTAGGTTCTCCAAATGTCTTAACTATTTACAGTGTCAGCTTTAATCTAACCTTGGTTTTTATCTCCAGACTTTGACTTAACTTTGCATATCAAGTCACCTTGAATTCGACCTTTATGTTTATCCATGAATTATTTTGGGGGCATCTACTACGGACATAGCTTTGGTAGGTATCAAAAAGGAATCGTCCACCATGCCCATCCTCCAGAAGTTTGCAATATACTTATGTAGAAATAGATCCATATTTGAAATAACTGAACAAATATAATAAGTAATATTAATAAATGAGTACAGTCAGCCCATCATATCCTTGGGTTCCACATCCGTAGATTCAACCAACTGCAGATCAAAGATATTTGGGAGAAAAAAACAACAAAAATAGCAATACCAGCTGGGTGCGGTGTCTCACACCTGTAATCCCAGCACTTTGGGAGGCCGAGGTGGGTGGATCACCTGAGGTCAGGAGTTCAAGACCAGTCTGACCAACGTGGTGAAACCCCATCTCTACTAAAAATACAAAAATTAGCCAGGTGTAGTGATGCATACCTGTAATCCCAGCTACTTGGAAGGCTGAGGCAGGAGAATCACTTGAACCCGGGAGGCGGAGGTTGCCGTGAGCCCATTGCACTCCAGCCTGGGCAACAAGAGCGAAGCTCCATCTCAAAAAAAAAAAACAAACAAACAAAAAAAAACAGTAAAACAGTAACAAAATAGCAACAACAACAAAAATCCTTACAAAGAATAAAAAAATTAGCTGGGCTCTGTGACCCATACCTGTAGTCCCAGCTACTTGGGAGGCTGAGGTGGGAGATTCGCTTGAGTTCACGAGTTCAAGGCGGCAGTGAGCCATGATCTTGCCACTGCACTTCAGCCTGGGTGACAGCGAGACCCTGCCTAAAAGAAAACTCAACAAGGCTTATCATGAAAATCAGTAGTTCTTGGCAACCCCTCTTTCCTTTCTCTCCAAGAGACAACCACCTTCAGTTCTTCCAGATGAATATTTTAGTATTAACTTTCATCTCCATGTGAAATATTTTTATTACCATTTCACAATTGTTCAGTATTAGGCCTTATCAATTGACTATATCTAGTGGTGCAGATTGGGCTGCTCTTTGGTCATCCTTCGTCACAGACACGTGCTTTCAGTCCCTCCATTTGTCCATATAATTGCGTCATTTTGGTTGGATCAATATTAATATTGATATTGCTAAGGATACACAAACGCTATTCATAGCTGAGCCAGAACACTTAGTATGACTTCTTTTCCTTCTGACACAACTTTTAGTTTCTCATTGGAGTTAATAATCATGTTTATTTGCATGATTTTCTATGTATCTGTCCCTAGTTAAGCCCAAACTGACCCCATTTGTATATATCCCCTAGTCTCCCATCCGTTTCATCTGAAAGAACTCTCTCCATAAAGGAGGCTGCTGCCCTGTCCTCTTCCTGCCCATTGTCCCTCTGAGGGGAGGAAGTGACTGTAGTGCCTTCTGGCTTCCTGCCTGACTTCTGATTCTTGGTTCCTCCTTTGTCGTCATTTTTCTCTCTCGATGCTTGTAGAATTGTCTTCAGTGTTCTGAAATTTCACAATGCATGTCCTGCTGTTGGCCTATTTCTATTCAGCACCCATTACCCATTGTGCCAGGTGCTCTTGGCCCTTTCAGTCTGGAAACTCATGTCCTTTAGTGTTAGGGAATTTTCTGAAATTAATTTATCTGATAATTTATTTCACTCATACCTTGGTTTCCTATTTCTGGAATTTTTTCATTAGATGTCAGTCCTTTTCTATTTTCATATTTTTGTCTCTTTTCCATATTTTGTCTTTTTGATCTCCTTTGTGGAAGATTTCCTCAGTTTTTTTCTTTCAACTCCTCTGTCATCTTTTCTTTTCTTTTTTGAGATGGAGTCTTCTGCCACCCAGGGTGGAGTGCAGTGGCACGATCTCAGCCCACTGCAACCTCCGCCCCCCAGGTTCAAGCGATTCTCCTGCCTCAGCCTCCCAAGTAGCTGGGATTACAGGCACATGCCACCATGCCTGGCTAATTTTTGTATTGTTTACTAGAGATGGGGTTTTGCCCTGTTGGCCAGGCTGGTCTCGAACTCCTGACCTCAGGTCTCGGCCTCCCAAAGTGCTGGATTACAGGCATGAGCCACCGTGCAGCCCTCTGTTATACTTTCCACTACTGTTTTTTGTTTTTGTTTTTCCTTTTTTAAGACAGAGTCTCACTCTGTTGCCCAGGCTGGAGTGCAGTGGGGCGATCTCAGCTCATTGCAGCCTTTGCCTCACAGGCTCAAGCAATTCTCCTGCCTAAGCCTCCCAAGTAGCTGGGATTACAAGCCTGTGCCACCACACCCAGATAATTTTTGTATTTTTAGTGGAGACGGGGTTTCGCCATGTTGATCAGGCTGGTCTCAAACTACTGGCCTCAAAGTGATCTGCCCACCACGGCCTCCCAAAGTGCTGGGATTACAGGCATGAGCCACTATACCCAGCCTTCTACTCTTCTGTTACTATTTTTTTCTTTTCTTTTTTTTTGGGGGGGGAACAGATTCTCGCTCTGTTGCCCAAGCTGGAATGCAGTGGGGTGATCTCGGCTCACTGCAACCCCTGCCTCCCAGGTTCAAGCGATTCTCCTGCCTCAGTCTCCCTAATAGCTGGGACTATAGGTGCGTGCCACCACGCCCGGCTAATTTTTTTGTATTTTTAGTAGAGATGGGGTTTCACCGTGTTAGCCAGGATGGTCTTGATCTTCTGACCTCGTGATCTGCCTGCCTCAGCCCTGCAAAGTGCTGGGATTACAGGCGTGAGCCACCACACCCAGCTCTGTTACTTGCTATCATGGTTTTAATGTCCAAGGACTCTTTTTCACATTTTACAGCAATCAATTTTTATTTCGTGACCATAACATTTTTATCTCAGTATATTATCAACATAAAATAGTCACTTATCAGCACAGCAGTCAGAGTGATCCCTTTAAAATCTATTATACTAAGTTCCCACCCACACTCAGATGAACTTGATGTCATTTAACAGTATCATTCCACCTGCAGCTTAGACCGCCTATCACCGTTGCCTCCTCTACAGTTATTAAACCTGGTTCTGGGTTGGGCATGGTGGCTCACGCCTGTAATATCAGCACTTTGGGAGGCTGAGGTGGGAGGATCTCTTGAGCCCAGGAGTTTGAAACCAGCCTGGGCAACATAGTGAGACCCCATCTACAAAAAAAAAAATTTTAATTAAGCCAGGTGTGGTGGCATGTGCCAGTGGTCCCAGATACTCAGGGAGCTAAGATGGGAGGATCCTTGAGCCCAGGAGGTGGAGACTGCAGTCAGCTGTGATCATGCTACCGCACTCTAGCCAGGTGAGTGCAGTAGGCTCATGCCTATAATCCTAGCACTTTGTGAGGCTGAGGCAGGAGGATTAAAAAAAACACCTGATTGCTTCCCTATTGCCCACCCTTCTGCTGACCTAGCTGAGTTAGGAGACACGAACACAGCTTCATTTTTCAAATCTCTGTCTCCCGTGGAAAATGCTGGCTTTTTTTCCCTTTTAAGGGAGGTTGGTTTGAATTAATTTGTTTGAAACCTTTTTTTTTTTTTTTTTTTTTTCTTTTGAGACAGAGTCTCCTTCTGTTGCCCAGGCTGGAGTGCAGTGGCACGACCTTGGCTCACTGCAAGCTCTGCCTTCCGGGTTCAAGCAATTCTCCCGTGTCAGCCTCCAGAGTAGCTGGGATTACAGGCATGCGCCACCACGCCAGGCTAGTTTTTGTATTTTTAGTAGAGATGGGGTTTCACCATGTTGGCCAGGCTGGTTTCAAACTCCTGACCTCAGGCAATCCGCCCGCCTTGGCCTCCCAAAGTGCTGGGATTACAGGCGTGAGCCACTGTGCTTGGCCTTGAAACTTTTTTTTTTTTTTTTAGGTATATCCTGGCTGGGTGTGGTGGCTCATGCCCGTAATCCCAGCACTTTGGGAGGCCACCGCGGGCAGATCACTTGAGGCCAGGAGTTTGAGACTCACCTGGCCAACATGTTGAAACCCCATCTCTACTACAAATATAAAAATTAGCCAGGCGTGGTGGTACACGCCTGTAATCCCAGCTACTCCACCGAATGCCTCTTCTCATCTTTACCCAAAGGAGCTTGTTTTTCTCTGGTGTCAGGAGTTGTTATATGGATTTCCTATTCTAATCTTCTAGTCCCAGACCAAAAAAAAAAAAAGCCATACTTTCTTTGGGCCTATTTACCAGATTTAGGTGATAAGCTGAGAGTGAAGAGAAGGGCTGGACCCCCAGCTAAGGTAGGGGTCAGGAAGCCAGGCTCTACCCAAGCCAGGGGAGAGGAGGTAGAGGTTGTAGATTGTACCACTGCATTCCAGCCTGTGAGACAGAATGAGACTCTGTCTCAAAAAAAAAAAAATATGTCCTCTTACTCCTTCCTTACTCCCATCCCCTACCTTAGCTGGGGAACCAGCCCTTCTCTTCACTCTCAGCTCATCATCTAAATCTGGAAAGCACCTGGAGTGTACAAAGCCTGGCAAAGACCTAGCAATGATCAGGTCCCAAAGTTTAAAACCCTGTGAGTAATTGATACTTTGGAGTGAAGGCTGGAAGGGAAGGTTGTTGTCTGGGAGGGAGACAGCTACATGTTGAAATCTGGACACAGCTGAGGCTGTGATGGTGTCTCTGTCTTCTAGGGTCAGTCTTGGGTTTTCCTATGTCATCTTCCAGACTTTGAAAAATAATTGTTGGCCGGCCATGGCGGCTCATGCCTATAATCCCAGCACTTTGTGAGGCTGAGGCAGGAGGATTGCTTGCATCTGTGAGTTCGAGACCAGCCTGGGCAAAATAGCAAGACCTCATCTCTACAAAAAAATCCAAAATTAGCTGAGCATGGTGGTGCATGCCTGAAGTCCCAGCTACTTGGAAGGCTGAGGCGGATGATTGCTTGAGCCTGGGAGGTCGAGGCTCCAATGAGCCGTGGTCACACCACTGCACTCAGCCTGGGGGACAGAGTGGGACTCTGTGTCAGAAAAATAACTAAACAAATAAATAAGAGATTAGCCAGGCGTGGCAGTGTGCATCTGTAGTCCCAGCTACTTGGGAGGCTGAGGTGGGAGGATTGCTTGAGGCTAGAAGGTTGAGGCTACAGTGAGCTGTGATTGTGCCACTGTACTCCACTCTGAGCAACAGAGCAAGACCCTACCTCAAAAAAAAAGAGATAAAAAGATAATTGTTTATTTACATATGGAATTATAGTAAGCAAAATATTAAAGACTCCATATTAACAATCTGTCATTGTATTCTTCCAGAAAAAAAAAGCATATATAAAAATATATACAGATACTTTTTTTTCTTTTTCTTCTTCTTTTTTTTTTTTTTTTTGAGACAGAGTCTGGCTCTGTCGCCCAGTCTGGAGTGCAGTGGCGTGATCTTGGCTTACTGCAAGCTGCGCCTCCCGGGTTCACGCCATCCTCCAGCCTCAGCCTCCCAAGCAGCTGGGACTACAGGCGCCTGCCACCACGCCTGGCTAATTTTTTGTATTTTTAGTAGAGATGGGGTTTCACCGTGTTAGCCAGGATGGTCTTGATCTCCTCACCTTGTGATCTGCCCACCTCGGCCTCCCAAAGTGCTGGGATTACAGGCGTGAGCCACCGTGGCTGGCCAATACTTTTTTTTTTTTTTCTTAATAGAAATGAGGTGTCACTATGTTGCCCAGGCTGGTCTCAAACTCCTGAGCTCAAGTGATCCTCCCACCTTGGCCTCCCAAAGTGCTGGGATTACAGGCACGAGCCACCACACCCAGCTGCATATTAAAACCCTTTTCATTGTGAAATATAATACATACATGGAAAAGCACATGAACCTAAATGTATAGCTTAAATTATAAAAGTGGAAGTTCAAGGATGTACTACCCAAGTCAAGAAGCATGACGCGGGCATCTGGACTGATGGAGCAGCCTGTGAGAGGAGCACCTGTGAGAGGTGACACGGCAGGTATGGCCTGACAACCACCTGCTTTCTTATGGCTAAGAGGTTGTAACACGAGGGGCCTTGGGAGAGGATGCAGGCAGGTGAGATATTGGAGAGTCCTTTATGTCATGGAAAAGAGCCTGGCCTCCCGTCCCCTACCCTAGCTGGGGGTCCAGCCCTTCTCTTCACTCTCAGCTCATCATCTAAATCTGGTAAATAAGCCCAAATGAAGTATGGCTTTTTTTTTTGTCTGGGACTACAAGATTAGAACAGGAAACCCATATCACAACTCCTGACACCAGAGAAAAACAGGCCCCTTTGGGTAAAGATGTAAAGAGGAACTTGGCTCATGAAAAGATTCAGGAAGCCAGGCGCAGTGGCTCACTGTAATCTCAGCACTTCGGGAGGCCGAGGCGAGCAGGTCACTTGAGGTGAGAAGTTTGAGACCAGCCTGGCCACCATGGTGAAACCCTGTCTCTACTAAACATACAAAAATTAGCAGGGCATGGTGGCGCATGCCTGTAATTCCAGCTACTCAGAAGGCTGAGGCATGAGAATTATTTGAATCCAGGAGGCAGAGGTTGCAGTGAGCTGAGATTGTGCCACTGCACTCCAGCCTGGGTGACAGAGTGAGACTCTGTCTCAAAAAACAAGAAAAAAAGAAAAAGAAAAAAAGATTCAGGAGCATGAAAAAAAAATGGAACAAGAGAATTGGAGGAGAGTTGCTACCTGCAACAGGAGAAACTTGTACAAAAAGAAGGTTCGTACCTACGGTGAGATCAGAGAGGATGTTGTAGGTGGCAATCTGGAGTCCAAGAATACAGCTTTCAGATGAAATTCTGGATTCAGGGTTAAACATTGAGGTAACAGGATATTAGGTACAACCTTGTGTGTCAGTTAAAAAATGGAAATGAAATGGACTTTTTAAAAATAAATGAAATGGACTATTTTAAAAATAAAATATAAATTACTAAAATTGACTCAGGAAGAAATAGAAAATTGGAATAAACCAACTAACTCTGGAGGATGGGAAAAGAGTCCCCAGAGATCTTATGTTGCATCAGCAGTGGACTGGATAAAGAAAACGTGGTACATATACAACGTGGAATATTATGGGGCCAGACGCAGTGGCTCACGCCTGTAATCCCAACACTTTGGGAGGCCGAGGCAGGCAGATTACCTGAGGTCAGGAGTTTGAGACTGGCCTGGCCAACATGGTGAAACCCCATCTCTACTAAAAATACAAAAATTAGCTGGCTGTGGTGGCACATGCCTGTAGTTCCAGCTACTCAGGAGGCTGAGGGAGAGAATCGCTTGAACCCAGGAAGCAGAGGTTGCAGTGAGCAGAGATTGCGCCACTGCACTCCAGCCTGGGCAACAGAGCAAGACTCCATCTCAAAAAACAATAATAATAAAAATTAAAATAGAAGACGGGCGCAGTGGCTCATGCCTGTAATCCCAGAACTTTGGGAGGCTGAGGTGGGTGGATCACGAGGTCAGGAGTTCAAGACCAGCCTGACCAATATGGTGAAACCCCGTCTCTACTAAAAATACAAAAATTAGCCAGGCGTGGTGGCGCACGCCTGTAGTCCCAGTTACTCAGGGGGCTGAGGCAGGAGAATCTCTTGAACCCAAAAGGCGGAGGTTGCAGTGAGCCGAGATTGTGCCACTACACTCCAGCCTGGGTGACACAGCAAGACTCCGTCTCAAAAAAAAAAAAAAAAATTAACATAGAATATTATGCAGCCATAAAAAGAATGAGATCGTGTTCTTTGCAATAACACAGATGGACCTGAAGGCCATTATCCTAAATGAATTAACGCAGGAACAGAAAACCAAATACCACACATTCTCACTTATTACAAGCAGGAGCTAAACCTTCAGCACGCGTGGGTACAAAGAAGGGAACAGTTGACACCGAGGCCTACTTGATGGTGGAGAGTGGGAGGAGGGTGAGGATCAAAAAGCTACCTTTCGGGTACTATGCTCATTCCCTGGGTGACGAAATAGTATACCAAACCCCCACGATACATAATTTACCCACGTAACAAACTTGCACATGTATTCCCTGAACCTAAAATAAAAGAGAGAGAAAAAGATCTTAGGCCTCCAAATTTTCAGACCTAGTTGAACAATATTATGGAAATTTTCTACTAAACATTGAAGAAAGACTGTAGGTAATTGGCATTCTAGAATCTAAAGCAAGAGAAAAGTTTAGAAGCAACACTGTCCATTTAACAAGCCTAGTAGAATGCTTATATCAAAGCCCATCCAAACGAATGTGTTAAGAAATGTACATGCCAACTTCATTTATAAATATTGATTTTAAGATTGTAAATAAATTATAATAAGATAAAACCAAGCTGTGGGTTAAAACAAATGGGCAAAGTCAAAGGTATATTAAGGAAATCTGTGTGTACTTGAGTGCCCTAATAGGTTGAAGGAGAAAAATCATATGACTCTCTTCTTCATAGAAGCCAAAAAACCATCAGATAAAATTCGACAACTATTCCTGATTTAATAAAAAGGCATGTTAAAACTCCCTAGCTGGGTCTTTCCTCTCAGAGGTCCCCACTCTCTCAATAGAGAGAACTGTTTTTCTTTCTCTTTCTTCTATTAAACCTCCGCTCCTAAAAAAAAAAAAAAAAAAAAAAAAAAAAAAAAAAAAAAAAAAAAACTCCCTAACCAACTTCAAAAAGATGGGCCCTAACATCATCAAGTATATGAAGAATTAGGCCGGGTGCGGTGGCTCACGCCTGTAATCCCAGCACTTTGGGAAGCTGAGGCAGGCAGATCATATGAGGTCAGGAGTTCGAGACCAGCATGGCCAACGTGGTGAAACCCCATCTCTACTAAAAATACAAAAATTAGCCAGGTGTGGTGGTGCACGCCTGTAATCCCAGCTACTCTTGAGGCTGAGGCAGGAGAATCGCTTGAACCCGGGAGGTGGAGGTTGCAATGAGCCGAGATCGCGCCATTGCACTACAGCCTGGGCGACAAGAGTGAAACTCCATCTCAAAAAGAAAAAAAAAAAAACAATATGAAGAATTAATCACAAATGCCATAACTAATAATAAAATACCAAATACCTTCCCATTAAAATCAGAAACAAGGTAAAAATGCCCACTAACATCTATCATTTTGATTGAACAAAGCCAAAGGAGGTATGAATGTCAGTATACAGATAGCCTTGCAAGAAATAAGGGTTTCCTTAAGGCTGGGCATGGTGGCTCAAGTCTGTAATCCCAGCACTTTGGGAGGCCAAGGTGAGCGGATCACTTGAGAGTCAGGAGTTCGAGACCATCCTGGCCAACATGGTGAAACCCTGTCTCTACTAATGGTACAAAAATTAGCCAGGTGTGGTGGTGGGCACCTGTAATCCCAGCTACTCAGGAGGCTGAGGTAGGGAGGATTGCTTGAGCCCAGGAGGTTGAGGTTGCAGTGAGCCTAGATCACGCCACTGCATTCCAGCCTGGGCAATAGAGCAAGACTCTGTCTCAAAACAAACAAAAACTATGTAGTTATTTTTTAAAAAACTAAAAATACAAAAATTAGCCAGGCATGGTGGCATGCACCTGCAGTTCCAGCTACTTGGGAGGCTGAGGCAGGAGGATCACCTGAGCCTGGGAGGCAGAGGTTGCAGTGAGCCGGGATTATGCCTCTGCACTCCAGCCTGGGCAACAGAGCAAGACCTTGTCTCGAAAAAGAGAGAGAGAGAGAGAGAGAAAGAGAGAGAGAAACAAGGCTTTCCCATTTTCTTTTTTTAAAAAAATTTCAGTGAATGGCTGGGCGTGGCGGCTCCCAGCACTTTGGGAGGCCGAGGCAGGTGGATCACCTGAGGTCAGCTATTTGAGACCAGCCTGGCCAACATGGTGAAACCGCATCTCTGCTAAAAAAGAAAAAAAAAAAGACATAAAAATTAGCCGGGCGTGGTGGTGGGTGCCTGTAATCCCAGCTACCCGGGAGGCTAAGGCAGGAGAATTGCTTGAACCCGAGAGGCAGAGGTTGTAGTGAGCCGAGATTGCACCACTGCACTCCAGCCTGGGTGACACAGCAAGACTCTGTCTAAAAAAAAAAAAAAAAAAAAAAAAAAAATCAGTGAATTTCAAACATAAGTGACCATTCTCCCAGGTGATGGAAATTTACTCCTCGTCATAATGAGAGTGTTCCCCTTTCTGACAGCAAGAAGGGAGGGCTGTCATTTAGTGTGAAGGCCTCCAGAAAGGAGGATCATCTGACTCTTGAGTGTCCACACTGGCTAAGATGTATTTTGTTTTGTCTAGACCTTGGGTACTGGTGATACAGGTAGCTGTGGTTTTGTTCCCTGTTCTCAGCTATGAACATTCTTCTGATCTGTGTCTCTTAGCTCCTTCTGCACCCCATTTGGGCATGTGGGAGCTTTAGGTGGCGTGTGTGCCTACTTTGTGGGAATGTTCAAGGTTCTTTGCTGCCTCTGGGCTCCTTCTGGACACACATCAAATTGTTCTGCTGCTCCGCCGGGGTGCGTGAGAACCATGTGGGCTGCCAGACCCAGCTCCCTTGCTGTGCCCATAGCCTTTTCACTGTCTTGCCACTTCCCAGACTCTACTTAGAAAAAGGACATGGGTCCCTTCAGATTCCAGCTTTCTGGCTTGTCAAGGATATCTCTTGTTCTCCTGCTGGCAGCTCGCCCCTTCCATCCCCCACCGCCCACTTACAGCAATTTTTTGGGCTTCTAGGGGAGGGGATAAGATGCAGGGACACATCTCAGATTCAAACCCACATGCTTCTCTCTAATTCTCCTCTTTCTCTGCATCTAGAGACTTCTAGTTAAAGAAGCACTTATCAAACAATCTATGATGGAAGACCAGTTTTGTTTTATTTCCAATTGTCATGAATTAATCTTTTTGGCCTGTACACTGTTGAATGAAATGAGTCTGCCAATCATGCACTTGGATATTGTGACAACATCATATTGCTGTAACAGCTGCTAAATGTTTGTTCTCAATATCTGTACTTAACTCATCATGGACAGTAACAGACAGTTCATGGATCAGCAGGGGTCCAGGGGCCACAGTGTGTAACCTGGTAGAGAGTGTCACTCGCCTCATCTGCTATTTCAAGTCTGAGAAGGATGGCTGGGTGCAGTGGCTCATGCCTATAATCCCAGCTTTGGGAGGCCAAGGTGAGTGGATCACCTGAGGCCAGGAGTTCGAGACCAGCCTGGGCAACATGGTGAAAATTAGCCCAGCGTGGTGGCGCATGCCTGTAGACCCAGCTATTAAGGAGGCTGAGGCGAGAGAATCACTTGAATCCGGGAGGCAGAGGTTGTGGTGAGCCGAGATTGCGCCACTGCACTCCAGCTTGGGCAATAGACTGAGACTCCATTTCAAAAAAAAAAAAAAAAAGACAGACTTTAGAAACTAAAAATGTCAAGAACTTGACTTCCTTTCTCTACATTCTGCTGTGTCATTCCTTCCCTAAGCCAGTAGGCACTGAACACGCTAGGGGCTGCCAGGCTGGAGAGAAGCAGTCATGGGGTCACAGAAGACAGTAGAAATTAAAATGTATCAGTTAACACAGCAACTTTCAGTCTTGCTGTAGAAATGAGAAGTATGAAACTGGTACAAAAAGAAAAAGGAAAGAAACAAAGATGAGCGACGAATCATAATTTGTGAACACATTAATTGCAACTTACAAAAACCAAGAGGATTTTTCTTCTTTATTTTCCGGCCTCTACATTAAGGACACAGAGACTTTTTCAAAAAGCTGTTTGCACTAATAAGAGAGTTTAGCAGCAGGATAGATGATTACAAATAATATCAAAATTGAGAGAACTTCTACTCTACTAGAATAACATTTAGGAACATTGTCTCATTCACAATAACTATAAAACAAAATACTTGAACATCAAATTAATAGAAAGTTACTGAATATAGTAACCCAGCTTTTACTAGTTTTATAAAATAATCTTCTTAAGTATCTCAGTAAGATGTAATGATTTTTTTCAAACAAACAAACAAAAACTATGCAGTTTTTTAAACTAAAAATGCAAAAGTTAGCCAGGTATGGGGGTGCATACCTGTAGTCCCAGCTACTCGGGAAGCTGAGGCAGGAGGATCACCTCAGCCTGGGAGGCAGAGGTTGCAGTGAGCCAGGATCGCACCGCTGCACTCCAGCCTGGGCAACAGAGCAAGACCCTGTCTCAAAAAAGAAAGGAGAGAGAGAAAATAAGGCTTTCCAATTTTTTTTTCTTCTTTTTTAAAAATTTCAGTGAATTTCAGTCGTGAGTGACCATTCTCCCAGGAGATGGAAAGATTATTTCATTACACTAGTAAAAGCTGGGTGCAGTGGCATGCACCTGTAGTCCCAGCTGAGGTGGGAAGATGACTTGAGCTCAGGAGTTGGAGGCTGTAGTGATCTATGATTGTGCCATTGCACTCCAGCCTCGGTGACAGAGCAAGCTGTCTCTAAAAACAAAACAAAAACCTAAAGTCTCAATATTATAAAGAAATGCAAATTCATCTACAAATGCAATTCCATTCTAATCAAAATCACATAGAAGGAGTGGGGGAATTCAACAAAGTGGTTCTGAAATCTATCTAGAAATAAAAGATTAATATAATAGCCAAGAAAAAGTCAAAGGGGAAACTTGAGAATACTTAACCTCTTTGATATTAAATGACATTACAAATCAGGCATGGTGTCTTGCGCCTGTAGTCCCGCTACTCAGAAGGCTGAGGCAGGAGGATTCCTTGAACCCAGGAGATCAAGGCCAGCCTGGGCAACATGGCAAGACCATGTCTCTAAAACAATAAAATAAAATGGCATTATAAACCTACAGAAATTAAAACAGGGTGATTCTGCATAGGCATTGAAAGAAAAATCAATGGAACAGAAACACTATGCAAAAAGAGTCACAAATATCAGCAAAATTTTGTATATGATAAATGGGCAATTAAAATCACCAGAGAAAGGATAGCTTGTTTAATAAACAGTGTTGGAATAACTAATTAACAAATGTAGGCTGGGCCCATTGGTGCATGCCTGTAGTCCCAGCTACTTGGAAGGCTGAGGCAGGAGGATTGCTCGAGGCCAGGAGGTTGAGGCTGCAGGGAACCATGATCACACCACTGCAGTCCAGCCTGGGCAACAGAGCAAGAGTCTTGTGTCTCAAAAAAACACACAAAAAGACAAGTGGCCCAGTTCTGTGGGCTCATGTTTGGATTGAACTTCCTCATCTCTTAAAGGAGGGCGTCGCCACATGACTTGCCTTGGCGAGGAAATGTGAGTTCAAGCAATATGTGTCATTTCTGAGTAGCGGCTCTAACCGCCAGTGCGTAATTTCCCTTGTTTCACTTTCCCTCTGCCACGGTCCTAGAGTGATCGTGATGCACAACAGAGCCCCGCGTTGACCCATAATGAACACAAGGTGCGAGAGTGAAGTACACCTTTGTTGTGTTAAGCCACTAGATTTGGGGGTTTCTGTCATGCAGCATACCCCAGCCTACCCTGGATGATACAGTCTCTATCTCATACTTCACACCTGTTAGAGGAAAAACAAGTCACCCCAGGAAATTAGAAACATGAATGATTAGCATTTGCTGGGAGTATCTGTGCTTCCAAAGAGGGTGATAGGGAGAAGCCATTGTTTATTCAACAGAGTGAAGGACCAGCTACATAACTTGTAACTTGTGGGGCCCAGTGCAAAATGAAAATGTGCAGTCCCTTGTTTAAAAACTGATTAAAAACTTCAAGAGGGTGACAGCAGAGCATTAAATCAAGCACAGAGTCCCTCTAAGCATGGGTCCCTGGGCGTCTACGCAGGTCACACACCCAGGAAATCATGAAGCATCTTTGGCTGTGTCTAATTGACATGTCTGCATCCTGCCTTTTCTCCTGAGCCAGTTTCTACTGCTCTGCCTCAGATTATACTTCCACGGGGCAGTGAGGTTGATGTCTGTGTGTCATTCGTGAAGTCTTGATACAAATATCACCTCAGTGAAGCTAAGCCCCCAGGCCCCATGCTACTTATCTCTGATCCTGATTCATTTTTCTCCTTAATACTCACTACCATCATAGTATATATTTCACAAATTTATCTTACTTACAAGTATTTCCCCTAGTAAGATGGAATCCACAAGGGCACAGATTTTTTCTTTTTTTAGTTGAGTCTTGCTCTCTTGCCCAGGTTGGAGTGCACTGTTGCAATCTCAGCTCACTGCAACCTCTGCCTCCCAGGTTCAAGTGATTCTCCTGCCTCAACTACCCAAGTAGCTGGGACTACAGGCGCCTGCCACCACACCCTGCTAATTTTTGTATTTTCAGTAGAGATGGAGTTTCACCATATTGGTCAAGCTGGTCTTGAACTCCTGACCTCAAGTGATCCACCCACCTCAGCCCCCCAAAGTGCTGGGATTACAGGTGTGCACCACCATGCCCAGTTAATTTTTGTATTTTTAGTAGAGACGGGATTTTGCCATGTTGACCAGGCTGGTCTCGAACTCCTGACCTCAGGTGATCCACCCACCTCCCAAAATGTTGGGATTACAGGCGTCAGCCACCACACCAGGCCAAGGACCAGATTTTTGTCTGTTTTGGTCACTGTGTAACCTCAACATTTAGGATAGCCTGTCAGATAGCTGGGACTCAGTAAATGTTTGGTTTTTGTTTTGTTTTGTTTTGTTTTTGAGACAGGGTCTTGCTCTGTTGCCTAGGCTGGAGTGCAGTGGCACAATCTCAGCTCACTGCAACCTCCACCTCATGGGTGCAAGTGATTCTCCTGCCTCAGCCTCCCGAGTAGCTGGGATTACAGGCGCCCGCCACCATGACTGGGTAATTTTTTGTATTTTTAGTAGAGACGGGGTTTCGCCATGTTGGCCAGGATGGTCTCGAACTCCTGACCTCAGATGATCCACCCGCCTTGGCCTCCCAAAGTGCTGGATTACAGGCGTGAGCTACCATGCCCGGCCAACAATATTTAATGGTTGCCTCTCAAGTCACTGCATCACGTCATCCTCTGGGGCACAATAACAACCAGACCATAGAAAGTACCCTTAGGACACTTCCTGTCCAGTGAAGGACTTGGGTGCTTGAGCTATTGCTGCAATTTTTTTTTTTTTTTAGACAGGGTCTTGCTCTGTTGCCCAGGTTGGAGTGCAGTGACACTATCTCAATTCACTGCAACCTCCGCCTCCCAAGCTCAAGCGACCCTCCCACCTCAGCCCCACAAGTAGCTAGTACCACAGGTGCGCACCACCACGCCCAGCTAATTTTTGTATATATATTTTTGTAGAGACAGTGTTTTGCTATGTGGCCCAGGCTGGTCTCAAACTCCTGGACTCAAGTGATCTGCCTGCCTCGGCCTCCAAGTGTAAGCCACTAAACCTGGTCTCATTGTTAGAAACCTTGACAGCAATTGCAAAACATGATTTCATAGGATGTCATGAGATTGGGCCCCTATAGGAAAAAGATTATTTTTATTTATTTATTATGATTATTATTTTTGAGGCGAAGTTTCTCTCTTTCGCCCAGGCTGGAGTGAAGTGGTGCGATCTCAGCTCACTGCAACTTCTGCCTCATGGGTTCGAGAGATTCTCCTGCCTCATCCTCCCGAGTAGCTGGGATTATAGGCGTGTGCCACCAAGCCCGGCTAATTTTTGTATTTTTAGTAGAGATGGGGTTTAACCATGTTGGCCAGGCTGGTCTCGAACTCCTGACTTCAGGTGATCCATCCACCCTCAGCCTCCCAAAGTGCTGGGATTATAGGCATGAGCCACCGCGCCTGGCCTCTTTTTAGTTTTATTTTATTCTTTTAAATCAGCTTTACTGGAGTACTATCTGTGTTCCATAAAATGTACCATTTTAGGCCGGGCGCGGTGGCTTACGCCTGTAATCCCAGCACTTTGGGAGGCCGAGACGGGTGGATCACCTAAGGTCAGGAGTTCGAGACCGGCCTGATCAACATAGAGAAATGCCATCTCTACTAAAAATACAAAATTAGCCAGGCCTGGTGGCGTATGCCTGTAATCCCAGCTACTCAGGAGGCTGAGGCAGGAGAATCACTTGAACCCGGGAGGTAGAGGTTGCAGTGAGCCGAGATCGTGCCATTGCACTCCAGCCTGGGCAACAAGAGTGAAATTTTGTCTCAAAAAAAAAAAAAAAAAAAAGTACCACTTTAACTATACAGGTTGATGCACTTAGATAAATGTATATACCTACATTCTGTATGCCTTTTTTATTGTGGTAAAAAACATATAACATTAAATTTATGGCTAGGCGTGGTGGTTTATGCCTATAATCCCAGCACTTTGGGAGGCCAAGGCGGAAGAATCGCTTGAGGCCAGGAGTTCAAAACAAACCTGGGCAGCATAGCAAGGCCTGTCTTTATTTTAAAAAGTAATAAAAATAAAATTTTTTTAAAAAGGCAATAAAATGTTTTCATTATTTTTATTTTTCTATAGAGACAGGATCTCACTATGTTGCCCAGGCTGGTCTCAAACTCCTTAGCTCAAGTGATTCGGCTGCCTTGGCCTCCCAAAGTGCAGGGATTACAAGCATGTACCACCATGCCCGGTCTCCTCTACTCTTATATTCTATAGCTGGGCCTGAGAGTTAAACTGTCGAAAGACAGATTGACAGGAGGAAAGTTTATTTTGTGTTTACACAGGGACTTCACAGAAAAGAAGTGAAACCTAAAGCAGTGGTTAGGCCTGACAGTTTATATCATTTTAACAAAGGGCGACAAATTGTGGAGAGGTAACTAGACAAAGAAAAATGGGTTTGGGCTTCTAGGGGTTGTAAACTGTGGGAAAGTAAATATAAGGGGGAAACTATAGAGAGGTTAGATAAGGGGTATCTAGTAAGGTTCGTTTACGCACATTCATCTTGGTACCATCTCCAGTGATAATGGTGATTAAGAGTTATTCTACTCTTCCTGGTAGGGAGAGAAAGACACCCTTACAAATGAAAATTTATGTTCTGCTTTTAGGCAGAAATGGGAGGGGCAGTGATATGGTTTGGATGTGTGCTCCCTTCAAATCTCATGTTGAAGTGTGATCCCCAGTGTTGGAGGAGGGGCCTGGTGGGAGGTGTTCGGGTCATGGGGGCAGATCCCCCATGAATGGCTTGGTGCCATCTCATGGTAATGAGTGAGCTCTTGCTCTGAGTTCAGGCAAGATCTGGTGGTGCAAAAGTGTGGCCCCTCCCCCGCCTTGCTTGTTCCCACCATGTGACATGCGTGCTCCTGCTTCACCTTCCACCATGAGTGGCAGCTCCCTGAGTCCTCACCAGAAGCTGAGCCCTGGCTGGTGCCATGCTTCCTGTACAGCTTGCAGAACTGTGAGCCAAATACACCTCTATTCTTTATAAATTCCCAGCTTCAGGTATTCCTGCAAACACAGTAACACAGGCAGAGAGTTCTTCCGGTGTCTACTATTTCTTAATTGGCTTCAGCTCAAAATAATTATTGTGCCAATGTGGCATATTTTGGGGTGGCATAATCTGATTCCCTTCAAGGAGGACGGTCTAAGAGTGAAAGGAAGAGAGAGGAAGCCGTTGTTCAGTCTCCCCCACTTTGTTGCATCAACTCCCACTACCCAAGCCTTAGGCTAGCCTTTGGGCTTTCCTATCTCTGGCCTCTGAGCTGGCACCTCACATCACTGCTCTTCATCCAGGGCCCAGGCAGCCTCACCAGTACAGTCCCTGGTGCCAGGCCTCAGCCAGGCCCTGGCTCCGGTCCTGCCCTCCAACAGCTCTGACCACACCCTGGAGTCCCAGCCAGTGGCACCAAGCCAGGATACACAGTGACGTTCCCTCAGTGTGAGCCACCAAAGCCAAGCCCCAGGGCAGGAAAAATGCAGAACCTCCAGGCTGCTTCAACTAGGGCTCCCTGTGTCCACATTCTCTCTCATTGTCTTTGTGTGCCCCACCTTCAGAACCTTCCTGGTTCTTTCCCACACCTGTGACGTTCAGGAGAGTCTTTCTGGAGTTTTTGGAGCTGTTGTGTAAGCACTGGGATTTTATATTTACCAGGGTGATAGTGTGGGAGGAAGAAAGTCCAGATCTCTTGCCTTGAAGAAGGATAACCCTGAGGCGTAATTGACACCCCACAGCTTCCCAAGGGACAAGACTGAGACTGGAACCTCACATGAAATGCCACCCTAGCTCGGTTTTCTCCTTTTCCCCGACCTGCCTCCTTCATTCCCTTACTGTTTCCCCTGGAAGCACCTCCTTCATAATCTCTTGTACATGAATCCTCATTTCAGAGTCTATTTCTGGGGAATCCAGACTAAGTTACTGTGCTGTTTGGCTCCTGTTTCTCAAGTCATCAGTCTCCACAAAGAAGTTGGAACTGATCTTTTTTTTTGTTTTTTTTTTTGAGATGGAGTCTCGCTCTGTCTTCCAGGCTGGAGTGCAGTGGCGTGATCTCGGCTCACTGCAACCTCCGCCTCCCAGGTTCAAGCAATTCTCTTGCCTCAGCCTCCCGTGTAGCTGGGACTACATGTGCCGGCCACCACGCAAGGCTAATTTTTGTATTTTTAGTAGAGACAGGGTTTCACCATATTGGTCAGGCTGGTCTTGAACTCCCGACCTCAGGTGATCCGCCCCACCTCAGCCTCCCAAAGTGCTGGGATTACAGGTGTGAGCCACCACGCCCGGCTGGAGCTAGATCTTCAGGAAACTTCAAGTTCATGTTCTTATAGTCTCAAGGCCAAAAAGGAAAAAAACACTCTTTCCTACCAGCTCCAGGTAGAAAAATGCCGGGGAGAGTTCTTCTTGGCCAACATGGGTGGCTATCCTTCCCTGGAACCATCACCATGGACAGGGAACTATGGTCCTGCAAACTCGCCAAGAACTACTTGATTCAAAAGGGGCTGAGTATGGAGGCTCATGCTTGTTTGTAATCCCAGCTACTGT
This sequence comes from Pan troglodytes, assembly GCF_028858775.2. Classification (NCBI taxonomy): domain Eukaryota; kingdom Metazoa; phylum Chordata; class Mammalia; order Primates; family Hominidae; genus Pan; species Pan troglodytes. Next base: position 11,662,405 of record NC_072419.2, on the reverse strand, counting down.
GGAGGCTGAGGTGGGAAGATCGCTTGAGGCCAGGAGTTCAACACTAGCCTGGACCACACAGTGAGGCCCCATTTCTACAAAAAAATACAAAAATTAGCCAGGCATGGTGGTGCATGCCTATAGTCCTGGCTACTCAGCCGGCTGAGGTGCGAGGATCACCTGAACTTAGGAGGTCAAGGTTGCAGTGAGCCATGATGGTGCCACTGCACTCCAGCCTGGGCAACAGAGTGAGACCCTATCTTCAACAAAAACTCAAAAAAGGCTGGGCGCAGTGGCTCACACCTGTAATCTCAGCACTTTGGGAGGCTGAGGCAGGTGGATCACTTGAGGCCAGGCATTCAAGACCAGCTTGACCAACATGGTGAAACCCCATCTCTACTAAAAATACAAAAATTAGCCGGGTGTGGTGGCAGCGTGGTGGCACACACCTGTAATCGCAGCTACTTGGAGGCTGAGGCATGAGAATCACGTGAACCCAGGAGGCAGAGGTTGCAGTGAGCTGAGATCATGCCACTACACTCCAGCCTGGGTGACAGAGTGAGACTGTCTCAAAAAATAAAAGAAGACATTTTTCTACTTCCTGTATATCTTTCTCTAAATGCACATATTAATGTCTGTATTCACCTTGCTATATACGTATCACTATAACTATAAATCTATGTACCCTTGTTTTTTTTTTTTTTTTTTGAGACAGAGTTTCGCTCTTGTTACCCAGGCTGGAGTGCAATGGCGCGATCTTGGCTCACTGCAACCTCCGCCTCCCGGGTTCAAGCGATTCTCCTGCCTCAGCCTCCCAAGTAGCTGGGATTACAGGCATGCGCCACCATGCCTGGCTAATTTTGTATTTTTAGTAGAGACGGGGTGTCTCCGTGTCGGTCAGACTGGTCTCGAATTCCTGACCTGAGGTGATCTGCCTGCCTCGGCCTCCCAAAGTGCTGGGATTACAGGTGTGAGCCACCATGCCCGGCCAAATCTATGTACCCTTACATGCATATTCATGCTCCCATCTTTCTCCAGCTTCCCGTCCCTACACGTCCATTCCCAGTTCTGCATCTGTCTGTCTTTGTGTGTTCTTGATTGGCTCTGCCCTGCTTTAGATCCCATATAGCCCAGTGATGCTGAGCTGAGGCATTCGCTAATAACTAGAATCAAAGGTATCCGCACTCCCAAGCTTTACCATCATTTCTGGTGCATCTAAGGACATGATCAGCTGACTCTTGAGTATTGAGTACCCTCGGACAACTCCTCCATTGCCATTCACCTGGAAATGGGGCATTGTTCGCTCCTAGAAAATAAGGAAAAATGAACAAATAAACAGAAGAGTCTATACATCTTCTGGGAAGCCAATTTCTTTTATTCTGCCACATTTGTTTCAAAGCAACCAAAAAAAAAAAGTTAATCAGGAGTGGTGCTGTGCTATTCGGGAGGCTGAGGTGAGAGGATCGCTTGAGTGCAACAGATCGAGGCTATAGTGAGCCTTAATCGCACCGCTGTACTCCAGCCTGAGCAACAGTGAGATCTTGTCTCAAAAGCAAAATAAAGAACCAACCAACAAGCAAAATCTGCCAGGTTATTTGCAAAGGGTAAACAAAAATTCTTTTATGCAAATATTTGTTAGGTCTTCACCCTCTCAATAATTAAATACTGCTTTCACTTACACTTGAATTAGTGGAACCATTGTGGTGAAAGGAGGCCACCTGTCACCTGCCACAGCTCTTTGCTCATCTGGATCAGGAATATGGCAGAGTAGGTCAGCTGGGCAGTGCTTTCTCACCAGTAAGACTCCTCGGTGATCAAGACAACTTCTTCCAGGTTCTCTTCCTGGCTTAGTCACTCTTCCGGTTGTCTATTTCTGCATTACAAATGGCCCCAACACTTCATCACTGGACAATTGATTTTTGTGTCTTATGGTTCTGCGAGTTCACTGGGCTCAGCTCGGCAGTTTTCATGTGGGATCTCCTAGGTGATTGTTGTTAGATATTGGTTAGTGCTACAGTTAGCGCAAGACTCAATTGGATGCAAATACAAGATGGCTCATTTATGTGGCTGGTAGGTGATGCTAATTGTCTGCTGAGAACTCAGCTGGGACAGTCAACTGGAGAGTTTATGCATGGCCTTTCCAGGTGGCTCAGGAGTCCACTTAGCATGGGGGCTGGGGTCTGAGAAGGAGTATCTCGAGAGCCAAGTTCCAAGAGAGCTAGATGAGACCTGTAAGGCTTCTTAACGCCATGCCCTGGAAGACACAAGATGTCCCTTCCACTCTTAAGTCACTAAGGTCAGCCCCAATTCAAAGAAAAGGGAATTTGCTGGGTGCAGTGGCTCACACCTGTAATCCCAGCACTTTGGGAGGTCAAGGCAGGCAGATCACTTGAGGCCAGGAGTTCAAGACCAGCCTGGCCAACATGGTGAAACCCTGTCTCTCCTAAAAATACAAACATTAGCCAGATGTGGTGGTGCATGCATGTAATCCCAGCCACCTGGGTGGCTGAGGCACAAGAATCACTTGAACCCTGGAGGCGGAGGTTGCAGTGAGCTGAGATGGTGCCACTGCACTCCAGCCTAGGTAACAGAGGGAGACTGTCTCACAAAGGAAAAAGGAAAGGAAAAGGAAAGGGAAGGGAAGGGAAGGGGAGTGGAAAGAAAGGAAAGGGGAGAGGAAAGGAAAGGAAAGGGACTTAGACTCTACCCCTTGAAATGCATTGCAGTATTCATCTACGGGGAGGGAAGGAAATGTCGGTGTCTGCTCTCTTCAGAGGTAGTTTACCTTGGTCACTCACTGAGTGACAGATCACAAACAACCATGCAGTGAACAAGTAGATCTTGAGCTCCTGCCTCACACAGGCCTTCAGGAAGTGTTGTGGAGCACCAAAATGCATAAGATGTGATTTCTTGACAATTAGGATTTTTTTAGGGTTGAAGAGGCAGAACTTGTGGTAGAATTGAGAAGCGGTGTTTCTTTCTCAGAGTCTCGAATCCACCTCACAGGAACAAAAGAAAGCTGACCACAAACATCTACCAGCATCCCGCGGGTACATGATGGGAGGCATCAGTGGGAGGAGTCCCGAAGGAGGACTCAGCTCAAGGCTTCCAGAAGGAAGAGGAACACAGGTGTCACCACCTGACTGAGGTTGGTGCCTCTAATTTGAGATAAGCATCTTAAAAGGGCTAAACTGAAAATGTCCTAGGAATAAGTACGTCAGCATGAAAATGACTCTGATTGTAAAATGCAGCAGAGAGCTTCTCCTACCAAGAGCAGGATATGTGGAGGGAATGTTCCATATGCCTAGAGGAGCAGGCCAAAGGAATTCCAGCTGCCCTCTAACCCCTATGCAACTCCTCTTGTGAATGGTGAGAATGGCACAGACCACTCCCCATGGCCCCACCTCTGTTCCTGAGGGTAGGAGGATTCCTGTCCCCTTCATACCATCCTTGGTACTGAGAGCGATGCTGAAGAGACTGGGATGCTCATATTCTCACAAAGGGACTGCAGGGTGGTACAGATGGCTGGATGCCCAGTACTACATCCATTCTCCCCTTTTTCTTTAGTAATAGAACCACTGAACCTTAGCTGGATGAGTAATAAAACCGCTGGATAATCTTGGCCTAACATGGTGATATGATTTGGCTCTGGGTCCCCACCCGACTCTCACTTTGAATTGTAATCCCTGTAATTCCCATGTATCAAAGGAGGTACTAGGTGGAGGTAATTGGATCATGGGGTGGTTTCCCCCAAGCTGTTCTTGTGATAGTGAGTGACTCTCATGAGATCTGATGGTTTTGTAAGCATCTGGCACTTCCCCTGCTTGCACTCACTCTGTTCTGGTGCGCTGTGAAGAAGGTGCCTGCTTCTCCTTTGCCTTCCACCATGATTGTTAAGTTTCCTGAGGCCTCCCTAGCAATGCAGAACTGTGAGTCAATTAAACTTCTTTTCCTTATAAATTACCCAATCTCGGACATTTCTTCATAGCAGTGTGAGAACAGACTAATACGCACAGCCATTAATAGAAAAACTACGTTTTCCAGCATGCCTTCTAACTAGGTATGGTCATGTGGCTAGGTTCTGGCCAATGGAACACAGGTGGAAGTTGTTGGAGAAAACGACTTAAAACGGGAACAGCTGCAATATCAGCTGCAAGACATTCTTTTACCTTTCCACCTGCCTGGGACCTGGATGTGGAACTGCAGCGTGCCTTGCAAACTTGAAGAGAACAACCTTGATAATGGATGGTGAAGCAAGAAAGAGGAGCCTGAGGCTGGGCGCAGTGATTCACACCTGTAATCCCAACACTTTGGGAGGCTAAGGTGGGCAGATTGCTTGAGCCCAGGAATTTGAGACCAGCCTGGATAACGGTGAGACTCCATCTCTTGTCTCTACGAAAAAATTTAAAAAATAGCCAGGTCTGGTGGTGCATGCCTGTACTCCCAGCTACTCTGGAGGCTGAGGTGGGAGGATCACTTGAGCACAGGAGGCGGAGATTGTAGTGAGTCATGACTGTGCCACTGTACTTCAGCCTGGGAAACAGAGTGAGACTCTGTCTTAAAAAAAAAAAAAAGCGGGGGGGGCTGGGTGGGGAGGCCGGGTGTGGTGGCTCATGCCTTAATCCCAGAACTTTGGGAGGTTGAGGTAGGTGGATCATGAGGTCAGGAGTTCGAGACCAGCCTGGCCAACATAGTGAAACCCTGCCTCTACTAAAAATACAAAAATTAGCCGGGTGTGGTGGCACGCACTTGTAGTCCCAGCTACTCGGGAGGCTGAGGCAGGAGAATCGCTTGAACCCAGGAGGTGGAGGTTGTGGTGAGCCAAGATGGTGCCATTGCACTCCAGCCTGGGTGACAGAGCAAGACTGTCTTAAAAAAAAAAAAAAATATATATATATATATATATATGTATATATATATATATATATGAGCCTAAACACTGTTGACATTGTGGCATATTCATCTGCAGCGTGGTGGGCAGTTCCAGGACACCTGACATGTTCCCACTGCAGAAACCGCACGGGTTTCTCCAGCACCGCTGAAACTTGCTCAGCCCGTGTAGAGTAGCCTGGACATACTGGGGCTTTATTTTCCTGAGGACAACCCTCAACCAATGAGTGCCAGGAATCCGTGAGTAACTGCCCACCTGTTTTCCCCCCTCACCGGATAATTCTGAAGCATCTTTTACCCGGCTCTGCAGAGGATCCCTGCAGGAGCGAGCCTGGTGCCCGCAGTGATCATCTGCACTTCAATGCACCTTTCCTTGGCTTTCCGCCCTGCGCCGTTTCTCACTTCTCCACTACTTGGAGTCCTTTCCAAAGAAACTATCCATACCTGAAATCTACTTTTACGTAAACCCAAGCTAAGACGGTGGAATATTGCTTCATTTTGAAGTCACTGGGAGCAATTAAAAGCTTAAACAGGGGCTTGGATGTATATGGATTGGCAGCTGAGGACCCCAGGGGTGGGGGCCAGAGACTGGAAACAGGTGAGTGAGGGGATGAACACCCTCCTGCCTGTGAGGGATGATGAGCGTTAACCCGGGTCAGCGAAGTTCTGTCTGACCCAAGGGACGGTCAAGGTGTGACCTCGTTAATCACAGATGTGAATAACCAGAAGGAGGATCCTTGGGTATGTTTGGGGTTTTGAATTTTTTTTTTTTTTTTTTTTGAGACAGAGTCTCTCTCGCTCTGTCGCCCAGGCTGGAGTGCAGTGGCACAATCTCACTGCAACCTCTGCCCCCCGGGTTCAAGCTATTCTCCTGCTTCAGCCTCCCAAGTAGCTGGGACTACAGGCATACGCCACCACACCCAGCTAATTTTTTTGTACTTTTAGTAGAAACAGGGTTTCACCATGTTGGCCAGGCTGGTCTCAAACTCCTGACTTCAGATGATCCTCACACCTCAGCCTCCCAAAGTGCTGGGATTACAGGCGTGAGCCACCGCGCCCAGGTAACATTTTTGTTTTTTAAAAAATGTTCTCTTTCCTCTGCTCCCTAGTTTTGCCTTTTCTGGGATGCTCCAGAACTCTAGGAGGACAAAAAAGCCCTTCATGTCTAACATAAGAGGAAGGCAGCATCCTCCAAAGAAGAGTGACTCACCCTGACCAGCTGGCAGAGAAGCCCAAGGCCAGGCCCTGGGACGTGGAGAGCCAGTCCCAGCCTGGTCTGGAAGGAGGCGTGCCAGGGTGGCAATGATGCATCACCCACGTGGTTTACTGGCCTTGACTAACCTGACCATGACTTAGCAAAGCTGTGAGGTTTCCCAGTCTGGGCCAATATGGGTGTGCGGGTAGAATACAGCCAGCATGGGGAGGCGAAGGCCTGAGCAGCATGCCAAAACCGGGAACTTGTGGCCTCCTTCCCCATCACCGCAGCCCGTCTCCACCCTTCCTCACATCAGCCCCTGCTTCCCCGGTCATTCCAGGGACGGGGGTCTCCAGTGCAGCCCACTCCTCGTCATGGTATTACTCCAGTACAACTCCAATCTGACCTACAGTTTTGGTGTTTGGCATGGCAGGGGCGTGATCCCTACTACATACAACCAATGAGTCACAGACTTTTGGTCCAGTCTGTGGACTGGTCACTTCCTGTCCTTCATATGAGCTCCCACAGAACCCGGGTCCTGCTCCAGAGCCCAGGCATTAGACAGGCCCTGGCCTTAACCCAGTTATCTCAGAGGCATCCCACATGTGTCCAGGACACCTGGGAAGCTGGTGGTAGTGAGGAGTGAAGGGCAGTAGGGGGCCTCTGCTCTGGCCCCCTGGCTTCCTGCAAGCCAGGAAAATAGGCCCCACTCACAGCCGCTTCTCCCCTGCTGGCTAGCCTCAAAGAGATCATTAGAGGGACTTTGCTGCCCATAACAACAAGGACCATTGGTGAAAACAAGCAGCTCAGGGAAATGGATCATGGAAATCACAGAAACAGAGATTTCTCTGTTCCCATCCCCTAAGATCACCAGTGCCCCTGCTCCTGACAATTGGTCACCTCTCAGGCAACATCTGAGCCTCTGGTGTCCCTTCCTTGTGACAGAGTTCATGATACTCATGGGTTATTTCAATGCATTGGGAAGTTAATCTTTTTTTTTGAGAGATGTTGCCTAGGCAACATGGGGTCTTGCCATGTTGCCTAGGCTGTTCTCAAACTCGAGCTCAGGTGATCTTTCCCACCTCGGCCTCCCAAAGTGCTGGGATCACAGGTGAGAGCCACCACACCTGGCTGAGGAAGTTAGTCTTTATAATGAGACTAAACCTGCCTTCCTATATTTTTCATCTTTTCATGTGCTTATTGGATATTTGCATTTCATTCATGAAAAAAAAAAGATATCTTTTTGGTTTTTGTTTTTTTAATAGAGATGAGATCTCACTTTGTTGGCCCAGGCTGGTCTCAAACTTCTAAGCTCAAGTGATCTTCCCACCTCGGTCTCCCAAAGTGCTGGGATTACAGGCATGAGCCACCACGCCTAGCCCCTGGTATTTTTTTAATCTGTACAAGTATCTGTACTTTGGTTTTCTTTCTTACTACAAATGCTATCTTTGTTTTCAACTCTTTTTTTTCTTTGATCACCTTTTTCAAAAATGTCTGTTTTATTATTTTTCCTTCATTGAATTAGCATTTGGTTTGATAAAATTTATTATTGAGTTTTGTTTTCATTTGATTTATTTTTGTTTTCATCTTTAGTAATTTTTGCTTATACTTCCTTTGGACTTATTTTGCTATTCACTTGTCAGCCTCCTAGGTAGAAAATTTAATTTACTTAATGTCAGTCTTTTTTTATTTTGAGACGGAGTTTCGCTCTTGTTGCCCAGGCTGGAGTGCAATGGCGTGATCTTGGCTCACCGCAACCTCCACCTCCTGGGTTCAAGCGATTCTCCTTCCTTAGCCTCCCAAGTAGCTGGGATTACACCCATGCCCCACCATACCCAGCTAATTTTGTGTTTTTAATAGAGATGGGGTTTCTCCATGTTGGTCAGGCTGGTCTCGAACTCTCGAACTCAGGTGATCCACCTGCCTCGGCCTCCCAAAGTGCTGGGATTACAGGCGTGAGCCACTGCACCCGGCCTGATAATGTTTTTGTTTTTGTTGTTTTTGAGATGGAGTCTTGTTCTGTTGCCCAGGCTGGAGTGTAGTGGTGCAATCTCAGCACACTGCAACCTCCGCCTCCTGGGTTCAAGTGATTCTCCTGCCTCAGCCTCCCGAGTAGCTGGGACTACAGGTGTGCACAACCACACCTGTCTAATTTTTGTATTTTTAGTAGAGACAGGGTTTCACCATATTGGCCAGGCTGGTCTCGAACTCCTGACCTCAGGTGATCCACCTGCTTTCAGCCTCTCAAAGTGCTGGGATTACAGATGTGCACCACCACTCCCAGCCAGTCTTTCTTGTTTCGTTATCTGTGAGCCTGTGGGTATGCATTTTCCTAAGTACCACTTTGGCCACATTTTCCAGATTTTGACATGTAGCTCTCTAATTATGTTTTATTTCTAGGTTGTAATTTGTGTTTTTATTTCCCCTTGGAACCAAGAATCATTGAGAAATTTTATAAAAATTTCCAAGTTAACAAATTTTGGGATAATTTTTTGGATTTTTGTTATAAATTCTATTTCATCATGGTCAGAGAATACACATGTATATGTACATCTGTATGTATATGCAGCTTGTATGACTTTTCACTTTTCTGTAACTTTAATCCACCTGTCTCAGGTCTGTTCTCCGATCCCCCTCAAAGAAAGCTTAGTTCCTTTTCCACAGGATGTGCCATTAAATATTTCATAGCAGGCCGGCCATGGTGGCTCACACCTGTAATCCCAGCACTCTGGGAGGCCGAGGTGGGCAGACCACTTGAGGTCAGAAGTTCGAGACCAGCCCAGCCAATATGGTGAAACCCCATCTCCACCAAAAAATACAAAAGTTAGCCAGGTGCGGTGGTGCACGCCTGTAATCCCAGCTACTCAGTAGGCTGAGGCAGGAGAATTGCTTGAAACTGGGAGGCAGAAGTTGCAGTGAGATGAGATCACGCCATTGCACTCCAGCCTGGGTGACAGAGCGAGACTCCATCTCAAAAAAAAAAAAAAATTCATAGCAGCTACTTAGTGATTCCTGTTGAGGGGGATGGAGGAGGATTATGCAGTCCTCCCCTGGAGACTTTTGGTCCTCTGGGGACTTCTTAAGCACTCAGGTCCACCAGCCTCCTTCCTCCTCCCCAATTACTGTGTTGAGACAGGATAGGAAAAACTGCTCTAAGTTACACATTCACAGTAGGACAGCCGTGGTGAGGCTTCACTGTCCTGGGGTCCATCTCTGAAGACACTGGAGTCTCTCAATGTCCCTCCCTCGTAACTTATGAAGGCAATATGGTGCTCAGAATGCAGGGAGCAGAGCATCTCCTCTCTCTGTCCCTGGAGACTATACTTCTCTTTATGTGCTTCAAAGCTAGTATTGTCTTCTTCATAGCTCAGTCTATAAACCAAAGCCCCAAGCCAGTGTTTCCCACATTGTATTCCATAGAATACCAGCTCTGTAGATATCAATAGGTAATATACAGTTCTGTTTAGGGACTGCTGATTATTTATTTATTTATTTATTATTTATGACAGGGTCTCACTCTGTTTCCCAGGCTGGAATGCAGTGGCACGATCAGGGCTCACTGCAGCCTTGAACTCCCGGGCTCAAGTGATCCTCTCACCTCAGCCTCCTGAGTAGCTGGGACTACAAGCATGCACCACCACACACAGCTAATTTTTTGTATTTTTGTTTTTAGTAGAGACAGGGTTTCACCATGTTGCCTAGTCTGGTCTTGAACTCCTGAACTCAAGCAATCGGCCTGCCTTGGCCTTTCAAAGTGCTGGGATTACAGGTGTGAGCCACTGTGCTCGACCTAGGACTACTGATTTAAACAAAGAGAAATTTACTTCTTTACCATGGGCATCCAGGTCTCTGTATTTTCTAGTGCATAAATTGACTTTTTTTTTTTTTAATTGAGACAGAGTCTCACTGTGTTGTCCAGGCTGGTCTTGAACTCCTGGGCTCAAGTGATTCTCCCACCTCTGCCTCCCAGTGTGCTGGGATTACAGGTGTGAGCCTCCACACCCAGCCACATAAATGGCTTTCTTTTTTCTTTTTTTTGAGACGGAGTTTCACTTTTATTGCCTAGGCTGGGGTGCAATGGTGCGATCTCGGCTCACTGTAACCTCTGCCTCCTAGGCTCAAGCGATTCTCTCACCACAGCCTCCTGAGTAGCTGGGATTACAGGCACCCGCCATCATGCCTGGCTAATTTTTTTGTATTTTTATAGAGATGGGGTTTCACCATGTTGGCCAGGCTGTTCTTGAACTCCTGACCTCAGGTGATCTGCCCGCCTCGGCCTCTCAAAGTGCTGGGATTACAGGCATGAGCCACCACGCCTGGCCTATAAATGGACTTTCTAAGAGGAGGAAAAAGCACAGTGGTGCTTCCCAAACTAATCTGTAATAGAACCCTCTTAAGAACACCAGGTACCTGTTCCGGAACAGATGCTGTGAACCCCCTAATGCCCTATTTTCAAGTATACTCCTGTGAAGTCTTTTTTTTGGTTGAACTTTATTTAGCCAATTGTTGAAATTGGTCCTTTGCTCCATCCTCTCAGTAGGTTTGTATCATGATTCCCCAATCCAGTGTTTCAGCTTTCCCCTGAGATTCTTACTGTCAGCAAATCAGATCAGCCTATGACCTATGTTCTCATACAATGCATAGATAAGCGCTTGGAAAAGGACAGGAGCAAGGACAGAGCCATGTAGTGTGCCTCTGAAATAGGGAGGACACACACATTCATCCCATAGAATGGCTTTGATTGATTGATAAGGGCAGCCTAGGCTAGCACTTCCCAGCCTTCCTTGTGGTGAATCACCTGAGAATGCAGGATGTGACTCAGGGAGTTTGGGGTGGGTCTGAGATTCTGCATTTCTCACAGACTCCCAGGTAATGCTGATGCTGCCAGTTCTGAAACTACATTTTGAGTAGCAAGGTACTAGAGCACTGCATTGAAAGGGATCTGAGGCTACATCTGCACTCAGTGGGAAAGAGTGTTGTGATCAATTAGTAATGTCTGCCACAGGCAGAGAAATGAGCTGTGAATAATGTGCCATCTTTGCCCTACAAGTCTATGTTGAAAATGATGCATTATTCAAGAAAGAGGAGGGAAAAAGTAAGGTATTGATATCATAATATGTTATACAAGCATACAAATGAATGTCTTCATATTTTTGATAGCATAAATTCCAGGCTGTATTGTGTTTTTTAAAAGGCAAGTTTGGAGAATAAACTGTATACTACACTCCCATGTGTTTACAATAATCAATAATCATATACTCTGACAATGCCAAGATTTGACAAAGGTAGAGAGAATGCGAACATTTTTATACTACTGGTGAGAACATAAACTAATATGGCTTTGGAAAACTATCTGATATTATCAGTAAAACTGAAGACACACTCTATAACCCAGGAATCCTTCTCATGCACATGTGCACCAAGACCCATGGATAGAAGTACTGCATGTAATAGCCCCAAGTTGAAAACTCAAATGTCCCCCAAAAGGAAAATTGATAAATTACGGTATATTCATAATGAAATACTACACAATAATGGAAATGACAAAACTCTAACTATATGTGGATGAATCTGAGAAACAAAATGTTAACTGAGAAAGACAAGACACAAAAGACAATACAGTGGGCCAGGCACAGTGGCTCACACCTGTGATCCCAGCACTTTGGGAGGTTGAGGCAGGCAGATCACTTGAGCTCAGGAGTTCGAGACCAGCCTGGCTAACCGGGTGAAATCCTGCCTCTACTGAAAATACAAAAACTAGCTGGGCGTCGTGGTGTATTCCCGTAATCCCAGCTACTCAGGAGGCTGAGGCAGAAGAATTGCTTGAACCTGGGAGGTGGAGGTTGCAGTGAGCTGAAATTGTGCCACTGCACTCCAGCCTGGGTGACAGAGCAAGACTCCATCTCAAAAAAAAAAAAAAAAAAAAAAAAGACAATACACTGTACAACATATGATTCCAGTCCATACATTTCAAAAATAGAAAAACCTATATTATTTGGGGATGTGTACACAGGTGCTAAAACTATTCTTTTTTAAAAGGTAAGGTAACAGGGCTGGGTGCAGTGTTTCATGCCTGTAATCCCAGCATTTTGGGAGGCCAAGGCGGGAGGATTGTTTGAGGCCAGAAGTTCAAGACTAGCCTGAACAATATAGCAAGAAGTTATCACTACAGAAGATTAAAAACATTAGCTGGCTGGGAGCAGTAGCTCATGCCTGTAATCCCAGCACTTTGGGAGGCCAAGGCGGGTGGATTACCTCAGGTCAGGAGTTTGAGACCAGTCTGGCCAACATGGTGAAACCCCATCTTTACTAAAAATACAAAAATTAGCCAGGCATGGTAGTGGTTGCCTGTAATCACAGCTACTCAGGAGGCTGACGCAGGAGAACTGCTTGAAACTAGGAGGCGGAGGTTGCAGCGAGCCGAGGTTGCGCCACTGTACTCCATCCAGCCTGGGCGACAGAACGAGACTCTGTCTCAAAAAAAAAAAAAAAAAATTAGCTGGAAGTGGTGCTATGGTCCCAGCTACTCTGGAGGCTGAGTGGGAGGATCACTGAGTGGGGGTTGAGGCTGCAGTGAGCCATGATCAAGCCACTGCACTCCAGCCTGGGCAACACTGAGACACTCTCTCAAAAACAAAAATAAAATAAAGGCAAGGATAAAATAAAGGCAAGGCTATGGCTATCACTAAAGTCAGAATCATGAGCATGTTTAGGAATAAGCTGGCTATGTTCAGGGAGGCACAGACAGGGGCTTTGGGGAGGGATCTTCTCACTTCTATTCCTTCAACTGGGTATTAATGAGTTATTTTTTAAACCTTACATACAAGTTTTTTTTTTGCATTTTTCTAGGTACTATATACAACATATGCTATATACAACAGACTCATGTATATAAATGTGTATTTGTTGTTGAGAATTTTTTTTGGAAGGAGACACAGGAAATTGGTAAGGCTGATTACTTCCATAAAGGAGAACTGGGGTTGGGGTATCTGAATGACAGAGGCTGGGAGGTGGAAGCTGTAGTGAGCCATGATCACACCACTGCACTCCAGTCTGGGCAACAGAACAAAACCTGTCTCAAAAAAAAAAAAAAAAATAGAAAATAAAAGAAAGAAAATGAAAATAAAACATGTAGTTTTGAGCCACTTCGATTTTGGATTTGTTTGTTTTTGTAGCATTACCTAACCTATACTTACTGAAATAGAGCCTTTGTTTTTTCAAGTGCACTGTTTCATGAGGGCTTCAGCTCCAGGTTTATTTTCTCCTTCTTGTAAATTGTATTCTTATTACTATTATTTTTAAAGATAAGGTCCTGCTCTGTCACCCAGAACTCCTGGGCTCAAGCAATCCTTTCCGCCTCAGCTTCCAGAGTAGCTACCACTACAGGCATGTACCATCATGCCCAGCTAATTTATTTTATTTCATTTTCATAAAGACTGGGTCTCACTATGTTGCCCAGGCTGGTCTCAAACTCCTGGGCTCAACCTTGTCATCCCACCTCAGCCTCAGCCTCCTGAGTAGCTGGGACTACAGGTGTGCGACACCATGCCCAGCTAATTTTCTCTTTGATGAATATACCCACATACCTAGTTTTAAACATGTTCTCTCTAAGAAAAGATAGTTGACCATGAGTGACCATGGTGGGTCTGTAGGTGCCGGAAGGGTGAAAGTCAAATTCCTTTAAAGTTTAAAGGAAAACCCAAACTGGCAGTTCTCTGCAAAAGAGGACTGTCTTGCGTACTTCCCCACAGGTAGACTCTTGGGTGAGGAATGGTCCGGCTCCCTGTGAGGAGAAAGAGGGCAGTAAATAGGAGAGGGACAAAGTAGGCTGGTGGGGCCTACTCAGTCATGAAGGGATTTTTCTTTCCTAGGTCCTCTGCGTCTCCTTCCTCATCTTCCTGAAGACCCTCCTAGTCTGGCCCTGGAGAGAGGATGTAGGACCTGGAGGAGGGTGTACCTATCCAAAGGAGGGATCAGAAATAACAGGGGACGCCAGGTACAGTGGCTCATACCTATAATCCCAGCACTTTGGGAGGCCAAGGGGGACAGATCACTTGAGATCAGGAGTTTGAGACCAGCCTGGCCAACATAGCGAAACCCTGTCTACTAAAAATACAAAAATTAGTTGAATGTGGTGGTAGGTGCCTGTAGTCCCAGCTACTCAGGAGGCTGAGGCAGGAGAATTGCTTAAACCCAGGAGGCGGAGGTTGCAGTGAGCCGAGATCAGGCCACTGTGCTCCAGCCTGGGTGACAAAGTGAGACTCTGTCTCAAAAAATAAAAAGGAGGGGGGAGGGGGAAAGTGGGGGCATTTCTCAAGGGATGGGCCATGCATGCTTTCTAATAGAAGAGTCAGGCAGGTTGACTTAAAAGATTTAAATAAAAGGCCGGGTGCAGTGGCTCATGCCTGTAATCCCAGCACTTTGGGAGGCTGAGGCGGGCAGATCACTCAGGAGTTCAAGACTAGGCTGGCCAGCCTGGTGAAACCCTGTCTCTACTAAAAATCCAAAAAGTAGCTGGGCATGGTGATGCATGCCTGTAATCCCAGCTACTTGGGAGGCTGAGGCAGGAGAACTGCTTGAACCTGGGAGGCAGAGGTTGCAGTGAGCCAAGATCACACCATTGCACTCCAGCCTGGGCAATAAGAGCAAGACTCCATTTCAAAAAAATAAAATAAAATAAAATAATTAAGTGAATCTGAATATAGGCTTTTTCACATATCCCTGTTAAATTTGATTTTACTTGTTCAGTCCATCATTCTGGATCACAGAGATTGCCCTAAACCCTACTTAGTGTTATCATCTCTCTCTCTTTTTTTTTTTTTTAGAGACAGTGTCTCACTATGTTGCCCAGGCTGGTCTTAAACAATCCTCCTGCCTTGGCCTCTCAAAGTGCTAGGATTACAGGTGTGAGCCACCGTGCCTAGCCATTATTATCTCACATACTGATTGTTCCTTCAAGCTTAGAGTCATTTACAATTTGATAAACATTTCCTCCATTTTTTTCATTGATAATGCCACTGCAGTCTAGCCTGGGTGACACAGCAAGACCCTGTGTCAAAAAAAAGATAATAATGTTGTAAGTCAGGGTCCCTAAAAGCAGAGCCTGAGGCGGGGATTCAGCTGCACGTGATGTCTTCAGGGAGTGCTCCCATGAGAAGGAAGTGAGGGAAGCCACATGTGACAGAGGAAGAAGCTGAGCAAAGATGTGGTTTTCATCTAGAATCTAGCCTTAGCATGATCCCACAGAGAGCTCAGAAGTATGAATAGCACCACAGTGTTGGTCTCACCCTGGGGCAAGAGGACCAGCCTTTATACA
The DNA here is from genome assembly GCF_028858775.2 of Pan troglodytes. Taxonomy (NCBI): domain Eukaryota; kingdom Metazoa; phylum Chordata; class Mammalia; order Primates; family Hominidae; genus Pan; species Pan troglodytes. The sequence continues at coordinate 11,647,025 of NC_072419.2, read as the reverse complement.
ACAGAGTCACACAGCACTGTTTGCAGGCTGCTGGGGGTGAGTAACCTCCCAGACAAGGCGACCCCAGTTGGCCAAAAATAACTCTCTAGAAAATGGGGCAGTTGTGAGTCATTATCAACCATCACTCCCTGCAGCTGGGGGAAAGATGCACCAGGCAGCTGTATGAGCTTAATTGTGTCCTCCAAAATGTCATATGTGGAAACCCTAACCTCCAGTACCTCAGAATGTGACTCTATTTGGAGACAGAGCCTTTTTTTTGTTGTTGTTTGTTTTGTTTTTTTTTTGAGACGGAGTCTCGCTCTGTCGCCCAGGCTGGAGTGCAGTGGCGTGATGTCGGCTCACCGCAAGCTCCACTTCCCGGGTTCAGACCATTCTCCTGCCTCAGCCTCCGGAGTAGCTGGGGCTACAGATGCTCGCCATCACGCCCAGCTAATTTTTTGTATTTTTAGTAGAGACGGGGTTTCATCATGTTAGCCAGGATGGTCTCGATCTCCTGACCTCGTGATACACCCACCTCGGCCTCCCAAAGTGCTAGGATTACAGGCATGAGCCACCACGCCCGGCCGACAGCGCCTTTAAAGAGGTAATTAACTTAAAATGAGGCTGTTAGGTTGGCCCCTAATCCAGTCTGACTGATATCCTTATAAGAAGGGGAATTAGGACACACAGAGAGACACCAGGAATACATATGCACAGAAGAAAGACCATTTGAGGACACAGAGAGACTATGGCCATCTGCAAGCCAAAGAGAGAGACTCAGAAGAAACCCATCCTGCACGTGCCTTGATCTTGGACTTCTAGCCACCAGAGCTATGAGAAAACACATTTCTGTTGTTTAAGCCAAAGCTAGTGGTGCTTTTTGGTAGCTTGAGCTGACTGAGACAGCAGATGAACAGGATCTGGATGGCACCAACAACATCCACTACATCTTTTTTATTTTTGAGACGGAGTCTCACTCTATCGTCCAGGCTGGAGTGCAGTGGTGTGATCTTGGCTCACCACAACTTCCACCTCCCAGATCCAACTGATTATCCTGCCTCAGCTTCCCGAGTAGCTGAAATTATAGGTGTGAACCACCATACCCAGCTAATTTTTAGCAGAGACAGGGTTTCACCATGTTGGCCAGGCTGGTCCGATTTTTTTGTATTTTTAGTAGACACGAGGTTTCACCATGTTGGCCAGGCTGGTCTCAAACTCCTGACCTCAGGTGATCTGCCTGCCTTGGCCTCCCAAAGTGCTGGCATTACAGTTGTGAGCCACTGTGTCCAGCCTCCCCTACATCTTCATGTATGCTCTCCACCCAAATCATCTCTCCTTTCCTTCCCCACCTCCTCCCAAAAACAGCTCATTTAAATCTGTCTGCCCTCTCTTCATTGGGAGCTACAGTGCCAATTATAGGAACCAGCTAATTTCCTCTATCAGCTGCCTGCCCCAGACAGGAGCCAACCAGTTTTCCCAGCCTCCTTTCAGCACTTTTGACATCTCAATGAAAACAGTGCAAATGGGCTAGGAATGGTCTTTTGGTTGAAATGAGCCATAAACCATCAAATAATTGCACACGTTTCTATATTTCAGCCCTTAACCCACCATTGATACCCAGTTCTGACTTAGGGGATTTATGTGTCCTTGCCCAGTCTACAAAGAGCTTAAGAATTGTTCCCATGATCTCCATGGAGGGGCAGAGCATCACAAAGGGAAGGAGACAGAGTTGGCTAAACTTTCTGAGATGAGATCTTTAGTTATTAAATCATTAAGGTTAGTTTTCTTTCCAATGTTGGATTTTTCTTGTTGCAACACTAACTCTGTTGATCCAGTTTCCACCTAACAGTGGGAATTCTCCAGCCTTCCAGTTGGCTGAACAAGTTTCCAAGCAGTGGACACCAAGTTTGCTAAGTTTAGGGTTGGTAAGTTTGAGTAAGAACTTTGGCTTTTTATCTGGGTGAAATTGGGAGCCATTGGTGAATGTATTAGATTGCTAGGGCTGTCATAACAAAGTACCCCAGACTGGGTGGCTTAAACAACAGAAACTAATTTTGTCACCATTGTGGAGGCTTGAAGTCCAAGACCAAGGTGTCAGCAGGGTTGGTTTCTCCTCAGGCCTCTTTCCTTGGCTTGTTGAGATGGCAGTCTTCTTCTATAACTTCACATGGTCTTCCCTTTATGTGTGATGTCCAATTTTCCTCTTCTTTTTTTTTTTTTTTTTTTTTTGAGGTGGAGTCTCACTTTGGCTGGAGTGCAGTGGCATGATCTCGGCTTACAACAACCTCCACCTCCTGGGTTCAAGTAATTCTCCTGCCTCAGCCTCTCGAGTAGCTGGGATTACAGGCACCTACCACCAAGCCCAGCTAATTTTTGTATTTTTAGTAGACACGGGGTTTCACCATGTTGGCCAGGCGGGTCTCAAACTCCTGACCTGAAGTGATCCACCTGCCTCAGCCTCCCAAAGTGCTGAGATTAGAGGCATGAGCCACTGCATCTGGCTTCTTCTTTTTTGTCACTGCAGCCTTGATCTCCAGGACTCAAGTGATTCCCCCACCTCAGCTTCCCAAATAGCTGGTGGGACTACAGGTGCGCACCACCACGCCCGGCTAATGTTTATATTTTTTTTTATGGAATCGGGGTTCTGCTGTGTTGCCCAAGCTGGTCTCGAACTGCTGGGCTCTAGCGATCTGCCCACCTTGGCCTCCCAAAGTGCTGGGATTACAGGCATAAGCCGCTGCGCCTGGCCTCAATTTTCCTCTTCTAATAAACGCATAAGTCATACACATTAGACCCCACCCTAATGACCTCGTTTTAACGTAATTGCCTCTTTGAAGACTCTATCCCCAAATACAGTTACATTTTGAGGTACTGGGGCTTAGAACTTCAACATATGAACTGAATTGGAGGGGGACACAATTCAGCCCATAACAGAGGGTTCTGGACAGAAGAAGGACTTTGTAATGTCTTAACTGACTTTTTTTATAGTAAATAAGAGAAATATGGCTCTGTCCTGCCCGGCTCCCAGGCAGTCAGACCTAATGGTTATCTCCCTTGTTCCCTGAACATCGCTGTTATCCTGTTCTCTTTTCAAGGTGCCCAAATTTCATATTGTTTAAACACACATGCTTCACGAATAATTTGTGCAGTTAATGCAATCATCACAGGGTCCTGAGGCAACATACATCTTCAGTTTACGAAGATGACGGGATTAGGAGATTAAAGTAAAGACAAGCATAGGAAATTTCAAGAGTATTGATTGGGGAAGTGATAAATGTCCATGAAATCTTCACAATTTATGTTCAGAGATTGCAGTAAAGACAGGCCTAAGAAATTATAAAAGTATTAATTTGGAGAACTAACAAATGTCCATGAAATCTTCACAATTTATGTTCTTCTGTCACAGCTTCAGCAGGTCCCTCTGTTCAGGGTCCCTGACTTCCCACAACAATAGCAGAGACAGGGTCTTGCTCTGTTGCCCAGGCTGGAGTGCAGTGGCATGATCACAGCTCATTGCAGCCTTGAACTCCTGGCTCAAGCAATCTTTCTGCCTCAACGTCCAAAAGCACTGGAATTACAGGTGCGAGCCACCATGCCTGGCTGTCATCTGACTTTTTTAAAGGACCACTTAGGCTGTTGGGTAAGAAGGCAAGGGTATCAGAGCAGAGCCCACCAGGCGATGACTGCAATAATCCAGAGGAGAGAAGAGGGTGTCTTGAGTAGGGGGATAGCAGTGATAAGATGCAGATAATAAGGGGGATCAGATCCTGAAATATATATATATACTTTTTTTTGGAGACTGACAGATGTCCGTTGAGGTCAGGAGTTCGAGACCAGCCTGGCCAACATGGTGAAACCCCGTCTCTACTAAAAATATAAAAATTAGCTGGGCATGGTGGTGGCCACCTGTAATCTCAGCTACTTGGGAGGCTGAGGCAGGAGAATCACTTGAACCCAGGAGGCAGAGGTTGCAGTGAGCCAAGATCATGTCACTGCACTCTGGCCTGGGGGACTGAGGAGACTCCATCTCAAAATCCCAGCTACTCAGGAAGCTGAGGTGTGAGGATCACTTGAGCCCAGGAGGCCAAGACAGCAGTGAACTGAGATTGCACCACTGCATTTCAGTCTGGGCGACAGAAGGAGGCTCTGTCTCAAAACAAAACAAAATAAAACACACACACACACACACACACACACACACACACACACAAATAAAGGCAATGCGTTAATCTGGGTGGAAATGAGAGGCATGTTATTTGGGAATGTGAGGTAGCCATCCAGTGGTGTTTAACAGATGTTTTTACAGCCAACTTTCCAGAAAAAAAAATGCATATATATTAATATACACGTTTATGATAAATTTTTCTGATATAAGGGATATATGGTATACAATTTACAGATGATAAAATATATGTATTTCTCTTTTTTTCCTTTTCCCTTTCTTTTTCTTTGATGTAATGTCTCACTCTGTTGCCTAGGCTGAAATGCAGTGGTACAGTTTCGGTTCACTGCAGTCTTTTTTTTTGAGACGGAGTTTTACTCTTGTTGCCCAAGCTGAAGAGCAATGGCGTGATCGCGGCTCACCACAACCTCCGCCTCCCAGGTTCAAGCAATTCTCCTGCCTCAGCCTCCTGAGTAGCTGGGATTACAGGCATGCAGCACCATGCCAGGCTAATTTTGTGTTTTTAGTAGAGATGGGGTTTCTCCATGTTGGTCAGGCTGGTCTCAAACTCCTGACTTCAGGTGATCCGCCTGCCTTGGCCTCCCAAAGTGCTGGGCCTCCCAAAGTGCTGGGATTACAGGTGTGAGCCACCGCGACCGGCCTGCAGTCTTGACCTCCTGGGCTCAAGCGATTCTCCCACCTCAGCCTTCTAGTAGCTGGGACTACAGGCACGCACCACCACACCCGGCTAATTTTTTTTTTCTTTTTTTTTTTTTTTTTGTAGATATGTGGTTTCACTGGTCTGGAACTCCTGGGCTCAAGTGATCTACCCATAGGCGTGGATTACAGGCATGAGCCACCTTGCCCAGCCTAAAACATACATTTATTTCTAATTCCATATAGCAAGTTGATTCTAACGGAATGTTTTCATTGATTTTTTTTTTTTTTGAGACGGAGTTTCACTCTTGTCAACCAGGCTGGAGTGCAGTAGAGTAATCTCGGCTCACTGCACTCTCTGCCTCCCAGGTTCAAGCAATTCTCCTGCCTCAGCCTCGCAAACATCTGGGATTAGTCGAGATCGCACTGCTGCACTCCAGTCTGTGCAACTGGAAACCCTGTCTCAAAAAAAAAATACTAGTGAAAATGTTGATAAAAGTATGTCATATCTGTAGCTGTAGCCTTTGCATTGGAATAGCATGAACAAACATTTGAGGAAATGTTCTTCCAGTGTTCATAATCTTTTTTTTTCAGCAAAGAAGTTCTCCTACCTCTGATTAACAAGTGAAGTTCTGAAATATATAGTTCTTGTTTTACTTTGTCTTCTTTGATAACATACATGAAAATATCAACCAGCCGGGCGCGGTGGCTCATGCCTGTAATCCCAGCACTTTGGGAGGCAGAGGCGGGCGGATCATGAGGTCAGGAGATCGAGACCATCCTGGCTAACACAGTGAAACCCCACCTCTACTAAAAATACAAAAAATTAGCCGGGCGTGGTGTCGGGCGCCTGTAGTCCCAGCTACTCGGGAGGCTGAGGCAGGAGAATGGCGTGAACCCGGGAGGTGGAGCTTGCAGTGAGCCGAGATCGTGCCACTGCACTCCAGCCTGGGCGACAGAGCGAGACTCCGTCTCAAAAAAAAAAAAAAAAAAAAGAAAATATCAACCAACATTCATGTTAGATACCAGAGTTCAGCAAAAATCAGTGAAAGTGGCCAGGCGCAATGGCTCATGCCTGTAATCTCAGCACTTTGGGAGGCCGAGGTGGGTGGATCACTTGAGGAGTTCAAGACCAGGCTGGCCAACATGGTGAAACCCCATCTCTACTAAAAATACAGAAATTAGCCAGGTGTGTTGGTGTGCACCTGTAATCCCAGCTACTTAGGAAGCTGAGGCAGGAGAATTGCTTGAACCCAGGAGGCAGAGGTTGCAGTGAGCCAAGATCATGCCACTGGACTCCAGTCTGGGCAATAGAGCAAGACTCCGTCTCAGAAAAAAATAAAATAAATTAAATAAATAAGCCCGGTGGGGTGGCTCATATCTGTAACCCCAGCACTTTGGGAGGCCAAGGCAAGCAGATCACAAGGTCAGGAATTCGACAACAGCCTGGCCAATATGGTGAAACCCTGTCTCTACTAAAAATACAAAAATTAGCTGGGCGTGGTGGCGGGCACCTGTAGTCCCAGCTACTTGGGAGGCTGAGGCAGGAGAATCGCTTGAACCTGGGAGGTGGAGGTTGCAGTGAACCGAGATTGCACCACTGCACTCCAGCCTGGGCAACAGAGTGAGACTCTGTCACAGATAAATAAATAAATAAATAAATAAATAAAAATAAATATAAATAATAAAAAATGAGAATACGAAAATTAGCTGGGCGTGGTGGTGGGCGCCTGTAATCCCGGCTCGGCAGTGAGCTGAGATTGTGCCACTGCACTCCAGCCTGGGCAACAGAGCAAGACTCCATCTCAAAAAAAAAAAAAACAAAATTATAAAACAAATAAATAAAAATAATACAAAAATACAAAAATTAGCTGGGCGTGGTGGTGGGCACCTGTAATCCCAGCTCAGGAGTGAGCCAAGATCATGCCATTGCACTCCAGCTTGGGCAACAGAGTGAGACTCTGTCTCAAAAAAAATAAAAAATAAATAAATAAAAATAAAAATAAAATAAAATCTTTCCCAAGCCCAGGGAGCTTATTCTTAGAGAAGGGGTAAGGATAACGGATTGAGCAGGCCTTCCAAAAAGTATCACAACACACTTGGTAGACAAGGAAAAACTCTGAGTCCTTTGAAAAGCAAAACGAACGTCACACATGGAGAGATGACTGAGATGAAAGGACAGCAGGATAAGTTAGAGGACAGTTGGATGGTATCAAAAAGGATTGCAGGAAAACTAAAATTCAAGAATAGCATTAAAATCCATTTTGGAGGGTGACCTGTAAAAAAGTTTGCCTGGAATGCGACAAAAAAGAACAGAGTAATAGACGAAGAGGATCACAGCAGGCAGAGAACACAAAGCTGGGTCAGAGACACAGTGGAAATATCCTTTCTCCCTTTTCTTTTCTTGACATTATTTTGGTTTTGTTAGAGGTGAGGCTGGTGTTAGAGAGGCCAAATTTTGACGATGATGAAAAAGCCGAGGGCACTGGGGGGTTTGGGCTCCAACATCCTTATTCCACTGAACCACGACCCGCAACTGCCTATCCCTAGACATTTCATTATGTGAGCAAAATAAACACCTATTTTAAGTCACTGGTGTCTGAGTTTTCTAAAACATGAATTTCAGAAAATTCATGTTCCCTGAAATCCCTAACTGATATGCTAGCATTCATATAATCAATGTTTCTCAGGCGAAATCAGAACAAAAAGCATTAGGCCTAATAATTGAAACTATGAGAGAATAAAATTATCCTGAGATAAAGAAATATGCAGATCAAAGAGTTTACTGTCTGCTGAATGAAATTAGTGAGAAGATCTACATTTAAACATGATTCACCGAGGCGGGTGGATCACTTGAAGTCAGGAGTCTGAGACCAGCCTGGCCAACATGGTGAAACCCCATCTCTACTAAAAATACAAAAATTAGCTGGGTGTGGATGCACTTGCCTCTGATCTCAGCTACTCGGGAGGCTGAGGCAGTAGAATTGCTTGAACCTGGGAGGCGGAGTTTGCTGAGATGGCATCACTACATCCCAGCTTGGGTGACAGAGCAAGACTCCGTCTCAAACAAACAAGCAAACAAACATAAAGACCATTCAGCAAAGTATCTAAACTGTGAGAGGAAAAAAGATAGGATCCATGTAGAAATGATGGGAAAAACAAGAAAGAAATATATGTAAGCTGGCCTTAATACCAACCTCTACAAGAGTTTTATGGGGTAAAATATTGCGACTCAAGGATTTTATACCCAGTTTATATTTCATGTGTAAGGGCAAAAGAACATTCTCAGATATTCAAGGGCTAAAAAAAAAAAAAGTCTATCATATCTAGCTTGCAGTAAAATACTATGCAAGGCTGAGGCAGGTGGATCACTTGAGGTCAGGAGTTTGAGACCAGCCCCGGCAATATGGTGAAACCCCGTCTTTACTAAAAATACAAAAATTAGCCAGGTGTAGTGGTGTGCGCCTATAATCCCAGCTACTCAGGAGGCTGAGGCAGGAGAATTGCTTGAACCCAGGAGGTGGAGGTTGCAGTCAGCTGAGATCGCACCACTGCACTCCAGCTGGGAGACAGAGTGACTCTGTCTCAAAAAAACAAACAAACAAACAAAAATTATGCACCTTTTTTTTAAACATGGAAATTTTTAAGGTAAAAATATGGAAAGATTCCCAAGATACATACTGTTACATGAGAAGAAGCATGCAGAACAGTCTGTACATCATGCTACTGTAAGAGTTAAAATCGGGGGAAAGCAAGAATCTGTATTAATACTAGCTTGTTTATTCATAAAGAAAGGAAGTGAAACATAAGAAACTAAGAATTGTGGTTAATGGTTGTTGGAAAGATGGGAGACAAGGCTGGGAAGAAGGCTAATTCTTCATATATTTTGATGTGGCTTTTGAACCATGTAAAAGTATTACCCATTTGGTCCGGGTGCAGTGGCTCCGCCTGTAATCCCAACACTTTGGGAGGCCAAGCCGGGTGGATTGTCTGAGCTCAGGAGACCAGCCTGACCAATGTGGCAAAACCTTGTCTCTACAAAAATTATAAAAAATTAGCTGCGCATGGTGGTGTGCGCCTGCAGTCCCAGCTACTCAGGAGACTGAGGCATGAGAATTACTTGAACCCAGGAGGCAGAGGTTGCAGGAGCGGAGATTGCACCACTGCACGCCAGCCTGGGCGATAGAGCAAGACTCTTTCTCAAAAAAACAAAAGTATTACCCATTCAAAGATTAAACTCGAAATACTGTATGTTTTTATTTTTAATTTATTTTTATTTTTGTTTTTTATTTGTATTACCCATTCAAAAATTAAACTTGAAATACTATTTTTTTTATCTTTTTATTTTTTATTTTTTAGAGACAGGATCTCACTATGTTGCCCAGGCTGATGTGCAATGGCTTAAAATAGTTGTGTGTGTGTGTGTGTGTGTTTTGGAGACAGGGTCTTGCTCTGTCACCTAGTCCACTGTGCAGTGGTGTGATTCCAGCTCACCGCAACCTTGAACTCCTGAGCTTAAGGGATCCTTGCGCTGCCTCAGCCTCCCAAGTAGCTAGGATAAGCAGTCTTCCTGCCTCGGCCTCCCAAAGTACTGAAATTATACGGATGAGCTACCACACCCAGCAAATATATATATACTATTGGAAGGCTGAGAGGTGGGAGGAACTCTTGACCCCAGGAGGTTGAGGCAGCAGTGAGCCATGACTCAAAAATTTTTTAAAAATTATATTACTATAGTTGTATATTGTAGTTATATACATATAGTTATTTGTTTAACATCTGCCTGCAAAAAGTGCTTTACAGGCTCACGCCTGTAATCCCAACACTTTGGGAGGACGAGGCAGGCAGATCACTTGAGGTCAGGAATTTGAAATCAGCCTGGCCAACATGATGAAACCCCGTCTCCACTAAAAATACAAAAATTAGCCAGGTATGGAGGCAGGCGCCTGCAGTCCCAGCTACTCGGGAGGCTGAGGCAGGAGAATCGCTTGAACCCGGGAGGCAGAGGTTGCAGTGACCTGAGATTGTGCCATTGCACCCCAGCCTGGGTGACTCTGTCTCAAAAAAAAAAAAAAAATTATCCGGGCTTGGAGGCACATGCCTGTAGTCCCAGCTACTTGAGAGGCTGAAGCAGGAGAATTGCTTGATTGCTTGAACCTGGGAGGCGGAGGTTGCAGTCAGCCAAGATGGCACCACTGCACTCCAGCCTGGGCGACAGAGCAAGATTCTGTCTCAAAAAAAGAAAAAAAAAAAAGATATATACCAACTGGCTGAAAGAGGAAGCAAAATATGAATCTGAGAAATGGGGAAGTCAAGGTATAGAGTGGGTTGGAGCACACAATCAAAGTCAAAAGGTCAAAAGTCACAATTATTGTAGAGCTGATTTCAATACTCAATGCCAACATAAAAAAATTCTTGAAAGAATACTCCACATGACTTTCAGGGTGGATTTTTCTATTTTTGCAAAGAATGTCACTGGGATTTTTGATAAAGACTACGTGAAATCTATAGATCACTTTGGATAGTTTTGACATCTTAACAATATGAAGTCTTTCAATCCATAAACATAGGGTATCTTTCCATTTATTTATGTCTTTTAAAATTGCTTTCAGCAATGTTTTGTGGTTTTCATTGCACAAGTCTTTCAATGAATATTTTATTCCTTTTTTTTTTTTTTTTTGAGATGGAGTTTCGCTCTTGTTGCCCAGGCTGGAGTGCAATGGCACGATCTCAGCTTACCACAGCCTCCACCTACGGGGTTCAAGCAATTCTCCTGCTTCAGCCTCCCGAGTACCTGGGATTACAGGCATGTACCACCATGCCCGGCTAATTCTGTATTTTTAGTAGAGAAGGGGTTTCTCCATGTTGGTCAGGCTGGTCTCGAACTCCCAACCTCATGTGATCTGCCTGCCTCAGCCTCCCAAAGTGCCGGGATTACAGGCGTGAGACACCGCACCCAGCTGTATTTTATTCTTTTTATGCTATTATAAATAGAATTATTTTCTTAATTTCATTTTCAGATTGTTCTTTGTTAGTATATAGTAACACAACTGATTTTCATGTATTGCTTTTGTGTCCTGCTGCTTTGCCAAATTTGTTTAGTAGTTCCAAAGGGTTTTTTGTGGAATCTTTAGGGTTTTCTATGTATAAGATCATATAATCTATGAATAATAATTTTCCTTCTTCCTTTCCAATTTGGACGCATTTTCTTTCTTTCTTCTTTTCTTTCTATTCCCTCCTTTTCCTTTTCTTTTTTCTTTTCTTTCCTTTTCTTCCTTTTTGCCTAACTGCTCTATCTAGAAATTCCAAGACTACGTGGTATAGAAGTGGTGAAAGTGGGCATTCTTGTCTTGTTTCTGATCTTCGAGGAAAAAGTTTGTCTTGCATCATTGAGTATGATTTAACTATGGGGTTTTCATATATGGCTATCATATCGTGGTAGTTTTCTTCTATCTCTAGTTTGCTGCATTTTTTTTTTAATCATGAAAGTGTGTTGAACTTTTTCAAAAGCTTTTTCTGCATTGATTAAGATGATCATGTGGTTTTTGTTTGTCATTCAGTTACTGTTGTGCGTTACACTTACTGATTCTAGGATTGATTTTAAAGCATTCATTCCTCCAAACACACTCCCAGGTTTAGGTCTCTTACCTCTGCATGTATTTAGGAAAAAGACATAATATGACCAGCTTCCCAACTATTAAACCATGTTTAGGATAAACTGTATTTTGTTATGGTGCCTTATTTATTTATTTATTTATTTATGAGACGGAGTCTTGCTGTGTCACCCAGGCTGGAGTGCAGTGGCGTGATCTCAGCTCACTGCAACCTCCGCCTCCCAGGTTCAAGTGATTCTCCTGCCTCAGCCTCCTGAGTAGCTGGGATTACAGGCACACACCACCACATCTGGCTAATTTTTATATTTTTAGTAGAGACAGGGTTTCACCATGTTGGCCAGGCTCGTCTCGAACTCCTGACCTCAGGTGATCTGCCCCACCTTGGCCTCCCAAAGTGCTGGGATTTACAGGCGTGAGCCACCAACCCTGGCCTGGCGCCTTCTTTTAAATAAGTTTTTTTGTTTTTTTGTTTTTTTGAGATGAAGTCTTGCTCTGTCGCCCAAGCTGGAATACAGTGGTGTGATCTCGGCTCGTTGTAACCTCTGTCTCCCGGGTTCAAGCAATTCTCTGTCTCAGCCTCCTGAGTAGCTGGGATTACAGGTGTCTGCCACCATGCCTGGCTAATTTTTGTATTTTTAGTAGAGATGGGGTTTTGCCATCTTGGCCAGGCTTGTCTTGAACCCCTAACCTCGTGATCCACCCGCCTCGGCCTCCCAAAGTGCTGGGATTACAGGCATGAGCCACTGCGCCTGGCCCTTTTAAATAGTTTTATACTGCATACTATATTCAGTCTTTAGTGGTAGATGAATTCTTACTCTGTTGTTGCGTGCCCTGGAGAGCATAGTTCCTTGGAGACACCAAAGGAAGATTTTTCCAGGAAGGTCTTTTGGGAAGGGGCCTCCTCCAAGAAGGGAGTGAAGAAGGAGGTAGATTGAGTCAATGCACTTTTCCTCTATCTGGTCAGAGTTCTTGAAGGTATTTTTCTTCTGAACTTGGGTGGGGTTTGCAGTGGGGTAGGGGAAAAGAGAAATGATTCTGACACATACAAGAAAATGCTCCTTTGTGGGGCACGGGGGCAGGAGTTGCTTCCAAAAGGACCCAACAAAGACCTGTAGGGAACGTTTAAATTTATCTGTGTGTGGCCGGGCATGGTGGCTCATGCCTGTAATCCCAGCACTTTGGGAGGCCAAAGTAGGTGGATCACCTGAGGTCAGGATTTTGAGAGCAACCTGGACAACATGGTGAAACATGGTGAAACCCCGTCTCTACTAAAAATACAAAGTTAGCCCGGCGTGGTGGCGCGTGCCTGTAATCCCAGCTATTCGGCAGGCTGTGGAAGAAGAATCTCTTGAACCTGGGAGGCGGAGACTGCAGTGAGCTGAAATTGCGCCATTGCACTTCAGCCTGGATGACAAGAGCAAAACTCTGTCTCAAAAAATAAATAAATAAATATCTGTGTGAACTAGCACTTGAGAGACTGCAGCCTCAGGCAGTTTTCAGCCCTGTGCACACAATGAAATTACCTAAGGGGCTTTAAAAAAAGTACGGAAGCCTGGGTCCCACCCCAGAAGCTCTGAGGGAAGTAACCTGCAGTGCAGTTTTTAACCATCCACAGGTGTTCGTCATGTAGCGCCAAGGTTGGGTAATGAAGAGCTGACGTTGATTGAAGCTTACTCTGTGCCAAGCTCCATTCTACAAGTTTTACTTCACAATAACCTTACGAGACAGGTCTACTGTTATCCTTCGTAGAGGGCCATTGAGGCACAAAGAGGTTAAGTGCTGGCCAAGGACACCCAGTTCATAAGGGGTATTCTCTCCACTTGAACTTCAGAGCCCATGCCCCTTACCACAGTGCTGTGCCAGCAAGGGTTGCATGCCAGGACCTGCCATGATCCTGCCCCAGTTTCCCCTGGGGAAGAGAGATGAGCCAAAACCTAAAGGGCAGGAGCAGCTGGCCATGGTGGCTCATGCTTGTAACCCCAGCACTGTGAGAGACCGAGGCAGGAATATCACTTGAGCCCAGGAGTTCAAGACCAGCCTGGGCAACATAGCAAGACTCTATCTCTACAAAATAACTGTTTTTAATTAGCCAGGTGTGGCAGAGTGCGCCTGTAGTCCTAGCTACTCAGGAGGCTGAGGTGGGAGGATCGCTTGAGCCCAGGAGGTCAAGGGTGCAGTGAGCCGTGGCTTTGTCATGGCATTCCAGCCTGGACAACAGAGCGAAAACTTGTTTAAAAAAAAATAGAAATAAAAGCAGGAACATCTCCTTCTCTACTAAACCGGTCCAGGCACCAAGGACATTGCTGATGAGCACAAAAGGGAACACAGGAGTCTGTTTTAAGCTCCTGATGCCAATGCCTCCATGGAGCAGCCCAGATATGACCACCGTACCCTGAGTGAACTGCCTCCCAGAGATGTCTGGGTGACCCTAGATCCCCTGGCTCCTCTTCAGCCCCTCCTGATTCTCATCAGTGTTTGTTGCCTCCCAATCCAAAGAGTACATGGAATTCATGACATGCATCTTCTTACATGGGCCTGCAGGGTAGGAGACATCAACACTGCCCCAGCAAATCGAATATGCAAGCTAGAGCCTGTGATCCGACAGAGAACTGAAGCAGTTGTTTTTCCCAGTCTCCTGGGGAATGTGAGATTCGTTCAGTGTCATCCTCACCCCAGCTGAGGATTCCTGGGGAGCCAGAAGGAAGCCGGGAATATAAAATGGCGGTGGCCCACCCACACCCCAGCCAATGTGAAAATAAGTCCTGAGAGAAAAAGGGAAGCTGGGTGCTGTGGCTCATGCCTGTAATCCCAGCACTTTGGGAGGCCAAGGCAGGAGGATCACTTGAGCTCAGGAGTTCGAGACCAGCCTGGGCAATGCAGTGAGACCTCATCTCTACAGAAAATTAGAAAACTAGCTGGGCATGGTGGTATGTGCCTGTAGTACCAGCTACTTGGGAGGGTGAGGTGGGAGGATCCCCTGAGCCCTGGAGGTCAAGGCTGCAGTGAGCCCTGATCATGCCACCATACTCTAGCACTCCAGAGTGAGACCCTGTCTCAATAAATAAATAAAGAAATAAAATGGAAAGCATAGAAGGCAAGAGAAAAAGAAAAAAAACAGAACAAGATTATAGCTTAAAGTCCCCCAATGTCAGATCAAGAGTTTAAAAATGAGCAGTCAGGCTGGGTGTGGTGGCTCATGCCTGTAATCCCAACACTTTGGGAGGCCAAGACGAGCGGATCACCTGAGATCGGGAGTTCAAGACCAGCCTGACCAACATGGAGAAACCCCGTCTCTACTAAAAATACAAAATTAGGCTGGGCACGGTGGCTCACACCTGTAATCCCAGCACTTTGGGAGTCCGAGGCGGGCAGATCACGAGGTCAGGAGTTCAAGACCAGTCTGGCCAACATAGTGAAACCCCATCTCTACTAAAAATACACACACAAAAAAAGAAAAATTAGCCGGGCATGGTGGCATGTGCCTGTAATCCCAGCTACTCAGGAGGCTGAGGCAGGAGAATCACGTGAACACAGGAGGAGGTTGCAGTGAGTCGAGATAGTGCCATTGCACTCCAGCCTGGGCGACACTGTGAGACTCTCAAAAAAAAAAAAATTAGCTGGGCATGGTGGTGGGCACCTGTAATCCCAGCTACTCAGGAGGCTGAGGCAGGAGAATCGCTTGAACCTATGAGGTGGAGGTTGCAGTGAACCGAGAGTGCACCACTGCACTCCAGCCTGGGCAACAAGAGCGAAACTCCGTCTCAAAAAAAAAAAAAAAGAGTAATAAAGGGAGAAGCACAATGAACCAAGGGTTTACAAATGTTGAAAAGATTAAAACTGAGATCAAACATCTGGATAAAAAGTTATGCATAACCAGCCTGGCCAACATGGTGAAACCCCGTTTCTACTAAAAATACAAACATTAGCTATGCTGGAGGCGCGCACCTGTAATCCTAGGTACTGGGGAGGCTGAGGCAGGAGATCGCTTGAACCTGGGAGGCACAGGTTGCAGTGAGCCGAGATCACACCACTGCACTCCAGCCTGGGAGAGCGAGACTCCGTCTCAAAAAAAAAAAAAAAAAAAAGTTACGCATTAAAAGGTCATCAGTGAGGAGGTTAAATAGGATAGAGAGTTAAAAAAAAAATCCCGCTAGCAGCAGCTGGGGAGAGACTCTTGAAAAAGGGTTTTTAGGACACGCCAAGCTTCTAGCAAGTCCTAAAATAGGCAGGAAAGCTGCAGGCACTGTCAGCATCTGCAGGCTCCAACACTGAACCTTCACGCAGGGTCCTCTGGGCTGGGGCCTTCACTTCCATCTCAAGAGCCCTGGGGCAGAGTTCTCTGGAAGGCTGCTTCTTTAAGTGGGGCCCTGGAACCAGCTGCATCCCAACACAGGAGCTTGTGAGGCGTGTAGATTCTCCGGCCCCATCCCAGGCCACTGACTCAGCAACTGCAGTTTAACAAGATCCCCAGGGGATTCATTGTACATGAAAGTTTGAGAAGTGCTGCTTTAGGAAAAATACCACATCTCCTTCCTTTATTTTTAATTTATGAAGTATTATAAATAGCCAAAGAAATAATGAGAACATTATGGCAAATGCTTAGGAACCTACAACACAGATACAGCAAAAGTTAGCATTTTGATAAACTTGCTTCAGATCTATTTTCTTCTCTCCTTCCTTTTGAGGCAGAGTCTCACTCTGTCACCCAGGCTGGAGTGCAGTGGTGCAATCTCAGCTCACTGCAACCTCCGCCTCCCAGGTTCAAGAGATTCTCATGCCTCAGCCTCCCGAGTAGCTGGGACCACAGGTATGTCCATCATGCCCGGCAAATTGTTTGTATTTTTAGTACAGATGGGGTTTCACCATGTTGGCCAGGCTGGTCATGAACTCCTGGCCTCAAGTGATCCACCCACCTTGGCCTCCCAAAGTGCCGGGATTACAGGCGGGAGCCACTGGGCCTAGCCTTTCTTTCCTTAATACAACATTAGAGGTATAGTTTCTTCCTCTCATCATCACCTTTCCTCACAGGTCTCTTTCCTTCCCTGGAGATTGCTGCTGCTATGATGTTAGTGTGTTTCTTCCCCAGTTTGCACCTTTATTACAAATGCAAGAATCAATAAAGACAGTGTCACTCTGTGTGCATTTGATCTTACATAAATAGTCCCGTACCTTACGTACCTTTCTGCAACTTGCCTCTTTAACTCAGCATTATGTCTTAAAGGTTTATGCATGTTGATAAGTTCACTCATTTTAATAGCTGCATGGTATTCCTTTGATTGTATATTGTGAGATGTATTTATTAGTTCTCTTATTGAGGGACAAATAGGCTATTTCCAGTTTTTTGCTATTGAAAAAAAAAAGCTGAAATGAACATTTGCAGGTATCTTTGTGAACATGTATGAGAGCTTCCCAGCTGCAAATATCTGGAAAAGGCTAATCCGGGTTGCCCACAATCTAGATCGTTATATTAACTAGTATTGGCAAATTGCTTTCCAAAGTGGTTGAGGCTATTTACACTCCTGCCAACCACGTATGAGCATTTTTTTTTTTTAAATAGAGACAAGTTCTCCCTATGTTGCCCAGGCTGGTCTCAAACCCCTGGGCTCAAAGGATCCTCCAGTCTCAGCCTCCCAAAGAGTGCTAAGATTACAGGCCTGAGCCACCACACCTGGCCCCTCTTTTTTTTTTTTTTTTTTTTTTTTTTTTTTTTTTTTTTGAGGCAGGATCTCTCTCTGTCACCCAGGCTGGAGCGCAGTGGCATGATCATGGCTAACTGAAGCTTCAATCTCCCAGGCTCAAGCCATCCTCCCACCTCAGCCCCCTGAGTAGCTGGGACCACAGGCAGGTGCCACCACCAGCTAATTTTGTTTATTTTTTGTAGAGACAAGGTCTCACTTTGTTGCCCAGGCTGCTCTCAAACTCCTGGACTTAAGTGATCCTCCTGCCTCAGCCTCCCAAAGTACTAGGATTATAGGCATGAGCTACCACACCTTCTCAGCACTCTTCCATATCGAAATGCTCTCCAATGCTTGATTTTGTGGGTGTGTTAGACACTGTAGGCTGGCTAACCCAATACCTGTCTAACTCTTTCTGCCCAGCCTACCTGTATTATACATATTAGAAAACAGAACACTCACATTCTCATCTCCCCTTCATCTGGGGTGGCCACATAATGCAATCCTGGACACTGTGTCTCTCGTGTTTTATTAAGGAAAAAAAATAGAAGCACAATTGGCAAAACATCAGTGTTTGTTCAGAATCGATCATAGGTACACATGTGGGAGTTATATCATTTTCGGATCTTTTCTGGATGTTTGAAGTATTTTGTATAGCAAAAGTTGGCTGGAAGCCATTTAAAGCTTTTGCTTTTCTGACAAAGCATGCTGATGCCTTAGTCTTGCTCTTCTCTGATTATGGCTTTAAAATGGGTGAGATGTCAGGGAGCACATCAGCTACCTCAACAACGTGTGGCTGAGCAATTGAACCGATGCTCACGTCACTTACCTCCAGACTTCTTGTTTGTTTGTGTGTTTGAGATAGGGTCTCACTCTGTTGCCCAGGCTGGAGGGCAGTGGCATGATCACAGCTCACTGCAGCTAAAACCTTCCCAAGCTTAGGTGATTCTCCCACACACCTCCTCAGTAGCTGGGACCACAAGCTCGCACTACGGCACCTGGCCACAGACTTGTTATGTGAGAAAAAGAACTTCCTATTTGTCTGAGTCATTTAGTTAGATCTTCTACTGCTTGTAGCCTAATGCATTTCTTTTCTTTCTTTTTTTTTTTTTTTTTTTTTTTGGAGACAGGGTCTCACTTTGTTGCCCAGGCTGGAGTGCAGGGGTGTGATCTCGGCTCAGTACAGCCTTGATCTCCCAGGCTCAAGCAATCCTCCTGCCTCAGCCTCCTGAATACCTGGGACTGTAGGTGCCCACCATCACACCCGGCTAATTTTTAAAAATTTTTATTTCTGCCCGGTGCGGTGGCTTATGCCTATAATCCCAGCACTTTGGGAGGCCGAGGCGTGTGGCGTGCCTGAGCTCAGGAGTTAGAGACCAGCCTGGGCAACACAGTGAAACCCTCTCTATTAAAATACAAAAAAATTGGCCAGGCATGGCAGCGCACGCCTGTAATCTCAGCTACCTGGGAGGCTGAGGCAGGAGAATCGCTTGAACCCAGGAGGCTAAGGTTGTAGTGAGCTGAGATCGTGCCACTGCACCCCAGCCTGGGAGACAGAGAGGCTCCGTCTCAAAAAAAAAAAAATTATTTCTAGTAGAGACAAGGTTTTAATATGTTGTCCAGGCTGATCTCAAACTTCTGAGCTCACGTAGTCCCCCCTCCCGCCTTGGTCTCCCAAAGTGCTGGGATTATGGGCATGAGCCACTGTGCCCAGCTGCCTAATGCATTTTTGATTAAATAGGCAGGCTTGCTAATATTTGCCAATCTGAAGAATGTAAGATGGTATCTTGGTGTGTTTTAATATACATTTCCCTAATTACTGCAGAGGTCGAGTTTCTTTTTGTCTGTTTATACGTTTCATATGTTTATTGGTCATAGAAATCATTCCTTTGTTCATTTTCCTTTTGGATGGTTTGTGCTTTTCTCATTATTTGTAGTGTTTTTGTTTTTGTTTTTTTTATGAGGGGGTTCTGGGGTTTTTTTGTTTTTTTTTTTTAAGACGGAGTCTCTCTCTGTTGCCCAGGCTGGAGTGCAGTGGCATGATCTCAGCTCACTGCAACCTCTGCCTCCTGGGTTCAAGCGATTCTCCTACCTCAGCTTCCCAAGTAGCTGGGACTACAGGTGCCCATCACCACGCCCTGCTAATTTTTGTATTTTTAGTAGAGATGGTGTTTCACCATATTGGCCAGGCTGGTCTGGAATTCCTGACCTCAAGTGATCTGCCTGCCTCTGCCTCCCAAAGTGCTGGGATTACAGGTGTGAGCCACCACGCTGGGCCTATTTGTAGGTTTTAAAAATATTTTGAAAAATAATAATAATAATAATAATAATAAAGAAAAGTTTTGGATATCAATTCTTTCTCAGTTATATACATTACAAATATCTCTTAATTTGTAGCTTTTCTTCTCATATTATTTATGGTTTTCCATGAAAATGTACAAAAGGATTTACATTTTATTTATTTTTTTTTTCTTTTTTTTTTGAGACGGAGTTTCCCTCTTGTTGCCCGGGCTGCAGTGCGTTTATTTTGCTTTTTTTTTTTTTTTTTTTTTTTTTTGAGACGGAGTTTCCCTCTTGTTGCCCAGGCTGCAGTGCGATGGCGCGATCTCGGCTCACCGCAACCTCCACCTCCCAGGTTGAAGCAATTCTCCTTCCTCAGCCTCCCAAATAGCTGAGATTACAGGCATGTGCCACCACGCCCAGCTAATTTTGTATTTTTAGTAGAGATCAGGTTTCACATGTTGGTCAGGCTGGTCTCAAACCTGTGACCTCAGGTGATCTGCCCACCTCAGCCTCCCAAAGTGCTGGGATTACAGGTATGAGCCACCCTGCCCGGCTTCTATTTTTTTTTTTTTTTCTTTTTTTTGAGACGGAACTTCACTCTGTCACCCAGGCTAGACAGCTCAGTGAGGTGATCTTGGCTCACTGCAACCTCCGCCTCCTGGGTTCAAGAGATTCTCCTGCCTCAGCCTCCGGAGTAGCTGGGATTACAGGCCCAAAGCACCAAGCCCAGCTATATTGCTACTTACTTTATTTATTTTATTTTATTTTTTGAGACGTACTCTCACTCTGTTGTCCAGGCTGGGGTGCAGTGGTGCAATCTCAGCTCACTGCTGCAACCTCCTCCTCCAGAGTTTAAGCAATTCTCTGCCTTAGCCTCCCGAATAGCTGGGATTACACTATGTTGCTACTTTCTAATGGTAAAATAACGTCCTTGCCTTCCTGGGATAAATACTGATTGGTAATGTTTGTTTTACACATAGTTGTATTTGGCTAGCTAATGTTTTATTCATAATTTTTGCATCTATGTAGGTGAAACTGAACTATTGGTTTCCTTTTCTTACTTTTTTTTTTTAATGTTTTTGGCTAGGTGTGAGATTTCCCTTACAGTAGCTAGTGACTAGATTCACATGGGTTGTTGAATTTTGTTTCTTAGTTTGGGTAAGATGGAGGTTTTCTGTTCCTTAAAGTTATAAAAGTTGCCTGTGAGGACATCCGGGCTTGGTGAAGTGTTTTGTGGTTATAATTTTCTTTCTCACTAGAATTTTTTATTCAGATTCAATTTTACTCATATGTAAGTCTATTCTATTCCTCTGTCTCCCGGGTTCAAGCGATTCTCGTGCCTCAGCCTCCTGAGTAGCTGGGATTATAGGCGCCTGCCACCATGTCCAGCTAATTTTTGTATTTTTAGTAGAGACGGGTTTGACCATGTTGGCCAGGCTGTTCTCGAACTCCCGACCTCAGGTGATCCACCCACCTCAGCCTGCCAGTGCTGAGATTACAGGTGTGAGCCACCACAGCCGGCCTACTATATTTCTTCTTGAACAATTTTGGTAATAATATTTTTCCATGTAATTGTTCACTTTATCTAATTTTTCACATGTAAAGTCTACCATACAGAGTCCAAAGCTTAAGAAGAGTTCCTCATTTCCCTTCTCTTGTAGGGATTGGACCAACAAGGACAGGTGGCAAAAAAAAAAAAAAAAACCTAAAAAAAGATGCTTTTTTTGGTCTCTGATGAGCCACAACCTCAAAAAGACATGGGAAAAGAGCTGTTAATTTCCCAAATACCCCCACTTACATCCATTAAAGACTATTGTCGGGCGCGGTGACTCACGCCTGTAATCCCAGCACCTTGGGAGGCTGAGGCAGGTGGATCATGAGGTCAGATCAAGACCATCCTGGCCAACATGGTGAAACCCTGTCTCTAATAAAAATACAAAAATTATCCGGGTGTGGTGGCGTGTGCCTGTAATCCCAGCTACTCGGGAGGCTGAGGCAGGAGAATCGCTTGAACCCAGAAATCGGAGGTTGCAGTGAGTGAGCTGAGATCACACCACTGCACTCCAGCCTGGCAACAGAGTGAGACTCTGTCTCAATAAAAAAAACAAAAAACAAAAACAACAACAACAAAAAAATCTCTTTGTCACTTTAAATATCTTGGCTGGGTACAGTAGCTCGGACTGTAATTCCAACACTTTGGGAGGCTGAGGCAGGAGGATCACTTAAGGCCAGAAGTTTGAGACCAGTCTGGGCAACATGGAGAGACCTCCCCACTCCCTGCCCCCACCATCTCTTAGAAAAGTAAAAAAAAATCTGGAAGTGATGGTGCATGCCTATGGTCCTAGCTACTTGGGAGGCTGAGGCAGGAGGACTGCTTGAGCCCAGGAGGTCAAGGCTGCAGTGAGCCATGATCTCACCACTGTGCTCCAGTCTGGGTAACAGAGCAAGATCCCATCTTAAAAAAACAGAACAAAGCCCATTAAATATGGCCGGGCATGGCTCATGCCTGTAATCCCAGATCCCTGACAGGCTAAGGCAGGAGAATCACTTGAGGCCAGGAGTTCAAGACTAGCCTGGACATATAGTGAGACCCCTGATTCTGCAAAAATACAAAAATTAGCCAGGTATGGTGGCACATGCCATAGTCCTGCCTGCTGGGGAGGCTGAGATGGGAGGATTGCTTGAACCCAGGAGTTCAAGGTTACAGTGAGCTACGATTATGCCACTGCACTCCAGCCTGGGCAACAGAGTAAGATCCTATCTCTAAATAAAATAAAAATTTTAAACTAGCTGGGCAAGGTGGCTCACACCTGCAATCCCAGCACTTTGGGAGGCTGAGGCAGGTGGACCACCTGAGGTCAGGAGTTCCAGACCAGCCTGGCCAACATGGTAAAACCCCATCTCCACCAAAAATACAAAAATTAGCCGGGTGTGGTGGCACACACCTGTAATCCCAGCTACTCAGGAGGCTGAGGCAGGAGAATCACTTGAGCCTGGGAGGCAGAGTTTGCAGTAAGCCAAGATAGTGCCACTGCACTCCAGCCTGGGCAACAGAGTGAGACCCTGTCTCCAAAAAAAAAAAAAAAAGCCTCATTAAACAAGGGCATTCTCAGTATATAGGAGATGGAGTGAACAAGGGCCCCCATGGCCCCATGGTAGGCAGGAAAACAAGGGTGAATTCGGGTGAAGGTGAACACCAACTTGGCAGGAAGGAGGCTTCCCTGGAACAGGCAGAGAGATAAGGTAAAAGCTTACCTGGCAGAGACTGTGACCACGAGATGCAGACCTGGAGACCAGGCGGTGAAGGAGGTAGAACTTTATCTTGGAGTAACCTGGTCTTCAACCTTTTGCCAGTTTTATCCTGGAGTAAGCTTGTCTTCAGTGTTTTACCAAATGCACCATTTTGTGCCACCCCTCCGTTCCCTGCCCCCCACCTGTCACCTTGTCTAAGATAAATGCACCATTTTGGAGAGAACTGGAGGACAGAAGAGGGGGAAAAGACACCAATTGCCTTTTCTTACTACTTATAAACCCTGTTTTGTTTGTTTTTTGTTTATTTATTTTGAGACAGAGTCTTTCTCTGTCACCCAGGCAGGAGTGCAGTGGCATGATCATAGCTTACTACAGCCTCCTGCCTCAGCCTCCTGAATAGCTGGGACTACAGGCACACACCACCGTGTTCAGCTAAGTCTTTTTCTTTTTCTTTTTCTTTTTTGAGACAAAGTCTCACTCTATCACCCAGGCTGGAGTGCAGTGGTGTGATCTCAGCTCATTGTAGCCTCCACCTTCCAGGCTCAAGTGATTCTCCTGCCTCAGCCTCCCGAGTAGCTGGGATTACAGGTATGTGCCACCATGCCTGGCTAATTTTTGTATTTTTAGTGGAGATGGGGTGTCTCCACGTTGACCAGGCTGGTCTCAAACTCCTGATCTCAGGTGATCCACGCGCCTCGGCCTCCCAACGTGTTGGGATTACAGGCGTGAACGACTGCGCTCGGCCCAATTTTTTTATTTTTTAAGAGACAGGGGTCTTGATTTGTTGCCCAAGCCGGTCTTGAACTCTTTCAGCCTCCAAAAGTGCTGGGGTTGCAGGTGTGAGCCACAGAGCCTAACCCTGTTTGAAAATACAGTTTTAACTGGCAGAGAGGTGTTTATTCTCAGGTGTGAATAAGGCAAGAAAAATCAGAAAGTGGGTGGATCTGGGCTGGGCTTTGGTAGGAAATGCTGTGACTGTGGCCTTAGGACAAAAATGCAAAGGGTTTGGGAGATCCGGGGTTTTGCAGCTGTGTAATCTTGGGCAAGTTACTTAACTCCTAAGTCCCTGGAATACCAGAATAAGATCTCTGATTTTTAGCTGAGTTCCACAGTTTCAAATTCCTGTGGTTTGGACACAGGGACCTGGGGATCAGGGAGTGGGGAGGTGGATTTCAGAGTGATATTTTCCAGGGCCTTCTCTTTGACTTCAGTTAGCACCTATTAGATCTGACTTGTACACTGTGCACAGGGATCTGAGCAGTAACACTGTTTGGGAAGCCGAAAGATCCTGTGCTTTAAAAAATAAAAAAAAAAAAACAGTAAACAGTAACTGCCATGGACATTCAACAACCACTGGAATTCTAGAAACATAATGTACTAGAAAAATAAATCCCCGGTGATGTGCAAAATCGATGGGGGAGGAAGGAGACTGGCTTGTCCCTGCTCCTCAAGGTGTGGTCTGTAGACCAGCAACACCAGCATCACCTGGAAACTTGTGAGAAATGCGGAATCTCATGCCCCACCGAGATCTACTGAATCGGAATCTGGGTATTGTTGTTGATGATGTTGCTGTTGTTGTTGTTTTTAAGAGATAGGGTCAGCCAGGTGTGGTGGTACGTGCCTGTAATCCCAGCTATTTGGGAGGCTGAGGCAGGAGAATCGCTTGAACCTGGGAGGTGGAGGTTGCAGTGAGCCAAGATCGTGCCATTGCACTCCAGCCTGGGCAACAAGAGCGAAATTCCATCTCAAAAAAAAAAAAAAAAAAATAGATAGGGTCTTGCTCTGTGGCCCAGCCTGGAGTGCAGTGGTGCCACCATAGCTCACTGTAGTCTTGAACTTCCGGGCTCAAGTGATCCTCCTGCCTCAGCCTCCCAAAGTGCCGAAATTAGGATCTGCATTTTCACTTTAGGTAATAGAAATACTTCAAGCTTGGCCGGGCTTGGTGGCTCACACCTGTAATCCCAGCACTTTGGGAGGTCAAGGTGGGAGGATCACCTGAGGTCAGGAGTTTAAGACCATCCTGGCCAACATGGAGAAACCCTATCACTATTAAAAATACAAAAATTAGGCCAGGCACAGTGGCTCACGCCTGTAATCCCACCACTTTGGGAGGCCGAGGCAGGCGGATCACTTGAGGTCAGGAATTCAAGACCAGCCTGGCCAACATGGTGAAATCCCATCTCTACTAAAAATACAAAACAAAATCAGCTGGGCGTGGTGGTGAGCGCCTGTAGTCCCAGCTACTCGGGAGGCTGAGGCACAAGAATCATTTGAACCCAGGAGGTGGAGGTTGCAGTGAGCCAAGATCGTGCCACTGCACTCCAGCCTGGATGACAGAGTGAGTCTCTGTCTCAAAAAAAAAAAAATTAGCCGGGTGTGTTGGCAGGCGCCTGTAATCCCAGCTACTCGGGAGGCTGAGGCAGGAGAATTGCTTGAACCCGGCATGCAGAGGCTGTAGTGAGCCAAGATCATACCACTGCACTCCAGCCTGGGCGACAGAGCAAGACTCTGTCTCAAAAAAATAATTAAATAAATACTTCAAGTTTGCATTAATAAGGACCTGAACCAGGCGTTTCACATCCAGTCACCTACTGGGCTAGGGAGGTGCCATAAATAAGCGAGGAGGCCTCTTTGTGGGGAGTGGTGAATGGTTGAGAGATGCCCCCACCCCAAGGGGACAGGGGATCCTTAGCTCTGGCCCAGGAGATTGTGATGGTGGTCACGCCAGAACAGAGGCATTGCTGGGACTTACGATTTTTTTCTTTTTCTGAGATGGAGTTTCACTCCTGTTGCCCAGGCTGAAGTGCAGTGGTGAGACCTCAGCTCACTGAAACCTCTGTCTCCCAGGTTCAAGCGATTCTCCTGGCTCAGCCTCCTGAATAGCTGGGATTACAGGCACGCGACACCACGCCCGGCTAATTTTTTGTATTTTTAGTACAATTGGGGTTTCACCATGTTGGTCAGGCTGGTCTCGAACTCCTGACCTCAGGTGATCCGACCTCAGGTGTGACCTGCCCGCCTTGGCCTCCCAAAGTGCAGGGATTACAGGCATGAGCCAGTGCACCCAGCCTAATTTTTTTTTCTTTTTTTTATTGAGACTATCATGAAACAGCATTGATTTTTCAAGAGACGCATAAAATCCAGATTCCAATGTGAAATCTCCTAACTTTTTAATCCTAACAGCCAATGTTTAAAATTATGTTTAACTTTGAGAAATTAAAAAACTGAAAAGAGAATTCTCAAACTTTTGTTCTTCTAACCCAGGATCAGGGTAGTGGGCAGATAATAGGAAGGAAGGAGGGAGGGAAGGGAAAAAAGAGCAAAGGACAAATAAACTCTAGGTAAGACAGACGCAACTGGGAGCGCCAGTCTGTAGATGTGGTAATTTACATACTATGTGCAAGAGTATGGGAACGAGTTAGGCAAGCCTCCCAGATTTCAGGAAGAGGTGCCCGGGGCAATGATGAAAGTAAAAAAGGTGGAGGGAAAGCAGGCCGCCCTCTGCGGAAGGATGGCTGGCCCTGTGTTAGGTATGAAGAATGACTTGCAGGCCATCTGGCTCCGGAGCCCAGTTCTTACGCACGTCCACAGAAAGGGATACTGTGCTGCCCTTAAAAAGAATGAGGCTTATGTCTGTAATCCTAGCACTTTGGAGGCCAAGGCAGGTGGATCACTTGAGCTCAGGAGTTTGAGTCCAGCCTGGGCAACTTGGTGAAACTCCATCTCTACAAAAAATGTAGAAATTAGTTGGGCATGGTGGCACGTGCCTATGGTCCCAGCTACTCAGGAGGCTGAGGAAGGAGGATCGCTTGAACCTGGGAGGTTGAGGCTGCCGTGAGCCCTGATTGTGCAACTGCACTCCAGCCTGGGTGATAAAGTGAGACCCTGTCTCAAAAGAAAAAAAAGAAAAACAGAATGAGGAAGCCTTGGTGTAGGGATAGGGGAGTATCTCCAGGTCATGTTAAGTGAACCAAGCAAGGTATAGAACAGTGCATACATGGGCCTTCCTTTGGGTTTCTCTCAAAGCAAACTCAGACAAAGATTCGAGAGCAAGTACTTAATTTGGGAAGTGAGCTGGCTAAACAGCAGGAAAGGAGTGGGGAAGTGAGACAGGGAAGGGAAGGCGGCCAATAACAGGTGGGTGATCCAATAAATAACTACTGAAAGCAACTGAAGCTGAATCTGGTGGAGATGCGTGGGGCACCAGCATAGAATTGGCTTCCCAGAGTTATTTTGCCAGAGGGGTGGGCAGGGGAGCAGGGTGTTAAGATGCCACCTCCTGAGAGCTTGGATGCAGGCACTCCAGAATGGGAGTAATCTCAACCCCCACCCCCACGCACTGCCTGCCACAAGGCTGCTGAGGGTCTTCCTAGTTCCCATCAATCCCTCCGGGGCGGGGCAGGTGCATACCTGCCGGCAGGAGAAAATCTGTAGGAGCACACTGCAAAGGTGCCGGGAGAGCAGCCACAGCATGCGCTGCCCTATTGCTGTGTCAGGAAGTTCTTTTTACTTGGCTATGCAACAGAATATTTTTGTTTTGTTTTGTTTTTAGAGCTGGGGTCTCGCTCTGTCACTTAGGCTGGAATGCAGTGGTGTGAACTCCTGCACTGCAGCCTTGAACCCCTGGGCTCAAGTCGTCCTCCCTCCTCAGCCTTCTGAGTTGCTAGAATTCATTACTGAACTGCATCCAGCTCAAGAATGTACATGTATAAATATATGTATTTAGAAGAAAATACAAGAAAGCAGTAAGAATGGTTGTTGCCAGAGAGGGGAAATTGGCAGGAAGGAGGCAGGGCTGCTACGGAAACTTTCATCCTGGGCCTTTTTACCTTTGAATTTGGAACCAGGTGAATGTATTCCTTGTGTTTTTTGTTTGTTTGTTTGTTTGCTTTTGAGACGGAGTTTCACTCTTGACGCCCAGGCTGGAGTGCAATGGCGCAATCTCAGCTCACTGCAACCTCCACCTCCCGGGTTCAAGTGATTCTCCTGCCTCAGCCTCCAGAGTAGCTGGGATTACAGGCGCCTGCCACCACGCCGAGCTAATTTTGTATTTTTAGTAGAGACGGGGTTTCTCCATGCTGGTCTGGCTGGTCTCGAACTCCTGACCTCAGGTGATCCGCCCACCGTGGCCTCCCAAAGTGTTAGGATTACAGGCGTGAGCCATCACACCTGGCCCCCTTGATTTTAATCAGTACAGTTACAGCACAGAGTTTTAAAAATGGTCTGCAGGGGAAAAAATAGATAAAAATGACTTGCATGTAGCACCTGAATGCAGGAAAATGAAGGTAGGAGGTGGGTCAGGAGAGCAGAGAACAGAAACAAGCAGAAGTGTTCAGATAAACTGAAGTTATGTGTGTGTACAGAGACCAGATATCTCAGATCTCTGATTCCATGCTATTTTGTAGGGTTTTTTCTTCTTCTCTCTCTCTTTTTTTTCTTCCAAGACAGAGTCTTGCTCTGTTGCCCAGGCCAGAGTGCAGTGGTGTAATCTCGGCTCACTGCAACCTCCGCCTCCCGTGTTCAAGCAATTCTCCTGCCTCAACCTCCCCAGTAGCTGGGATTACAGGCAAGCGCCAGCACGCCTGGACAATTTTTGTATTTTTAGTAGAGACGGGGTTTTGCCATGTTGGCCAGGCTGGTCTCGAACTCCTGACCTCAAGTGATCCACCCACCTTAGCCTCCCAAGATGCTAGGATTACAGGCATGAACCACCGCACCTGGCCTATTTTGTATGTTTTAATAGTTAAATATGTATAGCATATAACTATGTAATGTAATGCTTTTACCTTTATCAGACCATGCATTCTATTAATACTTCTTAGTACAGACAAGACAGTAGGGTCATCAGACCCATGAGATGGGCCAAATACAGCCGCAACATTCTTCCTAAAGTATGTAAGCGGCAACTGTTGTAGATCATCCTTTCCTTGGTACCTCTAGGAGTCCTATTTAAAAAGTACCTGCATTCCTCAAATAGTCAAAACAACATTGAAAAAGAAGAGCAAAGTTGAAGGACCCATACCTCCTGATTTCACAACTTACTACAAAGCCACAGTAATGAAAGCAGTGTGATACTGGCATAAGGACAGACATAGAGACCAACAGAAGACAATAGAGAGCCCCAAAATAAACCCTTGTATTTATGATCAATTGATTTTCAACAAAGGAGCCACTACCTTTTAATGTAGAAAAGACAGTTTCTTCAACAAATAGTTCTGGGAAAACTGGATATCCACATGCAAAAGAAGGAAGTTGCATCCTTACCTAACACCATATACAAAAATATTACCCAAAATGGATCAAAGACCTAAACGTAACAGTTAAAACTATGAAACACTTAGAAAAAAATCTTTATGACGTTAGATTTGGCAATAATTTCATAGATAGGACTCTAAAAGTATAGGTAACGAAAGAAAAATAGATAAACTGGACTCCATCAAAATTAAAAAGTTTTGTACATCAAAAAACACTATCAAGAGAGTGGGGCCGGAAGGCACATGTTCGCAGAACTTCTTGAGGCTGTGTCTCAGAAAAAAAAAAAAGAGAGAGAGTGAGGCTGGTCACGGTGGCTCACACTTGCAATCCCAGCACTTTGGGAGGCCGAGGTGGGAGGATCACTTGAGCCCAGGGGTTCCAGACGAGCCTAGTCAAACCCTCATCTCTACAAAAACTAAAAAATATTATATACATATACATATATATACACACATATATACACATATATACATATATACACATATATATACATATATATGTACATATATATACATATATATGTACATATATATATGTGTGTGTGTGTGTATATATATATATTAGCCAGGCATGGTAGCACATGGCTGTAGTGCCAGCTACTCCAGAGGGTAAGGCAGGAAGATCGCTTGAGCCCGGGAGGTCAACCAGGCTGCAGTGAGCCATGATCACACACCACTGCACTCCAGCCTGGGTGACAGAGACTCCGTCTCTAAAAAACATTTTTTTTTTTTGAGACGGAGTCTCACTCTGTCGCCCGAGCTGGAGTGCAGCAGTGTGATCTTGGCTCACTGCAAGCTCCGCCTCCTGGGTTCAAGCAATTCTCCTGCCTCAGTCTCCCAAGTAGCTGGGATTACAGGTGCCCGCCACTACACCCAGCTAATTTTTTGTATTTTTAGTAGATGGGGTTTCACCATGTTGTCCAGGCTGGTTTCGAACTCCTGACCTTGTGATTTGCACGCTTCGGCCTCCCAAAATTCTGGGATTACAGGTGTGAACCACCGTGTCCGGCCTAAAAAAATTTTTAAAACCACACAACAAGAGACAAGACAGTGAAAAGACAACTCACAGAATGGAAGAAAATAGTTGCAAAACATGTATTTGATAAAATATTAATATCCAGTATATATAAAGAAATCCTACAATTCAACAACCAAGCAAACAATCCAATTCAAAAGTAGACAAAGAAAAGAAGCCAGGCATGGTGGTATGCGCCTGTAGTCCCACCTACTTGGGAAGCTGAGGATTGCTTGAGCCCAGGAGTTTGAGGCCAGCCTGGGCAACACAACAAGGCCAGGCCAGTCTCAAAAAAAAAAAAAAAAAAAAAGCAAAGCCTTGAACAGATGTTTCTTTATTTTTATTTATTTATTTATTTATTTATTTTGAGACAAGGTCTCACTCTGTCACCCAGGCTGGAGTACAGTGGCGCAATCACAGCTTGCTGCAGCCTCCATCTCCCGGACTCAACCAGTCCTCCCATCTCAGCTTCCCTAGTAGCTGGGACTACAGGCACACACTACACCCAGCTAGTTTTTGTATTTTGTATAGAGAAGAAGTTTCACCACGTTACCCAGGCTAGTCTCGAACCTCCTGGGCTCAAGCAATCTGCCTGCCTCAGCCTCCCAAAGTGCTGGGATTACATGTGTGAGCCACCGTGCCTGGCCAGTGTTTCTTTAAAGAAGATAGAAAAATGGCTGGGCACGGTGGCTCATGCCTATAATCCCAGCACTCTGGGAGGCCAAGGTGGGCAGATCACTTGAGGTCAGGAGTTCGAAACCAGCCTGCCCAACATGGTGAAACCCTGTCTCTACTAAAAATACAAAAATTAGCTGGGCATGGTGGCGCATGCCTATAGTCCCAGCTACCAGGGAGGCTGAGGTGGGAGAATCTCTTGAACCCTGGAGGCAGAGGTTGCAATGAGCCTAGATCAAACCACTGCACTCTAGCCTGGGCGACAAAGTGAGACCCTGTCTCAAAATTAAAAAAAAAAAAAAAAAGAAGAAGATACAGAAATGGACAACAAGCACATAAGGAGATGGTCATCGTTACTAATCATTAGGGAAATTCAAATCAAAACCACAATGAGATGCTACTTCACACACACTAGGCTAGCTATTATAGAAAATAGAAAAATAAGTGTTGGCAAGAATGGGGAGAAATTGAACCCCTTGTGCATTGCTGATGGGAACATAAAATGGTGCAGCTGCTGCAGAAAATGGTACGGCAATTCCTCAAAAATCTAAATATAGAACTGCTATATGAGTCAGCAATTCCACTTCTGGGTACATGCCCCAAAAAAGTGAAAACAAGGTCTTTCAGAGATATGCGTACACCCACATTCACAGCAGCATAGCCAAGGGGTGACAGCAAGCCAAGTGTCCATCGATGGACACACTGATGAAATATGATATATGCATACAGTGGAATATTATTCAGCCTTAAAAGGCAAGGAACGTGCTCCAATACAGATGAAGCTTGAGGACATTGTGCTAAGTGAAATCATCCATTTACAAAAAGACAAATATTATATGATTCCACTTGTATGAGGTGCCTAGAGTCATCAAATTCATAGAGACAGTAGAAGGGGGTTGCCAGGGACTGGTGGGGAGAGAACATGGGGAGTTAATGTGTCATGGGTAGAATTTCAGCTGGGGAAGATGAACGTGTTCTGGAGATGGATGGTGGTGATTGTTGCATCACAATGTGAATGTTCTTAACACCACAGAACTGTACATTTAAAAATGGTTAAAATGGGCCGGGCACGGTGGCTCATGCCTGTAGTCCCAGCACTTTGGGAGGCCGAGGCAGGTGGATCACCTGAGGCCAGGAGTTCGAGACCAGCCCGTACAACATGGAGAAACCTGGTTTCTACTTAAAATACAAAAAATTAGCTGGGCGTGGTGATGGGTGCCTGTAATCCCAGCTACTCGGGAGACTGAGGCAGGAGAATTGCTTAAACCTGGGAGGTGGAGGTTGCAGTGAGCCGAGATCGCACCACTGCCCTCTAGCCTGGGCAACAAGAGTGAAACTCAGTCTCAAAAAAAAAAAAAAAGGTTAAAATGATATATCTTATCAAAATAAAAAAAGTAATTGCCTTGCATCATCAATAATGAGACAAAGCAGGGTGTGGTGGCTCATTCCTGTAATCCAGCACTTTGGGAGGCCTAGGCAGGAGGATTGCTTGAGCCCAGGAGTTCAAGGCCAGCCTGGGTGAGTCAGACCCCATCTCTAAAAATAAATAAATAAAGATAAAGGCCGGGCGCAGTGGCTCACGCCTGTAATCCTAACACTTTGGTAGGTTGAGGTGGGCGGATCACCTGAAGTCAGTAAGACCAGACTGGCCAACATGGCAAAACCCCATCTCTAGTAAAAATACAAAAATTAGCTGGGCATGGTGGCACGCACCTGTAATCCCAGCTACTTGGGAGGCTGAGGCAGGAGAATCGCTTGAACCTGGGAAGTGGAGGTTGCAGTGAGCTGAGATCGCACCACTGCACTCCAGCCTGGGCAACAGAGTGAGACTCTGTCTCCAAAAAAAAAAAAAAAGATGAATAAATAAGACAAAGAAACAAACAAACAACATACACATTGCAGTGAGTTGTGACTGTGCCACTGCAACCTAGCTTGAGTGACAGAGAGAGACCCTGTCTCTAAAATAATAATAATGAAACAAAACAACAATAATTTTTCCTGATACGATTCACTGGGAAGGATATGACATCACATCCTTGATTCCTGTCATAAATATTTAATCTAGATCATGATGAGTAAACATTAACAAACCCAAATTGAACGACATTCTGCAGAATAAGTTACCTGGAGTTTTCAGACACATCAACATCAAAAAGAGGTGGCCTGGCATGGTGGCTCATGCCTGTAACCCCAGCACTTCGAAAGGCTGAGGCAGGCTGACCTCATGAGTTCCAGACCAGCCTGGGCAATTTGGCAA
Organism: Pan troglodytes; assembly: GCF_028858775.2. Classification (NCBI taxonomy): domain Eukaryota; kingdom Metazoa; phylum Chordata; class Mammalia; order Primates; family Hominidae; genus Pan; species Pan troglodytes. The sequence goes on along the minus strand of NC_072419.2, from coordinate 11,614,202 downwards.
AACCTCATCTCTACAAAAAACACAAAATTAGCTAGGCATGGTGGCACGTGTGCTTGTGGTCCCAGCTACTTGGGAGGCTGAGGTAGGAGAATCACTTGAGCCTGGGAGGCAGAGGTTGCAGTGAGCCAAAATTGCACCACTGAACTCCAACCAGGGCAACAGAGCAAGATCCTGTCTCAAAAAAAAAAAAAAAAAAAAAAAAAAAAAAAGAGAGGTAAGGAAACTGCCCAGATTAAAAGATATTAAAGAGACATAGCAACTAAATGTAACAGGCGATCTTTGATTGGACTCAGGACCAAAAAGAAAACAAATCGGGCGGGCACGGTGGCTCACACCTGTAATCCCAGCACTTTGGGAGGCCGGGGTGGGCAGATCACAAGGTCAGGAGATCGAGACCATCCTGGCTAACACGGTGAAACCCTGTCTCTACTAAAAATACAAAAAATTAGCCGGGCATGGTGGCGGACACCTGTAGTCCCAGCTACTTGGGAGGGTGAGGCAGGAGAATGGCATGAACCCGGGAGGCGGAGCTTGCAGTGAGCCCAAATTGCGCCACTGCACTCCAGCCTGGGCGACAGAGCAAGAGTCTGTCTCAAAAAAAAAAAAGAAAAGAAAAGAAAAGAAAAAAATCTACAAAGGACATTATTGGGACAATTGGAGAAATTTGCATGTAGACTGAATATTAGAGACCAGTGCTAATTTAACAATGATCAATTTCCTGTGTGTGACACTGCCGTTGCATAGGAGAATGTCTTTGTTCTTTTTTAAATTTAATTTTATTTTTTGAGACAGAATCTGGCTCTGTTGCCCAGGCTGGAATGCAATGGCATGATCTTGGGTCACTGCAACCTCTGCCTCCTGGGTTCAAGCGATTCTCCTGCCTCACCCTCCCGAGTAGCTGGGACTAAAGGTGCATGCACCACCACGCCCAGCTAATTTTTGTATTTTTTTAGTAGAGATGGGGTTTCACCATGTTGGCCAGGATGGTCTCCATCTCCTGACCTCGTGATCCACCCACCTTGGCCTCCCAAAGTGCTGGGATTACAGGCGTGAGCCACCACGCCCAGCCCCGGTTAATTTTTGTATTTTTAGTAGAGACGGGGTTTCACCATGTTAGCCAGGCTGGTCTTGAACTCCTGACCTCGTGATCTGCCCACGGGTGACGGAGTGATACTCTGTCTCAAAACAAACAAACAAACAAACACAAAACTATGGAGAAAAGTGTAAAAAAAAAAAAAAATGACCACCTCTCAGGAGGGTACTAACTGGGAAGAGGCATGAGGAAAATTTCTCGAGTGATGGAAACGCTATATGTTGAACACAGTGGTGGTATCATGGGTGTATACAGGGATAGAAATTCATCCAGATGCATAAATTCAGCTTCAACAAAAAAATTAAATATTGATAGTATTGAAGACTGTTCTTGGGCTTTGACCCACTGGCCACAACTTCTTGTTGGCCTAAGGCCTTCATGCTCTATGTTTGAGTGTAGTAACACTCATGCTCTATGTTTGAGTATAGTAACACTCAAAAAAGGGTGGTTATTGTACCTTCGGAGCTGGGTTATGGCTGACCCTCCCAGGCTCTGGGCAGCTACTGTGGTGCCCCACCTGCAGGAAGAAGAGAGGAGCCAAGATTGAAAGGGAGTATTAACTCCCGGAAAGGACGGGATTTACTAGCAGGAAAAGGAAAAGTTTTGTGTAAAGCACATGGCACCGGGCTGGGAACCTTGCGTTTCCTCCTTAGGGCTTTCTGACTCATGCTTCCCTCTGCTCCGTTTCAAGGTCTTTGCACACCTGCCTCTTCTTGGTCCCAGGGCCAAGGTGCCTCCTTAGAGAGGCCTTCCCTGATGCTTCACCAAACATGGCACCCACCTGTATTCACTCCATCCTGCTCCATTTGATTCCTAAGTCACAATTTGCAATGATCTCTCTTTTGTATTTGTTGACTTGTCCCTGACTCTATTTTAATTGCAACCCCCTAAAGAGCAAGGACTTTAGGTACCACCGGGCTTAGCACAGTCCCCAACTGGAAGTAAGCGCTCTGCCAACATTGATGGCATCAGTAAATAGTATCTGTTAATAAACTGGGGAAATTATTGATATTGTTGAATCAAAGGAGTAGAGGGTGTTTTTTTTTCTTTCTTTCTTTTTTTTTTTTTTTCCTGAGACGGAGTCTTGCTCTGTCGCCCAGGCTGGAGTGCAGTGGCGCAATCTTGGCTCACTGAAACCTCTGCCTCCCAGGCTCAAGCAATTCTCCTTCCACAGTCTCCCAAGTAGCTGGGACTACAGGCATGCACCACCATGCCCTGCTAATTTTTGTATTTTTAGTAGAAACAGAGTTTCACCATATTGGCCAGGCTGGTCTTGAACTCCTGATCTCAAGTGATCCGCCTGCCTCGGCCTCCCAAAGTGCTGGGATTACAGGGGTGAGCCACGGTGCTGGCCTTAGAGGGTAGTTTTGAGAAAGAGCTTAGAGGGGGCTGAGGAGTGGCAGAAGTCAGGGATTCGTGGAGGGAAGGGGAGTGTGGAGGGGAGGGGAGTACAAGGGCGGCGAGAATGAAAACAAAGTCAGCAGGATTAGTGTGTGTTGATGGAGATTGAGGTTGATGGGAAATTTCAAAGCTTAGTGAAAATAGCTCCAGATCAATAGAGATGGGGGTCTTAGGACTATAATTCCTATGGTGGTCTCAAACTCTGGGGCTCAAGGGATCCTCCTGCCTTGGCCTCCCAAAGTGCAAGGATTATAGGTGTGAGCCACTGCACCCAGCCAATAATTATTATTTATGGCTGCCATTTAGTGTTTCCCACAGTCTTTTGAGGAAAGGACTACCTGTGGGAACTCAAACAAGTTGTTTATTTATTTCTTTATTTTGAAACAGGGTCTCACTCTGTCATCCAGGCTGGAGTGCAGTGGCTTGAACATGGCTCACTGCAGCCTCGACCTCCCGGGCTCAAGCAATCCTCATCCCCCCAAGTAGCGAAGACTACAAACATTCACCACCATGCCCGGCTAATTTGTTTTGTAATTTTTGTAGCGACAGGGTCTCGCTATGTCGCCCAGCTTGGTCTTGAACTCCTGGGCTCAAGTGATCTGCCTGCCTGGGTCTCCCAAAGCGCTGGGATTACAGGCATGAGCCACTGCGCCTAGGCAAATTATTAACCTCCCTGAGCCTCAGTCTCCCTTGGTCACATGGGGGCAATAAATGTGCCTACCTCATAGGTTGTTGTGAGGATTAAGCAAAAATAACAGTTGCAAAGTCTTTGGAACAGTCTGTAGCTGGATCACAGTAAAGTGCTCAATAAATGTCACTACCATTATCATTTTTTAAAAATATTTTGTATTTTTTGAGACTGAGTCTCACTCTCTTGCCCAGGCTGGAGTACAGTGGCGCGATCTCAGCTCAGTGGAACCTCCCCCATTCAAGCGATTCTCCGGCCTCAGCCTTTCAAGTAGCTGGGACTACAGGTGCATGCCACCACAGCCAGCTAATTTTTGTATTTTTAGTAGAGACGGGGTTTTGCCACGTTGGCCAGGCTGGTCTCGAACTCCTGACCTCAGGTGATCCACCCACCTTGGCCTTAAAGTGCTGAGATTACAGGCATGGGCCACTGCACTCGGCCTTACTATTATTATTTTTTCACTATTATTGTAATTGACCCATTTCACAGGTGAATAATTGGATGCCCAGAGAGGCTAAGTAACTTTTCCAAGCTGGTATAGCTGGGTTTTTTCCAGTCTGGCTCTCCTGTCTGTCCCCACTGCCACAGAATTAATTCCTCACTTCCCACCCATACTTTTTTCTTTAACCTCTTCAGTAGTCTTCTTTCCATCTGTCTCTTCCCACACGTCTCCACCCTCCATGGCGTGATCTTGGCTCACTGCAACCTCCACCTCTTGGGTTCAAGTGATTCTCCTGCCTCAGCCTTCTGAGTAGCTGGGATTATAGACGTCCACCAGCATGCCTGGCTAATTTTTTTGTATTTTTTTTTTTTTAGTAGAGACAGAGTTTTGCCATGTTGGCCAGGCTGGTCTTGAACGGCTGACCTCAGGTGATCCATCAGCCTCGGCCTCCCAAAGTACTGGGATTTCAGGCATGAGCCACCGAGCCTGACCCCTAAGAAACATTTTAAATGCCTACATGGAGTGTTAGTGGACACTCCAGGTGCACCCTCCACATGCTGAAAGGTCCCATGACCACTTCTGTGGGTCACCGCCCTGGATTCTCTGGGCTTTTGCTTCCAAAGGCTTACATCTATATTCTCTTTGAAGAATTGTCCTCAGGCTACTGGAACTGCTCTGCCTAAAAACACAAAGAGGCTAGGAGCTTACTGTCTTACTGTGTTACTTGTCTTGACTGACAAGTGCTGTGATATGAGGCCCAGCTCCCTTGCCTTGAGTAGGAACAAACTTGGAGATACAATTTATTCTCCAGAACGCCATGCAGATCAGGCTAAGGCTGAGACCTTACCTAAAATCACCCATCTCTCTTTTTTTCTTTTTTAAGACAAGGTCTCTCTGTCACTCGGACTGGAGCGCAGTGGTGCAATCATGGCTCACTGCAGCCTTGAACTCCTGGGCTCAAGTGATCCACTTGCCTTGGTCTCTCAATGTGTTGGGATCACAGATGTGAGCCACCGCACCCGGCCCATCACCCTCCTTTTAGCCCCTTCTCCTTTCCTATTCTACTTTCCCTAACGGTGAGAAATTCCCTTACCAGGACAGGCATGGCAGCGCGCGCCTGTAATTCTAGCACTCTGGGAGGCAGGAGGATCTCTTGAGTCCAGGAGTTCAAGACCATCCAAGGCAGCAAGAAAGACACTCCCTTACCAGTTTCTCTTGGGAGCCTTTCCTTTATAAATTACTCACAAACAAACCTTTATCTCAGATCTGCTTCTAGGGAATTTTATTCTATTATTAGTTTTTTTGAGATGGAGTTTCGCTCTTGTTACCCAGGCTGGAGTGCAATGGCGCAATCTCGGCTCACTGCAAACTGCCTCCCAGGTTCAAGTGATTCTCCTGCCTCAGCCTCCGAGTATCTAGGATTACAGGCATGTACCACCATGCCCAGCTAATTTTGTATTTTTAGTAGAGACAGGGTTTCGCCCTGCTGGTCAGGCTGGTTTCGAACTTCCGACCTCAGGTGATCCACTTGCCTCAGCCTCCCAAAGTGCTGGGATTACAGGTGTGAGCCACTGCGCCCGGCCTTTTTTTTTTTTTTTTTTTTTGGGACAGAGTCTCACTTTGTTTTCCAGGCTGGATTGCAGTGGTATGATCTTCGCTCACTGCAACCTCTGCCTTCCAGGTTCAAGAGATTCTCCTGCCTCAGCCTCCCGAGTAGCTGGGATTAAAGGCGTGTGCCACCACACCTGGCTGATTTTTGTATTTTTAGTAGAGACGGTGTCTCACCATGTTGACCAGCCTGGTCTTGAACTCCTGACCTCAAGTGATCCACCCGCTTCGGCCTCCCAAAGTGCTGAGATTACAGGCATGAGCCACTGCGCCCGGCCTAATTTTTAAATTTTTGTTAAGATGGGCTCTCCCTGGTTCTGCTGAGAGAGCAAAACACAGAACAAAAATTTAAAAAATAAAAAGAGCAAGATAAAACAAAACAAAACAAAAAATTAAAAAAAAAAAAAAAGAGAAGGAGACAGGGTCTTCCTATGTTGCCCAAACTAATCTCAAGGTCCTGGACTCAAGCGACCCTTCTGCCTCAGCCTCCCAAAGTGCTGAGACGGCGGGCGTGAGCTGCCTCACCCGGCCATGAACGCAGTTTTGCACCGTCATTTTCCTCTTTACTCCCTTTATCTGGGTGAGTACTAATTTCTGTGGCATGTGTTATTGGCGAAGGTCCCCGTCAATGAGGAAGACGATGTCCTCCAGCATCCGGTGTGCTCTCCATGCACTATCCTCTCTCCGCTTACTCCCAGTCTCCTTTGCTGAAGGAGTTCCCAGCGGCTCCTTCCTGCGCTTTCAGCGCTCTCCATCCGCACGCTCTCCCTAGATGATCCTTTTGAATCTCTTGGCTTTAAATATTACATACTGTTGATGACTCCCACGTACATAACCATAACCCTAGCCCAGTCTCCTCCCTGTGCCTGTGTGAATGAATCTGGATGCAGATATTCAACTTCCTACCCAATGATTCCTCTGGAATTGTCACAGATGCAAGTCTCCTAGGCTGTCCCCCATCACAACTGCATCTCCCTTCATGCCTCTGGTCTGTAAAATGGCCCCTCGTCCACCTGGCTGCCCAACTCCAAACCACGAAGCTATCCTGATTCCTCTTTTTTTTCATCTTCCATGTATAGCCTATTAGCAAGCACTGTCAGTATTATCTTTTTTTATTTTTTTTTATTTTTTTTGAGACAGGGTCTCGGTCTGTCACTCAGGCTGGAGTGCAGTGTTGTGATCTCGGCTCACTGCAACATCTGCCTCCTGGATTCAAGTGATTCACCCGCCTCAGCCTCCCGAATAGCTGGGACTATAAGCATGTGCCACCATGCCTGGCTAATTTTTGTATTTTTAGTAGAGACAGGGTTTCACCATGTTGGCCAGGCTGGTCTCGAACTTCTGACCTCAAGTGATCTGCCCACCTTGGCCTCCCAAAGTGCTGGGATTACAGGCATGAGTCACCATGTCCAGCCTGTCTTTAAAATATATCTTGAGGCTGGGTGTGGGGGCTCACGCCTGTAATCCCAGGACTTTGGGAGGCTGAGGCCGGTGGATCACCTGAGGTCAGGAGTTTAAGACCGGCCTGGCCAACATGGTGAAACCCCATCTCTACTAAAAATAAAAAATTAGCCGGGTGTAGTGGCACGCGCCTATAGTCCCAGCTACTTGGGAGGCTGAGGCAGGAGAATCACTTGAATCCGGGAGGCAGAGGTTGCAGTGAGCCGAGACCACACCACTGCACTCCAGCCTGGGCTACAGAGTGAGACTCCGTCTCAAAAAAAATAAAAAATAAAAATAAAAATAAAAAACGGCCGGGCGTGGTGGCTCACGCCTGTAATCCCAGCACTTTGGGAGGCCGAGGTGGGCGGATCACGAAGTCAGGATATCGAGACCATCCTGACTAACACGGCGAAACCCTGTCTCTACTAAAAATACAAAAAATTAGCCGGGTGTGGTGGCGGGCACCTGTAGTCCCAGCGACTCGGGAGGCTGAGGCAGGAGAATGGCCTGAACCCGGGAGGCAGAGCTTGCAGTGAGCCCAGATCGCACCACTGCACTCCAGCCTGGGTGGCAGAGGGAGACTCCGTCTCAAAAAAAAAAAAAATTAAAAAAATAAAAGTATATCTTGAATTTGTTCCTTATTTCCACCTCCACTGCTCTTACCCCAGGCCAAACCACTGTCTTCCACCTGAACTCCTGTAATTCCTGTTCTATTTGCTTTACACTTGGCCCCTTCAATCTATTCTCCCTCCCCAGCCAAAGAGATCTTCTCAAAACCTAAATAGGTCAGGCATGGTGGGTGGCTCACACCTATAATCTCAGCACAGCACTTTGGGAGGCCGAGGCAGGTGAATCACTTGAGTCCTGGAGTTTGAGACTAGCCTGGGCAACACAGGGAGATGCCATGTCCTTTTATCTAAAAAAAAAAAAAAAAAAAAAAAAAAAAGTTTTTAATTTTTTGTTTTGTTTTATCTTGCTCTTTTTCTTTGTTTTTTTTTTTTGTTGTTTTTTTTTGTTTTTTTTGTTTTTTGAGACAGAGTCTCACTCTCTCACCAGACTGGAGTGCAGTGGCGTGATCTCGGCTCACGGCAACCTCTGCCTCCCGGGTTCAAGTGATTCTCCTGCCTCAGCCTCCCAAGTAGCTGGGACTGCAGGGGCACGCCACTACACCCAGCTAATTTTTGTATTTTTAGTGGAGACGGGGTTTCACGATGTTGGCCAGGATGGTCTCCATCTCTTGACCTTGTGATCCGCCTGCCTCAGCCTCCCAAAGTCCTGAGATTACAGGTGTGAGCCACCGTGCTCGGCCTCTTTGTTTCTATTTTGTTGTTGCTGTTGTTCTGTATTTTGCTCTCAGCAGAATCCGGGACACTTCATCTGGACAAAAATTAAAAATTAAGCCAGGTGTGGTGGCACGGACCTGCAGTCCCAACTACTAGGGAGGCCGAGGTGGGAGAATTGCTTGAGCCCAGGAGTTCGAGGCTGCGGCAAGCCGTGATCACACCACTGCACTGCAGCCTGGGCGACAGAGTGAGACCCTGTAACAGCAACAACAAAACATAAACCCCTGCTCAAACCCTTTACTGACTCCCCATCATATTTAGGAGGCTTGCTTTTCCTGGCCCCTTCATTACCTCTTCTGTAATCTCATCTCATCCCATTCTCCCTCCTACTTTCCACGTTCCAGTCACACTGACTGCTTTTCAATTCCTCAAACATGGCAAGTTCTTTCCTGCCTCAGGACCTTTGCTCTTGCTATTGTACTTCCTGAAATGTTCTTCTCCCAGGTCTTTGCATAATTGGCTTGGCTGAGTCTCAGCAATAATGTCACCTTCTTCATCCTTTATCATCTTACCTAAGTTGCCTGCCAAGTTTGATCAAAGCCTGTTCCTCTTGTTCTTTTTAAATTTATCACTAATGTAGTAATAATAATTATTGTTTTTAGGTTTTCACTATTTATTTATGACAAGTATTCCACATTCAATATGCTCTCCAGTCAACAGTTATTTGAGGCCAGGCACAGTGGCTCATGCCTGTAATCCCAACATTTTGGGAGGCCGAGAGGAAGCATATAAGAGCCCGGATGCTGGTAGGTATGGGAAGACAGAAGATAACTCACTGCATAACCAACACCTGGCGGGGCTCCTGGTACTCGGTGGACTTGTGTTCTAAGACATGAGATGGCAGCCAAGAAATAAACAAAAAATAAATATGTGCTTTCTCTGCTCATATGAGGTGTGGTGGCAACAGGTGTGGCCTCAACGTGCAGAATAATGCTAGTGAGTTTGTGGACGTGTATGAAATGCTCCACCAGCAACTGCATCATCAGCATCAAAGACTACACCTCCATCCGGATAAATGTGGCTGAGGTTGATAAAATCACGAGCAGGTTTAATGGCCAGTTTAAAACCTATGCTTTCGGTGGGGCCATTTGAAGAATGGGCAAGTGAGATGATCTATTCTCCCATCGTCCAATGCCGATGGCATTGCTGATGGCATTGTCTCAAATAACTTTTTTGAGACACTGCACCCGGCCCTTCTTCTGTCTTCCCATACCTACCAGCATGCAGGTTCACTGGGGGCAGACCTAGTAAGTTTGGCTTTTTTTTTTTTTTTTTTAGATGGATTCTTGCTCTGTTGCCCAGGCTGGAGTGCAGTGGCATGATCTTGGCTCACTGCAACCTCCACCTCCCAGGTTCAAGCAATTCTCCTGCCTCAGCCTCTCAAGTAGGTGGGACTACAGGCGCATGCCACCGTGCCTGGCTAATTTTTGTATTTTCAGTAGAGACGAGGTTTTACCATTTTGGCCAGACTGGTCTCGAACTCATGACCTCAAGTGATCCGCCTGCCTCAGCCTCCCAAAGTGCTGGTATTACAGGTGTGAGCCACTGCGCCTGGCCAGTAAGTTTCTTTTTGTTCATTTGTTTGTTTTTTTTTTTTTTGTGACAGATTTTCGTTCTTGTTGCCCAGGCTGCAGTACAATGGTGTGATCTTGGATCACTGCAACCTCCATCTCTGGAGTTCAAGAGATTCTCCTGCCTCAGCCTCTCGAGTAGCTGGGATTACAGGCATGCACCAACACGCCTGGCTAATTTTGTATTTTTAGTAGAGACGGGGTTTCTCCATGTTGATCAGGCTGGTCTCAAACTCCCGACCTCAGGTGAACCACCCGCCTCAGCCTTCCAAAGTGCTGGGATTACAGGCATGAGCCACTGTGTCCTGCCCAGTAAGTTTCTTATCCATCATTTTGTCAGTGGTGTCTAGCTCAGTGCCTGCCAGGTAGCACATGACCAACGAAGAGTGTCTGTACTAACTTATAGGAGGTGAGTTAGTGGTGCAGCCAACAATCTGGGCACAAAGGACTCGAATTCCAAGTGACCTTACAAACTAGAGACCTTATCAAAAACAGAGAATGGAAAAATATCACCTAGGGAAAGACTGAGTGTTTGATATTATGGCTCAAAAACCAATTGTGGGCTCAATTCTACAGCTAGATTAGGCTTCTTATATGGTATTTGTAAAGGGCTATAAAAAAACATCTGCAGGAAGCACGTTCACATCAATTACCTCATTTAATCCTCATACCAACCTAGGCAGTGGATAGGGCAGACGAAATTGTTTTAAGTTTACATACTAGGAACCCTAAGTGTAGTTTGGTTATATGATTTCCCCAAGGTCACTGAGCAAGGCAGGGGCAGGCCAGGGACCCTGTGCCTTTTCTCGCCAAGGCTGCATGAAGTGTATAACTCATTTATTATCTAGGATCAAAGAAATATTCAAACTTAAACCTTCACATCCTGCAGTACAGACACATCCCTCTTTTCTAAGGCACACATTCCTGGAGACAACACCTGGGACCCATTCAAGACCCCGAGCCTTTTCTTGTGCCCCAGGCCCCACCTCAGACAGAGACCAAGCTGTTTGAAACAGGGAACAAGCCCAGCCGCGGTAGCTCACACCTATAATCCCAGCACTTTGGGAGGCTGAGACGGGGCGGGGGGAGGTGGGGATCACCTGAGGTCAGGGGTTTGAGACCAGCCTGGCCAACACGGAGAAACCCCGTCTCTACTAAAAATACAAAAATTAGCCAGGCGTGGTGGTGGGTGCCTGTAATCCCAGCTACTCGGGAGGCTGAGGCAGGAGAAACGCTAGAACCTGGGAGGTGGAGGTTGCAGTGACCCAAGACTGTGCCTTTGCACTCCAGCCTGGGCAACAAGAGGGAAACTCCATCTCAAAAAAAAAAAAACAAAAAACAACTTTTTGTAGTATACATACAGAGAAACACACTTAAGTGTGCAGGTTAATGAAATCTCACAAAGTGAATATGCCTGTGTGCCTAGCACCCATAGCAAGACATCACACATGGCCAGCTCTTCAGAAGACCCCTGTGCCTTTGCTTAGTCACTGTGCCCCCAGAGGGTGACAGTATCCCAAATTCCAACAGTTTTGTTTGCCTCTTTTCTTTAAAAACAAAACAAAACAAAACAAATTTGCTGTCATCCACTTCCTGTTTGAACCTCTTTTCTTTTTCTTTTCATTTTACCTGTCCCTCCCATTCACCCTCTTTTCTACTTTATATAACTACTGACAGATTTTTGTCCTTTTTCCTTATTTCCCCCTCAAAGACTAAGTGTGTCCATGAGGGTCTAGGTTAAACTCCCTTATTGAAAAAACCTTCCTTCCTTCCTTCCTTCCTTCCTTCCTTTCTTTCTTTCTTGACAAGGTCTTGTTCTGTCTCCCAGCCTGCTAGGCTGACGCCATCTCGGCTTACTGCAACCTCCACCTCCCGAGTTCAAATGATCCTCCCACCTCAGCCTCCCCAGTAGGTGGAACTACAGGCGTGCACCACGATGACTAGCTAATTTTTTTTTTTTTTCTTTTTGAGATGGAGTTTTGCTCTTGTTGCCCAGGCTGGAGTGCAATGGTGCGATCTCAGCTCACTGAGACCTCCGCCTCCTGGGTTCAAGTGATTCTCCTGCTTCAGCCTCCCGAGTAGTTGGGAGGCACATGCCGCCACGCATGGCTAATTTTGTATTTTTAGTAGAGATGGGGTTTCACCATCTTGGCCAGGCTGGCCTTGAACTCCTGAACTCAGGTGATCTGCATGCCTTGGCCTCCCTAAGTGCTGGGATTATAGGCGTAAGCCACCGCGGCCGGCTAATTTTGTATTTTATATAGACACGGAGTTTCACCATGTTGCCCAGGCTGGGCTTAGACTCCTGGGCTCAAGCCATCCACCCACCTCAGCCTTCCAAAGTGCTGGATTACATGTCTGTGCCACAGTGCCCAACCCAAAAGTCTCATTTCTATACCCTGGCATTGGAGCCTTCTGTGTTTTGCCTGTAACCTATGTTTTCCACGTGGCTTATCTGATGGTTAATTATATGTATCAACCTGTCCGGGCTAAGAGATGCCCAGATAGCTGGTAAAACATTATTTCTGGGTCTGACTGGGACGGTGTTTGCAGAAGAGATAAGCATTTAAATCAGTAGACAGAAAAGTTCCGCTTTCACCCACGTGAGCAGGCATCATCCAATCCACTGTGGGTCCAGACAGAACAAAAAGGCAGGGCGAAGGCACATTTGCACCCTCTTCTGGAGCAGGGCCATTCATCTTCTCCTGCCCTTGGACATCACAGCTCCAGGAACTCAGGTCTTCAGCCTCAGGGTGAAGGACACCACCAGCTTTCCACGTTCCCCAGCTTGCAGACGGCATACGGTGGGACTTCTTGGCCTTTAGAGTCACGTGAGCTAATTCCTGCAATAAATCCCCTCTTTCACATCCTCTTTTTTTTTTTTTTTTTGAGACGGAGTCTCGCTCTGTCGCCCAGGCTGGAGTGCAGTGGCGCGATCTCGGCTCACTGCAAGCTCCGCCTCCCGGGTTCAGTCCATTCTCCTGCCTCAGCCTCCCAAGTAGCTGGGACTACAGGCGCCTGCAACCACGCCCGGCTAATTTTTTGTAATTTTAGTAGAGACGAGGTTTCACCACGTTAGCCAGGACGGTCTCGATCTCCTGACCTCGTGATCCGCCCGCCTCGGCCTCCCAAAGTGCTGGGATTACAGGTGTGAGCCACCGCGCCTGGCCCATATCCTTTTATATATCCCTCTATATATCCGGTTGGTTCTGTTTCTCTGGAGAACCTTGACTAATTCAGTTTCCAATTCTCCAGAACCCTGGGGGTTAATCCTGAGTCCTTTCCCTTCGCATTTCACCTCTCATCAGCGGGCAGCCCCTGTTGGTTTGATGGAACAAGTGAAGTCATTGAGTACTAACTGAGTACTTCAGTACTGACCGAACTGAGAACTTACTGTGTGGTAGGTACCACGTGAGGAGCTGGCATACAGAATTAAATAAACCAAGACCTCTGCCCTGGATGCACTGACAATTAGTGAGGGAGAGAAACAGAAAAACAACTTATTTCCGTACGTTTCATTCTAAACGCTGTGGTGCATGGAGGGAGTATACTTGCACCAGCCTAGGGACTCGGGGTGGTTCCAGGAGAGGCCAAGGTGGGACTTTCTGAGCAAGAATGATCCAGAGGACATTAAGGAGATCCAGGCAGTAGAAATGTGATGGCCTTGAGGAGCTTTTGCAGGGAAAACAGAAATGGACATAGCCACACTCTCCTTGTCCCCAACACCTTTTTTGAAGGGAGCAGAAGGAAGAAGAATCTAAGAAAGAAAAAAATACAGTCAGAGAAGTAGAAGAACCACTAGGAAATGCAGTCACGAAGTCAAAAGAAGAGAGATTATCCTGAGAGAATACAGCTGTGCCAAATGCCTCCAGAAAATTCAGTAAGATGCATATGCAAAAGATTCCCTGGATTGTGCAATTTTGAGGGCATGGCTAATTTACCTGGGCAGTTTCAGAGGAATACAAGAATGCAGCCCAGATTGCCTGGGGGTAAAGGGAGGAAGGAAGTGAGGAGGAGGAAATAAATACTGTACGTGGCTTTTTTGAGAAGCTGAGCTGAGAAGGGGAGATGATTGCGGGAACTGGGAGGATGTAAACTTTCCAAAGACAAGGGTGGTAGGGCCGAGCGTGGTGACTCATGTCTGCAATCCCAGCACTTTGGGAGGCTGAGGCGGGAGGGTCACTTGAGCCCAGGAGTTCGAGACCAGCCTGGGCAACATACCCATCTTAAGAAAAAATAAAGAAAGGGAGGTCAGCATTGAAATATGGAGGACACCCAAAGGAGGGGTCTTCAGTACTCGAGGCAGGGAAGAGAGGTCCCTCATGGGAAAGTGGGGTCGTGGATAAGGGGAGGTGGGGGATGAGGAAATGCCCTTCTCATGACCAGTTGCCAAAAATCAGGAAGCAAGGTCATTTGCTGGGAGTAGGGGAGAATGGTTAGGTAAGGAATTTGGGGTCATTCGAGGGTAAGAGGTTACTTCCATTGGCTGGGCTTCAGATCTGCCAGAGCTGCAGAGTGAACTGGGGTGGAGGAGGCAGAAGCAAACCATGCTTCTTTGAGCCCCTTGGGCATAGATCCATGCCCACCAGTGTGCTTTTGTGTTGGACAGATTCCAGAACTAACATTCTGAGTTCAGGGTGTGTGCATTTAAACGCTCTCTTTTTTCAAGGGGTAGGGGGTTGTGGGGCAGACAAGGTCTCACTCTGTTGCCCAGGCTGGAGTGGCACTTAATGCCACTGAGTGGTACACTTAAAAGTGGTTAAAAAGGTAAATTTTGGCTGGGTGTGGTGGCTCACACCTGTAATCCCAGCACTTTGGGAGGCCAAGGCAGGTGGATCACCTGAGGTCAGGAGTTCGAGACCAGCCTGACCCACATGGTGAAACCCCGTCTCTACTAAAAATACAAAAATTAGCCGGGTGTGGTGGCACATGCCTGTAATCCCAGCTACTCGGGAGGCTGAGGCAGGAGAATCGCCTGAACCCAGGAGGCAGAGGTTGTAGTTAGCCAAGATCATGCCATTGCACTCTAGCCTGGGCAACAAGAGCAAAACTCTGTCTCAAAAAAAAAAAAAAGTTAATTTTATTATACATATATTTTATCACAATGAAAAAAGGAATGAAATATTGAAGCATACTACAATGTAGCTGAACCTTGAAAACATGGTAGGTGAAAGAAGCCAGTCACAAAAGACCACATATTAGTATATAATTCATATAATTCCATTTATACTAAATGTTCAGAATAGTCAAATCCATAGAAAGAGAGTGAAGATTAGTGGTTGCCAGGGGCTGGGGGAAGAGGAGAAATAGGAAATGACTGCTAATAGATATGGAGTTTCTTTTAGGAGTGATAAAAATGTTCTAAAATTAGTGGTACTTGTACAGCTTTGTGAACATACTGAAAACCACCAAATTGTATACTTTACAATTGTTTACTTTTTTTGTTTGTTTGTTTTTGACACTGAGTCTTGCTCTATTGCCCAGGTTGGTGCGCAGTGGTGTGATTTCAGCTCACTGCAACCTCTGCCTCCCAGGTTCAAGTGATTTTCCTGCCTCAGCCTCCCAAGTAGCTGGGACTACACGTGTATGTCACCATGCCTGGCTAATTTTTGTAGTTTTAGTAGAGACAGGGTTTCACTATGTTCACCAAGCTGGTCTCCAACTCCTGACCTCAAGTGGTCCACCTGTGTCGGCCTCCCAGAGTGCTAGGATTATAGGTGTGAGCCACCAGGCATGGCCACAATTGTTTACTTTAAATGATATATTCTAAAATGTATACCTTAAAATGGGAGTATTATGGGTACATGAATTATATTTCAAAAAAATAAAAGCAAGCCTGGCGGTGGAGTGGGGAGAAGCCTACATGGTATACATGCTATACGGTGCCTATCTCATAGATCATTCAGCCATTCCCTGATCGATGGATGTTTAGGTTGTTTTCAGGTTTTTTGTTTTTGTTTTGCTACTTGAAACAATGCTTCAATGCACATCATTGAACACGCACGCACGCACACACACACACACACACACGTCATTTCAGGCAGGTCTTGGTCCTGCCATGCAGCCCTAGATCTGTTATGTCTTAGTATGAGACAGATGTAGAAAGTGTGAATTCTGCTGACATCAAGAGATGGTGCAGGCCAGGAGTGGTGGCTCACTCCTATAATCCCAGCACTTTGGGAGGCCAAGGCAGGTGGTTCACTTGAGGCCAGGAGTTTGAGACCAGCCTGACCAACATGGTGAAACCCTGTCTCTATTAAAAATACAAAAATTAGTGGGGGGTGGTGGCAAACACCTCTAATCCCAGCTATTTGGGAGGCTGAGGCAGGAGAATTGCTTGAGCCAAGATTGTACCACTGCACTCCAGCCTGGCCAACAGAGCAAGACTCCGTCTCAAAATAAATAAATAAATAAATAAATAAATAAATAAATAAATAAATAAAATGGCTTTTACAGATGAACGTTTGCCATCAATTTGATGATAGGAAAGACTAACTTTGAACCCCAAGTAAGCAAAATCTTATTTTCCCCACCCCCCAAATTCTATTATTTTCATTAGTAGACCTGTATTATAAAAATATTATGCTCAATATGACTGGGCACGGTGGCTCACGCCTGTAATTCCTAGCACTTTGGGAGGCCGAGGCAGATGGATCACAAGGTCAGGAGTTCAATACCAGCCTGGCCAAGATGGTGAAACCCCGTCTCTACTAAAAATACAAAAAATTAGCCGGGTGCTGTGGCAGGCGCCTGTAATCCCAGCTACTCGGGAGGCTGAGGCAGGAGAACCGCTTGAACTCAGAGGGAGGAGATTGCAGTGAGCCAACATCCCACCACTGCACTCCAGCCTGGGCGACAGAGTGAGACTCCATCTCAAAAAACAAAACAAAACAAACAAAAAAATATATTATGCTCAATCATCATTATATTTTGAGTTTCATCAATAAGAAATCTGTGGAAATTTGTTTTCTATCATTATATAAGTACTGTCACCTTTTTTTTTTGAGACGGAGTTTCGCTCTTGTTGCCCAGGCTGGAGTGCAATGGCGCGATCTCAGCTCACTGCAATCTCCACCTCCCAGGTTCAAGTGATTCTCCTGCCTCAGCCTCCCAAGTAGCTGGGACTACAGGCATGCGCCAGCATGCCCAGCTAATTTTGTATTTTTAGTAGAGACGGGGTTCACCATGTTGGTCAGGCTGGTCTCGAACTCCTGACCTCAAGTGATCCACCCATCTCGGCCTCCCAAAGTGCTGGGATTACAAGCGTGAGCCACCGCGCCTGGCCCCTATCATTATATAAGTACTGTACCTATATAATGTCATCAATTTTACCTCTTGGCCCACAAAACCTAAAACATTTATTATCTAGCTCTTTCCAGAAAACGTTTGCCCCAGGTCTAGACTCCAGAGAGATGTTGAAAATAACACTGAAAAGTACTGTATGAAGATGGAATAGCCCCAAGCTACAATTACCTCTCAAAAATAACACAGCCTGGAAATGACTGAAATTTCAATCAAATTAACCAGGTCATGAAACGTTCTTGATATATTCTGCTGATTTAGTTTAGAGAAGTTAAGGGAGGAGGAAAAAAAAACCTTGTTTGTATGAGCTGTAATAGAAAGGAAGATGAATGGAAAATAAAAGGAAAAGCAACTGAAGAGGAAAAATTTGATGTATTTTTTTAATTGATGATAATGGTAAAAATAATTATATAAAAATAATGATATCGAACACCTACATATTCACGCACCGAATAAGCACTTTATATACATTTAATCCTTGTAAGACGTTGAAAGACAGAAGTCAGAGCTATCTGCTGATACCAAAGCCAGTTTGTCAGCAGTAAAATCTCCAAAAAAAAAAAATAAGAAAAAGAAGCCGAGACTAGAGATTAAGGGCCTTGAATGCTACACTGGGAAAGGTTTATTCTTTCTTTATTTAGCTATTAAATTTTTATTTATTTATTTATTTATTTATTTTTGAGACGGAGTTCATTCTTGTTGCCCAGGCTGGAGTGCAATGGCACAATCTCGGCTCACCGCAACCTCCACCTCCTGGGTTCAAGCGCTTCTCCTGCCTCAGCCTCCTGAGTAGCTGGGATTACAGGCATGCGCCACCATGCTCGGCTAATTTTGTATTTTTAGTAGAGACAGGGTTTCTCCATGTTGGTCAGGCTGCTCTCGAACTCCTGACCTCAGGTGATCCACCTGCCTCGGCCTCCCAAAGTGCTGGGATTACAGGCGTGAGCCACTGCGCCCGGCCTAAACTTTTAATTAATTAATTAATTAATTTATTTATTCAGAGATGGGGTCTCCCCATGTTGCCTAGTGTGGTCTCAAACTCCTGGCAAAGGCGATCCTCCTGACTTGGTCTCCCAAAATGCTGGGATTACAGGTGTGAACTACTGTGCCTGGTCTCCAATTATCCTTTTGACTGGGAGGCCCTGAAGGATTTTCAGAAAAGGTGTGAGATTATCAGTTCTGTGCTCTGGGATGATAACAAGGATAGTTTCAGGAGATTAGTCTTGAGTCCAACAGGCCAGAGAGAAACTTTTTCGATGGTTAACAGTCCAAGAAAGAGCCAGTGAGGGTCAGTATCTGTGTTGGATGAGAAGAGAATTTCAGAAATACTTCCCAGCTTGACCACAGGTGACAGAGTGGACATGTAGGCTATGGGGCAAGGACTCAAAGACCAGTTCGAAGTTTCTGGTAGCAAAATGAGAGAACTCAGATAAGAAACCAGTTTATGGGAGAAAATAATGCATCAATAGTGGAGATTATTTGCAATTCCTGGAGAATATTCAGGGCAGGTTGTTCAAGGGACAATTGGAAATGTGTCTACAAGTTCAGAAAGATGTCTGTCTTGTCTAGGGAGAGAGGTTTGGGAACCAAGAGGAGATGGCTGACCTTCAGAGGGGGTTAGAGAAGGAGAAGGCAGGGGAGAAAGGAGATACGAGGGGAAACTAACATTTCTAGACTGGAGTCTGAGAAACTCACATCACTGAGAGGGAAGGGGGGTGTATGGATAGTTAGCGAGAAACAGTGGTATTATCACAAGAATAGAATTTCGAGTGAGAAGTCAATGGACTGTTACAGAGCCATCAAAGAAGAAAAGGACTGTAAACCTGTAATTGGTTTTGGCAATTAGAAGGTCACAGATGACATCTGATAAAACAGGGAGGGACAGTGCCTGAGGGGTGATGGCGGGGGAGGTTGGGTGGAGGAAGGCAGGCAGGACGGCTGGGGAGACTGGGACTATGGAAGGTTTTTCAGGATAGACAAAAATGGTAAATGCCTAGAGAGGGAGAGGGAGACACTGAAGATTCCACAGTTCATGGAATAACGATGGGGAGGGGATAGACTTAAAAGCTCAGGGGGTCTTGACCCTGGAACTTCCCTTCCCTTCTAATCAGAAGACTCCACATTCCTTGCTAAGCAAACACATCGTATTAAAAAAAAAAAAGGTTGGCTGGAATACGCTCTATGCTCTCACTGGTGTAGAATGATGGTTACGGGGCAATGCGTGAGTTTTTCTCTGGGTGCTGGTCATAGCATTTTTGTTGTTGTTTTTGTTTTGTTTTGTTTTGTTTTTGAGACGGAGTCTTGCTCTGTCGCCCAGGCTGGAGTGCGGTGGCGCGATCTCGGCTCACTGCAAGCTCCACCTCCCGGGTTCACGCCATTCTCCTGCCTCAGCCTCCCGAGTAGCTGGGACTACAGGCGCCCGCCACCACGCCCGGCTAATTTTTTTGTATTTTTAGTAGAGACGGGGTTTCACTGTGTTTGCCAGGATGGTCTCGATCTCCTGACCTCGTGATCCGCCCGCCTCGGCCTCCCAAAGTGCTCGGATTACAGGCTTGAGCCACCGCGCCCGGCCGCATCTTTGTTTTTTATTTTCTCCATCTTCAACGGGGATCAAAACATTCGACATTCCAGTGTATATTGAATTTTGCAATCCAACACTTTCTTTTCCCTACTTACTGAATCCCAGTAGGAATTGTGAACTTCAAATATCTGAGACAGGTCTCAGTCAATTTAGAAGGTTCATTTTGTCAAGGTTAAGGATGCGCGCCCGCGACGCATAAAACCAAGCTTAGCTGGACCTGGTGGTGTGGTCCTGTCATCCCAGCTACTTAGGAGGCCAAGGTTGGGGGATCCCTTGAGCCTGGAAGGTTGATGCTGCAGCCTTAATTGTGCCGTTGCACTCCAGCCTGGGTGACAGAGTGAGACCTTGTCTCTAAAAAATTAAATATAAGCAAATAAAAATGCAGTTATTAGATAAATAAATGGGAAGACACATTATTGTCAAGACACAGACCACACTTGCCTATTTCATAAAATTCCTTTAGTTGCTGCTCCCCCAACTGCATTAATATGTGTGATGTCACTTTCCAAAACTGTGTAAAACACATAAATAATTCTGATTATAAAATCAATTTCTCTCCATGTGAGGTCAGACAGACACCGTCTACAATTCTGTTTCTCAAGAGTTGCCCGGGAACTAGTACATTATCATTCAGTTAGTAAAGCAACCATGACAATGGTTTCAAGATGGAAGGTGTTAAGAAAGTACTAATTATTAGAACATTTTAAAAAATGTATTCAGATTTCAGCAGTGGCTCAATACGTGTGGTCCCCAGACCAGTAGCATCAGCATCACCTGGGAACTTGCCAGAAATGCAGATTCTGGAGCCTCACGCCAGACCTCCAGCCTTAGCAACTCTGGGGGTGGGGCCCAGCCATCTGCATCTTAATGAAGTCCTCAAAGTGAGGCTGCCCAGCTCTAAGACCGAGGGCCAGGGATTTACACTTGGCCTTTCTGCTTAGCGGTCCAAGAACCTCACCCGGGGGCATCACCTGGGGACAATTTAGAAGTGCAGACTTTCGGGCTGCACCCCAGAGCCACTGAATGTGAACCCGCCCCTAGCCTAACACGACCCCCAGGGAATTCACGTCTGAAAAGCCTTGGTCTGTATTACGATCTCTGCATGAGGTAAGAAGGACTTCTTCTCCAGTTAAGTTAAAAAACCTGGCTACCTAAGTGGAGAAGCGGTGAAATTGTTTTAAAACATCCAACCCACTGAGCCCAATGCACCACAAACTGCTTGATTATCACGCTCGAGCAATGACAGGGCTCGGTGGCAGGCGGGGTAAAAAGGGGGGACCTGGACCAGGACACTCAGGGACCAGCGCTCTGCTTGCCAGGTGGGTCCCCAGGAACAGGTGTGACTGGTGGGAAGGGTCGCGAAGGGGGGCGATCTTTCTGCGCAGGGGAGGGAAATGAAAGGAACGGGAAGGGGACCGCTGGGTGCGAGGCCCGGGATGTTCCGGGGAGCGCTGCCGGGTGCCAGGGAGCAGCCCCTCCCCGGGGGGAGGCCCGAGGGCAGGGGTCGGGGGCGGGGAGGGAGGTGGGCCCCAGACCGGCGCGGGGGCGGGCGGCTCCGCTGCACCCCGCCCCCGGCCCGCCCCTCCGCGGCGCCATTTTGCAGGCGGCTGTCGCGGGGACCGGAGGCGGCGGCGGCAGCGGGCACTGCGGCGCCGAGGCGCGGCGGCAGGACGGGAACCACGCGAGCTGTAGCCAGGTGAGAGCCGGGCCGCCGCGCCCCCTGCCCGGCCTGCGGGCCGCACCTGCCGGCGGGGCCGCGAGGTGCCCGCCGCGCCCACGAGGCCGGCCTGGCACGGCCCCCGCGCGCTGTCACCCACCGGCCCCGCGGCGCGGCCTGCGCGCCCCCACCCCGACCCATCACCCGGGACCCCGCGCCCGCCGGCCACCCTGGCCCCGGGGCCCAAGATGCCCGGCGGCCCTCAGCTCCTGCCGCTCTGCCGGCCGGGCCGGGCCCCCGGGGTACCCACCCCTGCCCGCCACGGGAGCCACAGCGCGCTCGGGCCCTCAGGCCGCGCAGCGGGGAGGCAAATGGGGCTCCCCCAGAACCCCACTGGCTGCCGCCGCCTCCTCCCGGGCTCTGCGCCCGCGCGTCCTGGGGTCGCTTCCCTCGCCCCTCCCCAGGTGGTGCGCACGGGCATCGTCTCGCCCCCTGGAATTCAGGGACATCAGGAGGGGCGGCAAGAGGGTGCCTTTTACATTCTTGCTTTCTTCCCTTCTACAAAGACTGCGCGAAGTAATTTTAGAAGCAGCTCCTCCGACTCCGGGGCCTTTCTGGCCTGTTCCCCGGGGGTCGCGAGTCCCCCTCCTTGCCACCTTTCGGGGGAAAAAATGACATTTCGAGTGTGACTACTTTAAGGCGCAGGATTTTCTCCTTCGTTTGGTCCTAGATGCCCCCCCTCGGATAGGTGGCTGATAGGTTGTCGGCCTGCAGGCTGGGGGTTTAAGCGTGACTGATGGGAAATTATCGATTGTCAGGGCAAAGGGTAAATGAGGGCAACTGCAGGTGGAAGAAAGTCACCCATAAGGGCTTTCTGGGTCTGCAGCGTTTGTAGTAGGTGCTACTTCTATTCTTGCAGTGCTGGGAGACGGGCGGGGGAAGATGCAGTCCCTGCTGACAATTGGGTCATCTGCGCGCAGAGAAGGCCCCGGGATGTGCGAGGACATGGGACCGGGAGTCCGGAGGCAGTCTGGTTTGAGCTGTCACTAATTGGCCATGTGACCTCCCTCAGCCGGCTTCGTCCTCTCTGAAGCAAAAGGCTGGAATTGGGGTGGCTGGAGCATTTTTATTTTATGTTTTTGTATTTGAATGCTGTTGGGTTTGGGCCTCACCGTTTCTGGTTGTCTACACCTGCCTTTTTCACCGTTGCAGCTGACGTTGCCTGCCTCCCCTGAAGGTGTTTGAACCTGGTGAGATTTATAAAGGGCCCTTTTCAGCTCAAAAAATCAGAATTCTGTGCTGGGTTATGGTTAGTTCTATCAGGGTCACTTATGAACGTATTACTACGGTTCTCTTTTCATTCATCCCCAATTTAATAGCTTTTGGGCACCAGTGGGTGTGCCCAGTGTAAGCTCTCATGGCACACCTGCTAGTTAAAGGGAGGCAGCAGGTGTGTCCAGCCTGTTCCATGTGACATCCTGAGCATGAGGTATCTGCTTTCTAGGCTATTTCCTTTGCCGAAATGGCAACCAGCTTCTTTCTTTTAATACCAAGGCATTTCTCTTTTGGTTTCTTTGCTTAGAGTGGAGGGTGATTTTTTAAGACAATAGGTATTTCAGGAACTTTTTATGTTGACAGTATTTTAGATGGTTGTCTGGCAGTTGTATTCTCTGACTGTGGCACGGTCAATTAAGTCAATTAAGTTTAAACATCTGTTGACATGTTTAAAAAATGCCTATTGAAGTACCTGGGCCGGGTGTTGTGGTTCACACCTGTAATCCCAGCACTTTGGGAGGCTGAGGTGGGAGGATTGTTTGAGGCCAAGAGTTCAAGACCAGCCTAGGCAACACAGCAAGACTCCTGTTTCTATAAAAAAAAAAAAAAAAAAATAGCTGAGTGTGGCAGCCAGCTTAAAAAAAAACAGTACCTGGCTAGAAAAATGCAGATGGTTTTGCTAGGTTTCATGCCATACTATCTATCTCACTGATGGAGCAAACTCTAGTCTATGTAGCATTGCAGAAGTGAGTCATGTGTCCCGGGGCAGGCAAGCACATGTAGCCACCCACTGAGTAGTCTGTCCATCTGTGTCTGCCCATCCATCCATCCACTTGGTGACCAGGTTCTGTTGAACAGATCGTTGTTGAATAAACTGTGTCTTTTGCCCTCACAGAGCCTAAGGTCTAGTTTGTGGGGTGTTTGAAATCCCGAATTGGCTATTGTTGGCCTCTTCAGTGTCTCTAAAGACAAACCAGGAATCTATTTGAGGACCTATTTTCTGGTACCACTGGTAGCTTGAGGAATTTTCCCATTTTGGTTAAGGTAATTAAAAGCAGTAGGCCGGGGCTGGGCATGGTGGCTCACGCCTGTAATCCCAGCACTTTGGGAGGCTGAGGCGGGCAGGTCGCTTGAGCTCAGGAGTTCGAGACCAGCCTGGCCACCATGGTGAAACCTCGTCTCTACTAAAAATACAAAAGTTAGCTGGACATGGTGGCGCATGCCTGTATTTCCGGCTACGCAGGAGGCTGAGGCAGGAGAATCGCTTGAACCTGGGAGGTGGAGTTTGCAGTGAGTCGAGATCGTGCCACTGCACTCCAGCCTGGGTGACAGAGTGAGACTGTCTCCT
This sequence comes from Pan troglodytes, assembly GCF_028858775.2. Taxonomy (NCBI): domain Eukaryota; kingdom Metazoa; phylum Chordata; class Mammalia; order Primates; family Hominidae; genus Pan; species Pan troglodytes. The sequence continues at coordinate 11,590,450 of NC_072419.2, read as the reverse complement.
AAAAAAAAAAAAAAAAAAAGGTCAACAGTAATGATTTGAAATTATACGGTGCTTTGTACATGTAAATTGAAGCTTTTTAAAAACGTATTTATATTTAATCCTCTTAGGCTTTTTAAATTTAAACATCTTACAGTCCTTCCTGACCCGTTTCCTGGCCTTGCCCATAAAACTCTCACACACCAGTCTGTTGGTTCCCAGTGCCCAGTAACCTCATTAATTCATTTTCATGCCCTGCTATTCCTCCAGTTGTTCTCTGGGCTTGCTTTTATTCTTTCTGTAGGGAACCATCCTCCTCCAGGTTAAGCTGTGCGTTGCAGCCTCTAGGTTGAAACGAGCCCTTTGTGCGCTATGCCGTTCTTCTCATTTTCTCTGTGGCTTTGCTATTTTGAACGTGTTATTTTGTCACAGGTTCTAGGTTCTTGGCTCTCCTGTAATTGAGGTCTGCTTTCAGCTTGCACCTTTCATAGGCCTTTCATACATTTATTACGTTGTTTGAGTGCCTGATCTGTGCTGGGTAATATTCTTGGTGCTTGGGATGCTGCAGGGAGATTCCCAGCCCACATGGAGCCCACACTGTAGGGAGGTGGACAATGAGAGCTGCTTCTGTGAAGAGGAATCTGACAAGGCTCGGGGGATTAAGTGTGGGGATGGGAGTTGGTATTTTTGGAAGGGTAGACAGGGAGGGAGGTATATTAGTCTGCTAACGCTGCCATAACAAGAATAGCACAGTGTGGGTGGCTTAAACAACGGAAATTTGTTTCGTATAATTCTGGAGTCTGGGAAGTCCAAGGTCAAGGTTCTGGCCTCTTTAGTTTCTGGTGAGGGCTTTCTTCCTGGCTTGTAGGTGGCCATCCTCTTGATGAGTCCTCACATGGCCTTTTCTTGGTGCCATTTATCTCTTTCTGTTCAAGCACTGTTGGTCACACCTGTAATCCCAGCACTTCGGGAGGCTGAGGCAGGAGGATCACTTGAGACCAGTCTAGGCAACATAGTAAGACTCTGTCTCTACAAAATAAAATAAAATAAAATAAAAAATTCGCTGGACGTGGTAGTAGTGCCTGTAGTCCCAGCTACTCAGGAGGCTGAGGTGGGAGGATTGCTTGAGCCCGAGAGGTTGAGGCTGCAGTGAGCCATGATTGTGCCACTGCACACCAGCCTGGGTGACAAAGCTACTTTGTTTAAAAAAATAAAGTTTTCCTATTGGATCAGGGCCCCATCCTTAAGAACTCATTTCAACTTGGTTACCTCCTAAAGGCTCTGTCTCTAAATACAGCCACATTATGGGGGTAGGGCTTCAATATAATGAATTCTTTCGGTGGTCGTGGGGGATACAGTTGAGTTCACAGCAGAGGGCTTGAGTCATTTTTAACTAAAGATGTGTAGGGAGTGAGGCATGTGGAGATCTGGGAGAAGGATCATTCTGAGGGGAGGAAACAGCAGATGCAAAGGCCCTGAGGCAGGAGGAGGGGAGAATTTGGTCTTGAGGTCAGAGAAACCGTGGGGGTCAGATCACGTAAGGCCATGCGGACCACTGTAAGGCTGGTAGATTTTACCTTGAGGGTGGTAGAAGCCATTGGAGGGTTTTGGAGTAAAGAAGGGAGGTGGACTGATCTAGCTTTTAGCAAGCACACTGTAGGCGTTGCTGTGTGAGATAGATTGAAGGCAGGACAGCAAGGAGACCAGCCAGACTGCAGGGCTGAGGGGAGACTAGTGGGATTTCAAGGTGAGGTTGAGATTTGCCGATGAACCAGAAAGAAAACTGAGGAGGACTCCGAGGTTCTGGTCTTAGCACCTAGAAAGAAAGAGGCCATTAACTGAGATGCTGGAGGAGCTGGTTTAGGCCATGTTAAGTTGTGATGCCAACCCAGCATACCCAAATGCAGCAGAAAAGCAAGGGTGGAGATTTTTGGGGAAGGTCATCCTCAATGGAAATATAAATCTTGGGAGCTTCTCATTGTCCTTTGTCCCAGTTTTCGACTTTGACCTCAGGTGACCTCAGCCAAGTCCGTGACCTCAGATCTAGGTGTCTCTAAGGCCCTCTGTGGAAATTCCATCCTTAAAGGAGAGTGGTTTTCTCTGGTCAGTGATCAGGAAAATCTTCACTCATGAGTTTTTTTTTTTTTTTTTTGAGATGGAATCTTGCTCTGTCACCTAGGCTGGAGTGCAGTGGTGTGACCTCGGCTCATTGCAACTTCCGCCTCCCGGGTTCAAGGGATTCTCCTGCCTCAGCCTCCCAAGTAGCTGGGGTTATGGGTGCATACCACTGTACCCGGCTAATTTTTGTATTTTTAGTAGAGATGGTGTTTCACCATGTTGGCCAGGCTGGTCTCGAACTCCTGACCTCGTGATCCGCCCACCTTGGCCTCCCAAAGTGCTGGGATTACAGGCATGAGCCACCGTGCCTGGCCCACTCATGAGTTTTGCCCACTCATGAGTTTTGCTCAAAGCAGCTGATGGCTCAGGCTTCCTTCCCAAAGGCATCATCTCATTGAGCACCTGGTGGAGGTCATCCATCTATGTGTGTAACTCTTAGAGAGATGAATCCCTCTATCTTCTAAGTTGAATGGAAGTGCAGTTTGATAAGGTGCACTTCTCTGTTGGACCCTCTCCAAGCAATAGAAGGGACCCTAGAAAGACAAGAGAGCCCCATGTGATAGGGCCAAGGAAACAGTGATGGTGCCCATAGGTATTGATTATGTATTGGGCACTTGAGGTTATTATTGCTAGTCCTAGCAACTGGCGGGCAAGGTGGCTTCTGGTCCTTCATTTATTGATGAAGTCTTGGGTAACTTCTGTAAGTTAATTCCTGAGTCTTGAATTCTGTTACATTAAACCACTGTAGAACACTATTCCCAGCTCTCTTCTGAAACTCAGGGTTTCTAAGTTCTCGTTAGTATAGAAGAGGGCAGAGAAGCCAGTGTCAGTTGAGTGCCAGGGAGCTCTGCCCAGCACTCCTGTGTTCTTTCACATTGATCAGTCTCTGCAGCCCTGTGGGCTGGGTATTAACGCTTTTCATCCTACAGCTGAGGATGCTGAGGTGTGGCAGGAGGGCAGCTCCTTGCCTAGGGTCTTAGCGCTGCCAAGTAGAGTCAGGATTTGACCCTAGGCCGGTCAGTTGCCAAGCTCGAAGTTAGACTCTAATCATGCTGTGTTCCAGGATGACTTTTGGGGACTTGGGATAGAAAGTAGGGTTAGGCTACAGAAGTTGGGAATGACATTCCAGATCGAGGGATCAGTGTGAGCAAAGGGTGGAGCGGGAGAGGCATGTGACTGGGAGAGGGTAACTGAGTTAGGACAGTTGGAAGGATGCTGAGGATGTGATGGGGGTCAGGTGGAGAGGTCCTTTGATACTGTATTATGGGGCTTGAATCTTTGTCTGGAAAGGCACGGGGAGATTCCCAGAAGGGGAGTGACTTGTTCAGATGTGCATTTTAGAAAATTTTGGGGTGGAGTAAAGGGTGCACTGGGAGGAGGCTGAGGCTGAATGGGAGCAGGACCGTCTCCTCTTGCTCCTGCCTTGTTTGCCTGTGGTTCATTCCTGGCTACAGTGTTTGCCTTTATGCACCCTAGCTTGGATTCTTTCTGTCAATTCCCTTGTTTGTTCCTGTAGGAATCTTCTACCCACCACCTCAACGCTCACACATTTTTTTCCCCCACTGGCTTTCCTTTGTTCAAGTGAATATATACATACCCCCAGCTCCATTTAATTAAATTGGAATAAGCTTTTTCGTTTTGGACCATCATTTCATCTCAGAGTTCTTGGCTTTGTGACTCTGAGGGTCTTCTCCACCCTGCTTCAGACCGAAAGCACTGCTGTGTCCTCAGTCTTCATGAAGGAAACACAATTGCTTTCTTTCTTTCTTTTTTCTTTTCTTTTTTTTTTTTTTTGAGACAGAGTTTTGCTCTTGTCGCCCAGGCTAGAGTGCAATGGTGCGATCTTGGCTCACTGCAACCTCCACCTCCTAGGTTCAAGCGATTCTCCTGCCTCAGCCTCCTGAGTAGTTGGGATTACGGTCACTGCAACTGCGCCTGGCTAATTTTTGTATTTTCATATTTTTTTGGGGGATGGAATCTTGCTCTGTCGCCCAGGCTGGAGTGCAGTGGCGCGATATCGGCTCACTGAAACCTCCGCCTCATGGGTTCAAGCGATTCTTCTGCCTCAGCCTCCTGAGTAGCTACGCCTGGCTAATTTTCATATTTTTAGTAGAGACGGGGTTTCACCGTATTGTTCAGGCTGGTCTCGAACTCCTGACCTCGTGATCCACCTGCATCAGCCTCCCAAAGTGCTGAGATTACAGGTTTGAGCCACCCCACCTGGCCAACACAATTTCTTATACATTCTACTTTAGATGGGATTTCAGCCTCAAATTTGGTTTGGCTTTATTGACTCCTCTCCAGGGCTGGCTAAAATCATTTCCTGTCTCCAAAGGCAAATCACCTAGCTGGGGGCTAACTACAACACCTTCCTTGTCAAACATGGATCTCATTCTGAAGATCTAGGGTGGACCCCGAAAATGTGCATTTCTCACAAGTTCTCAGGTGACAGGGATGTTGCTGGTGGAGGCATCACCAGCATCTGGTTTTGTAAATAAGGTTTAATTGCAACACAGCCAAGCTCACTCAAGAGACCATGTAACTCTGGCCCTTTATAGAAAAAGTTTGGTGATCCTGCTTCACAGTAAGGTATATGTGGTCAGTGCTGAGAATTTTCTATTGAATTCATGTATCTATATTTTTTGAGACAGGGTCTGTCACCCAGGCTGGAGTGCAGTGGTGAGATCTCTGCTCACTTGCAGCTTCTGCCTCCCGGGCTCAAGAGATCCTCCCACTTCAGCCTCTTGAGTAGCTGGGACTACAGGCGTGCACCACTACACACAACTAATTGTTGTATTTTTTGTAGAGACAGGATTTCACTATGTTTTTAGAGATGAGGGTCTCCTGTGTTGGCCAGGATGGTCTCGAACTCTTGAGCTCAAGCCTCCTAAAGTTCTGGGATTACAGCCGTGAGCCACTGTTCCCAGCCCAAGTTCATATATTTCTTATCAAGAGCTTTTTTGATATTTATATTTATAGACATTGCTTCACAAATTTTTCCACAGATGCATGATATGGGGGAATGTATGCATATTTAAAAGTGTTTGGAATATAACAAGCATGACACTTCTTTTAAGTCTCTTCTGTTTTATCTAAAATTAATGTGAATTTCTCATTCTGTTTCAGAAACATCAGTGCTTGTTTTAATATAAAACATTTTTCTTCCATATTCTTTGAGTAAAGTTGATGCTACTAGATACATTGTTTTTGATCTTGACCTGCTTGAGAAACACGTACAGGTTGAATATACCTTCTCCGAAGTGCTTATGACTAGAAAGTGTTTTGGATTTTGGGTTTCTTTTTTTCTTTTTCTTTTTGGATTTTGGCATATTTGCACTATACTTACCAGTTGAGCATTCCTAATTTTTTAATCTGAAATTCAGAATGCTTCAGTGAGCGTTTCCTTTTTTTTTTTGAGACGGAGTCTCGCTTTGTCGCCCAGGCTGGGGTGCAGTGGCGCGATCTCAGCTCACTGCAAGCTCCACCTCCCAGGTTCATGCCATTCTCTTGCCTCAGCCTCCCTAGGAGCTGGGACTGCAGGCGCCCGCTACCACGCCTGGCTAATTTTTTGTGTGTGTGTTTTTAGTAGAGACGGGGTTTCACTGTGTTGGCCAGGATGGTCTCGATCTCCTGACCTCGTGATCCACCTGCCTCGGCCTCCCAAAGTGCTGGGATTACAGGCATGAGCCACTGCGCCCGGCCGAGCATTTTCTTTTGAGTGTCTTGTTGGCACTCAGAAAGTACTGAATTTTGGAGCCTTTCAAATTTTGGATCCTTTCAAATTTTGGATTTTTGAATTAGGAATACTCAACCTGTGTTAAGATTTGCATTTTTTTGTCCTACTTTGCAAATATTTTTTTCTATGCCTTGACTTAAATTCAAGTCTGTCGGCCAAGCACGGTGGCTCATGCCTGTAATCTCAGCACTTTGGTAGGCCGAGGTGGGCAGATCACTTGAGGTCAGGAGTTCCAGACCAGCCTGACCAACACGGAGAAACCCCGTCTCTACTAAAAATACAAAATTAGCCAGGCATGGTAGTGCATGCCTGTAATCCCAGCTACTCGGGAGGCTGAGGGAGGAGAATCACTCGACCTGGGAGGTGGAGGTTGCAGTGAGCCAAGATCGCCTCATTACACTCCAACCTGGGCAACAAGAGCGAAACTCCATCTCCAAAAAAAAAAAACAAAAAAAACAAAAAAATTTGTGAATCTTTTTTTATTTCCCGTGGCTTTGTTATCCCAAAATTTTATAGGTATTCACTCATGTTTTCTCTTAGTTCTTTAAAAAAAAAATTGGCTATGATTAGTCTGATATTTGTTTTGGAGTATGGTATGAAGTAAGGATTATTTGTCCCCTCTAGTTTATATTTTTTGGGTACTATTAATTCATCCTTATTAACTTAAAAAATAACACCTTAATCATATGCTGAATCCTTGGATCTGTTGCTTTAGTCAGTTTATCTGTTCTTTTGCCATGACCTTACTATTTTAGTCATTAAAATCACTTTATAGTAGGCTTTATTATCTGGTAGTGCCTATGCTCAGTTTTTACTCCAGTGTTTTTCAATTTAGGGTTTCAAAATACTCCCTCCATCTCGAGATGGAGTCTCACTCTGTCCCCCAGGCTTGAGTGCAATGGCGCGATCTCGGCTCACTGCAACCTCTGCCTCCCAGGTTCAAGCGATTCTCCTGCCTCAGCCTCCTGAGTAGCTGGGATTACAGGTGTGCACCACCACACCCAGCTAATTTTTGTATTTTTAATAGAGATGGGGTTTCACCATATTGGTCAGGCTGGTCTTGAACTGCTGACCTTGTGATCCACCTGCCTCGGCCTCCCAAAGTGCTGGGATTACAGGCATGAGCCACCATGCCTGGCTGATTACTTATTCTTTATTTTAAAGTATTTGCTGGACTGGACATGTGATTTATGCCTGTAATCCCAGTACTTTGGGAAGCCGACATGGGAAGATTGCTTGAGGTCAGGAGGTTAAGACCAGTTTGGGAAACATAGTGAGACCCCACGTCTGCAAAAATTTTTAAAGTGGCCTGGCGTGGTGGTGTGCATACCTGTGGTCCCACTGACTAGGGAGGCTGATTGTGGGAAGAGAACTCAAGCCCAGGAGTTCAAGGCTGCAGTGAGTTGTGAAGGTGCCACCGCACTCCAGCCTGGGCAATAGAGGGAGACACCCTGCTCCAAAACAAAGAAAATATTTGGTATTTAGAATGCGATTATCTCCCCTCACACCTTCCCACTCGCTATTACTAACTGGTATAGAGCAGGTATAAAGCAAGTATACTGCTTGCAGTTTGTATGCTGTGGGTTTTTTTTTTTTTTTTTTTTTTTTTTTTTGTGACGGAGTTTTGCTCTTGTTGCCCAGGCTGGCGTCAGTGGTGCGATCTCAGCTCACTGCAACCTCCTTCTCCCAGGTGATTCTCTTGCCTCAGCCTCCGAAGTAGAATTACAGGCCTGTTTCACCACGCCTGGCCACTTTTGTGTTTTTAGTAAAGACAGGGTTTCACCATGTTGGTCAGGCTGGTCTTGAACTCTTGACCTCTAGTGATCCACCTGCCTTGGCCTCCAACAGTGCTGGGAATTACAGGCGTGAGCCACTGTGCCCGGCCTTGTTTTTATAATAAGATGAGAGATGGAGGCCGGGGCAGTGGCTCACGCCTGTAATCCCAGCACTTTGGGAGGCCGAGGTGGGTGGATCACCTGAGGCCAGGAGTTCAAGACCAGCCTGGCCAACATGGTGAAACCCCCACTCTATTAAAAAAAAAAAAAAAAATTAGCTGGTTGTGGTGGTGCATGCCTGTAGTCCCTGCTACTCAGGAGGCTGAGTAGCATGGGAATCAATTGAACCCAGGAAACGGAGGTTGCAGTGAGTCGAGATTGCGCCACTGCATTTCAGCCCAGGCCACTGAGTGAGACTCTGTCTCAAAAAATAAAATAAAATAAAAAATAAGATAGAGATGGAATCTTGCTGTGTTGCCCAGGCTGGCCTCCAGCTCCCAGCCTCAAGTAATCCTCTGCCTTGGTCTCCTGAAGTGCTGGGATTACAGGGATGAGCCACTGCATCTGGCCAGTCTGTATGTTTTATAACCTGTATTAGTCAGGGTAGGTAATGCTAGTTAAAATCTGTGGCCTGACAAAGAAAACATTTATTTCTTGCTCACACTTTTTTAGATGGTTCTTTTCTAAGTGGTGACTTGGGGATCTGGGCTTCTTCCATTTTTGTCACAACTGACAAGAAGATGTGACCTTAAGTTTGCCGTGTAATTTTGTGCATGGAAGTTTTTTTCATGGGCCAAGCTTGGAAGTAGTAGTATTTCTTCTGCGGTCTGTTGGCTGTATTTTAGGTGCAAGGGGGCTGGGAAGTGGAGTCCTTTGGTGTGTCCGTGAGGAAAATGTAATAGCACCGTGTCTGCTATGCTACTTAACCAAACTCTGTTGTTCTTATTTTTCAGTAGATTCTCTTGAGTTTCTTAGATAGGTAATCATAATACACATTGAGCATTTCTAATCCCCAAATCTAAAATTGGAAACTTTTGAGCACTGACAGGATGCCACGAGTGGAAAATTCCGCACCTGACCTCATGTCATGGGTTGCAGTCAAAACTTTATTTCATATGCAAACTTTTTTTTTTTTTTTTTTTTTTTTAAGGGATCCTGCTCTGTCACTCAGGCTGAAGTACAGTGGCAAGATCATGGTTCACTGCAGCCTTAATCTCCTAGGCTCAAGCGATCTTCCTGCTTTGGCCTTCCAAAGTGCCAGGATTACAGGTGTGAGCTGTTGCGCCTGGCCATTATACACAAAATTATTTAAAATATTGAGTAGAATTACCTTCAGGCTATGTGTCTAAGGCGTATATGAAACATAAATGAGTTTTGTGTTCAGACTTCGGTCCCATTCTCAAGATATCTCACTATATATATATGCAAATATTCCAAAATCAGAAAAGATACAAAATTTGAAACACTTCTGGTCCCAAGCATTTTATACAAGGAATACTTAACTTGTAGCTGCAAATGATCATTTTGTCTTTTTTTTTTCCTCCTTCCTATAGTTAGCTATTTCTTTTTCTTTTTTTTTTTTTTTTTGAGACGGGGTCTCGCTCTGTCACCCAGGCTGGAGTGCAGTGGCGATCTCGGCTCATTGCAAGCTCTGCCTCCCAGGTTCAAGTGATTCTCCTGCCTCAGCCTCCTGAGTAGCTGGGACTACAGGCACCCGCCACCATGCCCGGCTAATTTTTGTATTTTTAGTAGAGATGGGGTTTCACCACATTGGTCAGGCTGGTCTCGAACTCCCTCCTGACCTTGTGATCCACCCGCCTCAGCCTCCCAAAGTGCTGGGATTACAAATGTGAGCCACTGCGCCCGGCCTAGTTAGCGATTTCTTTTCCTTTTCCCTTTCCCTTTCCTTGACAGAGTCTCACTCTTGCTGCTCAGCTGGAGTGCAATGGCGCAATCTTGGCTTACTGCAACTTCCACCTCCAGGTTCAAGTGCTTCTCCTGTCTCGGCCTCCCTAGTAGCTGGGATTCCAGGTGCCTGAACACCTGGCTAATTTTTTCTTTTCTTTTCTTTTCTTTTTTTTTTTGAGACGAAGTCTCTCTCTATCGCTAGGCTGGAGTGCAGGGGCGTGATCTCAGCTCACCACAACCTCCATCTCCTGGGTTCAAGCGATTCTCCTGCCTCAGCCTCCCGAGTAGCCGGGACTACAGGTGTGTGCCACCATGCCCGGCAAATTTTTGTATTTCTAGTAGAGACAGGGTTTCACTATGTTGGCCAGGCTGGTCTCTAACTCTTGACCTCATGATCCACCTGCCTCAACCCCCCAAAGTGCTGGGATTACAGGTGTGAGCCACTGCGTCCAGCCAATTTTTGTATTTTTAATAGAGACAGGGTTTCACCGTGTTGGCCAGGCTGATCTCGAACTCCTGACCTCAGGTGATTGGCCCCCCTCGGTTTCCCAAAGTGCTGGGATTACAGGCGTGAGCCACCACACATGGTCAGCTACTTTTTGTTTTTGAGATGGAGTTTTGCTCTTGTTGCCCAAGCTGGAGTACAATGGTGTGATCTTGGCTCACTGCAACCTCCGCCTCCCTGGTTCAAGCAATTCTCCTGCCTCAGCCTCCTGAGTAGCTGGGATTACAGGCGCCCACCACCAGGCCCGGCTAATTTTTTTTGTATTTTTAGTAGAGACAGGCTTGTTTTGAACTCCTGACCTTGAGTGATCCGTCTGCCTTGGCCTCCCAAAGTGCTGAGATTACAGGCGTGAACCAGCACGCATGGCCAACTTTTTTTTTTTTTTTTAATGCATTGTGGAGTACTTGCAGAATAGGTTTAACTGTCATAGGTCTTATTTTCAATTTTTACTCAAATGCAATATTGCAAATAGTCTTTAGTGGTATTCAAGAAGTGTCCTAATTACAGATTACAGTCTCATACGTAGTTTTTTTTTTTTGAGACGGAGTCCCGCTCTGTCGCCCAGGCTGGAGTGCAGTGGCGCGATCTCGGCTCACTGCAAGCTCCGCCTCCAGAGTTCACGCCATTCTCCTGCCTCAGCCTCCCGAGTAGCTGGGATTACAGGTGCCCGCTACCACGCCCGGCTAATTTTTTGTATTTTTAGTAGAGACGGGGTTTCACCGTGTTAGCCAGGATGGTCTCGATCTCCTGACCTCGTGATCTGCCCGCCTCGGCCTCCCAAAGTGCTGGGATTACAGGCGTGAGCCACCGCGCCCGGCCACGTAGTGTTTTTTTTAGCGAACAAAGCCCAGCATCTTGACATTGACCCTGCAATCCTCACAGATATTCTTGGTCGTCTCTCCCTGATAGTGATAATTCTCTAAATTTTTGTTTCCCTGCTGATTTGAAGATGACCTCAGATTTCTTGCTGCGAGGAGTTTCACGAGTGATCGTTCTTCAGGTTTGTCCCCAGGGCTTCTGTTTTAGCCCAGGCTGTTGGATTGTGCAGCTGCTCGCATCTTCTGTGTCAGAGATCCTGACCTGCAGTGTTTGAAAATGTTGTCTCCCTCAGAGAAGTTTGATGGGTTCTTGTTCCTCTTCCTTTATTCTTTCATCCACTCAAAGATAAACTGAATAAGTTAGCAATATCGATTTTGTTCCTTGTCCTTTCTTTCCTCCAGTTGACCCTCGGCTTCTGTTTGAGTTCTTTTTGCACTTGCTTCTGGACCCCTAGTGTGAGTTTGGGGCCTGCATGTCCACGCTGCCCACCTGCAGCCCTGCAGTCCCCATTTCCAGTGATGGTACACCCTTCCCTGCGGAGCTCCCCATGTGATCTACGGTAGACTTCACCAGAAGGGGCCTGAATTTAGTGGGAGTAGGAAGCTCCTCTGAACCCTGGGAGGTGGATGGAGGAGGGAAGCTTATTACTTGACTTACCAAAGTAGATACCAGGGTCACATTTACTTTTTCTGGTGTTTAGTTCCATTGCTTACAATGATGCTTTAAAGTGACTTCAGCTTTTTTTTGATTTCCCTTTTTGACTCTGAGATCTCACACTTACTGTTTTATTTCTTGAATACGGTCAACTGCTAAAATATATTTTCCAGACTTTTTGTTTTGACCGACCCACTTCTCTCTATTTATATTCATCTCTCTCTCTCTCTCTCTCTGTGTGTGTGTGTGTGTGTGTGTGTGTGTGTGTGTGTATGTATATGTATGTATCTCAGACAAAAGTTTCAAGGCCAGGCTCGGTGACTCATGCCTGTAATCCCAGCACTTTGGGAGGCTGAGGTGGATTGATCACTTGAGGCCAGGAGTTCGAGAACAGTTTAGCCAACATGGTGAAACCGTATCTCTACTAAAAATACAAAAATTAGTCAGACGTGGTGGCAGGCAGCTGTAATCCCAGCTACTCAGGAGGCTGAGGCAGGAGAATTGCTTGAATCCAGGAGGTGGAGGTTGTAGTGAGCCGAGATCGTGCCAGTGCACTCCAGCTTGGGCAAAAAAATAAAAAGGTTTCATACCACACCACATAACCTTTGTTTTTTCTTTTTGTGGCGAAAGGGGTCTCTCTGTGTTGCCCAGGCTAGTCTGGAACTCCTGGGTTCAAACCATCCTCCTGCCCCTGCCTCTGCTGGGATTATAGGCATGAGCCACTGCATCCAGCCAGATAACCTTTTAGGCCGTGTACTCTGAAATTTTCTATGCTGATTTCATGATAAAAATTTTGGTTATGATGCCCTAAATTGATATAGATCTTTAAGTAAGGCCTTTGATTTAGAAAGGTTAATTATTCATACTATCCTATGGAAAAGAAACCAGACAAGATTCTGTGGGCATGGCAGGAGAGGGATTCCCTACATCCAGAATAACACATAAGGAAGCTTCATTGAGATAATTTACATAAAATTCAGTTATTTAAAGGATATGCTTCAGTAGTTGGTAGCATGTTCACTGAGTTTCATAACCACTACCATCTGGCTGTCATTAGTGGTTACTCTCCCTTCTCCCCTTTTCACCCAGCCCCTGGCAACACTAATCCACAGTCTGTTTCTATAGATGTAGTCTTCTGGACATATAAATGGTATCATACAATATGTGGTTTTGGCCGGGCACAGTGGCTCATGCCTGTAATCCCAGCACTTTGGGAAGCCAAGGTGGGCGGATCACCTGAGCTCAGGAGTTCAAGACCAGCCTGACCAACATGGTGAAACCCTGCATCTACTAAGAATACAAAAATTAGCTGGGCATGGTGGCGCGCACCTGTAGTCCCAGCTACTAGGCAGGCTGAGGTGGGGGTATTGCTTGAACCCGAGTGGTGGAGGTTGCAGTGAGCCGAGATCATGCTACTGCACTCCAGCCTGGGCAATAGAGCGAGACCCTGTCTCAAAAAAAAAAATGTGGTTTTTTGTGATAGGCTTTTTCACTTAGCATAATGTTTTCAAGGTTTATGCATGTTACAGCATGTGTCAGTACTTCCACTTTATTGCTGAATAATCCATTGTATGGATATACCACATTTTGTTTATCCATTAATTAGTTGATGGACATTTGGGTTATTTTCACATTTGCCTGTTATAAATAATGCTGTTATGAACATTTGAATACAAGTTTTTGTGTGATCATCTTTTTACTTTTGTTGGTAGATACATAGAAGTGGAATTACTGGATCATATGGTAATTCCATGTTTAACTTTTTTTTTTTTTTTTTTTTTTGAGACAGAGTCTTGCTCTGTCACCAGGCTGGAGTGCAGTGGCGCCATCTCAGCTCACTGTAACCTCCACATCCTGGGATCAAGTGATTCTCCTGCCTCAGCCTCCCAAGTAGCCGGAACTACAGGCACGTGCCACCACGCCCAGCTAATTTTTGTATTTTTAGTAGGGACAGGGTTTCACCGTGTTGGCCAGGATGGTCTCGATCTCTTGACCTCATGATCCACCCGCATTGGCCTCCCAAAGTGTTGGGATTACAGGCGTGAGCCACCACGCCCGGCCGATTCTATGTTTAACATTTTGAGGAGCTGCCAAACCATTTTACAAAGTAGGTTCTCCAGAATTATATGAGGGTTCCAATTTCTCTGTGTCCTTGCTGACAACTATTATTGCTGCTTTTTTTGATTATAGCCATCCTAATGGGTGTGCAGTGGTTTTGGTTTGCATTTCCCTAGTGACTGATGATGTTGAACTCCTTTTCATGTGCTTGTTGGCCATTTGTATGCTATCTTTGCAGTGATGTCTATTCAAATTCTTGGCTCATTTTTTTGTTTATATTTGAGACCGGGTCTTTTTTTTTTTTTTTTTTTTGAGACAGAGTCTTGCTCTGTTGCCCAGGCTGGAGTGCAGTGGTGCAATCTCGGCTCACTGCAAGCTCCGCCTGCCAGGTTCATGCCATTCTCCTGCGTCAGCCTCCAAGTAGCTGGGACTACAGGCGCCCACCACCATGCCCGGCTAATTTTTTGTATTTTTAGTAGAGATGGGGTTTCACCGTGTTAGCCAGGATGGTCTCGATCTCCTGACCTTGTGATCCACCCACCTCGGCCTCCCAAAGTGCTGGGATTACAGGCGTGAGCCACCGCACCTGGCTGAGACTGGGTCTTGCTATGTTGCCCAGTCTGGAGTGCAGTGGCTTGTTAATAAGAGTGATCATAGCTCACTGCAGCCTCAGATTCCAAGAGATCCTCCTGCCTCAGGCTCCTGAGTAGCTGGACTAGAGGCATGTGCTGGGTCATCCAGCTTTCTTTGCCCATTTAATTAGGTTACTTGTCTTTATATTGTTGAGTTGTAAGAGTCCTTAATATATTCTGCACGAGTCCTTTATCTGGTATGTAATTTGCAAATATTTTTTCCTCTTTCTGTAAGATTCTTTTTCACTTTCTTGCTGTGTCTTTTTTTTTTCTTTTAGACACAGTTTTACTCTTGTTGCCCAGGCTGGAGTGCAACGGCGCAATCTTGTCTCACTGCAACCTCCGCCTCCCGGGTTCAAGTGATTCTCCTGCCTCAGCCTCCCGAATAGCAGGGATCACAGGCATGCACCACCACGCCTGGCTAATTTTGTATTTTTAGTAGAGATGGGGTTTCTCCATGTTGGTCAGGCTGGTCTCGAACTCCTGACCTCAGGTGATCTGCCCACCTTGGCCTCCCAAAGTGCTGAGATTACAGGTGTGAGCCACCGAACCTGGCCTTGCTTGTGTCTTTTTTTTTTTTTTTTTTTTTAAGACGGAGTCTTGCTCTGTCACCCAGGCTGGAGTGCAGTGGTGCGGTCTCGGCTCACTGCAAACTCCGCTGCCTGGGTTCACACCATTCTCCTGCCTCAGCCTCCCAAGTAGCTGGGACTACAGGCACCTGCCACAACGCCTGGCTAAATTTTTGTATTTTTAGTAGAGACAAGGTTTCACCGTGTTAGCCAGGATGGTCTCGATCTCCTCACCTTGTGATCTGCCCGCCTTAGCCTCCCAAAGTGCTGGGATTACAGGCGTGAGCCACTGCGCCCAGCCTGCTTGTGTCTTTTGCAGTTAAGAAAGTTTTAATTTTTGTTAAAGTCTCTATGTGTCTGTTTTTCTTTTCTTGCTTGTGATTTTGGTGTCATATCTTAGAAACCACTGCCTAACCCAAGGTCATAAAGATTTACCCCCTCTCAGTTTTCTTCTAAGAATTTTATAGTTTTAGCTCTTAAAGTTGGGTCTCTGATCCATTTTAATGTTTGAGGTAGGGGTCCACCTTCATTGTTTTACATGTGGAGTTTTTCTTTTTTTTGAGATGGAGTTTCACTCTTGTTGCCCAGGCTGGAGTGCAATGGCGCGATTTTGACTCATTACAACCTCTGCCTCCTGGGTTCAAGCGATTCTCCTGCCTCAGCCTCCCGAGTAGCTGGGATTACAGGCATGTGCTACCATGCCCGGCTAATTTCATATTTTTAGTAGAGACAGGGTTTCTCCATGTTGATGAGTTTGGTCTCGAATTCCCGACCTCAGGTGATCTGCCTGCCTCGGCCTCCCAAAGTGCTGGGATTACAGGTGTGAGCCACCGTGCCTGGCCACACATTTGGACTTTCGGTTGTCTCATCACCATTTGTTTAAAGGATGACTCTACCCCCCATTACATTGTCCTGATGCCCTTTTTTGAAAATCACATGTTTAGGTTTATTTCTGGATTCTCAATTGTATTCTGTTAATCTATATGGCTACCCTTATCCTAGTATCTTTGTATGTACTTATACCACACTGTCTGAATTAGTATAGCTTCATATTACTTTTGAAATGGGGTAGTGGGAGTCCTCCAATTTTGTTGTTTTTCAAGATTGTTTTGACTATTCTGGGTCCTGTGTATTTCCATAAGAATTTCAGGATCGGCTTGTCAATTTTTGCCAAAAAGGCAGATGGGATTTTGAGAGTGAGTGCATTGAATCTGAAGATCAGTTTGGGTAGTATTGCCAAGAATTACATATTTTTAACTGAAAAATTTCTTGAGACAATGTTTATCTGCATAAGGAGCAGTACATTATGATAATTTCTTCCAGCCTAGTCTAGTCTACTTCATTCCATTTTTTCAAATTAAGAAATTGCCATCGGCCGGGCACGGTGGCTCACGCCTGTAATCCCAGTGCTTTGGGAGGCCGAGGTGGGCGGATCACGAGGTCAGGAGTTGGAGACCAGCCTGGCCAACATGGTGAAACCCTGTCTCTACTAAAAATACAAAAATTAGCTGGGCGTGGTGATACACGCCTGTAATCCCAGCTACTGGGGAGTCTGAGACAGGAGAATGGCTTGAACCCAGGAGGTGGAGGTTGCATTGAGCCAAGATCATGCCACTGCACTCCAGCCTGGGTGACAGAGCAAGACTCCATCTCAAAAAAGAAAGAGGCCAGGCACGGTGGCTCATGCCTGTAATCCCAGCACTTTGGGAGGCCGAGGTGGGCAGATTGTGAGGTCAGGAAATCGAGACCATCCTGACTATCACGGTGAAGCCCTGTCTCCACTAAAAATGCAAAAAATTAGCTGGGCATGGTGGCATGCACCTCTGGTCCCAGCTACTCAGGAGGCTGAGGCAGGAGAATCGCTTGAACCTGGTGGGTGGAGGTTGTGGTGAGCCAAGATCTTGCCACTGCATTCCAGCCTGGGCAACAGAGCGAGATTCCATCTGAAAGATAAAGAAAGGAAGGAAGGAAGAAAGAAAGAAAGGGAGGGAGGGAGGGAGGGAATTGCCAACCCCAACCACTGATTTGAGTACTCACTCCCATGGACCATTCATTATCTGTTGTTTGAAAAATATGCTTCATGTCAGTGGTCCTCAGCCTCGACAGCAAATTGCAATCACCTGGGAAACTTTAAAAAACTACGGATGCTGGACACATCCATGAGACCAGGATGCAGTTGATGAGAAATTCAGCCTGAGCACTTCCAGGTGATTCCAGGGTACAGCCAGAGCTGAGCACCATTGCTATAAATAAACTAAAATTCAGATATTTATACTGCTTTTAAAGCCTTTTCATAGTTGACTGAATGGGATGGAAATGTGCGTATTGCTAACTTACAGGTCCTTATGTGTCACTTTGATGACAAATGTATTAGGTCTGTTTGTGCACTTTCTCTTAACGTAATATGACCTGTGATGCAGTTCTCCTGAGAAATTGAATGATTATGCTATTGACTTGCCCTTGGGTATGTAGGGTTGTCCCTGGTCTATGCAGAGAGCAAAGATAGAGCAGGGTGTTTGGAGATCATCTGTCATTTCTCAGAAATTTTTGTGTCTGCCTTTTTGCAGTAGGAAATGGATTGAGAAGAATATGTAGGAAATTCACAGCTATTTTAGGAACTATCATATAGAGACCACTAAATCTAAATATACTGTTGATGTAT
This sequence comes from Pan troglodytes, assembly GCF_028858775.2. Lineage (NCBI taxonomy): Eukaryota > Metazoa > Chordata > Mammalia > Primates > Hominidae > Pan > Pan troglodytes. The sequence goes on along the minus strand of NC_072419.2, from coordinate 11,573,038 downwards.
ATGAAGCTATTGGTCAGAACTAAGGTCAGAATTAGTGGAAAAATATCTGGACTGGTGTCCTGTCTTAGAGAGATTAAGGAATATTAGGATTGTGGTGGAATGCTTATACATAAAGTAGCTTATTTTACTCATTGAATATTCTTTTATCTGGTTATATTTGAAAGTAAACTGTGGCTGGGCGCGGTGGCTCACACCTGTAATCACCCAGCCCTTTGGGAGGCCGAGGTGGGTGGATCACTTGAGGTTGGGAGTTCGAGACCAGCCTGGCCAACATGGTGAAACCCCATCTCTACTAAAAACAAAAAATTAGCCGGGTGTGGTGGCAGCCACCTGTAATCCCAGCTATTAGGGAAGCTGAGACAGGAGAATCACTTGAACTGAGAGGCAGAGGTTGCAGTAAGCCAAGATTGTGCCACTGCACTCTAGCCTGGGCCACAGAATGAGACCCCGCCTCAAAAAAAAAAAAAAAGAAAAGAAAAAGAAAGTAAAATGTGCATATATACAATATATATAACTATTTTTTTCAAAGTAGAGATTATACGGAGGGTATTTAAGCCTGTTTTTTACTTAGCAATGTATCTTAGATATGTGACTAAATAGTCCTTTATTTGCAGCTCATTTGTGCTGAATACATCATGTTTTATTTGACAAATCCTTCTATTAGGTATTTAGCTTATGAGCCATTTTCTGCTGTGGTGGACATAATACAGTGGTGAACAGCATTGTACCTAAATCTGAGTGCATTTTCCTGATTATTTCTTTAGACTAAATTGTTGGAAGGCATATCATTTGCATTTCTAAGACTTTAACACGTACATAACATACATGCCAGAGACCTCCTGCATTCAGGTTAACACACTCGGAAGTATTGCCATAATAAAACATTTTTTCTTTTTTATGCCAATTTGAAGAATGGAATCACCATGTTTATTTTGCTTTTCTTTGATACCTAGTGAGTTTGAGTACTTTTTAATGATTCTTTTGGCCATTTATATTTTGTTTGGCTTATTGTGTTTTTTTGCCAGTTTTTCCAGTCTTGTATCTGTCTCTTTTTCCTGGTGATTTATAACAGTATTTTTATATCAAGGACGTGAACACTTTAATAAATGTTATACATATTTTCCCCATTTGCCTGGTAATTTTATGATGTATTGGAGAACTAAGTGTTATTTGCAGATCGTTTTTCTTGGTTTAATTTTCAAATTAGAAGTCTCATTTTTCAAACTTTAAAGTTTCATAGGAAACATTTTTCTTAAAGATGAATAAAAATCTGTCAGAACATGATTTTGTTTAAAGTATTTTGTAGATTTCTTATTTGCTTGTCTGCTAAAATAATGCTTGGAACAATCAGCTGCCACCTTTGAATTAAAAAGAAAAGTAAAATTTGGAATAGAAGATTTTCCAATATTATTGTCTCTATATTTTAATATTTTTTTCATATATTTAGAAATATTTTTTTGTAGAGACAGGGTCTTTCTATGTTGTCCAGGCTGGTCTTGAACTCTTGGCCTCAAGTCATCCTCCTGCCTGGGCTTCCCAAAGTGTTGGGATTATAGGTGTGTGCCACCATGCTGGCCCCACTGTCCCAGTAAATGTGAACCTTAAGTTTGGGCGCTTTTGGTGTTTAGACCCTTTGGGTACACATAATGTCTGTTGGGTTGATGGTGCTCTTTTGTGTTAATTTCTTTTTTCTTTTTCTTTTTTTTTGAGATGGGGTCTCGCCCTGTTGCCCAGGCTGGAGTGCAGTGGTGTGATCTCGGTTCACTGTAACCTCCGCCTCCCGGGTTCAAGCGATTCTCCTGCCTCAGCCTTCTGAGTAGCCGGGATTACAGGTACACGCCACCACGCTTGGCTAATTTTTGTATTTTTAGTAGAGATGGGGTTTTGCCACGTTGGCCAGGCTGGTCTCGAACTCCTGACCTTGTGATCTGCCCGCCTCAGCCTCCCAAAGTACTGGGATTACAGATGTGAGCCTTACAGACGTGAGCCACTGCGCCTGGTCCTTTGCATTAATTTCTTAGTTTTGCTCTAGTAGTATTAAATTGGAGACTTTTGCATCATAGCCTTAAATAACTCTTTCTGATTTTACCCTATAGGCTTCTTGTTTAAAAATCGGCATCCGTTTGTATGCCAGCTCTCTGGAAACACTTGTCCTAGCTAGGCTTTAGGGGCTTGCTGGTCTTGTTGGCTCCTTGAGGTTGTGGAGGGGAGCTTAATGTGTGTAGCTTCACGGCATCTGGCTCAGCACAGCTCAGAATAGGTACTACATGTGCCCTGTGTGCATATCCTGGCATTATCCCTTTAACTGTCTCTAGGAGAAATGAGACCAGTATGGGTTCTGGTTCTGGGGCTGCCTCCAACTGGGGGTAAGACTCTGTTTCCCCTCTGTGTCTTCCATTGCCAATGGGGGGCCAGGTTGCAGGATTTCTAAGCCCCTTATATTCATTCTTTCCACCCCCTTCATTAAGCACTGTCTTTCGGCAGGGTGCTGGGGAGAAGCAGCCTGCCCAGGCTTAGCCATTTCTAGGTCGTCCTCGTTTTGAGTTCACAATTCTGACCTCTAGTTACTTTAATCTGGTTATTATCTAATCGTGATCACTCCTAGACATTTTGGAGAGGTTTAGAAAGTTTTGGGGTTAACAGACATAAAATAGGATTTTCAGCTTAGTTGAAGGTCAACAGTGCTTGTTCACACGCAAAGGCACAGTTTATGAAGGGAAAAATGGAACCATTTGTGTTAACTGAGCTTGACTTATTAGCACCGATAGTTGCCATGGGAGTGTTTTTTTAAGTTTGTCATTTTGCCAGGAATGTAAATCAGGGCATTACTCCTTAGATCTTCATGTAATTAGGAGGATGGACAAAGCCCCTATTTTTCTTGAATCAGAAGTTTATTATCCCGTTTATAATATGGGAGTAAATTAGGAAAGGTGTCTTTAATTTTTTTGTTTGTTTTTGTAGAGACCCTTGTTATGTTGCCCAGGCTGGTCTTGAACTTCTTGGCTCAAGTGAGATTATACAGTGTGAGCCACTACCAGTATCTTTCATTTTTTGATGATAAGTACAACTTAGGCCTTGAGCAAAACTGTTTTTAGTGACTTGTCTTGCATATATATTTATGAATTTTGAGCTTTTAAAAAATCACAAATAGGCCAGGTGTGGTAGCTCACACCTGTAATCCTAGCACTTAGGGAAGCTGAGGCAGGAGGATCACTTGAGCTCAGGAGTTCGAGACCAGCCTGAGCAGCATAATGAGATCTCGTCTCTTTTCTTTTCTTTTTTTTTTTTTTTTTTGGGACAGAGTCTCGCTCTGTCACCCAGGCTGGAGTGCAGTGGTGCAGTCTCAGCTCACTGCAGCCTCTGCCTCCCCATTTCAGGTGATTCTCCTGCCTCAGCCTCCCCAGTAGCTGGGAGTACAGGTGCATGCCACCATGCCCAGCTAATTTTTGTAGTTTTTTAGTAGAGTCGGGGATGGGAGTGTTTCACCATGTTGGCCAGGCTGGTCTCGAACTCCTGACGTCGTGATCTGCCCACCTCAGCCTCCCAAAGTGCTGGGAGTACAGGCATGAGCCACGGTGCCCAGCTTGAGAGCTTGTGTTTATTAAAAAAAAAAAAACAACAAAAAAAACCATAATACATGTTCATTAATAATGGTTGAAGTAGAAAAGCAAAAAGAAATAGGACACCACCTGCATCTGAAACCCTGGGAAGATCCAGTTAATATTGTAGTAAGTGTCCTAGAATGCCTATCTTGCTGAAGAAGTCATGTTCATAAAGAGAGAGATGTTCTGCCTTTTTTCACCCCACTTTGTAATAGATCATAACTATTTCCCTGTGTCATGATAGTGTACTGCAGAGTGGCCCTGTAGTATTTTATCATACAGTGTTTTGCTATCGTAATTTATTCATGCAGTCTTTACATAGTGGATTCTACTTGTCCTACAACTGAAGTGTGTACAATTACATTCATCTAATTACTTTTCTAGAACAATGATTTTATTGGATATGCATTTTTGTTATTTTTTTTTGAGATGGAGCTTCGCTCAGCCACCCAGGCTGAAGTGCAGTGGTGTGATCTTGGCTCACTGCAACCTCCGCCCCCTTGATTCAAGTGATTCTCCTGCCTCAGCCTCCTGAGTAGCTGGGACTACAGGCGGGCGTGTACCACCACACCTGGCTAATTTTTGTATTTTTAGTAGAGACAGGGTTTCACCATGTTGGCCAGGATAGTCTCGATCTCTTGACCTCATGATCTGCTGCCTCAGCCTCCCAAAGTGCTGGGATTACAGGCATGAGTCACTGTGCCCGGCCGACTCTCTTTTTTTTTGAGATGAAGTCTTGCTCTTGTCCCCCAGGCTGGAGTGCAATGCCATGATCTCGGCACACTGCAACCTCTGCCTCTGGGTTCAAGCAATTCTCTTGCCTCAGCCTCCCGAGTAGCTGGGATTACAGGCGCCTGCCACCACGCCCAGCTAATTTTTGTATTTTTAGTAGTGATGGGGTTTCACCGTGTTGGCCAGGCTGGTCTCGAACTCCTGACCTCAGGTGATCCGCCCATGTTGGCCTTCCAAAGTGCTGGGATTACAGGCGTGAGCCACCGTGCCCAGCCGGGGAGGGACTTTCTAGCACAAAAGTAATAGAAGAAATTGCAAAAAGATACTAGTATGACTTAAGAGAGACTTAAAAAATGTGCTCTATTTCAAGTGGTATAAACAAAATGGAAAAAGCAGTCATTTGCTTTTTCTGGGGAAAATGCTTTCAGTAGACAAAGGGTTAATATCCTTAACCTATAAGAAACTCTTGCAAAAAGAAAAAGCAAAGTAAAAGTAGGAAAAGAAAAAGAAACTCTTGGCCGGGCGTCGTGGCTCACACCTGTAATTCCAGCACTTTGGGAGGGCGAGGCAGGTGGATCACAAGGTCAGGAGATCAAGACCATCCTGGCTAATACGGTGAAATCCTGTCTCTACTAAAAATATAAAAAATTAGCAGGGCCTGGTGACAGGCGCCTGTAATCCCAGCTACTTGGGAGGCTGAGGCAGGAGAAAGGTGTGAACCTGGGAGGAAGAGCTTGCAGTGAGCCGAGATCGCGCCACTGCACTCCAGCCTGGGCGACAGAGCGAGACTCTGTCTCAAAAAAAAAAAAAAAAAAAGAAAGAAACTCTTGCAAATGAATCAGAAAAACCCAAACACGTACTGAAAAAAATGGGTAAAAGGCACTTACAGTTCATAAAAGAACTGTAGACACATGGATCAAAGAAATCAAGATCAAAACCAGATGTCATTCTTTACATGTCATATTTGCAAAAATTTAAAAAAAAAAAAAACAGGCGGGGCACGGTGGCTCACGCCTGTAATCCCAGCACTCTGGGAGGCCGAGGCAGGTGGATCACTTGAGGTCAGGAGTTTGAGACCAGCCTGGCCAGCATGGTGAAACCCTGTCTTTACTAAAAATACAAACATTAGCCAGGCGTGGTGGTGCGTGCACGTAATCCCAGCTACTTGGGAGGCTGAGGCAGGAGAATGGCTTGAACCCGGGATGTGGAGTTTGCAGTGAGCCAAGATGGCACCACTGCATTCCAGCCTGGGCAACAGAGTGAAACTCTGTCTCAAAAAATAAATAAGTAATAAAAAACAATCTAGGAATGGCAAGTGAGGTTAACGTCATATTCTTTCTTTTTCTTTTTTTCTTACTCACCACTGCACCAATGAAGAAATACATAGTTTTCTTCCGTTGTGCTTTGTCAGTTTGTCTGCTTTCCCAGAAGGAATTGGGAAGCTTTTTCATTTCCCATTTCTTACGAGGAAGGCTGGGAAATAACTAAGAATTTGTCTGGGCCTAGCACCTTTTGGAAAAGAGTAATTTGCTTTTGTAATTTTCTCCATTTATTGTTACTTGTTCAGGTTTTCAAAAAATAGTTTTTGGCCAGGCATGGTGGCTCACACCTGTAATCCAGCATTTTGGGAGACCAAGGCGGGTGGATCACTTGAGGTCAGGAGTTCAAGACCAGCCTGGTCAACATGATGAAACCCCATCTCTACTAAAAATACAAAAATTAGCCAGGTGTGTTGGTGGGCCCTGTAATCCCAGCTACTCGGGAGGCTGAGGCAGGAGAATCGCTTGAGCCCTGGAGGCGGAGGTTGCAGTGAGCTGAGATCACGCTACTGCACTCCAGCCTAGGTGACAGAGCGAGACTCCGTCTCAAAAACAAAAACAAAAACACTGAAAAAATAGTTTCCCCCCCAAAATTGCCCATTTCATCAAGATTTTCAAGTGCATACATGTGCTTCTTTTGTAAGACCTTGAAAAAAATACAAACATTGGGAATGATAGTATAAGGATAAAGGATATAAGGGTAGTATAAGGTTAAAAATAAACTTAAAAAACAAAATGCAAAAGCATGAAGAATATGTAGTGTTTTGAGTCTGCCCTTGTTTTCAGAAGATATTTGTCATATTCAGGAAGTATCTTTTAATTTGCATTGAAGATATTTGGTTTTTGCTTTTTTTTTATTATTATTATTTATTTTTATTTTTTTATTTTTTGAGACAGAGTTTCGCTCTTCTTGCCCAGGCTGGAGTGCAATGCGTGATCTCGGCTCACCGCAACCTCCGCCTCCTGGGTTCAAGCGATTCTCGTGCCTCAGCCTTCCCGAGTAGCTGGAATTACAGGCATGTGCCACCACGCCTGGCTAATTTTGTTTTTTTAGTAGAGATGGGGTTTCTCCATATTGGTCAGGCTGACCAACTCCTGACCTCAGGTGATCCACCCACCTCAGCCTCCCAAAGTGCTGGGATTACAGGCATAAACCACCGCGCCTGGCTGGTTTTTGCTTTTTAAATCAGGAGGAAGTGTTGTGTCAGCCTTTTTGGCATCTACTGAATTGATAGAATGATTTGGCTGTTCAAAGGTTCTGGCCTGTTATGATACTGGCCCTGGCATTCTCTCCTTCCTGCTTTTGAAGAGTTAACATCCCTTTTTAAGGAAATGACGGTGAGTCAGTGGTAGATGTTAAATAACATAGTAAGATACACAGATGGCAATTCTGTAGTATTTCTCCCCAGTTTTTTGTTGAATGTTTTCTGTATGAAGTCAGTGTCTGGAAACCACAGCATGTAGTATGTAATTTTGCACATCCTAATTAAGAAGCAACAGAAGCACTGTGAACAGATTCTTGAGAGTTCAGCGGGCCTTGATGGGGGAAAGTCATGTGGCCATCAGTGTGTCCCAAGTGATGTTTCCTCTGACCTGCCACAGCGCCCAGGCTTTGATCTCAGCCCCGTAGCCTTGCGTGCAAAGGACAGTTTTCATGTTTCCAGAGTGCGGTGGAACCCACGAATGGGAGGGGCATTCAGCAGAGCGCTCTGCCAGAAGTTCAAGGTTGCTTACTGATAGCTCAGTCTTGTTTTTGTTTGTATCGTGATTCCTTCTTAACTCCTTCCTCAGAGATTCCTTTCTCAAAAATGTATTTACGTGTTCCCAGTATTAAAACCTCTGACCCAGTTCTGTGGTTTGGTCTCAGTACTTGTTCTGTGCAGTAGTTAAGTCAAGTCCTTCCAGCCATCTTGCCACTCAGCTTAGAAAAATACTCTCCAAAAACATGTCTTTAAGGAGCCGTAGTACTTTCGCTTCCCCATTCAGAATTTTCCAATGATTTGTAGCTAAAAATGACATTCTGTTCATTTGCACTTTGCCCTCATGGAGCCGTTTTTAATTAATAGTTTTTTAAAGGATTTGCAAAAGAAGCATACACATGTTGAAAAATAATTCTAGCTTGTCAGACTTGTGTTTAGTAAATTGAGAAGGTCACACGATCTTTTCTTATGTCCCCCCACCACTTCAAAGCAGTTTGATCTGTATCCTTGCCAGCCCTGTTCTGTGTACACAAATGCATACTATGTAATTATCCTTTTAATAAAAGTGAAATCATAACCACACATATTGTACAACCTGTATTTTTCAAGGAACTGTATTTGTTATTACAATTTAACTGAAAGTAAGCCATTCTTTTAAAGTGTCTCTCTTGTTTTCTTTTCTCATGTTCTTTTCATTATTCCTCTTGACTAGACATTGATGGATGTCACCTTTGTGCCTCCCTTCTGACATTGCAAATTTCTGATAAACATAGCTTAAGGCTTGGCATAGTGGCTCGTGCCTGTAATCCCAGCACTTTGGGAGCCGAGGCGGGTGGATCACCTAAGGTCGAGTTCAAGACCAGCCTGGCCAGCATGGTGAAACCGTGTCTCTACTAAAAATACAAAAAATTAGCCAGGCGTGGTGGCGGGCACCTGTAATCCCAGCTGCTCGGGAGGCTGAGGCAAGAGAATCGCTTGAACCCGGGAGCGGAGGTTGTAGTGAGCCAAGATTGCGCCACTGCACTCCAGCCTGGCTGATAGAGCGAGACTCTGTCTCATTTAAAACAACAACAACAACAAAAAAAACCCCCAAAACCCCCCCCAAAACCCCCACATAGCTTAAGATAGATTTATGTATAGAGATTTTATTTTGAGAAATAAATTACTCTTTTTTTCCTTGCATGCAAAATGTTTTAGAAAGGGAAAGACATCAATTTCTTCATTCACGTTCTAATAATTTAAAGTGAGTATTTTTTCCCAAACAGCAAAAGACCAGTGTTTAGTTTCCAAAATTAAAAAAAAAAAAGACTCATTAATGGTTCATTGAAGGCTGGACTGGTACCAGTCTGATGGCATTTGTGTGCTATTTAACTTGGGGCCATTGGCGATTGTTGATGCTAACTTGCCCAAGAACAAATGGTAAAAGTTGATGTCTCAACATAAGGATTTTCCAGTGAAAATCTGGCTAAACTGTTCGTTGCCTTGCACGTTTTTCTTCACAAGGGAGGGCCAGGCTCATGGCTGGGGCTGTGATGGCTGTTCCCAAGACAGCCACTGAGTCAGGCTCTGGGTTCCCTTTATTGTGGAACATATGCATAGGTACAAGAGTGGATAAAACATAGCCGTTTAATAAATAGTAAAAGAAACATCTGTGTACCTGCTCATATCCCAGTTTGAGAAACAGAATGTGACCGGCTTTTTGAGAAGCACCCTCCCCATGTGCTAATACATTTTTAAGAGGCTTTAAAAGAAAGTGACTTATTTATTTATTTATTTTAAATCAAAGACCCTGTGCTAGGGAATATGGAGTTTAAAAGTTATCAATGGAGAAATCCCAACTGAGTGCAAATCACTTTTTTTGCTTTTGTTTTGAGATGGCGTGTTGCTCTGTTGCCCAAGTAGGACTGCAGTGGCACAGTCACGGCTCACTGCAGCCTTGACCTCCTGGGCTCAAGGAATCCTCCTGCCTCAGCCTCCTGAGTAGCTGTGACTACAGGTGTGTGCCACCATGACGAGATAATTTTTTTTTTTTTTTTTTTTTTTTTTTTTTTTTTTTTTTTTTTTTTGTAGAGACAAGGTTTCACTATGTTGCCCTGGCTGGTCTTGAACTCCTGGCCTCAAGTGATCCTCCCATCCCAGCCTCCCTACAGGTGTGAACCACCGTGCCTGGCCCAAAATTGCTTTTTATTTATTTATTTATTTTTGAGACAGAGTCTCACTCTGTCACCCAAGCTGGAGTGCGGTTGCACAGCTCACTGCAACCTCAACCTCCTGGGCTCAGGTGATTCTCCACCTCTCAGTCTCCTGAGTAGCTGGGATCACAGGTGTGCACCACCACACTTGGCTAATTTGTGTGTGTGTGTGTGTGTGTGTGTGTGTGTTTTGTAGAGACCACCCTATTGCTCAGGCTGGTCTCGAACTCCTGGGCTTAAGTGACCTGCCTGCCTTGCCCTACCAAAGTGCTGGGGTTACAGGTGTGAGCCACTGTGCCTGGCTGAAAAGTTTTTTTATAGGTGTTCTAAAATACTATCTTTCAAAATACTTTGTAGAAATGGGGAGTGGATTTTTAAAAAATTGAGGGTGCAGTTTGTGACCCTGCCTAGAGACAGCCTGGGGCCTTGGAGGCAGTCCATAAAAATGAAGTAGTAATAGAGCAAATTCTAGGATTGGGCATGGCTGGGTGAAAAATAGACTCCATTCATGCAGACTGCCTCCTGCTAGGTTTGTTATTACTTTTAATTTACCATTTGCTTTTCTCCAGCTAGGTCTTGACTCCACTAACGGGGACTTCTCATACGGCTTTGAACTTGGACCTTGGTGCATAAGCAAATGTAACTCAGCGAATTGTAATGGAAAGCATATGGACAGGTCTACGCCACATCACTTAGGTGCGTGTAAAACACAATCTCCAGTTGTGTTTCCTTTTTCTTTTCTTACTTTTTCTGAAACAGGTTCTTGCTCTATCACCCAGGGTGGAGTGCAGTGGCACCATCACGGCTCGTGGCAGCCTTGGCCTACTGGGCTTATGTGATCCTTCTACCTCAGCTTCCCAAGTAGCTGGGACTACAGACGTGAGCCACGGTGCCTGGCTAATTTTTAAATTTTTTTTTTGTAGAGATGGGGTCTCACTATGTTATCTAGGCTGGTTTCCAACTCCTGGGCTCAAGCGATCCTCCTGCCTCTGCCTCCCAAAGTGCTGGGATTATAGGCTTCAGCCACCATGCCTGGCTAGTTATGCTTCATGGTAGAATTGGGCTGGCAGCTCTGTAGCATTAGAACCCTTTTGTACTTGACCTCACCTTTGTACGTTTTTTACGTGTAGAGAACGGTCTAAACGCACAACCTTTGGAATAATGAATTGTTAGGTTAATGCTAATGATAAGGTAATAGACTTCTTTAGGCCAAATTCCACGTAAGTAGATTAAACTAGAAAATAAACAGGCATAGTCTTGCCACTTATATTAATTACAAAGTAGGAGGTAAATATTTTCAGTTTTCTTTCATGCTTTTGACTTTATTATCAGCAAAAATTTGTTGAGTACCTCCTGCTCTTAGCCCTCCGTGAGGTTTACACGTGAGGACCCTGGAGTGGAAAGAGATTTAAGAATTGTTTCCTCACCCCTTTTCAAGCATTCTCTGCAGTTTAATTAATGAGACTAACCACATGTACATTACTCAGGAGCATTCTTTTTTTCCTCCTTCTGCTGTTTCCCTTATCCCCAAAGCTTGATGAACATTTTGATTATTTTTAATTTTTTGCTATTATAAGCAATACTGCAATCAAATTTCTTCTTGGGGAAAACATCTTAGCAGTAGTAGTGATGGGCGCAGTGCATGACCTTTTAAAATTTGATACATGTATAGGTAAACTATCCTTCAGAAAAGCCGCAAGTGTTTCACATCTGCCGATACATTCTCTCAGATACTCTGCTTCTGGATGTGGTAGTGCACACCTATAGTCCCAGCTACTCTGGAGACTGAAACAGGAGGATCACTTGAGCCCAGGAGTTCAAGGATTTAGTGAGCTCTGATTGTGCCAGCGCACTCTAGCCTGGGCGGCAGAGTGAGACCCTGCCTCAAGAAAAAAAAAAAAAAAAAAAAAGGATGCTGTCAGATACATTGACTTGTTAAAACTAAATTTATTCAGTATGGTGGATGTAAAATGTTATGTCAGTGTTGTTTTAAAAAAATTTTATGTGCAGTAAAATTTACTTTCTGTGTACACTTATAAGAGCTTTTACAAATACTTAGAGGGGATCACTCCTTTTAAAAAAATTTTAAGACTTCTAATAAAGGCTGGACGTAGTGGCTCATGCCTGGAATCCCAGCACTTTGGGAAGCTGAGGTGGGCGGATCACCTGAGGTCTGGAGTTCAAGACCAGCCTGTACAACATAGAGAAACCCTGTCTCTGTTAAAAGTACAAAAAATTAGCCAGGCATGGTGGCACATACCTGTAATCCCAGCTATTCGGGAGGCTGAGGTAGGATAATCGCTTGAACCTGGGAGGCAGGAGGTTGCAGTGAGCCGAGATTGTGCCATTGTACTCCAGCCTGGGTAACAAGAGGGAAACTCTGTCTCAAAACAAAACGATGACAACAACAAAAAAACCAAAAAACACTTCTAATAAAGAAGTCTCTACTTACTACTAAAAACAAAACAAGGCCAGGCACAGTGGCTCACACCTGTAATCCCAGCACTTTGGGAGGCCAAGGTGGGTGGATCATGAGGTCAGGAGTTCGAGACCAGCCTGGCCAACATGGCTGGTGAAACCCTGTCTCTACTAAAAATACAAAAATTAGCCAGGCATGGTGGCGCACCCCTGTATTGCTAGCTACTCTGGAGGCTGAGGCAGGAGAATTGCATGACCTCAGGAGGCTGAGGTTGCAGTGAGCCAAGATCAAGCCATCGTGCTCCAGCCTGGGTGACAGAGACAGACGTCATCTCAAAAAGAAAAAGAAAAATACACATCCTGACCTTTTTAATGATTTACCTTGTCAAGCCTGTTTTCTTAGTTCTGAAGGAAGAGGACACCTGGCTCTTTTCTTAGAGGTCACCTTTAATACCAGGTCTTTCTTTGAAATCACTCCCTTAGTTCATCCATTTTTCTCATTGGCATTTTCACCATTGCAGTTGCCAAGGTCCTTTTCCTTGGATTAACACAGTAGCTTCTTGATCCCTATTTTGAGATTATCCTGTGGTGGACGACTGCTCTCCTCGCCTGCCCAGAAACTCATGTTGCATGAAGCCGTTCTGTGTTGAGTTTGCTTTTCAAGGCTACTTTGACTCCACAAAGGGTTTTCTTCCTTTGCTTCCCTGTCCTCTGACCTCCAGGTGCTGGGGTTAGGCTGTTGTGTTCAGCGCCCAAAAGACGCATCATATGCCACCTACCTCTGGACCTCCGTAGTGGCATCTCTCTTGGGATTCCCGCCATCTTTCAAGGCTAACCCTAATCTCACTTCCTAAAAGTCATTTCTGACAACTTCCAGCCTGGAGTTCCAGTGTCCTTGAGCTCTCCTGCCCAGCTCTATGGTTGTATGTGTTTTCTCTGATTTGCTAGGTGTCCGGACTGTACAATCAGATGGGAAAGAGCCTCAGCATAATGTATCTCCATCTCCTTGCTCCAGCCCACCAAGGGCAGTCAGGGATCTAGTTGGATGGTTGGTGTCATTCCATTTGCCTTGAGATGATCAGTACAGATCCTAAAATATCACGCTCTTCCTAAACTGAGAAAAGAGGAGGCTTGCTCGTACCTTTCGTTTTTGTCATTAATAACATACAGGTGATTGTTGAGTGCCTGGCTTTCATAGCTGAGAACACCCATTCTGCTTGGTGCCTGAAGCCTGCAGACTGGGTGCCTGGTTCTGATTGAAGCGTATTTTAGCATTTGCTAGAACCACCACAGATGCTGTGGAACTCAGAAATAAACTGGATCAAACACTTGGAGCAGTGAAGAGAATTTTCTATTTTATTGGTGCCTGATTTCCAAGAGGCCTTGTATCGGGAAATCCTGGTGTTTTTGGTTTATAGACTTTGTGCTGTTGACGTCAATGTCTCATTTTCTCATTACCAAACATGTTGTATAAAAATGTTGTGTTGCTTATGGTTTGATCAGTAACAAAGAGAATTAAATATTTACTGGAGAAATTGGGTGGTTTCACAAACCTATGTAAACACTGATGGTGATTACAGAGCTTACATAAGAAGGTAAGGAAGGAAGATGGAACAGTTGTGTAACAGTTACTATGAAAGAGATTCCAAGCAAATTAGAACAAGTCTGGCCTTTTCAACTGGTTATTTTGAAAAATCAACATGTTAGTGTTGGATTAAGACCAGCTGTTTATAAATTGTCTAAGTTGTTTGCTGATTTTTCTGTATGGTGTTAAAAAAAAAAACTCATCAATAAATTTGTCCCATGACTTATAATGATAATCCTTTGTAAATACACATATTATTTTGTTTTAGGTTTGCCATAAACTGGAACTTGCAGATCAATAGCAATAAAGCCTTTCTGGATTTGAGTAGTGTTTACCTTTGGATGGGCCCTCTGTTTTATTTAGATTTCTTGTACTGGTTCTGGGCTTCCCTCAAAGAGCCCCTGCCTCCAGCCCTTCTGACCTTTCATCTTGTGCTTCTCGTTAGCACTGGATTCTGCTTCTGGACTTCTGCTTTGGTCTCTTTTATATCTGCTTCCTTCCCTCCTCTCAGTTCTGTGTGTGGAAAATTAGGTTATGGCACCTGCTCCCCATCATGTAATCTGCCCAGCTGACTGTGTAGGATATTAATAATAGGGTTGTCTTTGATGTTTGGATAAAGATGGCCATGCCTGTGTGTGTGTGTGTGTGTGTAAAATCAAACTATCAAAAGTTTACACATTCGTAGGATGTGATCTTATCATGATTACCCTGGTTGTGTGCACTGAAATAGCATTTTCTCTTTCCCTGGTATCCACGTATTTTAGACTAGCAGTGCCTAATACCATTATAATGGAAGTCACATATGTAATTTTGAGGTAGCTACATTAAAGGAAAACAAGAACAATTAATTTTAGTAATATATTTTATAAGCTGATATATTAAAAATAGTATTTCAACACAATCAATATAAAGTTATTAATGAGATATTTACATTCTTTTTTATTTTCATAGCAACCCTTTGAAGTCTATTGTATATGTTACATTCATAGCACATACCAGTTGGACCAACACGTTTAAGGTGCTCAGTAGCCACCTGGGGCTGGTGGCTCCCGCATTGGATAGCACAGTTTAAACCCCACATAGCTTTATTTACCACTGAGCAATATGTTTTCAACTTCCAAGCTCTTGGATTTGTCAGTATTTCATAATGTAAGCCCCTTTTATTTCAGGGACTATGTAGTAATACATACTCACACTTGAATGATGCTACTAAAGCTTCCCCTTCCTCACCTTTTTCCTTTCAAATTTAGATTTTCTGTTGCCTGGAAAATGCACATGAACCAGTTCAACAAGTAAATTGATCTCCCCTGCTGCCCCCTACCCCAGTCTATATGTATATTTTTCTTTTTTACCCAAGAATCACAAATACGTTCTATAGCTTATAATTTTATTTTTTTGGAGGGGACAGGGTCTCCCTCTGTTATCCAAGCTGGAGTATGGTGGTATGATTATAGCTCACTGCAGCCTTGATCTCCTGATCTTCCTTTTTTTTTTTTTTTTTTTTTGAGATGGAGTCTCACTGAGTCACCCAGGGTGAAGTGCAGTGGCACAATCTTGGGTCACTTTAACCTCTGCCTCCCAGGTTCAAGCAATTCTCCTGCCCCAGCCTCCTGAGTAGCTGGAATTACAGGCGCATGCCACCACGCCCAGCTAATTTTTGTATTCTTAGTAGAGACGGTGTTTCTCCATGTTGGCCACGCTGGTCTCCAACTCCTGACCTCAAGTGATCTGCCTCCCTTGGCCTCCCAAAGTGCTGGGATTACAGGCTTGAGCCACCGCGCCCGGCTGAGGGTGATGCTTCCTCTTCAGCTTGCCTGGTAGCTGGGACTACAAGCATGCACCACCACACCTGGCTAATTTTTTGTAGAGACGGGGTTTTGCTGTGTTACCCAGGCTGGTCTCGAACTTCTGGGCTCAAGTGATACGCCTGCCTTGTCCTCCCAAAGTACTGGGATTACAAATGTGAGCCACTGGGCCCAGCCAGTTTATAATTTTGACAAGTTAAAGTTTGGTTGCAATGAATGAGTCTCATTTCTTTTTGAAATAAAGAAGATCTAGGAAATGTGAAGAAGTATAGTAACTAATATTAGATAAAAATAGCCCTTGGAAGAGTTGAGATCCAAGAATAAAAAGGATTTAAGGAAAATCAGGAATCCCTGAACACCGTAAGTTTACCGAATATGAAGAGCGCTTACCTTTTGACCACACCTTTGGTTTTCTAAGTTACTCAGGTGCCATCAGCAAGCCCTTAGGAATGATAAATTTAGGCTCCTAGTTACCAGGAAACTCTAGCCCTCCCAGCGCTCTCTCCGGGAGCACACTGACTCTATCAATAGGGTGTTTTTTCTCAGCACTGGTGTTGACTGCCAGAATTTCTCTTCTAGTTTGTCTTACCTGTATATTTATTTCAGTGTTGTCCTTAGATAATGGCTCAAGCTTTTAAGAATTATGAAAGTGACATATGTACAATGTAGAAAAATAAGGGGGAAGAAAACACATATAATCCCATCATCTGGAGATAATCATGTACTGTTTTGGTGTTTTCCTCCATTTTCCTTTTTTTTTTCTTCTTTTCCCTTCTCTTCTACTCTTCTCTTCCTTTCTTTTTTTCTTTTCTTCTTTTTTTTTTTTTGAGACAGAGTCTTGCTCTCATCACCCAGGCTGGGATGCAGTGGTGCGATCTCACTACAACTCTACCTCCTGGGTGCAGGGGATCCTCCTGCCTCAGCCTCCTACGTAGCTGGGACTGCAGGAGTGTGCTACCACACCTGGCTAATTTTTTCGTGTCCCTTCATTTTCTGCATGTGTGCACACACTGAAATGGGATTATCAGGTTTGTTTTGTAAGCCTGTCTTTTTCTCAGCTTAATAATGCACTCCTTACGTGGCCACGTCAGTCACCCATGTTTTAATCTCTGCAATATGCTCATATAAGAATGTGCCCACAATTGTACCAACCAGTCCTCTATTTTAGGCATTAATATTTTCCCCTCCGGTTTTGGATTACTCTTAAGCATTATTTTAATGAACACTCACAAAATGAAAAATTTAAGCCTGTTTTAATTATTTTGCTAGGATAAATTCCTTAAGAGTAAAATTGTTAGGTCAAAGGCTATGTGTATTTTTAGAGCCTTTGATTGGTGATGTTAAATTACCATCTAAAAATGTTATGTCTGGGTGCAGTGGTTCACGCCTATAATCCCAGCACTTCGGGAGGCTGATGTGGGCGGATTGCTTGAGCCCAGGAGTTCCAAGACCAGCCAGGGCAACATGGCGAGACCTCATCTCTACCAAAAATAGAAAAATTAGTATGTGCCTGCAATCCCAGCTACTTGGGAGGCTGAGGTGGGAGGATCACCTGAGCCCAGGGAGGTCAAGGCTGCAGTGAGTCATGATTGTGCCACTGCACTCCAGCTTCGGCGACAGAGTGAGACCCTATCTCAAAAAAAAATAAAAAAATAAATAAGTTAATGGCAATTATTACTCCACTAGCAGTATATCCAAAGTGCTTGCATGTTAACGGGATGTTAAAAATTATTTACTAAATTTACAATTACAATTTGTTGTGTAAATTGTAAATGGTACATTTTATTTTATTTCTGCCTTTTTGATTTTTTGCTTTTTTTGAGACAGAGTCTCACTATGTCACCCAGGCTGGAGTGCAGTGGCACGATCTCGGCCCACTGCAACCTCCGCCTTCTGGGTTCAAGTGATTCTGGTGCCTCAGCCTCAGGAGTAGCTGGGACTACAGGTGTGTGCCATCATGCCTGGCTAATTTTTATATTTTTAGTAGAGACGAGTTTTCACCATGTTGGGCAGGCTGGTCTTGAACTCCTGGCCTCAAGTGATCCACCCACCTTGGCCTCCCAAACTGCTGGAATTATAGGCGTGAGCCACCATGCCTGGTCAGATTTTTTACATTTTTTTTTAAATAAGAAGCTTATATATGGTCATATTCCTATTGGCAACACAGAGAATCATAGTAAAGGAGTTATGGCAGCCTTAGGGATTCTTATAGCCATGCAGACTACTTTTCAGTGCGTGTGGCTGTGACTAAGGGATCCCGAAGCCAGCATGCCAGAGCACCTGCTTTCCTGACTTGGTGGCTTGCTGGATACATCTTTAGGTATATACCCTTCACTTATTTTCTGCTGATCACAATTTAGGAACTGGATAGACCCAGAAAACGTGGATCCCTGGTTGGCTTCATGAACTTGAGAAAAGCATAACTTTGGATAACGAAGGACATTTGGCATGAATTGTGCTCTTTGCTTTGGGAGAATAGCAAAGAGTGAAGTGAGTGGTTTGGATTTTGGGAGATGTGGAAAGGATTTGCTGAGGAATTGATATTTACATTCTCCAGGTGTTGCAGTATTTCCAGGTAGAGGGAATAGCAGGCTGTGTCCTCCTGCCTTAATTCAACTACTGCTGTTAGTTTTGAAGCCTTTTTCCTCTTTGCCATCATCTGGCAACTTTTTTTGAGATAGAGTCTTGCTCTGTCACCTAGGCTGGAGTGCAGTGGCATTATCTTGGCTCACTTGCAACCTCCGCCTCCCTGGTTCTAAGCGATTCTCCTGCCTCAGCCCCCTGAGTAGCTGGGATTACAGGTGCATGCCACCACACCCGGCTAATTTTGTATTTTTAGTAGAGATGGGGTTTTACCATGTTGGCCAGGCTGATCTCGAACTCCTGACCTCAGGTGATCCACTTGTCTCGACCTCCCAAAGTGCTGGGATTACAGGTGTGAACCACTGCGCCAGGCCATCTAGCAACTTCTTGACCTTTCTTTGTGCCCCTTGAATGTTGGCTCCTGGCCTGCCACATTTCTTTCCACTGTGTCTTCTAGCATCATCTCTCAGTCATTGGCTCATCCGGCCATGGGACCTCACTGACCTTTTACCTTTTGCAGGTAGTTTTACTTCCAGTTTATATCAGCTCTCCAAGGCCCAGTCGTCTCCCAGACAGCACTTTGGGATCCTGAGCTGGGAGTGTGTCTACACACCCTGTCCTCCCTAGCTCTCATTCCTCCCCTTCATCGGTCCTGGTGCTCCAGCTCTGTGGTGCTCTCTGGCTTCCTCTTGCCTCCCCAGTCCTTTTTACCTGCTATGGGCGCCACAGGAAATCACGTGGCTGCCATCTTACTAACATGGTCTCCTCCCTCTCTGAGCTGCCTCCAGAACTTGTCAAGCTCCCTCAGTGCCCTGGTGTTAACTATTCTGTTTTTTTGGGGCGGGGGTGGTTGAACTCTGCTGGAGAGAAACCAGATAACAAGGTGACTTTCTCTATTTCACATTATGAGTTCTGGGCTCAGCTGGACTTTGATTTTTTTTTTTTTAAATAATATCATTTTTCTCATCGTTTTTCTTCTTCCATAGTCACTTCTGTCCAATCCCATTCCCAGCCTTTTTACTCTCAGCCATGACCTCTGCTTCTTAGTTCATTAAGAAAACAAGTGATCAGATAAGCACTCCCCCAACTTCCTGCCCTCCTCTCACCTCATGCTGCCTTGCATAAGGGCAACTGTCTGCGTACATCTCTACCCACAGAGGCTATGAGGCAATCACTGCAGATGGTCTGTGTGGAACTGTCCGAACAAATTCTAAAAGTTTTCCTATCAGGGTTACATGAGAACTGCTTTTCGCTCCCTGTGGCATAGTTAGAGATTCTCTGGCCGAGGGGGATATGTTTGTGTTTTCATAAAAGACAATATTTTAGAAGTGACGTGATACTTGGAGGGGGTTAAATCATCCCCAAAATTAAATCTCCTCCCAAGATGATAGAACTCATTAATGGCACAGTCAGGGCTGGAATCTCAGTCATGTGTTCAGTGGCCTGTCCTTATCTGAAATAAAAATACTTTAGATCAAGGGTGTCCAATCTTTTGGCTTCCCTGGGCCACACATAAAATACTCTATCACTAATGATAGCTGATGAGCTTTAAAAAATCGCAAAAAATCTCAAATGTTTTAAGAAAGTTACGAATTTGTGTTGGGCTGCATTCACAGCTGTCCTGGGCCGAGAGCTGGACAAGCTTGCTTTAGATAGGCCCCACTCTGGGGGATTGGCGATAAAGAGGGCGTAAAATTTATTTGTAATTAAAAAAATAGATAGGCCAGGTGTGGTGGCTCACGCCTGTAATCCCAGCACTTTGGGAGGCCAAGGTGGGTGGATCATGAGGTCAGGAGATCGAGACCATCCTGGCTAACAAGGTGAAACCCTGTCTCTACTAAAAATACAAAAAATTAGCTGGGCATGGTGACACGTGCCTATAGGGAGAATTGCTTGAACCTGGGAGGTGGAGGTTGCAGTGAGCCAAGATCGTGCCGCCGCACTCCAGCCTGGGCGACAGAGCGAGACTCCGTCTCAAAAAAAAAAAAAGAAAAAAAAAAAGGATGTGTAATCAGAATGTGCATGAGGACAGGCCAGGCAGGGAGAATAAGCCTCCTTCCTGTCTGGTCCTTGTCCCAGTTTCCATCTCTGGAGGCAGCCACGTTTACCAGTTTTTGTGTGTTCAGACTGTATATCCTTTTAAAGATAGTCTTTGGTTAAACATTTGCTTTTAATTGTGACATTTCAAATATAAAGAAAACAAAAGAATGAAAACTTACCTGCTAGATACCCAGACCTAATAAATCTAAACATGTCATTTTTGCTTCAGGTATTTTGTTTTTGCTTTTTAAGGAAATTGAAACATTTCAGATACCTGGTTTGTCCTCTCTGCTAGCCTCATTCCCTCTTTCTCTTCTTCCCAGAGGTACCTTTACAGTCCATGTCTTTACTTTTGTGTTACATGCTTATATATTCACAAATCAACATATAATAATGATTGCGTGATTTAAAACCTCAAATAGTAGATCTTGTGTGTGTGTGTGTGCGTGTGCGCTACAACCTACTTAATCACTCTGGAAAATGTTCCCAAATGTTGGTCCAAGTAGCTAGAGTTTGTTTATTTTAACTACAGTATTTTATTTCATTGATTAAGCGTAGCCTAACTTAGATATTCTCCTCTTGACATAGCATAATGAACAGAATGACTGTCTTCATCTGGGTGGGTTTCTCTAGGGTGGAGTATGCTAACTGGCCTTGCTGGATCATAGTGCATACACAGTTTCAACCAACTAAATATTAGCAGTGGTTCTCCCAAGTATTTGAACCAATTTTCTTCTCTGTCAACAAGATAGAGGAATTCCTGTTTATTCACAGTCTTGCCAAGACTTCATATTACTAAACTCTTATTCTAGCCTTATCTGATGAATGTGAAATGATAATTGTGTTTTAATAGAGATAGGCTATGTGGTTTGTGGATATTCACTAGTTGATGTTTACTAGTTAAAGGTGAATGTTGTTTCCAGGTTTTGGCTATTACAAATAAAGCCGCTAGAGGCCAGGTATGATAGCTCACAATTGTAATCCCAGCACTTTGGGAGGCTGAGGTGGGAGAATCGCTTGAGCTCAGGTGTTTGAGACCAGCCTGGGCAACATAGCGAGACCTCATCTCTACAAAAACAATGACAATAAAAAATAAATTAGCTGACTATGGCAGTACACATCTGTAGTTCTCTCTACTTATGAGGCTGAGGTGGGAGGATTGCTTGAGCTCAGGAGTTTGATGCTGCAATGAGCTATGAGCCTGCCACTGTAATCCTGCCTACGTGACAGAGAGAGACCCTGTGTCTAAAAATAAAAATAGCTGATATGGTGACTCACGCCTGTAATCCCAGTGATCCGGAGGTCAAGGCGGGAGGTTCGCTTGAGCCCGGGCAAGAGCCTGGGCAACATGACAAAACCTCATCGCTACAAAAATTAGAAAAATTAGCCAGGTGTGGTAGCGCACACCTATAGTCCCATCTACTTGGGAGGCTGAGGTGGGAGGATCACTTGAGCCCAGGAGGTTGAGGCTGCAGTGAGCCGTGATTGTACTACGGCACTCCAGCCTGGGTAGCAGAGTGAGACCTTGTCTCAAAATAAATAAATAAAAATAAAAAATAAAGCTATTATTAACATTTATGTACATGTTCTTGTGTGAACGTAAGGTTTCATTCAGCCATAGATGCCCAGGAGTAGTGTTGCTGGGTCTTACGGAAACATATGTTTAACTTGATAAGAAATGACCAAATGGTTTTTCCAAAGTAGTTGTACCATTTTGCATACCCACCCAAGAGTATGAGAGTTCCAGTAACTTGTCAGCACTTGGTATTGTCTGTTTTTGTTCTAGCCATTTTAATAGGTATGTCATACACCATTTTTTTTTTTTGAGACGGAGTTTTGCTCTTGTTGCCCAGGCAAGAGTGCAATGGCACAATCTTGGCTCACTGCAACCTCTGCCTGCTGGGTTCAAGTGATTCTCCTGCCTCAGCCTCCTGAGTAGCTGGGATTACAGGCATGTGCTACCATGCCCGGCTAATATATATATATATATATTTTTGTATTTTTAGTAGAGACGGGTTTCTCTGTGTTGGTCAGGCTGGTCTTGAACTCCTGACCTCAGGTGATCTGCCCACCTTGGCCTCCCAAAGTGCCAGGGTTACAGGCATGAGCCACCACACCTGGCCCTTTCATACAGCGTTTTAATCCAAAGAATGAAATTTAAAAATCAAATTATATTTTAAAGTTATTTAAAGTAATTGATTTTTGCCCTTCTTGCTCTTGGATGATCTTTTTTTCTTTCTCTTTAATTCAAAATCAGAGCATTGTGTTAGGGTAACCAAATAGTAAAGAGATGGTATAGTACAGCGTAACATTTGCAGCTACTCAGCCAGGCGCGGTGGCTCACACCTATAATCCCAGCAATTTGGGAGGCCGAGGCAGGTCGATTGCTTGAGCCCAGGAGTTTGAGACCAACCTTGGCATCATGGTGAAACCTCATCTCTACCAAAAATACAAAAATTAGCCAGTCTCATAACCCGGTCTCAAAAAAAAAAAAAAGGTAAATAAACATTTGCAGCTACTGCTAGAAAATTAGATAAATGTATTTTGTTGCTAAGAAATACATGGAATTTTTCATTTACTAGTTGGACTATTTTATTTCTGGAAAATGTATGTTAAAACTTTATAGTGAAGAATGTTAAACCTCCATTTTAATGATGCCATCCACCTACTGGTGTGATTTCTCCCCCTCCCCTCTAGGCTTTAAATAAGATTTAATCTGAGAATACTCATTCCACTACTAAAAAGAGAAGTGCAGAAACTACAGGAGTAGGGCAGCAATCTTATTTTACAGAGGCATTTTCAGCTCACTGGTTAATGACTTTCCTGCACATACTGCACCATGCATGGTCTCCAGTGAGGGGCATGGATGCCAGTGCAGTGATGCTTTACCACTAACCCTTCTACTGCAGCCTGCTCACTAGGACACACTGTAATGTGAGTCTTGAGCTGGAAGGGTGCAGACAGTCTTCACAGTGGATTTGCTTTGAGAGTTGGATGAAGTGTTTTTACTTCATTGCTGGAATTGTGGTATGTGCTTGTCAGCACACATTCTGAATCATGGCTTTAGATTATGGTTGAGTGGCCAGGCTTTAAGTGTCTGCCAAAGAAGCCAATTTAATAAGTTTTTTTTTTTTTTTTTGAGACGGAGTCTCGCTCTGTTGCCCAGGCTGGAGTGCAGTGGCGCGATCTCTGCTCACTGCAAGCTCTGCCTCCTGGGTTCACGCCATTCTCCTGCCTCAGCCTCCCGAGTAGCTGGAACTACAGGTGCCCGCCACCATGCCAGCTAATTTTTTGTATTTTTAGTAGAGACGGGGTTTCACCATGGTCTCGATCTCCTGACCTCATGATCTGCCCGCCTCGGCCTCCCAAAGTGCTGGGATTACAGGCGTGAGCCACCGTGCCCAGCCAATAAGTTTTCGGTAGTCAATGTGAACAATGAATTTATTCATTTCACCCAGATGCTTAGCTTTTACCATGAACCTGCTATTTGGTTCCTCTGAAGAAAAATAACTTCAACCCTCTATTCCCCCACCATACCCCCAGGTTAAGAATATGTACTGATCTTGTATTTCCTTTGAAAAATTTGGAAACTAGGGTTGTTCCAAATGTGATGTCTTACTAGTGCTCTTTGCAGATTTTCTATTTTCTTTTTAAAATGTCAGTATTCTTTATTCTTAGAATGGACATATTATACAATTTTTTTTTTCTCGATTGCCAGGTTTCTTTTTTTTTTTTTTTGAGATGGAGTCTCACTCTGTTGCCCAGGCTGGAGTGCAATGGCCTGATATTGGCTCACTGCAACCTCTGCCTCCCGGGTTCGAGTGATTCTCCTGCCTCAGCCTACCGAGTGGCTGAGATTACAGGCATGTGCCACCATGCCCAGCTAATTTTTGTATTTTTTAGTAGAGACGGGGTTTCACCTTGCTGGAGGCTGGTCTTGAACTCCTGACCTCAAGTGATCCATCCGCCATGGCCTCCCAAAGTGCTGGGATTACAGGTGTGAGCCACCGCGCCCGGCCTGAATGTCAGGTTTCTTTATTCTTTTTTTTTTTTTTTGAGACAGAGTCTCGCTCTGTCGCCCAGACTGGAGTGCAGTGGCGCGATCTTGGCTCACTGCAACCTCTGCCTCCTGGGTTCAAGTGATTATCGTGCCTCAGCCTCTCGAGTAGCTGAGATTACAGGTATACATCACCACGCTCAGCTAATGTTTGTATTTTTAGTGGAGAGGTGGTTTCACTGTGTTGCCCATGCTGGTCTCGCACTTCTGGCTTCAAGTGATCTGCCCACCTCAGCCTCCCCAAGTACTGGGATTACAGGCATGAGCCACTGTGCCCAACCTGAATGTCAGGTTTCTTTATTCTTTTTTTTTTTTTTTTTTTGAGACAGAGTCTCACTCTGTTGTCCAGGCTGGAGTGCAATGGGACGATCTTGGCTCACTGCAACTTCTGCATTCCGGTTTCAGGGGATTCTCCTGCCTCAGCCTCCTGAGTAGCTGGGATTACAGGCGCCCACCGTCATGCCTGGCTAATTTTTGTATTTTTAGTAGAGATGGGGTTTCACCATGTTGGCCAGGCTGGTCTTGAACTCCTGACCTCAGGTGATCTGCCCGCCTTGGCCTCCCAAAGTGCTGGGATTACAGGTGTGAGCCACTGCGCTCGGCCTGTTGGGTTTTTTTCTTTTCTTTTTTTTTTTTGAGATTATAGTTTTAGCTGCTCTGACATGCTGGGATAAGACCATCAAAGTTTTTTCCTCACATAATTTATCCCCCTCTTTAAAATTTCTAGAGTATTGATTCTTATTTTTAAAATTAATTTTTAGAGATAGTGTCGCTCTGTCATCCAGGCTTGAGTGCAGTGTCATGATCATAGTTGACTGAACGTTGAACTCCTAGGTTCAAGCCATCCTCCTGCCTCAGCCTACTGAGTAGCTGGGATAACAGGCACACCTCACTATGCCCAGGTAATTAGAAAAAAATTTTTTTTGTACAGATGGGAGTCTTGCTATATTGTCCAGGATGGTCTCAAACTCCTATCCTCAAGTGACCCTCCTGACTCAAGCCCCCCAAAGCACTGGGATTATAGGCATAAGCCACTATGTTTGGCTTCTTAGAGTATTGATTCTTTTCATAGTCCAAGGTGGTTCCTGCAGCCAGTAAGAAGAGGGAAGGAGGCCGGGCGCAGTAACTCACGCCTGTAATCCCAGCACTTTGGGAGGCCAAGGTGGGTGGATCACCTGAGGTCAGGAGTTCGAGACCAGCCTGATTAACATGGAGAAACCCCGTCTCTACTAAAAATATAAAATTAGCCGGGCATGGTGGCACATGCCTGTAATCCCAGCTACTTGGGAGGCGGAGGCAGGAGAATCGCTTGAGCCCAGAAAGCAAAGGTTGCAGTGAGCCGAGATCGCGCCATTGCACTCTAGCCTGGGCAACAAGAGCGAAACTCTGTCTCAGAAAAAAAAAAAAAAAAAGAAGAGGGAAGGGAGAGGGGAGGGCATGCTTACTTTCACCCATATCTGTTGGCTAAGGCTGGCTGCATCTAGCTGCAAGGGAGCCTGGGAAATGTAGCCTCAGTTAATTTCGTTGGTTGTGTGCCCAACTTAAAACCAAGGATTTTATTAGTTGAATTACTAATCGAATGACAGAGAAGGGCCCACAGAGATACCTGGTTGCCTCTGACACCTCTTAATGAAATATAAAAGTTGCTACAAGAGTAAGAACAGTCAGTAATTGGAAGCAAATTGAATATGAAATGAAAATGTGTTTTCATTTTGTCTACTTTTCTGTATGTTTGAAATTTTCCAGAAGAAGTTTTTAAAAATCTTACATTTAGGTTTCTTCTACCAAGTGCCATTAGATTTCATAACACTAGAGGGTGCTGTTAATGCATTTGCTTTTAGCATTTCTAGCATCTGCCCCCTTGTCTTATTACAGAGTCAAAGTAGGTTTTGTCTAGCTGATAATCTTGAATCTCTTTTGTTGTTTTACTCAGTTTTACAACAGCAGGGGCACAGAAATGTCAATATCTAACATTTATCTGGAAAGACAGAAATGATGATTCCAAATGTGGAATTAAAAGAAAAACACATTTTAGATTTTATTCATGAAAGGAAAACAAATCAGAGATTATGTTAATCAGATTAGATATTTTCAAATGCAAAATTATTTCTGAAGAATTAAAAGTTTTTTTCTTGTATTTGTCCATATTTAGCATTTTAGTTGTTTTGCTCTATTTTCTGCCCTGAGTTTACTAACCATATATACATACTAAGAATTGAGCTATTGATAATTTTTCCTCCTAATATAAGGAGAGGGATATAACTAAAATTTTAAGAATGCAGATAAACACAAAAAGAAACACCCGTAACCCCTATATTATAGAGATTACCACCATAAGCTGCTTGGTGCGTAGCCATTTTTTTTTTAAAGCTCAATCACACATGTATATATACAGTACTTTTTTTAAAAAATATTATTTTTGAGACAGAATCTCACATTGTTACCCAGGCTGGAGTACAGCGGCCCCGTCTCTGTTCCCTACAGCCTCGACCTCCACGCTCAAGCGATCCTCCCACCTCAACCCTTCAGGTAGCTGGGACTAAAGGCACATGCCCCCATACCCAGCTAATTTTTTTGTATTTTTTGTAGAGACAGGGCTTCACTATGTTTCCCAGGCTGGTCTCGAGCCCCTGAGGTCAAGTGTTACTCCTACCTTGACCTCCCAAAGTGCTAGGATTACAGGCATGAGCCATCGCACCCAACCTATACAGTACTTTAAAGAGAAGGGAATCACGAGTTAGTGCTCATGTATGGGAATTTTTTGTATATTCATTTTATAACTTACTATCTTTCTGAAGTATCTTATTCTAGGGTGTGTGTGTGTGTATTTGTGTGTGTGTGTTTTAACTCATTTTCTGGGTAGACAGATGCATTACCTGTAAATAATTATTTTGCTTTCCCTTTTCCATTATTTGAGCTTTCACATTTTTTTTCCTTCTTTTTAGAGATAGGGTCTTAATTCTGTTGCCCAGGCTGGATTGCAGAGATGTAGTCATTGTTCACTGCAGCCTCAAACTCCTGGAGTCGAGCCAGTCCTCCTACCTCAGCCTTCCCAGTAGCTGGGACCACAGGCATGCACCACCATGTCCAGCTAATTAAAAAAAAAATTTTTTTTTTTAATAGAGAGTAGGTCTTGTTACGTTGCCCTGGCTGGTCTTGAACTGGCCTGAAGTGATCCTTCTGGCCTCCCAAAACAATGAGATTACAGACCTGAGCCACCGTGCCCAAACAAAATCTTTTTCTTATTGTCCTGGCTAGAACTTCTGGAACAGTCTTCTATAATGGCACCCACCAGACTCCTGTTTCTGTCTTTAAAGGGCACCCCTCTGGGTGTCGTTCAGGTTATGTATCTCATTGCCTTTGGTATGAGATCAGGGTTCTTTTCGAGGACTTTTTTCTTACATGTGTAATGTGCTAAGAGTTTTATTCAAAAATTGACACTGAGTTTTATGCCTTTTTGGTTTCTTTCTTTCTTTCTTTCTTTTTTTTTTTTTTGAGATGGAGTCTTGCTCTGTCACCCAGGCTGGAGTGCAATGGCACAATCTCGGCTCAACTGCAACCTCCACCTCCTAGGTTCAAGCAATTCTCCTGCCTCAGCTTACCGAGTAGCTGGGACTACAGGCGCCCGCCACCACGCGTGGCTAATTGTTTGTATTTTTAGTAGAGACAGGATTTCACCATGTTGGCCAGGCTGGTCTCAAACTCCTTACCTCAGGTGATCCACCTGCCTCGGCCTCCTAAAGTGCTGGGATTACAGGCATGAGCCACTGCACCCAGCTGAAATGTTCCTTTTTTCATGGGGTTTGAAATTTTCCTTGTGGCATGATAGATGGTGACTTTTCATAAATGCTCTTTAGCCGTTGAAAATGAAGCTATTTTCTATGGGGTGCAAAGTTTGATATCTATTATATTAGCCTTATTCATTTTATTGGTCAGATTCTGTGATCAATACAAAATAAAATTAATATGGACATGGGGCCTATGCTTGTTTATCCTCCCTACCCCTATCTTCTTGGAGAGAGGATATGTTTATGAAGTGTTGGTCATTTCTTCTCTATTTCTAGCCATTGTGGGCTTTATTTCAGTGAAAGAATGTTCAGAATGTAAAGACTGACATCATATTCTTCTTGTGAATTTTATCCTTTAGCAATGTAAAATGACATCCTTTTTCCTGCTTAATACTTTTTGGCATGAATTCCACTGTGTCTGACATTTAAAAAATAATAAGGCAGCATTAGTGTTACTTTTTTTCACTTTAAGGTCTATCTTGGGGGTTGGCATTTATTTTATTTTTATTTATTTATTTTTGAGACAGTCTCTGTCTGTCGCTGAGGCTGGAGTGCAGTGGCATAATCTCAGCTGACTGCAACCTCCGCCTCCTGCGTTTAAGTGATTCTCCTGTCTCAGCCTCCCGAGTAGCTAAGACTACAGGTGTGCGCCACCATACTCAGCTAATTTTTGTATTTTTAGTAGAGATGGGGTTTCATCATGTTGGCTAAGCTGGTCTTGAACTCCTGACCCCAAGTAATCTGTCCACCTCAGCCTCCCAAAGTGCTAGGATTACAGGCGTGAGCCACTGCATCTGGCTGGCATTTATTTTTTGATGCAATCTGAGTATTTTTAATTAAATGGGTTTAACTCACAGGTCTAGCTGTGTTTTAGTCTGTATTCTGTTTCAAATTCTAATAGTGGTTTTAAGTGAAAAACATAAAAAAAAACTCATTTCTCTAATTGTCATAGTTAAGGCCTATGATTCTTTCTGTTTGGGAGAAGGGCTTTAGCATCTTCTTACTCTCTGTTTTCAGTCTTTATTAATGTAATCTTTTCTGTCTGCTTTATTTAATTACATTTTTTTATTTAATTTAATTTTGTTATTATTATTTTTGTGATGGAGTCTTGCTGTGTTGCCAGGCTGGAATGCAGTGGCGCTATCTCGGCTCACTGCAGCCTCCACCTCCCGGGTTCAAGTGATTCTACTGCCTCAGCCTCCTGAGTAGCTGGGAATACAGGCACGCGTCACCACGCCCAGCTAATTTTTGTGTTTTTAGTAGAGACGGGGTTTCACCATGTTGGACAGGGTGGTCTGGATTTCTTGACCTTGTGATCCGCCTGCCTCGGCCTCCCAAAGTGCTGGGATTACAGGCATGAGTCACTGCGCCAGGCCTTTTTTTTTGAGTCTCGTTCTGTCACCCAGGTTGGAGTGCAGTGGCGCAATTTCGGCTCCCTGCAACTTTCGCCTCCCGGGTTCAAGCGATTCTCCTGCCTCAGCCTCCTGAGTAGCTGGGATTACAGGTACATGCCACCACGCCTGGCTAATTTTTGTATTTTTAGTAGAGATGGAGTTTCACCATGTTGATCAGGCTGGTCTTGAACTCCTGACCTCGTGATCCACCTGCCTTGGCCTCCCAAAGTGCTGCGATTACAGGTGTGAGCCACTGCGCCTGGCCTATTTAATTACATTTCTTATATAGCATATGTTTAGAGAGCAATGTGGCTTATGCATTACGTTTTATAACCAGGTTTACACTCATTATTTAGCTTTGTCCCTATCTTGATGGTTTTAGCATCCATGCTTAGCAGTCTTGTATACTAGTTAGTGGCCTCTGTGAATTTCACTTCTATATTCCAACCTGGTTGGAATATAGCTTCAGGCTTTCTTTCCCTCCTTTTCTTTTGAGCTCATGCACATCTAAAACTGTCTTGTTTGGCTTTCACACATGAAGGGCACCTTATCTGGGTATAAAATTCCTTGTTAAGACCTTTCCCTCAGTTTGTGTTTGTGTTATTGTCTTCTGACATTTAATACTGCTGTGGACAACCCAGGTGCTAAGCTTAATTCAAGCTAACATTTAAGCAAACCAAACATTTTCTCCTCCCTGGATGTGTCTACGATTCTTTCATCCTGTGGTTAAATTATTTTGCTAGGATGTGTCCAAGTATATGATTTTGCATGAACCTAGAATGCCCTTTTAGTCCCTTTACTCAGATTTTTCTTAATCTCAGAATAGTTTTTTAGTCTACATCTTTTATATTAGGTTATTTAAGTCTGCTCCATTTGTTCTTTTTTTTTTTTTTTTTGAATCAGAGTCTTGCTGTGTCGCCCAGGCTGGAGTGTGGTGGTGCAATCTTTGCTCACTGCAACCTCTGCCTCCCAGGTTCAAGCGATTCTCCTGCCCTCAGCCTCACAAGTAGCTGGCATTACAGGCACGTGCCATCACACCCAGCTAATTTTTGTATGTTTAGTAGAGATGGGATTTCACTGTGTTGGCCAGGCTGGTCTCAAACTCCTGACCTTAGGTGATCGTCCGCCTCAGCCTCCCAAAGTGTTAGGATTACAGGTGTGAGCCACCACACCCGACCTCATTTGTTCTTTTTAAAAAAGTTTTATTGAGGTTTATTACACACCATGATAGTCATCATCTTAAAATATACAATTCAGTGGTTTTTAGTATACTGTTATTCACAAAGCTGTACAGCCATCACCACAATACAATTTTAGCACTTTTTTTCATCCTGCAGAGAATCCTAAAACCCATGAATAGTCACTCCCATTCCCACCCCAGCCCCAGGCAACCATTGATGAACTTTCTGTCTCTGGATTTGCCTACTCTGGATGTTTTGTGTAAATGGAATCGTACAGCATAGCTGACTTCATTGCCCCTTTTGTTTCTAAGTCTGCTTGAGAGGCACTGATGAGTCACAGCTTGGCCTTGTTCTTTGCTTTTTCCTGCCCAGCTCTGTCTCGGAATAGCCTTAGCCTTTCTGTACTTTTCCTTGTCTCTCAGAGTTTCTCAGGTCTGTCACCCACCTCCGTTTCAGTCTTTTGTGATGCCATTTCTCTCGCTTACTTCTGAGTTAGTGCTGGCTCTTCATTTCCCTACTGTTCTTCCCCACCTCAGCTTCTTGTTTTTGATCCATTTTCTCCATATAATTGTCAATCTTCTTTCCTTTTTTAAAAAAATACCAACTTAAAAAATGTTTTTCCTCCTTTATTCCAACTGTGGGTTTTTGTTTTTGTTTTTGTTTTAAATTTTCTTTTGGCTCCTGCAACAAATCTTCTCTGATGTTAGAGTCTTCACAGCATGTCCTGAATACAGTTCTTGGCTCCCCTAGGCGTGTTGACCTGATGGGTTGGATGTGTCATGTGCGGACCTGTGTTCTGGGCGCTTGTGGTGGTGGGTCTCCTGCCCTGAGCAGTTGAAGCACCTGGCTCCCAACCTTCTCCCCAGTTTCTACTAAGGCGTCACTTCTGGTCAGGTGGTGTCATCCTCTTATCCCACTGCTGAGCTCCTCAAAGTTTCTGTGAATGAGGAATACTTACAGCTGCTTTTCTCCAGGAATTGTCCTGGTTCTTTTTCTGTCTTTATCTCAGGGACTCCCATCTTCTAAGATGTCCCTTGCTGATGGTCGATGCCTCTTCTGCCTGGCTGTTTGTCATCTGAGCCTCGAGTTCCCTTTCTGGATTTAGGAAGGGCAGTCTGGTGTTAGGGAGATGGAGGCAGGTATTTGCATATTCCACAGGGCAGAGGGTGCCCACTGCCCAGGTTCCTGGTAGGCCCTGGCTTGGAGTCAGGACTGGGAAGGGCAAAGTCTGGCCACAGGTGTGACTTCTTTCCTAGTCCTGATGTCAGACTGTCAGTGTGCATGCACCGCTTTTGTGTCTTCATGGGTACTTCCACTGTTCAGTAGGAATCAGTGGGGACCTGCCTGCTGGATGCCATGTTGAACTGGACCCCAGCAGTCAGCTCTCCAATGTGACAGTTATTTGTTGGCTTTGCCTACCTTTTAATGATGAACTCCTACCTTGAGATCTGAAATTTTTTGAGCTTTGAAAACAATTGTCTTTGGGCCCTGATTGGGGAAATGGAAACTTACCAGGTAGTAAAATTAATCTCCCTTTTCACTGAGCTGGAAGCAGCATGGGTGGACTTATTCATCTGAACTGAAGGGTTTACAAAGATAGGTTTTAATTTTCCTTCTTAGTGCAGGTTTGAGACGTATTCTCAGCAGCTGCTTGGTTTCTACAATAGACTATCCAGCCTGCCATGGAGAAACCTGCTACAGATTGATGTTAAGGAAACCATAATAGAGGCATGCAGTAACTGTTTGTAACCGGGTGGTGGCTGTTGTGTAACACAAATAGCATTTCTAATGAGGTGGTGCGGTTATACAATTTTGGCCAGCCTGTGTGGGTTATAAAAGCTGAAATTCCTTCAGCACCTGAGAGCGTCTCATGCTGAGTACCAGGACAATCGCAGGGTTGCACAGACACCGGCCCAGAAGTGGTGGGTGACGCACTGATTAGAGGACATTTCTGTGGAAGGGTGGAGTTTCACTTTGAAGGTAAGGCCATTTGGCGGTTCTGCTTTGGGGAATGAGTTGTGAGGATATACAGATTGATTACTATCTGTTTGTGTCTGTGTACATTTGGGTCTGTGTGTATCTGTTTCCATGTGAGTATCTGAGTGTTTGTATCTCTGGTGATGTTTCTGATTTTCTACATATATGTCTGTTTCTATGTGTGTGCGCGCCTGTGTGTGTGTGACTAACTGTGCCTGTGTAGGTGGGTGAGAAGTTCTCAGTTTTGCACAGCTGTATTACTAGAAAATCTCCAAAGGGTTTCTTAGTGCTGTCAGACATAATTTAAATATCAAAAACTGAACATTAACATTTATGCAATTCTTAGAAGGCACCGCCCTTACTTAGGTATGTGAGAGAGAATAGCAATAAAAACTTCATCTGTAGCGAGTAAAATTTCTGTGTTTTTCAGGTGCTTATTTACTTTCCAGAGTAAATAAAGTAAAAACGATGTAAGTAAATTATTTATTTTCAGAGTCCAATCTAGTGCCAGGATTGCCAAAGCTCTGCTGTGTGTTCTTTTACATTTTCCTTTTTTTTTTTTTTGAGATGGAGTCTCGCTCTGTCACCCAGGCTGGAGTGCAATGGTGCGATCTCGGCTCACTGCAATCTCCGCCTCCCAGGTTCAAGCAACTCTCCCGCCTCAGACTCCCAAATAGCTGGGATTACAGGTGCCTGCCACCACGCCTGGCTAATTTTTTTCTATTTTTAGTAGAGATGGGGTTTCGCCATGTTGAGCAGGCTGGTCTCAAACTCCTGACCTCAGGTAATCCATCCACCTTGGCCTCCCAAAGTGCAGGGGTTACATGTGTGAGCCACCGTGCCCAGCCTATGTTTTCCTTCTATGCAGAGTTTCAGAAGTTTGATGAAAAGTAAGTAAACAACCAAAAAGGAATATAAGTGAAACAAACTTCATGGAGAGCTAGAGTGTCTTATAGCTGAGTGCAGACATATTTTTAATTCTTTTAAGGTCTTTGGGTTATTAAAAAATGTCAGGTTCAGATACCAGAAAAAAGCAAGACATCTGTAGCATAGAATTCTAAGTGATTGCAGTCTCTGTATTTAATGAATATAATTTTTAATGAATTGCTTAGGAAGAACACCTTTGCAGGAAAAAGAATGTATAACATACAGGCATGGAATATTTAAAGCCTCCCATTTATTGAAGATCAGGGAAAAGCTTTGCAGTAATTTTGATTACCATGTATGTGGTGTTAACCTGGGGAAGAATTAGTGTCCCAGCCCCAGATAATTGCAGTGCAGTTTAGGCAAACCCACTCTTCGGCCCTTAGGTAATCTATTAGAGCAGGTGAATCCCTCAGAGCTCCCTTTTCCTTATCTTGGGAGAGTCTGCAGGGAAGAGGAACGCTTGGTATACTGGACTAGGGGGGAGCAGGGGGTATGGTGTGGTGGGGAGAAACAATACTGCAAAAGAGATTTGCAAATGGAATGTCTTCCAGATGAGACCGGGAAAGTGGTTGGTGTTGAGAGGACTGAATAAATGGGCCAAAGTCCAGCAAAACCAAGCAGGCGTAATTGGGTAGTTAGGAAATAGAGGCAAAGTGGAGCTGGATCTTTCTCTGCAGGTGAAAGAAGGAAATTTGGCTTTGGTCCTTGGAGAATGACATGGTCTGAAGAGCAGATCACAGAGAGGGCTGGTGAGTCCGTTGAGTTACTTGAGATGCTTCTCCCAGCACCTGAGCCTGCCTTCTCCCAGCAGGGGCAGCTCTGGCAACAGTAGCTGGAGGTGACCAAGTGTCCTACTGAGGCTTCCTCTTCAGGGACTGTGCTGGAAAGAGGATGGAGCAGGCATCCCAGACACAGTGGGACTGAATCAGCAGGGCACAGCCATCTCCTGGAAGTTATCCAGGCCCCCAAGATTTTTGTATTGGGTGAGCCAGGGGGAGCATCAAATGACAAAAGGCATCTGGAGACCTGGAAGAGAAGAAAGCATTCTTTCTATTCCCTGAAAGTAACTCACACATTTTCCTCAGCTTCCTTCAGAATGACTTTTAGATATGACCTTCTCAGGCCTATTCTGGTCTTTTGGCCTTTTCTTCAGAGTCTTGTTCTCTTAGCTTGGAAGGTAACACGAGCAATGTTTGTCTTCCAGAATGATTGTTGGACCCACAGCATTGGCCCTGAGCTTTTTTGCAGAGATAAATCAACCTCTCTGTGCTCCAGTTTCTCATCTGTGAAATGGAGAGAATAACAACCCCTCCCAGAATTTTTGTAAGGGCTAAGTGAAACCATGTTTGTGCCTGGGACTTGATAGTTCATTATGCACATGTTTTTATCTTGTTGTTAAAATTCCATATAAAATTAGCTTTTCAGTGGCTCCTGTGATGACTGATGATTAATACATTTTAAATAGTATTTAAATAAAAAGCACCATGTGTGCAAAAAGTGATGTGTTAAATCACATAGTAGAAATAAATGCAATAAAACTCATCTTTGTTCTGCTTTAGTTTGCTAAAATGTACATTCAGATTTTAATTTTGTCATGCAGGCTGCACTTTTTGCTATACTGCCCCTCCCTTTCCCCTTTCACGTCCCAGCCACAAGATTTCCCTGAACGAGTCAGGGATTCCCGAAGTATTTGAATGCCTTTTATGCATTGGACACTGTGTCCCTGCTGCCATCTCATTCTGGTGGGGAGCGGACAGGAAGCTGGGAACCATGGAAACACAGAAGATGGACAGCTGACCCAGGAGTGCTCCCTGGAGGAGGAGGTCTCTTGAGCCCAGACCTGGGAACTCTGGAGGTCAGCGTGGGCAGTGTGGGCAGCACCTGGCACTGAGGAGAAATGGCCAGGATGACGAGGCTTAAGATGGTCTTGTTATAATTTTATTTAAATAAAGTTTTGGAAAGAAAACTTCTGCTGAAAGATACCAGGCACAGTAGGCTCTGTAGCGTCTGTTTGCTATAGCATTAGGTTAGAAAAAGAAAGATTGCGGATAACTTTGTATCTTAAACCCCCAAACAAACAAAGCATACACCACTCTGACATTTTACTTTCTCAGACTCCATCGCTCTTCTGAACAAGCAGGCAAATGAGTTATCGTCTTGTCACCTAGATACCATGACCATCACCTTTCATGGCTCATGCATAATTCGATGTCAGCAAAATGACGTGTCTCAGGCTGGACTCAGGAGCTTTTTTAGGATTTAGTGTTGCATTTGGGACTAGAGCTTGTCTGTACCAGAGCTTCTGGGACTAAGTCTTTGGGCTGGACTGAAGGGATCTTCTGTAGGCAGAGCCTGTTCTTCAACATCTTGTTTCATTCTGTCAGTTGTGCATTTTACTTTATGTGCCATAAACTATTTGCTGTCAGTTAGGAATGATCCTCCCCACCCAACTCACCCCATGGATGTTTCAGGAAAATTTCCCACGTTTATCCAGTGGCATTGCATCCTCTCTGGCCCACTGGTGAGGACCTGAGAACCCATTTTTAGATTATTTCTAACTAGTACAGTGTTTGCCCAGGGACCCTTTTTTTCTACCATCAGAGCAGG
The DNA here is from genome assembly GCF_028858775.2 of Pan troglodytes. Lineage (NCBI taxonomy): Eukaryota > Metazoa > Chordata > Mammalia > Primates > Hominidae > Pan > Pan troglodytes. Next base: position 11,537,131 of record NC_072419.2, on the reverse strand, counting down.
GTTGCTACTGTCAGGACCCCTCTTGGGGCCCTGGGAGTGGCCTCTAAGGGATCATTACTCCTGGGGCTCGCTACAGATGGAAACTGGTTTCCGAGATGGAACTCGGCAGTGGTACCTATGTTCCCTCTCAGAAATCCAGGTTTTATCTGGCTTCCTTTAAAACATTTCCAACTCTTAAAAGAATTAAGTCCACAAACTGAGACAGTGACAGAAGGCTGAGATGGCACATTAGGGTGCAAAGGAGATTCCTTCCATTGCAGTCATTGGAGGTAGTTTGGTTTAGGGCTCTGGTAGATTATTGTAATGAATTATAAGGCCACCCTGGTGCTGCAATTCTGGGTACCCCCTCCATCATTGTGGCAGGGGAATATGATGATATTTTGTCATCAGTGCCATCATCTTATACCGCTTTCTCACTTTGGCACAGTATTTCTATGGGCATGTTAGTTTAAGGTCAGTAAATAATCTGACTTAAGTCGGGCACTTGGAACATGCCTTTCATGTCAGTGTGCAGAGCTTTTCCATCAGTGACTTGCAGACTCTTTTCCCCTGACCCACAGCATGAAGCGTTTTACCTTGACACTCTCGGTTACCCCTGTCTTTTGAGATATGCTCTGAAGTTTTTTGTTCTGTCAAATGCCATTGTTTTAAAAATTCTGGTCAAGATCCACTAATTTAATTTCATGACCCACTAGTAGGTACTGACTTGCGGTTTGAAAAATGAGCGCTGGCTAGGCATGGTGGCTCATGCCTGTGATCCCAGCACTTTGAGAGGCTGAGGCGGGAGGATTGCTTGAGCTCAGGAGTTCGAGACCAGCCTGGGCAACAAGTAGACCCTGTCTCTACAAAAAATACAAACATTTGCTGGGCATAGTGGCTCATGCCTGTGGTCACAGCTACTCAGGAGGCTGAGGTGGGAGGTTGCAGTGAGCTGTGATTGCTTGACTGCACTCCAACCTGGGTGCCAGAGCCAGACTGTGTCTCAAAAAAGACAAACAAACAAACAAACAAACAAGATCAAGAGTTCCTGCAGTGTTTTGGAGAAGACTGCAGGATGATTTTTTTTTTTTTTTAATTCAGTCACATGCTGTGAGCATACTTGTCATCACAAGATCAAATAATCACCACTGCTTACAAGTTCATTCGTTGCTGCTTGGAGCTTTAAATGGAATAATTATAGCTAGGATCAGCATCAGAATTGCAAACTCCCTGAAGTCGGACTCTGTGTATTAGGTAACCAGTTAAGTCATTTCATTCAAAGGAAGTTGATCATATACAAGTTGAAGATTTTTTTTTTTTTTGAGAATTCAGAGCGTTTCATTCAAAACTAGCCCTCACCACACCTACAAGTTGAGGGCATATGTTCCAACAATCTTTTTTGACTTGAATGAAAAGCATTTAGGTCAAATGTTAGCATTTAACAGAACTTAACGGAGCAGCCACAGTTTGATGATAATCCCCTTATGGGATTAAAGCAAAGAGCCATGGATTGGCTTTTGAAATGTGCTTCATCATTGAACCTAGCTGGCCCTGAAAGCTCTTGTGTCTTAGTGAGAACCAAAGTAGCACTTGGCAGGCTGAGGTTTTGAGTGTCCTTATCCCAGAGGGCACTCCTTCTTAGTCATATTCTTCCCCTGTCTGGATTGGTTTAAAGAAGTGCAGACAATAGCTTTTTCCCAGCCAAGATTGCCTATCCCAAGGTGTGGGTGATCTGAGGACCTCTAGCATGAGAATATTTGTGCATTTGTTAAAAATACAGGTTCCTGGCCGGGTGCGGTGGCTCATGCCTGTAATCCCAGCACTTTGGGAGGCCAAGGCAGGTGGATCACGAGGTCAGGAGTTCAAGACCAGCCTGGCCAAGATGGTGAAACCCTGTCTCTACTAAAAATACAAAAATTAGCCGGGTGTGGTGGGGCACACCTGTAATCCCAGCTGCTTGGGAGGCTGAGGAAGAGAGTCCTTTGAACCCGGGAGGTGGAGGTTGCAGTGAGCTGAGACTGCACCACTGCACTCCAGCCTGGGCAACCGAGCAAGACTCCATCTCAACAAACAAACAAACAAAAATACAGGTTCCCAAGCCCCCAAGGTAGGTCTATAGGATTAGAATATGAGGAGGGGACATTTTTAAAATTGGTGGGATTACAGGGTTTTTGAATTCTTTTAGTCTTCTAAAGTCAATTTTACTGCGATAGTGTTTACATAGAGCAAGTGGATATACATCCAAATGGAGCCACCAGAATCACAGTCAAAACAGTAGATTTCTATCATTCCAAAGGTTCCGTCCTTTCCCTGGGGAGCCCTTTCCTCCATTCCTGCCCTAGGTAACCACTCTCCGCTTCCCGTAGAATGGTTTGTCTTTTGAGAATCAGACTGCATGTCTCGTGTCTGGCTGCTTTAACGAAATGTCTGTGCAGCTCCCTTGTGCTGTCAGGCACGTCAGCAGACGCTCTCTGGTTTGTTGCTAACTAGTATGCCTTTTGATGGACCCACCATGATTTGCTTACCCGTCCACCTCTTGATGGCTCTTTGGATGTTTCTAGTTTGGGGCTGTTATAAATAAAACAGTGTCGAATTTTTGTCTTACATGTATTTGTGTGAAAGAAATCTGTCTTTTTTTTTTTTTTGAGACAGAGTCTGACTCTGTTGCCTGGGCTGGATTGTAGTCGTGCAGTCTCAGCTCACTGCAACCTTTACCTTCTGGACTCAAGCCATCCTCCCACCTCAGTCTCCTAAATAGCTGGGACTACAGGCGGATACCACCATGCCTGGCTAATTTTTCTTTTTTTTTTGGTAGAAATGGGGTTTCGTCACGTTGCCCAGGCTGGTCTTGAACTCCTGGGCTCAAGCGATCTGCCTGCCTCAGCCTCCCAAAGTGCTAGGATTGCAGGTGTGATCCACCGTGCCTGGCCCAGAAGTGTATATTTTAAATAAGCTTCCCACGTGAGTCTTAAGCACATGAGCCACTGATTCTTATTCTGGCTATTCCTCTCTCTCGTATCCTTTTGGAGAAGTGTGGGTTTTTGTCTAGAGCAAATGATGGATTTGCCATGGATTTATATTTCTGATATAGTATTTATTCAGTGCCGTCTACTTGGAGTAAATGTAAATTTCATTAGCATTTATGGAACATCTATCTTCTCCACACCCCCCACCCCCGCCCCGTGTACTTCCTTGTAAACAGCATCTGTCTATTGTGTACTAGGAGCTGGGAATATAAAGTTGAATTTTATGTTTTATTTTTTGTAGAGTCAGAGTCTCGCTATGTTGCTCAGGCTGATCTCGAACTCTTGGCCTCAAGCAATCTTCCCAACTAGGCCTCCCAAAGCGTTGGGATTATAGGCATGAGTCACTGTGCCCAGCCTTAAAGATGAATTTTACATAGGGGGATTCTACTCTTTGGGCAGACTATTAGTGATTAATTCATTAGCCATTGGAGGGTTTCTGTGTTACCTGCTCACTCTGCTAGGTGCTGATCATGAAAGGACAGGTTTTTCTTAGGATTTGGCGGTTCTTTCGAGAAACACAGAAGGTTTTGGTATTTAACTCCATGAATAGCTCAGCTCTGAAAACTTCTGGACAGTGCCATCACATTTCTCCTTCAGGTGGCCCTGCTAAGCCACAGTGAGAGGGGTGACTCTGTTTCCTGGACAGGGAGAGATGGTCAGATAAAATGAAGTTCAAAAGAAATCATTACAGGCTGAATAGCTGATGAAACAAGTACTGATTAAAAGCTTCTGCATTTGTGCGTGATTGTTGGTGGCTGGAGAGCTAGTGATTCAGTCCTTAGGGAATTGGAAGATTTGTTACACGTCTAAATATTTTATTTTACTTTTCTACTTCCTCATAACAGAATTTTCCAGATGGCTGATTTTTTTTCTCTGTCAGGTTTACATTTATTTCCAGGTGACTTTTTTTTTTTTTTTTTTTTTTTTGAGACTGTAGCGATTTCCTGCTTCCTCTAAGGTAGTGATTTTTAACTTTGGCTGCAGGGAGCTTTAAGAAATCTAGATACCAAGTATAATTTGTAGCACCTTGGCTTTTCTCCACTCTCTTCTGAAACCCAAAGTTATTTTAGAACTTTAAACATGAGGACATTATTCCACACTGCTGTATCCTGAGCTCACAGCAGAAAGGACTGAATTGATTTGCTTGCATTACATTGTAAAGGGGGTAGATGCTGTAAGGGGAACCAGCTTTCCCCTGGACTTGAGTCTGAGGAGTAAGGAAGAACTGGTGCTAATGTGGACACCATGAGGCTCTTAGGGGTGAAATTGGGCCCATCTTTTGTAGTTAAGTTAGTTTAGAAAATATAGAGGAGTAAAATCAGGAAAATAAGTCATTTGTGTTTCTATCACTCAACATTTTGGTTAACATTTTGGTGTGTGTATCCATGGCCACATACTTTACACATACACAGTGGGTTAATGCTGTACATGCTATCTTTTTCATTATATATATTGCTTTTAATTCTTTTCACTTATGAAATAACTTTTTTCACTCAAAACTAGTATCTTCTACCATTCTTTTTTTTTTATTTTTATTATGATAAGAACATTTAACATGAGATCTACCTTATTAACAACTTTTTTTTTTTTTTTCCTCGAGACAGAGTCTCACCCTGTCACCCAGACTGGAGTGCCGTGGTGCGATCTTGGCTTACTGCAACCTCTGCCTCCTGGGTTCAAGTGTGTCTCCTATCTCAGCCTCCCAAGTAGCTGGGATTACAGGCATGCTCCACCATGCCTGGCTATTTTTTATATTTTTAGTAGAGATGGGTTTCACCATGTTGGCCAGGCTGGTTTCGAACTCCTGACCTCAGGTAATCTGCCCACCTTGGCCTCCCAAAGTGCTAGGATTACAGGCCCAGCCGACAACTTTTTGAGTGTACAATATGGTATTGTTTTGTTTTCTGGCTAATTTTAAAAAATTTCATTTTTTGTAGAGATGGAATCTTACTATGTTGCCCAGGCTGATCTTGAACTCTTAGCCTCAAGCAATCATCCCACTCTTAGCCTCCCAGAGTACTAAGATTATAGGAGTGCATGAGCCACCATGCCTGACCGAAGTATTGTTAATTATAGGCACAGTGTGGTCCAGCAGATCTCTAGAATTTGCTCATGTTGTGTAACTGAAACTTTTTTTTTTTTGAGACAGAGTCTTGCTCTGTCACCCAGGCTGGAGTGTAGTGGTGCAATCTCGGCTTACTGCAACCTCCGCCTGCTGGGTTCAAGTGATTCTTGTGCCTCAGCCTCCTAAGTAGTTGGGCTTATAGGCGTGCACCACCACGCTGAGCTAACTTTTGTATTTTTGGTAGAGACGGGTTTTCACCATGTTGGCCAGGCTGGTCTTGAACTCCCAACCTCAGGCAGTCCTCCTGCCTTGGCCTCCCGAAGTGCTGGGATTACAGGCGTGAGCCACCGTACCTGGCAACCTAAAACTTTTAACCTGTTGAAGTCAGTTCTCCATTGACCGCCCCCCCAAGTTCCTGGCATCCACCATCCTACTCTGCTTCTGCATTTGACTATTTTAGATGCCTCACGTAAGTGGAATCATGCAGTATTTGTCCTTCTGTGACTGGCTTGTTTCACTTTATGGAAAGATGTTCACCCTGTGTTATGTAAAAAGGCAAGTTAAAAAATAACACATATATAACAGGGTAAACATCTTTCCATGTCAATAAATATTTCTGTGCTTTCTTAACAATGTTAAAATGTAGACGTTAGGTCTTACTTTTTCTGGATTTTATTACTTGGTGGTAACCAATTGTCTTGGCATGTATAGTTGGTTTTATGATTTGAAGTGCTGTCATATCATATGTTCATCAGTTTTTGGGTTTTTAATGACTAATAGTTACTTTGTTTTCATACTTGTTGAACTTCTGTTTATTACAACTTTACATTAGGGTTCTTATCTCACTGACCACACTCCTCCTATTTTTCAAATATTTGTGGCTATCCTTGCTTATTATTATTGTTGTTATTTTGAGATGGGGTCTCACTCTGCCACCCAGGCTGTAGTGAAGCGGCATGATCTTGGCTTACTGCAAACTCTACCTCCCAGGCTCAAGTGATCCACCTCAGCCTCCCGAGTTGCTGAGGTGCATGCCACCACACCCAGCTAATTTTTTGTATTTTTGGTAGAGATAGGGTTTTGCCATGTTACCCAGGCTGGTCTCAAACTCCAGAGCTCAGGTGATCCACCTGCTTCCACCTCCCAAAACTGTTGGGATTAGAGGCATGAGCCACCATGCCTGGCCCTTGCTTATTCTTCTAGAGGATTTTTTAGCAAGCTCCTCTGACCTGTTTGGGGGGTATTAATGGATTTTTATTAAATCTGTGTAGATTATGTTAATTGGAAAATGAATATTCTTACAGTACCTTTCCTATCGAAGAGTATCCTCTGTTTCTTTGGTTTTTCAAATCCTTTTTATGTCCCTCAGTAATATTTTATCGTTTTCTTCATAAAGGTCACACATATTTTTATTTAATTTATTCTTAAGTATTTAACGTTATTCTTGCCATGGTGAGCAGGATTCCTTTATCCTATTATTGTCAGGCATGGGCAAACCTTTCTATAAATGTCTTTGGTTTTAGGGGCCAGGTGATCTCAGTCACATGTTCTTCTTTGCTGTTGTTCACAATCCTTTAAACATGTAAAAACCATTTTTAGCAGGGACCTTAACAGAAACAGGCCAGATGGTGGCTAGCTAGCTGCTGATACAGATGCTTGTCGCTGGCATTTGGGAAATGTTTGATTTAATCACATCGAAAGAGGCTTGCTCATGTGTTTTGTAACTCGCTATGTAATTGTAGGTTCTCTGAGATTTTTCATATCTTTTGATGTAGTTATAATTTGGACTTTTCTAATACTTCCCTCATCTTTCTTGGTCGGTGTCCATCGATGGTGGTGACGTTGACACCCCCGACTTGTTCCTGACATCTGTTGTGTCACAGATAGGTTTTATGTAGTAAGATTATTAAACAAAACCACTCTTAACATTATACCACATGCCTTAAAAAAAATCATTTATCAGTCCACAAACGTTGGAGAACCTTTAATATATGTGCCAAGTTCAGCACCAGGGGTGGAGGTAAGATGGTGAGGCTGTGATACTGTTTCTTTCTGTTTCCCACAGCTCTCTGGCTAGGCAGACAGATAGACATGATCTTGCTTTGTTACAGTCATCTTTTAAAATTTTACCTTAATTTTTTTTGTACAGATGGGGTCTTGCTATCTTGCCCAGGTTGTTCTCAAAGTCCTGGCCTCAAGCAGTCCTTCTGCCTGGGTCTCCCAAAGTGTTGGGATTACAGATGTGAGCCATCACACTCAGCCCTCCACATGGTCCTCTGACATCATGATGAGGTGGTGATCAGAGGAAGTATTGATGGGAGTCACCCCAGTGAGAAGGGGTGAGATGAAGGGGGCTTATTTTGGAGGGATGGCATGAGCAGGGTCCTGAGAGATAGGAGAGGCCTGTGAGTAACCACAGTAGGGGCCATGAGGGACTGGGAAAGGGGGCCTGGATAGGCCCCATAGTCACCTCTTGTGAAGGAATTTGGGTGTCACTCTAAATTAGGAAGCCATCAAAGAGCATGGTAATTTTCTGTTGAAGCATCATGCTACTTACCATTTGGACAAGTGTTTAGAGCCATCGAGATGGAATGAGGGGCCCGGCACCGTGGCTCACGCCTGTAATCCCAGCATTGGGAGGCCAAGGTGGGCGGATCACCTGAAGTCGGGAGTTCGAGACCAGCCTGACTGGCCAACATCTACTAAAAATACAAAATTAGCTGGGCATGGTGGCGCATGCCTGTAATCCCAGCTACTCGAGACGCTGAGGCAGGAGAATTGCTTGAACCTGGGAGGTGGAGGTTGTGGTGAGCCGAGATCGCACCATTGCACTCCAGCCTGGGGAACAAGAGTGAAACTCTGTCTCAAAAAAAAAAAAAAAAAAAAAGATGGAATGAGGGCCAGGTGCAGTGGCTCATGCCTGTAATCCCTGCACTTTGGGAGGCTGAGGCAGGAGATTGCTTGAGCTCAGGAGCTCAAGACCACCCTGGGCAACATTGTGAAACCTCATCTCTACAAAAACTAGCCAGGTGTGACACATGCCTGTAGTCCTAGCTACTCAGGAGGCTGAGGTGGGAGGATCACCTGAGCCTGGGAAGTCAAGGCTGCAGTGAACTGTGATCGCGCCACTGCACTCCAGCTTGGGCAACAGAGTGAGATCCTATCTCAAAAAAAAAAAAAAAAAAGATGGAATGAGAACACAAGTTAAGTGGCTGTTGTGATGTTGATGAGAGACCATGGTGATGTGTGCTAGGGAGCAGCCATGCAGGTGAATAGAAGTGCATATGTTAGAGAGTTCCTAGTCCAAGGAGGGTGGGTATCAGCCCTGGAAAAGGAGCTTGAAGGTGATTCCTGCCCCTCAGTGCCCCCTCAAAAATCACAAGGAGGGCAAAATCACCAGCAAGTCTCACAGAGGCAGTGTGTATAGGCCAGCTGGCCTGGGCTGTGTTTGTCCAGGGAAAACAGCTGTAAGCTGAGCATTTAAAGGGCAGTTTTATGTCTTGTATAAACAGTGTAATGGCAGGTTCAGATTACTGATTCAAGTTTGAATCCTGTTCTACTGCCTATAGCTGTGTATCCTTTGGCAAGTTATTTTACTTCTCTGAAGCTCAGTTTCTACTTTTGTAGAGTTTGTGTGCAAACCAAGTAATATTATGCTTACTGGCCAGAAATAACTGTCATTTATTTAATAAGAGGTCAGAGAAGTGCCTGGCACACACCGACACTTAGCAACTGGAAAATTGCAGTTATTACTGCCATTGTCGCCATCATGATCTTCCATCCCTCTGCTCCTCCTTCCCCACTGTCGTGTATTAAGGCCAAGACAGCGAGTGGATTTGCTCATTCTCTTTCTCTCTTTTGCAAAGGGTAGGAAAAGGGGCAATGAGGGACCACGGGTTGGCACACACACTTTCCCCGGTGTCAAATTCCCGGGGAGATTTTGCTTCTTGTTTTAATACAGAAGTTAAACTCCACTCTTCCCTCACCTCTCCCCTTTTATCTGTTGCATTTTGCCGCTGGACCTTGGCATTTATACACACCACGCTCATCCTGTGTGGATAAACCCTCTGATCTCGGGTTGTCGCATACTTTCTGACCTTGAGAGTGTCTGCATCATCCTTGTGCACCGGGGTGTGGAATGCTCTGTCCTTTTGGGCTTTTTATGGCGTGTCCAAGGACACATTTCTTTGCTCACCCCTTCTTCGTTCTTCCTCCATGTACTGTCCCTGACGAAAGGTGCTCCCCTCTTCCTGAGCCCTGCAGTCGTCTTCCCTGACGCCTTTCTCAGAGCATCACTGCTCTGCGCTGTATGTGTCTCATCCTCTCCTGTGCTCTTTCAGGTCTAAGGCTTCAGGATACTCCAGGCACTACTCTGGAAGAGGTGGGTGAAGTGCATTAGTGGTTCCCCCACTGTAGCTTATGAGGTTCAATTCAATGCGTGGTGGAGAAATGGAGCACAGAGTTACTTGCTGGAAGATATTCTTGTTGGGATGGAACTGTCTCTGTTCCTAGCGCTGGGGACGGTGGGGAGGGGTTTGCTGCTGCAGTGGATGTTCGTGTCTGGAACACCAAGGTGAACTTAACCTAGGAGAGTAAATTTATTCTGCTTTAAAAAGTCCCATCAGTTTCCTTAGCCAGGCATGGTGGCTTGCACCTGTAGTCCCAGCTACGTGGGAGGCTGAGGCAGGATGATCGCTTGAGGCCAGGATTTTGAGACCAGCCTGGGCAACATAATGAGACCCCCTCTCTTTAAGAAAAAAAGTCCCATCATTTTCCCTAAAGTTGATATAGATAAGGGTGATTTGAAAGCTCTGCTGACATGCTAGATGTGGGACAAAGAGCTTATTGGTCCCTTGGAATGTGACTATATGGCATGTGGCCATGTAAAAATCTACCGGTATTTCACTATCCTCTTTGCCCGTTTTATTTTCTGAAAAAATAAACTTCTGGTGGTCTCAAGGCAGAGGTCCACTGTGGCTCCTTCAGGCAGATTTTATTTTTAGGTATGTTTATTTTCACTCTGGGTTTTTTGCAGATTTTGGGAAGATGATGGGTGGCAGTGGCTAACTCACAATGTAGAAGGCTGATGGATTTGGCTACACAAACATGATGACAACTCTGGCAGCTCAAAAGGTCATCCCCCAAATTCATAAACAAAAAGCGGGGATAAAATGTTTGCATCAAATACAACAAAGATTTAAAGGATTAATATCCTTAAAATGAAGCTCTGTAAACATTATAGAAAATAGGCAAAGGACATAAGGGGATAAACCACGAAAGAGGCTCTGTGGTTGCCAGCAGACATGAAAAACTCATGAATCAATGCATGGCAACATATCTGAAAAATTACCCACTTGCACAGATTTTTTATACATATATATATATATATTTTTTTTAACTTTAATTTTAATTTTTTTTTGAGATGGAGTCTCGCTCTGTCGCCTAGGCTGGAGTGCAGTGGTATGATCTCGGCTCACTGCAAGCTCCACCTCCCAGGTTCACGCCATTCTTCTGCCTCAGCCTCCCCAGTAGCTGGGACTACAGGCGCCCGCCACCATGCCCGGCTAATTTTTTTGTATTTTTAGTAGAGATGGGATTTCACCATGTTAGCCAGGATGGTCTCGATCTCCTGACCTCGTGATCCGCCTGCCTTGGCCTCCCAAAGTGCTGGGATTACAGGCGTGAGCCATTGCGCCCGGCCTGCACAGATTTTATATATTAAGGGCTATCAGACTTTGCAGTGTTGTAGTGATCCCTGCGGTAGAGTTTCATATCCTTATTAAACAGCAGAGTTGTGATGAATGAATTAGGACCTGTAAGTGGCGGGGGCTGTGGCAGGGTGGTGGGACCCCTGAGGTGGTCTGGATGTGGCATTTTAGGCTCTGCATTCATTTCTCTCTGGATGCTGTAAACATCACTTTTTCCTCCAGTTTTTACTGTTAATGATAAGAAGTCTGATGTTAATATTATCTTTCCTTTGTCAGTAAGCTGCTTGTGTTGGTATGGTTTCTTTTTTTTTTTTTTTTTGAGACGGAGTCTCGCTCTGTCGCCCAGGCTGGAGTGCAGTGGCGCGATCTCGGCTCACTGCAAACTCCGCCTCCTGGGTTCACGCCATTCTCCTGCCTCAGCCTCCCAAATAGCTGGGACTACAGGTGCCTGCCACCACGCCCAGCTAATTTTTTGTATATTTAGTAGAGACAGGGTTTCACTGTGTTAGCCAGGATGGTCTCGATCTCCTGACCTTGTGATCTGCCCACCTCCGCCTCCCAAAGTGCTGGGATTACAGGCATGAGCCACCGCGCCCTGCCTTGGTTTTTTTCTGACAAGAAGTTTCAAGATTTTTTTTTTTTTTTAGACAGAGTCTCACTCTTTTGCCCAGGCTGGAGTACAATGGCGCAATCTTGGCTCACTGCAACGTCCGGCTCCCAGGTTCGAGTGATCCTCCTGCCTCAGCTTCCCGAGTAGCTGGGATTACAGGCGCCTGCCACCACGCCTGGCTAATTTTTGTATTTTTTAGTAGAGACGGGGTTTCACCGTGCTGGCCAGGCTGGTCTTGAACTCCCGACCTCAGGTGATCCACCCACCTCAGCCTCTCAAACTGCTGGGATTACAGGCGTGAGCTACCACACCTGGCCAGAAAATTCTTTTTATAATGACCAAGCTGGAGTAAGTCCCATAGACGTGCTTCTGTGTGGGCTTTGCTGTCTCTGCTATATGCATGTTCCGAGTGTATCCCTTGGAGGACCTGATCTTGTCCTTAGGATTAACATGGCACATCTGGGATGCCATCCTTGGGAGGAGGGAAGTGTCTTTAAATGAAGATTTCTCAATCTCAGCCCTCCTGAAATCTTGGTGTGGGATCTGTCCTGTGCTTTGAAGGATGTTCAGCAGCACACCTGGCCTCTATGTACTAGATGTTAATAGCTCTCCCCGAGTTGTGATGGCCAAAGACATCTCCAGACATTGCCAGATGTCCCCTGCAGGGCAAAATTACTCTGGATTGAGAACCACTGCTTTAAATGAACGTGGATAGCACGTGAATGAAAACGCAAATGTGCATGAATATGCAAACAAGAACGACCACCCCGGAAGAATTTGATGTGTGTACCTAGCTCTCCATATTCCACTCATGGAACTTCATGTTCTGGCAGCAGTTTCTTTGTTTTCGTTTTTGGCCTTCTGATTTCTGAACTCTAAAATTTGTGTAATTCTTTCTCTTTTTTATTTCTTTACATTTTGTTTTTCCCCTGGCTCATCCAAAGTGTTTATTGAATGAAGTGTCCCATGAAGAGTTCCTCAAACAGCAAGTTCTGTACTTGTATTTCCAAACTTATTGCAGGCCTGTCCTCACATTTGCAGGGCAGCTTGGTTGGATTCTTTATTCCTAGTGGGAAGATAATTGGTGGTAAGATCTGATGTCACCCTAATTGGAGTACCAGGGGATGCGCTCTGCCCTTCCCACCCTTACCTGTTTGCATTATCTTTTTCTTTATAAAAATTCAGGCATAGCTAGGCATATTTCATTGTATGTATGCCATTCCTTGGAGGGATCCTCTGTGCCCTCTCATTTTTTTTTGCTTTTGAGACTGAATTTCACTTACTCTATCATCCGGGCTAGAGTGCAGTGATGCGATCTCGGCTCACTGCAACCTCCGCCTTCCAGGTTCAAGTGATTCTCCTGCCTCAGCCTCCCGAGTAGCTGGGACTACAGGCGTGCATCACCACTCCTGGCTGATTTTTGTATTATTATTATTTTTTTTTTAGTAGAGACGGGGTTTCACTATGTTGGCCAGGCTGGTCTCAAACTCCTGACCTCAAGTGATCCACCTATCTCCCAAAATCTTAGCTTCCCAAAGTGCTGGGAGTATAGGTATGAGCCACTGCGCCTGGCAACCTCCTCTTTTTACTGCTTTTGAGTATCTTCCCCTGCTTTTAATTGGGCACATGTAGGGAATTTAGAATTATTTTAATGCCCATCTAATCATGATTAATTGGCTGTATCTGCATTGCCCAGTATAGTAGCCACAAGCTACAAGTATCTTAAATTTCTATTTAAATTAGATACAGTTAAAATTCAGTTACTCATTTGCACTAAGCACATTTCAGGTTCTCAGTAGCCACATGACTCTGTTGGATAGGACAGATATATAACATCTCCCTCATTGCAGAAAGTTCTATTAGGTAGTGCTGGGTTATGAGATATAAACCATATGCATATCAAAGAAGTACCTTAGCTATTTTTTTTCTCCCTAGTATTGTGATATTTTTGATAGTTTGGTTTAGTGGTCCCTCTCTCTAGTGGGCAATTCAGAATCAGTAGGTGACTATAAATAAAGAAGGGGTTGGGTGCCTGAAAACTGTAATTAGGTAAAGTATTTTTTGGATGCTTGGGTATAATGTGTAGTGTGACTTTTTTACTGTGCAAGAAACTCAGTGACTGCATGGCCTGTGTTGTTTTCATGCTTTGGGGTGATTTGGCTGTGCTCTTCTTTTCTAGGTGCTAAGAGATGCCGTTTGCAGGCCTCATCTCTGCTTGAGAATCGGGGGCTCCAGGCACTAGAAGAGCCGGCTGATCCTGGGCTCCTAGCTTGAATAAGCCTTCACTTCCAGCTGCTCTCCAACGGCTGTGTAAACTACTCGTTTCTCTTAATGATGGGTATTGGTAAGAATACCACATCCAAATCGATGGAGGCTGGAAGTTCAACAGAAGGCAAATACGAAGACGAGGCAAAGCACCCAGCTTTCTTCACTCTTCCGGTAATCATATTCCCCATCTTCCTTTCTTAAATCTCTTGAAAGTAGTTTCCGTATGGAATCAACATAGGATTGGCTTTAATGCTCATGTTTTCAGTGAAGGTTAAGGCATTTGCAAACCAAATACTTTATATGTGAGATAGTCTTTGGGCTAACTCTTGGGTTTTAGCTGTGCTCTCAGCCTGGAGTCATCTGCTGGGATTAACTCCAGGAAGGAAGTATGCATTGCTGTTAACATTTTAAATCTAGCCCAGTGCTTACTGTGTCCTGGAGGATGTTGAAGACTTAATTTTATCTTCAAAAATGTACTCTTAGGAAATAATGTGCAACCCAACATCACACTCATATTGCAAGCTGGGAGGATGAATGACTTACTGCTTGGAACCCCACTGTCCATATGTATTATGGCAGCAGTGTCCAGCGTAGAGGTAGTTTTATCCAAATAAGTGATAGCAGTCAGATAAGGCTGATTACACACATTCATTTATATTCAGTAAGAACATTTTTTTCCCAGATGTAGGACGATGACTTGATTTGTATAAAGTTACCTATAATGTGTTGGTTTAAAAACAGAAAAAGGCTCTTTAGAGAGGTCTTGCCTCAAGATGTTTTCCTCTTAATACTGGAGATGTGGTTAATGGCAAGAATAGTATTCCAGGATTTTTTTCTTTCCTTTTTTCTTTTTTTTGAGACAAGGCCTCGCTCTGTTGCCCAGGCTGGAGTGCAGTGGCACCCTTAAAGCTCACTGCAGCCTTGACTTCCCAGGCTTGAACTATCTTCCCATCTCAGTCTCCCGAGTAGCTGGGACTATAGGTGTGTGCAGCCTGTAGTCTACCACAGCTGGCTAATTTTTTCTACTTTTTGTAGAGATGGGGTCTCACTGTGTTGCGTAGTCTGGTCTTGAACTCCGGGGCTCAAGTGATGCTCTCGCCTCAGCCTCCTAAAGCACTGGGATTATAAGCATGAGCCACCACACCTGGCTTCAAGAGTAGTTATTATTATCAATGTTGCATCTGAAACTATTGGCATGCCCCATGGCCTGATGATAAAGGGACTCAACAGTAAGACATTTGAGGGTAGATGGATCTACAGAGGTGTCAGTATTATTTTTTAAGACTGGGTCTCACTGTGTCACCCGAGTTGGAATGCAGTGGCACAATTAAGACTCACTGTAGCCTTGACCTCCTGGGCTCAGGCAGTCCTCCCACCACAGCCTCCCAAGTAGCTGGGACCACAGATGCCTGCCACCATGCTCAGCTAATATTTTTTATTACTTTTGTAGAGACAGGGTCTCCCTATGTTGCCCAGGCTGGTTTTGAACTTGAGAGCTTGAGCTCAAGCAATCCTCCAGCCTTGGAGGATTCTTTTTTTTTTTTTTTTTTCTTAAAAAAATAACAGTTATTTTAAGAAAAATATATTTTAAGAAAAATAAAAGTTATTTTAAGAAAATAACTTTTCTTAAAAAAAAAAAAAAAGAGACTGAGTCTCACTCTTGCCTATGCTGGAGGGCGGTCGTACAATCATAATGGAGCTTTGAATTCCAGGGCTCAAGCCAACTGACTTAGACTCTTGAGTAGCTGGTATTATGGATGCGTGCCACCAACCCTGACTTGAACATGGCATCTTTTTTTTTTGAGACCGTCTTGCTCTGTCACCCATGCTGGAGTGCAGTGGCACCATCTTGGCTCACTGCAACCTCTGCCTCCCAAGTTCAAGCGATTCTCCCGCCTCAGCCTCCCAAGTAGCTGGGACTACAGGCATGTGCCACCACGCCCAGCTAATTTTTGTATTTTTAGTAGAGATGGGGTTTTGCCATATTGGCCAGGCTGGTCTCGAACTCCTGACCTCAGGTGATCCACCTGCCTTGGCCTCCCAAAATGCCGGGATTACAGGTGTGAGCCACTGTGCCCAGCTGAACATGGCATTTTTTAAGTACATTGATTGACTGCTTTCGTTCACACTTTATTCGTTTATTTTTTTAAATTGTATTAATTCTCAGAGAGCTGTTTAACTAATTTTACAACTGGCATTACCATTTTCTTTTTTCCTATAATGAAAAATTTTGAAACTGGATTTTCTTCACTGTTGAAAGCTTAAGGTTGACACAGATTTTCTAGGGGAAGAGGCATCAGTCCAGTTGTTCAAGATTTAATTAGATGAACTTGAAGAGTGAATGGGAAGGTTTCATGCATGGGGGTTGCCTCGTCTCTTTGGTGGCTTTATTTTATCTTACAGCCCAGGAGATGATTCACTCTCACTTCCCTTCACTTTCGGGACAAGAACTTGAACATGTCTCAACCACCTGCCTTGTCATTATGGTCCAGAATTTAAGATTTACTTACTCTAGGTTAAACTTGTAGTATTTTATCATTAGCAGTTGAATTCATCATTGTATGTTGTCAGCTTCCTCATTCCTTGTTGTTTCTTGCGTTCTTCTTCTTCCCTCTTAGTTTGCTTTTCATTTAAGATACACTGATGGTCTGTGGATGGTCACCATCTTAGTCTTTGTACATCTGGAAATAATTGTAGTTTGCCCTCCACTATTACACAGACTTCTGTGAATGATACGGCCCAGCCTTCCAGCCTGTCCTCATTTCTCTTTAGCTGCTTTCTCTAATGATTTGGGTATCCTCTTCCAGCACTGCCTTCTGGATGAGTCCTTCAGTATTTTCCGGTTTACTTATTTTTTGTATACAGTCATGTATTTGTGTTGAATTTTTATTGCAATAATTATACTTCTAAAATTTTTATTTGGTTAACTTCTGCCTATTTTTGGTCCTTAATTTCTTATATATATGTGTTTCTTTTAAATGTGACTTCATTTAAATCATTGGGAACCCTGATATACTATATGAAGTCCCTCCCTAGTTCTCTTTCCATCTGGAATCTTCCAGGAATTTCATCTCTTTCTCTGTGCTTCTGTGGGGTTTGTGTCTTCTCATTATGGATCCAGTCCAGAGGCAGACCCTAGGGTGGAGCCCTCGTTGTCTTCCCCAGGGTTGCCAACCATGGCATGGAAGAGTGGGGAAGCCTGCCTGGCCTGGTTCAGCCCCCACCTTGTTCCCCTGCTGGAGCCGAGGCTGCCTGGCTTAGGGCTTCCAGGCTCAGCCCAGCAGGTCCCAGTGTCAGCCCCATTTTTTTCCATAAGTGTTTTTTTTTTCTTTTTGTTTTCTTTTTTTTTTTTTTTACACAGGGTCTCATTCTGTTGCCCAGGCTGGAGTGCAGTGGAGCGATCACAGCTCACTGCAGTCTCGACCTCCTTGGCTCAGGTGATCCTCCCACCTCAGCCTCCTGAGTAGTTAGGACTGCAGGTACGTGCTACTGGGCCTGGCTACATTTTTGTGTATATATATATTTTTTAAATTTAGAGATGGCATTTCTGCATGTTGCCAGGCTAGTCTGGAACTCCTGAGATCAAGTGACCCACCTGTCTCAGCCTCCCAAAGTGTTGGGATTACAGGCGTGAGCCACCGTGCCCAGCCCATACATGTTTCTTGCGTATGGAAATGTTTGTCTTTTTAAGCTTGCCTATTTTGAGGTTTTTCCCTCTATCCCTGTTACATTTTTTAGGGCAGGGTTGGGAAGGAATACTGCTCACAGCATTAATTTCCAGATCCAACCTAAGTAGGAGTCCCTGTGAGAGCATGGGAGCTGGGAATGTGGACATAAGCCATAGTTGGGTGTAAATATGATGTTAATTATAAAGTTGATTTAACAGTAGAGCCATTTAATTAAGGATGTTATGGAATTTTTATCCCAGTCTAGGGCTATAAAAGGAAGCCTTAAAAGGGGAAGAAAATAGTTTTTAAAATTATGCTAAATTGAACTACAAAGAGTAGGAATAGAGCTGGAATCATGGGATGGAGCTGCTGGGAGGAGAGAAATGCCAAGGATAGAGATGGCAGAGAGTCCAAACATGAGCTCCCAGGATGATTTGGCGTCAGGGATGCCAAGATGAACCTTAGTCTGAACTCCCAAAGCTCAAGATAAAGTAGATTACATAAAAGAAGGAAAACACGAAAACAAAACCTCATCAAAGAATGTTTACAAAGGAATAGTTTGTGGGATGGAGTTTTGGGTTGTGGATAGTTTTGTTAGAAAACATGTTATAGGCTGGGTGCGGATGCTCAGGCCTGTAATCTCAGCACTCTGGGAGGCCAAGGTGGGAGGATCACTTGCAGCCAGGAGTTCAAGACCAGCCATGGCAACATAGCGAGACCCTCATTCATACCAAAAATTTAAAAATTAGCTGGACGTGGTGGTGCATGCCTGTAGTCCTACCTACTTGGGAGACTGAGATGGGAGGATTCTTTGAGCCCAGAGGTTCGAGGCTGCAGTGAGTTAGCAGTTGTGTCATTGCATGCCATCCTTGGTGACAGAGCAAGACCCTGTCTCCAAAATATATATAAAATAAGAACAGGAACACAGTACTGCCCGTATTTAATCACTAGTGAAATTGCTACCCTAAGTCAACTTTTAAAGTAGAAGACCATTTTGAATGATTTGCCCATTGACAGGGAAAAAGTGAGGGGACTAAGTTACAGTGGGTCGCTTCCCATTGCCTGATGGATGGGATTCGTGTGGGGGCAGCTGGTTGGAGGCAGGGGCAGTGGGGTAGCACAGGAAGAATTGGTGGGTCTGGGAGATACCAAAGGCATGGGAATAGTAAGAACAGAGGTGAGGCTGATAGAAGAGATGATAGGAGGTTTTGAGGGCCAAAGAAGGAGATGTTTCGGATTCTCATCAAGATTTTATACAGAAGAACCTGATTGGGTATATGTTGGCTTTGGAGAAAATATGAAGTCTAGGGAAAACCATAAGTTTGGAGGGTGGGGAAGATGGAAGATGATGGGTTTTATTTGAGAAGTTGTGGATTTGAACTGCGGTGCTCCTAGAGCCTGCAGGCAGCGGGGGTGTGGGACTTGACACACACAGAGATCAGGAGAGCCGTAAAGACTCACTGTGATGGCTCATGTGGGTGGTGACTGACCCGTGTGAGAGGGTGCTGCTGCGAGGCAGAGCTGGCAGAGGAAGATAGGGTTGAGGGTCTCACCGTTGGATATACCCACACGTGAGTGACTGGGAGGATCATGCCAGGACATTGCTGCATGCTAGTGCCTTGTTTCATTCTGGCCTTTGCAAATGTAAATATTGAAGAATAGCCAGCATGGCAGCTCTGGGTTTTATCTTTTTGTCTGGATCTGTACTGTCCAGCATCATGGCTGCTAGTCACATGTGACATTTACATTTAAATTAAATACTATTCAATAAAACCTGAAATTCACTTTGTTGGTTGCACTCGTCAAGTACTCCATAGCCACACGTGGCTAGTGGCTAGCCCATCTCTGCTTGCTGGTTAGGGCCTTGCGAGGCTGAAATGTTGGCTCTTATTTTCTCATTTGCCTCAGAATCCAAAGCTGGGCTTTAGGCTGTCAGCTGTTAAGGCATCTATGTGCTGGAGTGCAGCGAGGTTGGGCACCAGTAACCAAATCTGGCTGTTCCTGAGAACCAGGCTTGTGGGGTGTCTCCTGGAAAGGGAGGTAGGGTGTGTGGCTGATAAGGATCTCATCTTTAGAGATTCTCTTAGGCATCCTGTGTTGGATGAGTGCTTCCCAGATCTTTAAACAAAATAAAACAAAACACCCACACAAACATTTTACAAAGAAAAAGAACAAATCCATACTTAGAAGTAGAATGTCCACTAGGTCAAAGTAAGAACAAGAGACGTGCCAGGCCCCAGGACTCATGGAAATTAGATCATGTGGTCAGAGTTGATATCAAATAGGGGGAACATAGCAAAAGATCTTCTTCTTATCCCACAGGACTCTAGTTAGGCAAATTCTTATGTTTTAAAGCCAGCTAGGAAATGCGTAAATAGGGGTGAATGCCCATGGCAAGAAACAGGAATCAGGAAAAAAAAAAAAAAAAAGCAAAAAAAATTCTGATGAACGATCGTACCCTAGGGACATTGATCCCAAAGTACAGACAGGAAGCACGGCCAGAAAAAGGCTGTGTGTTTGCTCAGCAGTTCTTGGACCACCTAAACCTGGAAGCCCAGTTAACAGCCCAAACTTCCTGTTGGCACAGGCACGGCTGTGACACACACAGCCTGTTGTTTCAGTGCGTCATCATTCAGAGTCAGGGAAAGCGTTTAAGCTTCCTTAAGCTTTTATTTCTTTTAACAGCCTTTGTGAGAATATTTGGGTATCAATAGTAGATTATTCTGTCTGGAGATATTAGCGGCATGGACCGAGGAGTAACTTTATGAGGTTCAGTCTTACCAGAGAATGGGAGAAATACTCCTGGGTGTTCATAAGAACCGACCACTTCTCATCTTACCTTGGTGTGTGTTCTTCAGAACATGTAATGGGAAGAGCCCACAGCCTCACGTTCCTCCATTGATTAAATGTGTCTGGTGCACATACCTGGTAACCAGCTGCTTACAGCCCAGTGGGGGACATATGGCAAGACAGCCAGCATACCATCAGTGTTAGGGTTTGAATTCCGCACGGGTGCTGTGATGGTGTCCACGTGAGACCCTTGCCCAGTCGTGTTGTAGGGTAGGCCTTGCCGGTCAGATGAAGGTTCCCAGGGGAGATAACATGGAACTCCTAAAACATGTCTAGGTATAGTAGGTCAAGAGGAGGGAGACCGAAGGCCTCTCAGCTGACGGTGTGCATGGCAGTGTCCTGCTTGGGGCGCAAGTTTAGTGCAGAGTACAGTGGAGGTGGAGATGAGCAGCAGGGATGCTGAGGAGAGGTCATAGTAAATTTGCTCGTTTTGGGGTAGGAAATTCCTGCGGTGGGTGCCGGGGCAGGAAGGGTCTGGAGATAGGAAGGCAAGTTAGGGTGCTTACGCAGCCCAGGTGTGAGCCGATAGTGACCTGACCTGGCAAGTGCGGAGGAAAGGAATTCTTCCATTCAGCAGATGGTTATTGGGCACCTGCTTTGCGTGAGGCTCTGTCCTGGAATTGGCCTCCTAGTGATGGTGGGAGGAGAAAAACAGTAAAGAAACGAGCAAATACGTCAATCTTGTGGCAGCTGGTCGCTAATTCTGTGAAGAAAAATAAATCAGGGAGGGGAATAGTGAGAAATAGAATGTGAGGTCAGACAGTGATCATACAGGACCTGCAAGCCATTCATTAATTTGTCCTTTTAAAAATAGGAACTGTGTGCCACTCACAGGTCTGGGCTCTAGAGAACAGCAATGAACAGACAGACAAAAATCCATGAGTTTCCATCTTTTTTTTTTTTTTTTTTTGACAGAGTCTTGCTCTATCATTCAGGCTGAAGTGCAGTGGCATCATCACGGCTCACTGCAGCCTCAACCTCCTGGGTTTAAGCCATCCTCCCACCTCAGCCTCCTGAGTAGCTGAAATATGGCACATGCCACTGTGCTCAGCTGATTTTTAATTTTTTTTTTTTGTAGAGACAAGGTCTTAACTATGTCACTGATCTCAAACTCCTGAGCTCAAGCAATCCTTCTGCCTCAGCCTCCCAAAGTGCTGGGATTACAGGTGGGAGCCACTTCGCCTGGCCACAGGGCTTTCATTCTGGTGTGGGAGACAGGCAGTCCACAATAGAAATAAGTCAAATGTGTAGATGTTAGATATTGACAAACACTAGGGAGAAAACTAAGGTAGCGGTATGGATGCTGGAAATCCAGGCGGCCAGGAAAGGCTGCACCAAGAAGGCGGCCTTTGAGTAAAGTCCCGGAGGAGTCGTGGGAAGCCTGCGTGTGGGCCTCAAGGGCAAAGGCCCCACAGCAGGGGGGTGCCTGGTGTTGCTCCACCAGGGCGGGCATTGACCAGAGATTCCATAGGCCTTGTGGGCCTCGCCAGGATGTCGGCCTGAAAAAAACCTTTGGAGGCCTTTGAGCAGAGATGTGACATGCTCTGCCTAGTGGGGAGTAGGCTGAAAGGAAAAGCAGGAGGCCAGGCAGGAGCTGGTGGCCCTAGGACAGGTGTGCTGACAGCAGCTGCATCCTGGGTGCTTGCCATGTGGAGGTGGGAGAAGCCACCAGGCTCTGGAGCAGACCTGGTTTCTGTGCTTTTGGGCTGGATGAGGGTGGGGGCAAGTCCCTTCAGAAAGAGACACCCATTCCAGGCGTTGAAAAGTATGTCAGGAGAAACTCTGACTCCAGAGGGAGGACGGGGAGGAGCCACAGTGGAGGAAGGGTTGGCTGGAGGTGTGGCCGAGAGCTTTGAAAAGAAGGGGCAAGTTGCTGTCCTGGAAGAGACTCCTGGAAGGAGCTTCAGGAGGAGACCTGAGGCCTGTGGGGCTGTGTCCTGATGGGTGTGCCTAGCAGGCAGGAGGTGAGCAGGACAGAGTGGCGATGCGGCTCAGAGCTGTGCTGTGCAAGGATGCAGGGATGTGAGGATGCCCCAGAGCGGAGGGGAGGAGGGCAGCCACCAGCATCAGGGACCTGTGCTCCTTTCTTTCCTTTTCTGTTTCCCTTCCCTCCCCTCTTCTTCCTTCCCATCCCTTCTTTAAGACAAGTGGCCTTGGCAGAAAGATGTAGGGAGGTACAGTGAAGAAACCATTTAATGGCTGCTTCAGTTCCTCTAAACCCCTGACTATATGATGACAGATTTGAACATGCCCCTTTTCAGCAGTGAAAAGAAGGCAAAAAGGCTTTTCGGTGCAACTACCTTCATTCTAAAAACCAAGCAAAGAAGCCCAGAACATGTCCTTGTTCTTGTGACTTTCGTACCAGGTGCTGTGAAGTTCCTTTTTGTACATCCCTAAATAGAGAGTTTGGAGTACTTAGATCTTAAAACGAAAAGTCTCAGTTGGATGGTAATAATAGTTGTCTGGGAAAATGTTCTTTCTGTAAGAATAATAGATTTTGGGATTGACTATGATTCCAAGAAGGGCCTGAGGATGAAGAGAGACTGTTTTCTGGAGTCGGCCCAGGGAATTGGTTTAATTCTCCTATTTCTGTAAGATGAGAGTTTTAATATACTGCATAATGGCCATGATTTAGGCAGGGGATGCCCTTAACAGCTTGAAGTGGAACAACCAAGATGAGCACCCTTTTCTGTTTTAAAATTTGTAAGTTGGGGGGAAAAAGTGTTAGAAAAGGAATATGCCAATATATGCTTTGAAATGAAAACATCAAAACGATGGGATGCAAGTGAAGATTTTTGTGCATGGTAAGATGTTCTTTTCCTTATCCATCCTCCCTCCCTCCCTCCCTCCCTCCCTGCCTCCCTCCCTTCAAGATGGGGTCTCGCTACATTGCCCAGGCTGGTCTCGAACTCCTGGGCTCAAGCAGTCTTCCCACCTTGGCCTCCCAAAGTGCTGGGATTACAGGCATAAGCCACCACACCCAGTCCTAGATTTTTAGCTTAAAAATTAATTTTTTTTCCTCTGGTTTTGAGGTTTCAGATAGTTTATCATATTGCAATATACTTTTAATTTGAACAGAGTTTTGGTAGTTTTAAATGAAATGAGAGATGTTAGTAATACAAAGTACACATCTAATAGTTGGGAGACACACAATTTGTTACGAATGAAAATAGTAAGAGGTTCTTGCTACAGTCTCTTACTATAGCAGGCTTACGAAGTTGATCAGCATTCTGGCCATCTCTTACGTGTGTGTGTGTGTGTGTGTGTGTGTGTGTGTGTGCTTTTTTTTTTTTTTTTTTTTAAAGACATGGTCTTGCTGTCACCCAGGCTGGAGTGCAGTGGCGTGATCTTGGCTCACTGCAGCCTCTGCCTCCCAGGTTCAAGCAGTTCTTGTGCCTCAGCCTCCCAAGTAGCTAGCTGGGACTACAGGCATGCACGACCATGCCCAGCTAATTTTCGTATTTTTTGGTAGAGACTGGATTTTACCATGTTGGCCAGGATGGTCTCAAACTTCTGACCTCAAGTGATCCTCCTGCCTCGGCCTCCCAAGGTGCTGGGATAAAGGCGTGAGCCACTGTGCCCGGCCTCTCACCTCTTAATTTCTGTGAGGTCAGGTTTATGGAATCTTGGTCATGGAAAAGGCCTTAGAGGACCTCTTGTTTGTTCTGCTCTTGCTAAATGCTGTGACAGGAATGCATCAGAAGTAGTTGACAAGCTTCCTTCCTTTCCTACCCCATGTGATCCCCCTGCCTTCATCCTGCTGTCTCCGCTTTCTGTGGGTCAGCATCAGTTCTTCCTGGGATCATCGTGACAACCTCCGTGTGATCTCCCTGCCCCACAGCCTTGGTCTCTTCTGACCCCTGATTGCTATTCCTGCCTGTGCCTTTTGCACTTCCAGGACTACTTCAGATTTCCTTTCTTCTAGGTGAATCCCCACTTCTAAATTCCTAATCCCCACCCCCACTAACTTTTATTTGCCTAAGCTAGGTAGGCAGGCTTCTTAGCTTTAATGATTAGAGATAAAATATTTCAGATTGATTTCTTTACCATAATCTAAGCCCATAATTCTATTGGAGAAAAAGTTCATTCCTGCTAGGATTTGATAAAGTACTTGAGGAGGAAGATATGATATTGGAGGTTTCGAGGCAGTAATCACTCAGTTGTCACATTCCCCACCCTCTTAAATTGCCCTTAAAATGGATGTTTTTAAGCATCCATAGTTCTCCCTAGGTTTTACGGTACAAACTACATCGTTGGGGTGAAATGGAAGAAGCAAGAATGCTGATATGTTCTTCTGCCTCTTTTTTGTAGTTCTCATATGTGTATTTTCTGTCCCTTTTTCATTATTTGTGTAACTTTCTTCATTTACAAGAGAAATAAGTTCACTGCAGAAAATGCAGAATGGTAAAATGAGGAAAAGAAATAATTTAAAATCTCACTAGCCAGAAAAACACCACTTTCTGTTATTTTGGTAGTAACAGAAAATATTTTACTGATATTTTGGGTGTATTTCTTTTTTTTTTGGTTGTGATTGTTGTTTGAGACAGGGTCTCACTCTGTCACCCAGGCTGGAGTGCAGTGACATGATCATAGCTTCCTGCAGCCTTGACCTCCTGGGCTCAAGTGATCCTCCCACTTCAGCCTCTTGGGTAGCTGGGACTACAGGCATGCACCACCACGCCCAGCTAGTTGTTATTGTTGTTTTTAGTAGGAATGGGGTTTTGCCATGTTGCCTAGGCTGCTCTCGAATTTCTGAGCTCAAGTGATTGGTCTCCCAAAGTGCTGAGATTACAGGCATGAGCCACTGTGCCCAGCCTTGATGTATTTCTTTCCAGAGATTTAAAACAAGTATTTGAGTGTTCTTTTATAAAATTCTCATCAACACACAATCTGCTTTATAAAGACTTTAACTTTGTATCATATCGTGGCATCTCAATGTTATTAGAAACAGAACTTGTAATTGTGACATATAGCAAATCATGGATCTAACTTTTCCACTTGCATTAGGACTTTGGATTGTTTCTAATGCTTTGCTATAATAAATAACAGCCTAGTTTATATTGACCTTATTGTATCTGATTGCTTTAATTTTGAGTTTCAGTGAAGCCAAACACTTCTGCCAGCATTCCTTGGCCATTTATATTCTTTCATTGTGCCTATTCTTCTCCCTAGCCCCTTTATTCCTGCGGAGTAATACTGGTGATCAAAGATACTGCATCATACAGAACAATTACAGAGAAGATCCCTGGATCTGATAGCACTTTGAGGGAATAGAGGGAGAACCAGCCGCACCACCAGCCAGATCTGTGCCTGTCATTACTGATAGCCCTAGGATAGGGGGATGTTTACTCTGTCTCCGTTTAGGGGGAGCAGCTTTTGTTGTAGAAGGAAGTGTCTGTATCTACAGATCTGTGTCTGTAGCTCCATTCTTGCTCTTTTCACTTTCTGATATACAGATGATGTTCTGTATACCTGTGTCAGTGTATAAGGATTATCTTCATTGTTTTTTATAACTGCAAAGTGATCCATGGTATAGATACACCATAATGTATTTAATTACTGCAGATAGACATCTAGACTGTTTCTAATGTTTTGCTATTACAAATAGCACTACTCTGAATAACCTGGCACATAAGTTGTTTCACTCAGGTGTAATTGAAGGATAGATTTCCAAGAGTGAGATTTTTGAGTCAGAGGGGATGTGCCTTGGTAAGCTGAGGGGGCTACTCACCAAATTGCCCTCTGTTGAGGAATTTCGTCAGCAATGTGTAAATGCGTGTTTTCTTGCATGCTTGGCAGCAGAATATATGGTCAGACTGGGCTCTTGTCCCGATTAGTAGGTAGAAAGAGGTTTCTCATTATAGTTTGGTGGAGTCTCGTTCTGTTGCCCAGGCTGGAGTGCAGTGTCATGTTCTCAGCTCATTGCAACCTCTGCCTCCCAGGTTCAAGCAATTCTCCTGCCTCAGTCTCCCAAGTAGCTAGGATTACAGGCGCGAGCCTCCATGCCCAGCTAACTTTTGTATTTTTAGTGGAGATGGGGTTTCACCATGTCGGCCAGGCTGGTCTCGAACTCCTGACCTCAAGTGATCCACCCATCTTGGCCTCCCAGAGTGCTGGGATTACAGGCGTGAGCCACCACACCTGGCCTCTCATCATAGTTTTAATGTATATCTTCTTATGAGTAAGGTTGAGCATCTTTTTACTGTTCAGGAAGCATGTTTATTTCCTTAGTTATTTTCCTGTTGGGATGTTAGCCCTTTTCTTGTTGGGTTTGTGTCCCTTCCATATTTACATTTTAGAGACATGGGTTTGTTATCTGTAATGTGTTAGCACCTGGAAAGAATGGGAGAGGACGGTCCGTTTCGGGTGGAGTGCTGTAATGTGCTGCCTGGCCTCAGGATCTGTTCTTGAATCCATCTGGGGACAGGATCCCCAGGGACATCTCTTAGAAACCTCACCTAGCAGGGAAGATGTTTGAAGTGCCCAACCTAGTGCCAGGCATGAATATGTGCCAGGCAGACAGTAGCAGTCACCAGCACCACCTGCCTGGGGTGTGGGAGGAGCACACACTGCAGAGTGTTTCAGTGTGGGCCTTGGCAGACACATCACCCGCCCGAGCTCTGCTGTGGGCCGGCACGGGGAGAGGTAAGGCTCCTTCTGGCTCCTCTTGTCGCCCTGCTGGGGGACAGGTGAGATGCAGCTGGAATCCCCGGGGTGCTTCTGGCTGCCACAGCCTTAGCCTTCTGGAGAAGGCAGCCCTAAGAAGACCAGGCTGGGCCAGGCGAGTGGTGGAGGCTGAGCCATCCAGCAGCATCACCTGCACTGGGGAGTTACAGGAGCCGTCCTGTTGGAAGAGGCAGTGAAAGCAAAATTAGAGGCTTTGCTGCATCAGCCAGATTCAAGGTCGCTAGTGTCATGTTAGATCTATCCGCTGCTGCATCTTTTTGAGATGATGTAATCTAGATTGACAAGCTTTGGGTGTTTAGAATATGTTGTACTGTACTCACTTGAATTTATTTTTCATAGTGGTTAATTTTGAAATTTCTAATAATATTGAAAGTAGGTGGAAAGTTTTCATGTTCATAGTAAAGGAGCTTGGAGTAAAGGCTGGGAAACACGAATCTATTATCTTCTGTATTCAAAACACATTTTAATTGTGGAGTAGATTTGGATACAAGAGGAAATAACGGCGTGTGCACACATGGAGGAGGGGGATTAATAACTGTGTGTGTTACCTTTCTGTTAAAAGAATAGAAAGCAGAAATTTGGGGAACTTTATTACTATTCTGAAAGTGATTGGTTTAGTATAAAGTGGTTCTCTTAGCGGCCAGACACGTTATAGTAAGTGGGAAATTGAGTTCTGAACACTCTCATTGGAGGTGTCGGGTTTCGCAGGTGCCAGTGCCCTCCGCTTGACAGGTGTCACTAAGCAGCACATGCACTGTCACTTCTGCTTGAGAAATGTGGGCACACACAGCTGTCAGTTTCGCCTGGCACTGCTGTGATACTGACACCTCTAGGCAATGACTTCTGTCACTCCTGCTTCCTACACCTCTGACCATCTCAGGAGAGCTGTTTAGAAATAAATACTTTAATACCATTGTCTTAGCTTAGTAAAAATAAAACACAAGCAAAAAGACAAGTGTAAGACTTGACTTTGAGTGTGGAAATGTGTCCGTTGCTCAATAAATACAATGCAAATGCAATTGCGTATTGGAGACGAAATCGTCTGGTTAGGCAGAGAAAACCTCCTTTCATAGCTGATTGATTGTACAATGTTAGTTTAGGAGACAAAACTGAAGGCCACGAGTTTAGTTTAAGATAGTTTTGGAGAAGAAAGGACATCTTGTCCCCAAAAGGGGTATACTAATCTGCTGGTATTTTTATAAAAACTTGATCAATTTCCTGAGGTGAACGATGCCAAGATTCTTCTGTTATCTATTAGTTACCCAAAAGAAAACCAGACTTTATTAAGTTTAGAAAGCTTCCCAAGACATGTTTTATTTCCCAGTTAAAATAATATTTAAAAGTTCCAAAATATGAAGCTTTGATACTATCATCAGCATTTTAATCCTTTTCCCATAAAAAATTCAGTCCTCAAGAACTGATTTTTACCATTTGATTTTTAAAATTACATTTTGCATTAAAAATAGACCATTAGAGTATCTATTTTAATAAGCCAAAGGAAAAAATGTTGGTAAGGTAGACTAGTACTTCCAGTAGAACTCTTCATCTGTAAGAACCATTTAGGCAAGAACTATTTAGGCAGCCCCCTGCACGTAAATAGATCAGAGACGAGCCAGTCAGACAAGAGCATTTCCAGCTGGTGTCCCCGTCTTACTACAGGCTTCCTTAGAGGATGGGGGTAGCATGGAGAGGAGAGCTACATCTCAGCTGGGCAACAGGAGGGTAGCAGGGGGAAGCTGGGCTCTGAGGTCCCCAGGGACAGACAGCTGGACCTGTGCAAATCATAGGTTTTCTAGGTCAGTAGTATTTACAGTTAAATAAACTTCCTGGACTAGCCTGGCAAAGTAAACCTTCCTTTTTTGGATGATTTCTGTGGGTGAAACACATTTTGAATTGGCTTACAAACATTCCACCCCTACCTCCTGCCAGTCTCTTTGGGACTGGCACCTCCATCCACCCAGCTTCCCAGCTGAGAAACCCAGCCTGGACACTTTACTCCCGTGCCCCCTGCTGTGCTGTGATGGCATCTCCCCGCTGTACTCACCACAGAGCTCCCATCCAGACAATCTTCAGGGGGCATTAAGTCCACATCATTGCTCTCTCCTGAAGCTGACTGTCTTTCCCAGACCACTGTTAACACCTTGGCCCAGCTCCTGTCTCCTCGTGTGCCAAAGGGTCATTCCTTTACCCCACCCATCCACTCTCCTGCTGCACCCAGAATGGCTGTCCAGTGCTAGCATCTGATTGTGGCACTCCTGTTCTTGGCATTTCTTTGTGGCTACTGACTGCCTCCTGTGTAACAGCGGAATTCCTTGGCAGGGCACTCAGTCTGGACTGAGCTCCTGCAGGGAGGCAGGACTGCATTCTCATTGCCTGGGATACAACCACAATTTGTTGAATGAATGAATATGTGAGCTTTTTTTCTAGGCTTAGGAGTGTCTGCATTTTATAATACAGATGTTCCTTGACTTATGACAGAGTTACACCCCTAAAATGCATTTAATACACCTAACCTACTGGCAATTCGTAGCTTAACCCCGCCTACCTCACATGTGCTCAGAACCCTTACATTAGCCTGTAGTTAGGCAAAAGCATCTAACACAAAGCCTATTTTATGGTGAAGTGT
This sequence comes from Pan troglodytes, assembly GCF_028858775.2. Lineage (NCBI taxonomy): Eukaryota > Metazoa > Chordata > Mammalia > Primates > Hominidae > Pan > Pan troglodytes. The sequence continues at coordinate 11,507,644 of NC_072419.2, read as the reverse complement.
TGAATATCTCTTGCAGTTTCTTGAATACTGAAGTGAAGAGCAGAGGGGTTGTATGGGTACTTGACAGTTTCTACGGAATACATATCACTTTTGTACCACTGTAAAGTCAAAAAATCCTAAGTTTAACCATTTAAGTTGGGGATCATTATACTTATTTGTGTATGTATAAGTAGTGAGTGGAATGTGTCAGGGGAGCAGTAGGAATTGCTAACTCATTTCAAAATCTATCTTCTTAGTGCCATGTATACAGATGATTTCTTTTTAATGTATCGAGGTGAAGTTTGCATAACATGAAATTAAAGTGAACAATTCAGTGATATTTTAATACACTCACAGTGTTATACAGCCTCGTCCATTTGGTTCCAAAACATTTTCATCTCCTGCAAAGGAAACCCCTTACTGGTAAAGTTGCTGTTCCCTGCAGCAACCCGAGATAAATGCAGGTGAAGGTTAGTTTGGCTAGAGTCAGACTTTCAATCATATCTAGGTTTTTCTGATGACTTAGTAACTGATCCGTGTTTTAGGAGAGTTCATCCTGAGAGCTTGTTGCTCTTGGCTTCTCAGTGGGTTGAGCACTGCTGCGATATGACTTGGAGCACAGTTCTCTCTGTAAGTTAAGAGTTTCATCTCATGGACCTGAACTTGGCCAGGAATGTGTATCCTCCCAGCAGCCAGTTTTTATAGGTAAACCAGCTCCACAAACTCAGTTGGCTTGTGTAAAAAACTATAACATGTTTGAGAAATAATTTTAAAAGCAGGTCTTTATTTGAAGTAATGTAAGAGAATTCTGCTCTGTAGGAGTATGTACTAATTAATTGAGATCTCTGGCATAGTTTTTATTTTTATTTTATTTTATTTTTTATTTGTTGAGATGGAGTCTCGCTCTGTTGACCAGGGTGGAGTACAGTGGCACAATCTCGGCTCACTGCAACCTCCATCTCCTGGATTCAAGCGATTCTCCTGCCTCATCCTCTCAAGTAGCTGGGATTAGAGGCGCCCATCACCACGCCCAGCTGATTTTTGTATTTTTAGTAGAGACGGGGTTTTGCCATGTTGGCCAGGCTGGTCTCGAACTCGTGATCTCGGGTGATCTGCCTGCCACGGTCTCCCAAAGTGCTGGGATTACAGGCATGAGCCACTGCGCCTGGCCTCTCTGGCATACTTAAAAACCCACTTCAGACCTAGGTTATAATCTGTATGACCTTGAATGAGAAACCTAATTTTTCACTGCCCTGATTTCCTTGACTACAAAAACACATGAATTGGGAATCTCTCTGGACCTCCTCAATCCAAGCTGTACTGCTAGGATTTTAGTCTTAAATTTCTTCCCTATTATCAAAATAAATGGTACTTACTCATTTTAGGAAATGACCAAAATATAAAAAGGGGAAAAAGTTGGCAAAAATGGCCCTACCAATTAAGGACAACCACTGTTAGCATTTTGGAGTATGTCTTTTTTTTTTTAATTATCCATTTTTAAAAAAGCAGTATACAAATAACACAAATACATCCTGATCATAAAAGATCCAAACACTTACAAAGGGTTGTGAGTAAAAAGATGAAAGGTGTCTGCTATTGCCGTTCTTGTCTCTAAGGCAGCACCCTTCCTACTGGTTGTGATTTTCCTGTATGCTTTTCTGTCCTTTTTAGACAAGTGGTGGGGTCATTACAATTTTCTTTTTTAGCTCAGTTGGGATAATTCTAGGCTTATTGTTTTATAACTTTTTAAAAACAGTATTTCTTGGAGTTCTTTTTTTTTTTAATTAGTACATCAGCTATTTATTTATTTATTTATTTATTTATTTAGAGTCGATGTCTTGCTCTGTCACCCAGGCTGGAGTGCAACCCCCACCTTTCAATGTTCCAGCAGTTCTCCTGCCTCAGCCTCCTGAGTAGCTGGGACTACAGATGTGCAACGCCATGCCTGGCTTATTTTTGTATTTTTAGTAGAGACGGGGTTTCACTGTGTTGGCCAGCTGCTCTCGAACTCCCGACCTCAGGTGATCTGCCTGCCTCAGCCTTCCAAAGTGCCAGGATTACAGGCCTGAGCCACCATGTCCAGTGCTTTATTATTTTTAATGGCTGATTATCTCCTCTAAATGAGTGTATAATAATGTAACTGTGTCTTTTTGATGAACATTTATGTTGTCCCCAAGTATTCAGTATTTCATAAATTACAGCAGTGATCAACCTTGAATATATATATTACCTGCATGGATATTTCTAGAGGATAAGCTTCTATGAGTATAATTGCTGGATCCACAGAAATACCTGTTTTAAATCCCATTGCCAAATTTCCCTCCACGAAGGCCATTCCACCAAGAGCATGTTCTCTCCAAGAACACAGGAGAGTAACTCTCCCCCATACCTTGGTCAATACCTGGTTCAGTTTTTTAAGTTTCCCTCTAAATTTGTTTTTTTAAAAATAAAATTTTAATAATTATTTCCATAATTTAAAATGATATGAAACAGCTTTTCATGTGTTTTATTGTATATATGTTTTTCTTCTATGAATGATATATTCCTAGCCCTTGCCCATTTCCTTTCCATCCTTTTTCCTTAGGCCTCTCAGGGATGAATTGGATTGTTTGGTTTTATTATTGGTTTGAGGTGTTCTTTACGCATATTGATACTGACCCTTTTTATATCTGCTGCACTGTATTTTCTCCTAGGCCATCACTTGTCTTCTGCTTGCTTGTAGTGTATTTCACAATGCCAGAATTTGAACTTTTAATATACTTTTTAAATCTGTAGTTTTTAAATGTAGTTGCACTGTTTACCATATATACAGTTACCTTAATATTTATTACATGTGCATTTTCCTTGATATTACTCTGTGTAAAAATCTTTTCCCTTGTAGTATTCTGGGTGTCAGTGGCCTATAACTAGTTATTTGAGCCATGTGTGGTGGCTCACGCCTATAATCCCAGCACTTTGGGAGGCTGAGGTGAGTGGATCACCTGAGGTTAGGAGTTTGAGACCAGCCTGACCAACATGGTGAAACCCCGTCTCTGCTAATAATATAAAAATTAGCCAGGTGTTGTGGTGGGCACCTGTAATTCCAGCTACTCGGGAGGCTGAGGCAGGAGAATCGCTTGAACCTGGGAGGCGGAGGTTGCAGTGAGCCGAGATCACGCCATTGCATTCCAGCCTGGGCGACAGAGCGTGACATCGTCTCAAAAACAAAACGAAACAACAACAACAACAACAACAAAACCTAAAAAAACAAAAACTAGTTATTTGTTATTATAAACAGTGATTACTTTCTTTGGGTTAAAGCTTTTGTTCTCATTATTGTTCTCCAGTATAGATTCCTAGAAGTGGAACCATTTGGCTAAAAAGTAAAAATATTTTATGGCTCTTGCTACTGGCTGGCAGAACCCGGGACGATGGTGTGGCCCCTTACCGAGGAGTGTTCTCCAGTGGGCTGGTTTACTTAGGTGAACAGCAAAGCTTGAGTTCCTCCAGCTAGAACATTTCCCCTTCTAGGTGCAGGAAGTCGGCCTCAGGTGGTTATGTGGGCAGGGATCTTAACCGAGGCAGCTCAGGGTACTCTCACCTGTTCAGCCTGGGCCTCGTCCACAAACAGCATGGGCCTCTGAGCCAAACTTCCCTTCCCCTGGAGGATGTGGGGGTGCCCCTGCTGAGGTTGCCCTGGGATTTTATTTCTTTTCTCCCCGGCTGAGCCTTCTGCTAAGGCAGCCTCCCCATACGGTACATGGAGTATGTTTCTCCATCAAAACCATGCCTGGTCATGCACTCACCAGGAGAATTACAAACGGCTTTCGGCGGGAGGAAAATGTGGTTCACGCTGAAACAGCCTCTAAGTGGATTGTCTCTGCAGGTGGTGATAAATGGAGGCGCCACCTCCAGCGGTGAGCAGGACAATGAGGACACTGAGCTCATGGCGATCTACACTACGGAAAACGGCATTGCAGAAAAGGTACCCCTTCCGTCACCCCGTGTCCCCACTCCCACCGCCATCCCCTCCCACAAGTGCTGCCCCGGATCTGGATCCAGATCCCTTTCAGACACTTGCATGTCCTTCGTCTGGGGCTTGGTCTCTGACTCCCAAGGGGGTGTGTTCTCTTCATAAGGGAAGTAGGAGGAGCCATAGGGAATAGAAGTTACTAGTTTTTTTTTTTTTTTTAATTGTTTTAATGGCATTTAAGGTGAGAACCACAGAGGAGGATCTAGGTATTTAAAAAGGCCTCAGCCAAGATGGCAGAGGGAAGTGGTTAAGAGCTTGAGGTCTGGCATCAGGTCTGGGTGCAGATATGAGTCAGACTGAGGAAATTATAGAAGTTCTCTGGGCCTCAGTTCCCTGTCTCTAAAATGGAAATAAAAATGTCAACATCTGGTTGTTTTGTGGATTGAATGAAATGATATGTGAAGTTATTAGCATCGTGCCTGTTACATATACATGTGCAGTAAATAAGAGAATAAGGGAAATCAGCAAGTGGTTTATGCAGCCTATGAAAATGCCTTTGAGTTTTGACCGTAGCACCTTTGGCACCTTAGTGTGCCAATGGAAATGGCACACTAAGGTGGGGAGAATCGTGTTTGTGGGTTTTTTTGTTTATTTTTGTTTTGCTCTGTGCCTCGTTCCATCTCCTTGAATGGTCAGACTTTGTGACCATAGAGGTCAGGATAAAGTTGCCCAAAGTGGCTCCAATCTGGGCGCAGTGGCTCACACCTATAATCTCAATACTTTGGGAGGCTGAGGCGGGAAGATTGCTTGAGGCCAGGAGTTTGAGACCAGCCTGGGCAACGTAGCAAGATCCTGTCTCTACAAAAAAAAAAAAAAAAAAGAAATAATTATCCAGGTGTGGTGATGTGTGCCTATAGTAGCAGCTACTCAGGGGCAGGAGAATTGCTTGAGCCTAAGAGTTTGAGGCTACAGTGAGCTAAGATCATGCCTCTGTACTCCAACTGGGAAGACAGAGTAAGACCCTGTCTCTAAAAAAAATAAATAAATAAATTCATAAATAAAAATAAAATAAAGTAGGTCCAGATATCCCGATTTCTTTTTTTCTTTGTATCTGCCACGATGTCTAACATATGAGAAGTTAGATAATCTGATATTTCCAAATTGTATCGCAGCTCTGAGGCTTTCATTTGAGTTTTACTTGATAGATCTTAAACACAGGTTTTATTTATACTATGAAAATTTACTAATTTTCAGCTGACATAATAAGAAACTAAACAATTTATGTAATGAGAAATTCTATTCTGGAACCACTGTATTATACTGTAGACAGTGTATACTATGTATTCTAATAACAGACCACCCAGAAGTTGACACCTACAAATATAGTACCTGAGTTGGGTATTAGCATGGTGAGTTCACAGTGTAATCACTAAAGTGATTAAGAACAAATAAATTGTATTGAAATTCTGAAATAACCAAATTTTATGCCCTTTTAAACAAAATTCCAGTCTGGGATATGGAAATTTCATTTTTGCCTCTCAACCAATATTGTTATTATTTTCCTGCTGCTTGGAGCTATTATAAATTTTATGGAGGTTAAAGTAGTTTCAGGCAGAGATATTGAAATTCCAGAAGTGCGGGGTTCCAAGCTGCTCCCCAAAGGTTAGTGCAGTGGTGTTTGGCATGTGGATTGGTGCCTGCGGTCTGCAGCTGAGGCACATCCCACACCGCCGGGCCGCAGCTTTCACACGGTCCATCTTGTAACAAAGGGCTTCTTCACAGACTTGGTGGGGCCACATATAATCCTCTATGCCATGATTCCAGGCTGTCATGTTTTCAGACTTCCTCCTTCTCTGTCTGGAGATCGTCTTTAGAAATAAATAGTGATGAGCATTAACACTTTGGGGCTTAGCTTTACCTTTTACTGATGGGAGGGATCCAGTTGTAGGAAAAATGTCTCTAGCACATTTATGCTAGATGTTTATTTTCCTGTTTGGGTGAACATTTTTTCATTGTCTAAACATTGATACATTTGTATTTCCTTGAATACCAATGAAATGGAGTATCTTAATATTTTCCTGGCCATTTTTCTTACTTTATGAAATGAGGAGGGCAGTGAGAAGAGCTGCTACATATTAAATAGTGCTAGTTGGGCTGGGCGTGGTGGCTCATGCCTGCAATCACAGCACTTTGGGAGGCCGAGATGGGTGGATCACTTGAGGTCAGGAGTTCAAGACCAGCCTGGCCAACATGGCGAAACCCCATCTCTACTAAAGACACAAAAATTAGCCAGGAGGGGTGTCACACGCCTGTGGTTGGGTTGCAGCTACTTGGGAGGCTGAGGCAGGAGAATCACCTGAACCCAGGAGGCAGAGGTTGCAGTGAGCTGAGATGGCACCACTGCCCTCCAGCCTGTATGACAGAGTGAGACTCTGTCTCAAAAAAAGTAAATAAATAAAATGCTAGTCATTAAGCCAGACCCTCAGCGGGCTGTTTTTTTTTTTTTTTTTTTCTTGAGACAGAGTCTCACTCTGTCACCCAGGCTGAAGTGGAGTGGCCCAGTCTCTGCTCGCTACAATCTCTGCCTCCCTGGTTCAAGCAATTCTCCTACCTCAGCCTCCTGAGTAGCTGGGACCAGAGGTGCACGCCATCATACCAGGCTGATTTTTTTTGTATTTTTAGTAAAGTTGGGGATTTACCATGTTGGTCAGGCTGGTCTCAAACTCCTGACCTCAGGTGATTTATCCGCCTTGGCCTCCCAAAGTGCTCAGATTACAGGCGTGAGCCACCATACCCGGCCAAAAGTAGTGGAAGGCTCTCAGGAAGCCGGATTGTCCCAGTGTGAGCAGAGTGGCATGTAAGCTGGTTATTAAAGAGCCTGCACTGGATGTGCTGCCCTGTGTGCCACTGGGCCTTTTGCTGCCCGTTGTTTCAAATGCCTAGTTGCAATTATCATATTAAATACAAGATAAAATAAACTTGTCTTCTATAACTTTGAGATCTACTTTTTTTTGTTAGAGACCTTTTCTGACTTGGGCCAGGTGGGTGGCTCATGCCTGTAATGCCAGCACTTTGGGAGGCCAAGGTGGGTGGATTGCCTGAGCTCAGGAGTTTGAGACTAGCCTGGGCAACATGGTGAAACCCCGTCTCTACTAAAAATACAAAAAAAATTAGCCGGGCTTCATGACATTCACCTGTAATCCCAGCTACTTGGGAGGCTGAGGCAAGAGAATTGCTTGAATCCTGGAGGCAGAGGTTGTAGTGAGCCAAGATGGCACTACTGCACTCCAACCTGGGTGACAAAGTGAGACTGTCTCAAAACAAAAGAGACCTTTTCTGACTTGATCCCTGTGGATTCTCTTTAAGCTATCTTTTGTTAAAGGACTAGTCGTTCCAAAAAAAAATGACATTCATTTTAACATGATTGTCTAATAGTAAACCGTCCAAAAAATGGAGAAAGTTGAAAATGTGCCCCCTACATTCTTTATATATTCTATGTAACCAGCGGCTGGCAACCTGATGTAGAGTAACTGTCCTAAAGCTGAGATCTGAAATCTGCAATGTTCCAATATCTGAAATTTTTTGAACACCGACACGATGCTCAAAGGAAATGCTTGCTCATTGGAGCATTTTGGATTTGAGTTTTGGGATTGTGATGCACAACCAGTAAGTATTTCAAAATCCCAAAAAAATCTGAAATCCAAAACATTCGGGTTCCAAGCATTTTCAACCTGTATGTATATTCCATACCACTTTCCACATAGGTACACACAAACAGATGCCCCAGATGTTAACATTTTACTGTACTTTCTTAATCATTCTTGTAGGCATATTATTATTTTTGAGCTGTTCGAATCTCACAGACATAATGCCTCTTTATTTAGGGAAAATACTGCATGTATATTTCCTTAAAACAAAGACATTCTCTTTGTTTTATAACTTCAGTACAATGTTTTTTGAGACAGTCTTGCTCTGTCATTCAGGCTGGAATGCAGTGGCACAATCTCAGCTCACTGCAACCTCCGCCCCCCCAGTTTCAAGCAATTCTCATACCTCAGCCTGAGCCTCCCAAGTAGGTGGGATCACAGGCGTGCACCACCACACCTGGCTAATTTTTCTATTTTTAGTAGAGACGGGGTTTTGCCATGTAGACCAGGCTGGCCTGGAACTCTGGCTTCAAGGAATCTACCTGCTTCGGCCTCCCAAAGTGCTGGGATTACAGGCATGAGCCACCACACCCGGTCCCTACAGTACAATTCTTAACACTGATGAATTAAATGATTAGTCATACAATACCTAATTGATTTTATTACTTAATCCCAATTTTAAAATAGTTAATATCTACAAGCTTTATTCACATTTCCTCAGTTGTCCAAATAATGTTCATTATTGTAAAATAAATAAATAAATTAATTAATTTTAAAAGTTTTGGTCCAGGAATCAAATCAGGGGCTGTTGAGGCATTCACTTTTTAGGTATATCTTTAGTCTCCTTTAATCCGGAACAATTTTTCGTTGTTAATGTAACATGGTACAAGCCAGTTTACTTTGTAGAATCTCTCTCAGCTTAGGTTGGTCACTGTAGTTTTATCCTGATTTTTCATTAGTGAGGCTGCATCTCTACACGTGCTCAAGAGCCGTATGTATTTCCTTTTCTGGGCCAGTTTTTCCTGGCATTTTCAATATTTAGCTTTGAGGCTGCTATTATCTCAGGAATTGTATCTTTAAATATTAATTCCAGTCTATTCTTTTGGTTTCTGATTTGGGAGCTGCAATTATGCATGTTTTGTTTGTTCTTTGCCTGCCTCCTCCAGCTATCAGTTCTCTTTAATCTTTTTTTTCCTCTTAGCACGGAGCTTTTTCATTCTAGTCTCTGACCCTTACTCTGTTTCGCAGCTTATCTGTTCTTCCTTGTGCTCCTCACACTTTCATAGTTTTTTGTATTTTTTTTCCTTTCCATCTGGCCAAATTATGTAAACTCATGTTTATTTCCAGTTTCCCTTAAATGTCTGTTTGAATTTTAAGGCCTTCCTTAGTAAGAATGATTGTTTTGTTGTGTTTTCAAAATGCATTTTTTCATTAATCCATTGAATACTGTAGTATCCTTCTAATTTGTTAACATGTCCTTTATTTCTTAAATTTTTCTTATTTCTTTGGTTAATTTCTATATTCTTTTTTCCTTGTTCTGACATTTAACACTTACTCTTACCTATATTTGTCTTTTTCTTATTTTTGAGAGCTACCTTTGACTTCCAGCCCTTCTGTTGAGTTTTTAAAAACTATCCTGTGCTTAATTTCTGAGACCTCTTTTATTGTTTTTTGATTTTGTTTACTGGTTAAAGTCTTTAAAAAGCATTCTTTGTCTCCCACAATTGAAGTAACTTTATTTTTCTGAAGATAGTTTTTTTTTTAAGCTTTTTAAAAAATACTACATTGATTATATTTTCTGTTTCTTTGCCTTCATTTTTTTAGTCTTTCTTCACTGTTCCAGGATAGGAGGCAATAAAAGATAGGATTGTGAGGTCTTCGTGTGTGATGAAGTTTATCTAATCGTGGGCCTGCCCTTGAGTGACCAGGTGGAAAGCCATGTTGTCTCTGTGGGATCTATAGATGTCACTATCTTGTCTTTGGGGCTGATCAGCTTTCTCTAGAAAGGAATCGTGTGGTCTCCTGTGGGTATAAGTCTGGCTTCTGTGACCTGGTTTCTGGCATTCTGGAAGCAGATGAGTATCCTGCTGCTGCTGTTTTCCTTGATCGCTGTGTGGTATTCCTCAGCCTGAGGGCTTTCCAGTTTATATTCTTCAAACCATACATATTTGTTTCTTGAAGGAGGAGGATAGCAGTAGTTAACACACTGTCTGACCAGTTTGCGGAGTTAAGACCTGTCCTCTCCCCATTGCTACTCTGTCTAGTGCTTCCAAGCATAGCACTTTCTGGGGTCCTGCTGGTCAGCCAGCCCACCTCTTCACAGCATCCTTCTATGAGCACCCAGCTTGTGCATTCCTTCCCTCTCCCAAATTGGTCACAAATCATCCAAACAATTTCCATATTAAAAAAAAATTAATCTCTTTTTCTTGATCTCCTCTTTGCTTTGTCCTTGTAGATGAGTATCATATTTATTCCTCCTGTTTTTAGGACTTAGAAGAAAAGACACATATGGTCAATCTACCATGCTTAACTAGAACTCAAAAGCTGGCTTGTTGAAAAGAATAATGAAATTGATCTTTTTGGGTTTTTTGTTTTTTGGTTTTGTTTTTTGTTTTTTGTTTTTGAGACAGAGTGTCACTCTGTCACCCAGGCTGGAGTGCAGTGGCGCGATCTCGGCTCACTGCAGCCTCCGCCTCCTGGGTTGAAGCGATTCTCCTGCCTCAGCCTCCCAAGTAGCTGGGACTACAGGTGTGCACCACCACGCCCAGCCAATTTTTGTATTTTCAGTAGAGACAGGGTTTCAGGGTTTCACCATGTTGGCCAGGCTGACCTCAAGTGATTGGCCTGCCTCGGCCTCCCAAAGTGCTGGGATTACAGACGTGAGCTACGAGCCTGTTTTGTTTTTTTTGAGACAAGATCTCTGTTGCCTAGGCTGGAGTGCAGTGGCATGATCACAGCTCACTGCAGCCTCAACCTCTCAGGCTCAGGTGATGCTCCTACCTCAGACTCCTGAGCGGGTGATCACTGGCATGTGCCACCACACCCAGCTAATTTTTGTTTGTTTGCTTTTGGAGACAGGGTCTCTGTCTGTTGCCCAGACTGGTCTCGAACTCCTGAGCTCAGGCAGTCTGCCGACCTTGGTCTCCCAAAGTGCTGGAATTATAGACATGAGCCACCATGCCTGGCCAAAATTGATCTTTTGTGGCCCTGATCAAGAGAAAAAAAATAGAAAGCACACATATACATTAGTGTAGTAAAAAGGAGAAATGTACAAGAGAATAATACATGCTACTTTATGATAATCAGTTTGAAACGCTACAGCAGGGGTTGGCAAGCCAAATTTGGTTTAATATCTGTTCTTCTCAGTAGAGTTTTGCTGGAACACAGCCACATTTCTTCGTTTACCTATTGCCTAAGGCTGCATCCATGCTACAGTGACAGAACCATGCGGCTCCCAAAGCTTGAAATATTTACTGTATGGCCCTTTATAAAAAATATGTGCTGACTCTGCTGCAGAGGAAATGATTTCCTAGAGAAAGAGACTACAATCGACCCCAAAGGTGCTAGACTAGATAAATAACCGCAGAGGAGATAGCAAAGGTTATTAAAAATGTTAAGAAGGCTCCAGGCAGAGAACAGCATTCTGAGTTCACTCTAGTCTTCGGAGCACAGGCAATTTTTTTGTTCTTTAGATTATTTTGGACCACAGAATAAGATGGAAAGTCTTTGTAAAGTGACGTAATTATTTATGTAGTCATCTTTTACAGAAACCTTGTTAGAGGTTTTTGTTTTTGCGGTATTTAAAATAGCTCATAGTTTACAGTGATCACTGGGTGTGGCGCCACAGGGCATAGAGTGCACAATGGCCAGACTGGTCCTTCTGTCATCAGGAGGGGCCACACAGCGTCTGCCTCACAGTGTTGTCTAATCCGCTTGACCACACAGCCCCCTCCTGTATCATTTTAGTACCAGTTGTGGACCTTTACACTAGTTTTGTTGCTGAGTTGTAGGGCTACCCTCATTACTAAGAAAAGTTTGTGTGTGTGCATGTGCATACATGTGCCTGTGTGTACATCTTAACCTCTGCCTGGATGCGAAAAGTCTTGCTTTTTTTTTTTTTTTTTTTTTTTGACAGAATCTCTCTCTGTTGCCCAGGCCAGAGTGCAGTGGCGTGATCTTGGCTCACTGCAACCTCTGTCTCCTAGGTTCAAGCAATTCTCCTGCCTCAGCCTCCGGAATAGCTGGGATTACAGGTGCACGCCACCACGCCCAGCTAATTTTTGTATTTTTAGTAGAGACAGGGTTTCACCATGTTGGCTAGGCTAATCTTGAACTCCTGACCTCAGGTGATCTACCTGCCTTGGCAGGTGCTGGAATTACAGATGTGAGCCACTGCACCTAGCCAAAAAGTCTTTTCATCTGCCTTATAATTAACACTAGTGGTTTTGGAATTGTTAGAAAAATGTTGCTTACATTATTGTATAACAGGTTGTACTAGTCTATGATAGGGTTATGTATTCTGTCTTCAGACATTTCTCTTTGTTATGAAATACTTTGTCATGTTACTTTGTGAGCAGCCGCACCACCTGTGTGGCTGTAGCTAACGCGGTGCTGTTGAGCTGACCTTTGTGTAGTGAGCCCCAGGTCTGTAATTCCATCACGTTAGCAAAATGGTGACCTCAGTTCAGAAGTTCCCAAATCAGGTTCTGTGATTTTTGAGAAAGACTCAGAGAATTCAGCAGAGCTGTTTTACTCACAGTTAAGGGGTTTTTTTTTTTTTTTTTTTTTTCAGAGAAAGGACACAGATTAAAATCAACAATGGAAAAAGGCACATAGGCAGGGTCTAGGAGACACCAGGCACAGGCTTGCAGCCATCCTCTCCCAGTGGACTCATGCAGGCAGTGTTCAGTTTTCCCAGCAGTGATATGTGATAACACCCATTCAACCAGGGAAGCTCATCCAAGCCTTGGTGTCCAGGGTTTTTAACTGGGGATCTGTCATATAGGTATGGCTGACTGCCTATGTGGCTAACTTTAATTACTCACCAGCCCCTCCAGAGGTCAAGCTGACACTGTGTGGCCAAGTTTCAGGTAAAAAAAATATGTATAAACTAGAGAAGAGGCCTCACTATGTTGCCCAGGCTGGTCTTGAACCCTGGCCTCAAGTGATCCTCACACCTTAGCATCCCATGGTGCTGGGACCACAGGTGTGAGCCACTGCACTGGGCCTAAAAAGACATGTTTAAGAGGCAGAAACCCCAAGAGCCCAGGTTATCCCCCACGTACCAGGCAAGAGTCAACCCTTTCTTTGAAATGTGCAGGGTTTGGACAACCCAGACCTGCTGAGTTAATCTTTATTGTACATCACTACATGCTACACCCCTCAGACACATACGTACTTTTTCTACCATTTCTTCCAACAAGTTTTTAAAGACATCCATAATCCATTGTAACAAATTCAACACAATGTAAACTTGCCAGTATCCCTTGTTAGGACGGAAGAGAAAGTTTTACCCAAAAGGTCATATTCAGTTACATTTGGATTAGATGAGATGTCAGCTTCCATCAGACATTTACCTTCCGGCTGTGGAAGGTGAGGGTGAACTGTGTCCCTTCTTTTGTTTAAGGGTATTGGGCCCCAAACCCCAAACCCCTGTTGCCTCCATGTGGAACACATGGAATCAGCATTTTTCCATGTGGATATCTCTTCATTTTGTTTCCTGTTAAACACTTTGTTTGCTAGGTTATAAAACATTTCTTAAAATGAGATACATATCTTGGATTCCAAGAAATGATTGTAGAGATTCCAAGAAAAGATTATTTGTGTGGTGTTTGAAACCAGAGCAGTTTTGAGGTTCTCCTGGGGAACTCGGGGCTACCTTGAGTTTTCTGTTTGGCTCAGATACTGCATGAGTTCAGAACTGATGCTGGGGGTGATTGGAAGAGGCTGGACTCTAACCTAAAGTGACTGGTCTTTATGATGATTTTTGCTTAAAAACCATGCCACACTTAATGTTTTAAAATATTTTTTTTACTAGTGTTAGGGGAAAAAGAAGAAAAAACCTGTCACCTAAACTATCAATACATTTTTAATGTTTTGTTTTTTAAACAGAATTCAAATCACCGTGTTTATATACTTTAGAATTTTCCTCTTTTCACCTAACGTTATCTGAGCAATAGTGTTTGGATAGGAGGGTGTAGAATTTTAAAGTACAAAGATCCTTTTTACTTGCAGGGATGAAGTGGGCTGGGAGGGGCAGATCAGTGTGCTGTCTCTTTGAAAGTGGTTAAAATTTTCTAAGATTTTTTTCATCTGGGGTCTCACGCAAGGACTGCTCGTGCCAAGGTATCATTTTGTTGTCTCAACCTGGGAACATCTCTGTCCATGCAGGAGGATCCCCAGGCCTGGGGAGAAGCTCTGAGCAAGTTTGGTGTTCTCAGGGATGAGATGTTGCCAAAGGACGCTGACCCCCCAAATTCTGAGGATTGACCATCCCGGTGGGCGACTACTTGAGCCAAAGAGTATACTTGGCTTCAAAGATAGCCAAGGCTCAAAACTGCAGGAAAATGGCAGCCACTTGATAAAGTTGTTTTTCTGTAATAGTGGCCTGTACATGGCCGAGCTAACACTGGTCTTCATGTTTAATGAGTACCTTCTTTTCTCCTTCTGGCTCACAGAGCTCTCTCGCTGAGACCCTGGATAGCACTGGCAGTCTGGACCCCCAGCGATCAGACATGATTTATACCATAGAAGATGTTCCTCCCTGGTACCTGTGTATATTCCTGGGGCTACAGGTAAGATGGTTCCTGTAGGATGTGTAACTACCAGCAGGTGTTTGCATTGTCTACCATCTGGAATTGTTTAAAAATTCAACTTTGGTTTTTGTTTATTGAAGACTTTTATAAATTCCTCTTTTAAGAGTGATGAGTAAGGGCTGAGCATGGTGGCTGATGCCTGTAATCCTAGCAGTTTTGGACGCTGAGGTGGGCAGATCACTTGAGCCTGGGAGCTCAAGACCAGCCTGGGTAACATGGCAAAAGTCCATCTCTACAAAAAATACAAAAATTAGCCACGTGTGGTGGTGTGTGCCCACAGTCCCAGCTGCTCAAGAGGCTGAGGCAGGAGGATCGCTTGAGGTTGAGGTTGCAGTGAGCTGTGATCACACCACTCCACTTCAGCCTGGTTGACATAGTGAGACCCTGTCTCAAAAAAAAAATGATGAATGGGAATTGTTGACATCACAGCAGGAGGAAGAAAAGAACAGGTAGAATGGATTACCAGGGAAAAGAAAGATGTTCAGGGGACAAGCAAGAGCAGTGACATAAAGGAAGGGAAAGGAGATAGAGTTATAGAAAGAAGGAAGAATAGAGAAAGGAGAAAAGTTGAAGAATAGAGAAAAGAGAAATTAATTTTCATCTCCCATTCCTGGCCTGGCCTAGTTAACCCACCCAAAATCATGGTAACCTCTGCCATGAAACAGGAGCTACCCTGAAAAGTGCCATGTTGTCCAGGACCTAAATGGTAGGTTTTCAGTCTTATTTTTTAAAGGAAGGGAAAATTGCCACGGTAGCAGCAGCTTTGTCTGCTGCAGCTTCCAGTGGGAGGGGAGGGCAGCCGGGCTCAGGGACAAGGTGGGTGGTGACATAGCTGATGGAGGCCTCCGGCGTCTTTGATACTTCCCTCCTCTGTCTTCAGCACCCTTTTCCCTTTCATAGGATGAACGCGGGACGTTTTGGAGAAAGGGGACAATGTGGGGAGGGTCTTTTCTTAGATGCACACCGCTGGACTGAATATGCTTTGGTTTTAACTTGGACTCTGTTCTGAGGTCGGACTTAGCATTTTTCCCTTCTCAAGTTCGTGTGGTCAGTTCAACCTAAGGTATCTCAGGTGCCGAGAAAATCCATCTCATTGTCCAGAGAGGTTGATTCACCCTGGGGTGGGGCTGCCAACAGCTGGGTACTTTGGTTGAGTTTCCAGTTGCCCCACCCTTCCCTCACCCCGTTTCAGGTATCAAAGCCCATGGTAACCCCGACTGGCAGGTGTCTGTTGAGTAGGGGAGGAGTCAGAGCAAAAGGAGCTGAGTGGCCTTGGCAACTAGTCTACCTGGGGCTGAGCATTCTGAACCAGATTCAGGAAGCACACTTTTTGGAATGTTTATCTTATAAATGTTCCTAGCAGTCTTCCCTGGTCAGATAGGAGTGGGAAACCCTGCCTGCATCATGCCCTTCCTGACGATTCAGAGTACATAAAGTTGTGAGCAGCCCTGAGACATCCTGAACAGGAATATTTCACCCCAGGAAACTCCTTTACAGTCGGGCTTCATGGGCTGCATGTGGCATGTTTGGCTAACGTGGGCAGGAATGGGAAGCTGCTGGAAGAAAAGTAGGAAGTTTGCAGAACAGAAATAAGAACTGGTCAACAGGGGAAAGGAGGGAAGTGAGTCGTGAGTGCTGGGACTATCCTACCAGGGCTACAGGTGTGGCGGGGGGTTGGGGGGACTCCCAAAGGAAAGTGGGATGGGGTTCTTTCTGGAAGATTCCCATGGCTACCGTATGCCCTTAACCCTGCCCTGACTGGAACAGATGAATTCTTTGTTTTCGAAAACAATGCCAGCTCACAGAAAAAGACAGAAAACACTCCATGCGTATGTAACTTATGAAGCTTATGTAACTTTAATCCCCAGACATGAAAGAACTTTTTTAAAGAAATAGACTAATTAACCTAGAAAGGTAGATGCAAAATTCTACATAAAATATTAGCAAATCAAATCCCGGAAGAAAAATACAGTGTGACTAACTAGGGTTTGTTTCAAGCATGCAAGAATAGTTCAGCACATCACAATTCGTAATAACAGATTAGAGGAGAAAGGCCTTATGGTTTTAGCAATTTATGCCAGAAAAGCATTTTGGGGAAGAAACCCAAATATTTCTAATAAGAATTACATAAGTAAAATATCACCAGTGCTGATATTGACTGTTTCCTTTGTGAGGCATGGATTCATCCAAGTAATAAGTAATAATGACAGTGAATAGTAAGACAATAAAATGTAATGAAAAGGAGAAATGCAGCTGGGCGCGGTGGCTCACGCCTGTAATCCCAGCACTTTGGAGAGGGAGAGGCAGGCGGATCGCTTGAGCCCAGGTGTTTGACACCAGCTTTGCCAACACGGTGAAAACCCATCGCTACAAAAAATACAAAAATAAGCTGGGCGTGGTGGTGCGCCCCTGTAATCCCAGCTATTTGGGAGGTTGAAGCAGGAGAATTGCTTGAGCCTGGGAGGTGGAGGTCACAGTAGCCAAGATCGCACCATTGCACTCCGTCGAGGGCAATGGGAGTGAAACTGTCTTAACAACAAAGGAGAAATACTGAAAAAGAAGGAAAAAAATATGGCTTGGTCGAAAAACCAAGGAGATTCTTTATGTGGGCTATTTTTTAACGACAATAAGAGAGAAGAATTAGTATGAAATCAAGAATAAATGAGGAAGGGTTTACTGTTTCTCCTCTGACCCTTTTCCTGCCCACAGCACTACCTGACATGCTTCAGCGGCACGATCGCAGTGCCCTTCCTGTTGGCCGATGCCATGTGTGTGGGGTACGACCAGTGGGCCACCAGCCAGCTCATTGGGACCATTTTCTTCTGTGTGGGAATCACTACTTTGCTACAGACAACGTTTGGATGCAGGTGAGATTGGGGTACTAATGGGGGATGCCAAAGCCCCCAGAAGGCGTTGAGCTGCGCCGTTTGCCTAGGGCTGTTGGCAAGGACAGAATGGAGGCACGGGAATGTCCTAGTGGCCATTGGTCCCCACCCTTCAGTGTTCCTCCCAGTCATTTCCTCTCTTGGTGAATGGCACCACCGCCACCTTCCCCTACCCAGTTGTCCAAGCTGGAAACTCAGCCTCACTCTCCTTCCCCTGCCCTCTTGGCAAGTCATGCTCGCTCCCCAGCACCCCTCTGTGCCCCTATTCCTTACGTTCAGACCAGAGTGTCCCACCAGGCTCCCCGTTGGCTTCCCTGCCTCCAGGGCACCGCTGTTGGACTCACTTTGTGCCCCACACCCAGTGCCATCTTTCTACTTCCACACCCTCCTCAGGGTGAGCCACACTGCAGCTCTCCTCCCTTTTTACACACCAGGCTGCACCCAGCATTTAGGCTTGCCCTTGCTCTCTGCCCCACTTCCATTTCCAGCCATGCCTCTGAGCCCTGTCTCCTGCCTTCCCTGGCCTCACTCCCGAGGGCCCGCTGTCTACCTTCTTGTGTGTCTTCCCTCAACCCGCCTGGCACACACCAGCTCATCCTCCAGGCCCGGCTTGTCCTGCCCTCCCGACTCTGTGGAGCCCTTCATTGTCCTCTGAATTCCCACCTTGTTTTCATCCTTCCAGTGTGGCCCTTATTCCAGTTTCTCCTTTTTGTTTCTATGTCTTTTTCCCACGGTGCTTCCTCCTTGATGCCAGGGCTTTGGCTTGTTCACTTTTGCATTTCCAGCCACCAGCTTAAATGGACGTGGAGCTGGCACAGGAAGGAAGAGAAACATCCTTATCTACCTTCCTACCTCCTCCTGCAAGCTTGCCTTTTCCTCTCCTTTCCTGCTCTTCTCCCCTCTTCGCAGTGCAGCCTCTTGCTTTACCCCAGGGCACTGCTCAGGAAGTGGAGCCTGCTCTGGCAGGACTGTCCTAAGTTCACGGCCAGCTGTCTCTTGCTCTGTCAGAGACAGGCTGAGTAAGGCCTGGCCCTCCCTGCGGTGGGAGGTGGGTGTGAGCTGAAGTCAGGGACTGCATTCTGATGAGTCAGAATCCTTCGGGACCTCAGGGTTGCCCTAACGCGGCACAGGGACAGGGGAGCCTTGGAGGGCGGTGAGCCACGTGCAGGTGTTCTGGTTGCCAGGGTAGGCCACACCCTGGGAGGGCAGGCCGCAGGTCTGCTGATGGAAAGAAGCTATGTGGACTAAAGGCTTTGGGGCTGGCAAGCTCTTCTGGTTCCCAGATCCCAGCCCTTGCTAGTCTGCCCACAACCACCAAGCTGGGCTGAAGGGAGGAGGGTCTCCTCAACCCCCCAGGGGGCAGGGCAGGGACATCACTGACCGACTAGGGGAAGGAGATGTGGTCTGGGCCTTCCAAGAAGGGCTCAACCTGACTAGCACCCTCTTTCATTCTTTGGGTACAGTGTTCAGGGCTCTGTGCTTCAAGTCCAGAGTGCACGGCGGAGCTTTTTTTGGCTCACTCAGGATCCTTACCTTGCCCATGGAGCACTGGTTCTCTGGGGAGACGTTCTTTTTCTAAACAGCTGACTTATCCATGGATTTGTAGGCATAATCCCTCTGTGAATTTGGTCAGTGTCTCTAGCTGAGCATTATTGGTTGACCTGAATAGGGAATGAAAGCTGTGTTTATTGCAGTGAAGTGTGTACCGTGTGCAGCTCTGCCCCAGCTCATGCCAAGGAGGCCAGGCCTGGCCAGCAGCTGAGCCTGATGGGCATAGTTGCTAATGGGACACAGAAGGGAGGGCCTGGGGGAACTTGGGGTAAATACTTTTGGTCACAGAGGGCATCATCTTGCCCACTGTTGGGGCACAAGACCTAAACAGAACTACCCGGGTCAGCGTGGTTCACCTCCCTGCTGGCCTGGGAAGCAGTTTGAGCAGAGTAAGAACAGGAGAGGGATTTGACACCCTACTGGGATGGCTCAGGGACCCAAAATGCAGAGCTGTGGCCTGGAGGAGGGTGCGTGTCTGTGCGCCCCATGCCCACAAGGCTGGGTGAAAGCAGCCTTTCTTGCTGTGTTTGTGAGGAGTCAGAGTGAGTCCCCCATGACCTTTGGCTGTGCAAGGAATGGCAGCCCCACCCGTGCTTCCATCCTCCCCACAGTGTGGCCATTTGCTTAGTCATAAATCAGGTGGTGCTGACTCTAATCACGTCAGCAACTGTGCGCTGCTGGGCAGGTGCAGGTGCGCTGGGGACTTTGGTGGGCTTGTGATAGGGGTTTTATATGGTTGTCGGGGTGTGGGTGGTGCCCGTTCTCTTAACCTGGGCAAAGAGAAAGAGTACTGGCTCAGCCCTGCAGATATTCAGTGACTGGTCTATGTAGCAGGTGCGGGGCCTGGCCATTGTGGGGAGCAATGGTGACATCAAAGCACATGGCTCGCAGCACGAAGGGCAGCGCCATCAGGGAGACACAGTGCATCCTCCAGGGGACTTGGTGGGAGCCCTGGAGGAGGTGGTGTTTGAGACAGGCCCTGCAGGCTCCAAGGGCTCTGCCCAGGAGGGCTGAGGGAGCAGCTTCCATCCCAGCAGGGGCAGGAGCAAAGGCAGGAAGTCACAGCCTGGCATGATCCCCCTGCCCAAGCACACAGAGGCCAGAGCTTGGGACTTATCAACAGGCACAGGGAGCATTCAATGGCTTTGTTAGCAGGGGACGCGCCCCCTGGGGCTGCGCCTGGAAGGACGTTACTTGGTTACTTAGTATAGGGGGTGAGGACCATCCCAGGGGATCAGTGACATCCATGAGAAAGGTGATGGGGGCCTAGGCAAGCCTCAGGGGTGTGGGATAGGAAGGTGACTGTGCTGGGACTGAACTCATTCCCCAGTCTCACTCTTTCTCGTCCTGGGGGTCCCTTCCTGCTTTGAATCCTTAGCTGGAAAGAGAAGCAGCACGGAATGGAATGTGCTTCATGTGTCCTGATTAAAGAATCTTTCCAGCGGAGCGGCTTAGAGAGAGCCTTTGGGATGGGGGAGGGGAGCGCCCCTGCCTGCACCTTGTGGGCAATCTGGGCCTCCCAGGCTGAGGGGGGCTCTTGCTGTGAATCTGAGCCCGCAGTGCTGTGTGTTGCCTGCACCCCTTGCTTCCTCTCCGACCAGCAGGTGGGCAGTGAGCAGGGGCTCCGGTGGGGGCTCCTGCTCCGCACGGCCTCAGACCCTGTCTGCAGACCTTCTTACGTGTGGGTGCTTAGCACACTTGGGGGCCTGCTGTGCAGGGGGCTGCATGTCTGAGGCAGCGAAGGGGCACTGAGGCAACGAGAGAGGCCGCTGGTTCCCCCCTCGACTGGCCAGTCACCATGGGGGGCACGTTGGCTGCCCCCCATGTTCGTGTGTCTCCTCTTCTCTCATCCCCCCCACGTCTCTCCACCCTCCATCCCTTCCTGTTGGGATGCAGACTCCTCCACCCTTCCTGTTCCCATCTTTGCGCTAGGCCAGACGAGGCCAGGCTACCTTGTCAGCCGCACCACCTCTCACAGCCTTGCCTCAGGTTTCCTGTGGGGTTAGTGAGGGAAGAGCAGAAATCCCCAAATGGCCAACTCCTCCGTGAGCATATGCGCTGTTCCCATCCAGCAGAGCAAGGTTGGCAGCCAGACCTTGGTAGGGTGAGGCCCCCTCTGGTACTTGGACACCCAGATCTCACTCAGGACAGCATCTGTTCTAGGGGTGCTCACCAAGATCAATACTGCCAGAGCTGGACGCATGGCCATTGCAAGTGAAAGTCAGATTTTGGGATACTTTTATGGAATTCTAACCCCTTGGGTATCAAACCTACATTTCTGAGGATAGAGATATGTTTACAGCATGTGGCATTATGACCTTGGACAAGTGACCCCTCCAGCCCCGTTTCCTTTGTGAAAATGAAAGAAGGCTTCTCCCTCAGGTGTCCTGGGAATGATATATTTTGCCTTATTTTAATGAATCTATTGTGTTTTTGTAGATTATTATGTTTCCTAAAATACTTTTTGGGAGTTTTTGCATATGAAAATGTGAACTCATATTTTAGACTTTTAGTTCTGCTAGTTGCTTAGATAGATCCATCATAGGCTGTGAATTATCATTTCTTTTAGACTTCTGTGTTTATTTTCTGCTCAAAAAAGGATGGAATAAATAGCTAGAGCAGTTGGGGTAGAGAGACTGCGAGCAGGGAGCAAGGTGGAGAGGAAAAGCAGATGCAGCCGGGCGTGTGGGCCTGACTCCCAGCAGCACTGCCGGAAGGATGGCAGATGGCCTCTGTGGGCTTTTTTGGGTTGTGTTTTTGCTTTTGGAGAAGCTCACCACTCATTTCCTTAGGCTTAGGGCAGCAGAAGGAAAAGTTTTTCGTGTCCAGCTTTCGTGATTTCTAAGACACAGTGTCAGACTTCTCCAGCTCCGAAGTGGTTCCCCTGTTGTGTTTCGGTTCTGTATCCTGCATTGTGCATTTGACTGCCTCTTGCTGAGTACCCAGTATTTCTGTCACACTGGATGTTGTGGGTGAAGGGAGCCTGAGGACAAACCACGGCCTGTGCCCTTGAGGGGTGGGCCCTCTATTGTGCAGAAGTGTCTAGATTACAGGAAGGAACAAGGTGCTGTGGTCAAGTCGTCCCCCTCATTTCACATGGGCTCTTGATCTGAGTGGAATGCTATCCTGGAAACCTGTTTCATTCTATAAAAATGATCAGAGTTGATGGGAAACCCATGAAGGTGAAACAGATGTGTGTCTTTGCAGAAGACACAGTGAAACAGATGTGTGTCTTTGCAGAAGACACAGTGAAACAGATGTGTGTCTTTGCAGACGAAAGGGAGGGCCTGGGGGAACTTGGGGTAAATACTTTTGGTCACAGAGGGCATCACCTTGCCCACTGTTGTGTCACAAGACCTAAATAGAACTACCCAGGTCAGCAGGCAGCATGGTTCCCCTCCCTGCTGGCTTGGGAAGCAGTTTGAGCGGAGTAAGAACAGGAGGCCGATTGTAGATGCCACAGCATGGGGGTACATTTCCCAAGGCTGACTGGCTGAGACCACGTGAAGCATGTCTGAGTTGTGCAGGCTGCAGACCCTTCTTCCTTCACTGCACATCTCTCCCCTGGCATGAAAGTTTTCCTTTTCTTCCAGGGGCCGTTGTCTTTTTGCATTGGAGGTTGTGGGCCTTAGCCCCAGTTGTCGAGGACTTTAGGAGGCTTTGCTGCTTTCCAAGCCTTTGCTTAGGGAAAGGCAGCTTCCTCACGGCCCTTCCTCATGGCATTCCCTCTCCCTCTCCCTCTTCCTCCCTACCTTTTCCTCCTCCCTCCTCTCCTTTGACCTTGATCCCCCGAGCTTTGTGTCAAGGAGGTCTTCATTACCGAGTTTTCCCCTGAGCGAGGTTTCAACAGTTCTCATTCTGGTTGGTCTGTGATGTCAATTCCAGCTAACCCTTGTTCCAGGAATTAGTACAAAGCCTTTAAAATCCAGAGAAATCAGGTCAGGGTTTTGAGAGTCCCCTAGCCAGCCTGCAGCCGTCATTCTTTTGTGGCACCTCTGAGCTTCCCAGAGTTCCCACCCCTGACCCTTGGTGTCTCTAGGGCCCTCCAAGACCCTGCCCCGCCGTCACCACACTGACTTTCCCGCAGGCTGGTGGGAGGAGAGTCTTACGGCGTCTGTGGGGCCACCCTCAGCCTTTCACTCCAGGCCCCTCTTAGAAGCATCACTCTGACCTCTGCAGCAAAATGAAAGGTAGGATGCCCCCTCTGAGAGGAGCCCCTCCTGGCCGTTCTCAGGCCTGCTGTAGGCACACAGCACGTTCATGTGCTAAGAAAAGGTAGGGTTTGGCCAAGAGAGTCATTGTAGCTGATTTAGGAACCTGGCCTCTAACCAGATTGTCTGCCCTAAGGAGAGAGAGTTCGTCTGTCTTCTATCCTGTCAGGTTCCTGGGGCCCGTAATGGAACCTTGTCCATGATATGTGCTCACTGAGTACAAGGGGTGGCTCCAGGAGACTTGAAGGTCTTCAATCTGGGGACTTTGAACTCATGATTGTTTATAAAACTTAGAAGCATGGAGGCATGCGGTGATCAGATTGGGGCAAAGGAGAGACCCCACTTCTCTTTCTGTATATGTATGTTGGGGTACAAGTGTAATTTTTTTGATTTTTGAGCCACTTGAAAGTGAAGTTGCAGGCTGAGCAAGGCGGTTCAGGGCTGTAATCCCAGCACTTTGGGAGGCTGAGGCGGGAGGATTGCTTAAGCCCAGGAGTTTGAGACCAGCCTGGACAACATAGTGAGACCTTGTCTCTACAAATAATAAAAACAATTAGCTGGGTGTGGTGGCGTGCACCTGTGGTCCCAGCTACTCGAGAGGCTGAGGTGGGAGGGTCGCTTGAGCCCAGGAGATGAGGCTTCACTGAGCCATGATCACGCCACTGCATTCCAGCCTGGGAGACAGAGCGAGATCCTGTCTAAAAAAAAAAAAATGTAAAGTTGCAGATAGCATGATGGCTCACCCCTACACACTCTCCTAGCAATGACGGTGTCTCTTGTGTGTCACAGGAGACCATTTGTCACACCTAAGAACATTAATAATCATTCTGTTTCATCATCTCATATGCAGTTCGTATTTAACTTCCTAGTTGTTCCTAAAATACCTTTCCCCATTATTCCCTCTCTAAACCACTCTCCTTCGCCTTTCCCCATTATTCCCTCTCTAAACCAGTCTCCTTCGTGTGGTGCATTTGTTTGTTGTGTCTCTTTGCTGTCTCCACCTTTTTCCTCCCCACGTCATCATCTTTTTAAAAAGATTCCAGACCTGGTGTCTCGTGTCTGATTTTGTCTTGATTGTGACCCTGTCATATTGTTTGATTTGTCCCACAATCCCTCTGATTTATTGTCAACCAGAAGATGGGGCTGGAGGCATGGTTGATTTAGGGTAAACATTGTTGCCAAAATTACTGTGTAGGTGATGTCAAATCCTTTGTATTCTGTCATGTCAAGCAGGCACATAATGGCAGATTACAGGGTTTTGTGCCCAAATAAAAAAATGTGTTACCATCCACTTAACTAAAAAGGAATTTAAAATCATACATTAATATGGGAGACCAGGCTGGGCACGGTGGCTCATGCCTGTAATCCCAGCACTTTGGGAGGCTGAGGCGGGCGGATCACCTGAGGTCAGGAGTTGGAGATCAGCTTGGCCAACATGGTGAAACCTCATCTCTACTAAAAGTACAGAAATTAGCTGGGCATGGTGGTGGGTGCCTATATCCCAGGTACTCGGGAGGCTGAGGCAAGGACAATCCCTTGAACCCGAGAGGCAGAGGTTGCAGTGAGCCAAGATAAGGTAGACCAGTGAGAACGTGGAGGTGATGACCTTGGCTGAGGGTCTCTGCCTTGTCCCCACTGCCAGCTGCACTGAGTCCTTGGATGCAGAGGCGGCTGGGCTCCCTTTCCATCATTCAATAGTCACGTGACTTTGGACAAGCTCTCTCCAACCCCTGTTTCCTCAGTGGTAAACTAACCATAAGATTGTTAGTGAGCAGGACACCATGGCTCATGCCTGCATTCCCAGCACTTTGGGAGGCCAAAGTGGGAGGATCACTTGAGCCCCGAAGTTCAAGACCAGCCTGGGCAACATAAGGAGACCTTGTCTCTACAAAAACATAAAAAAAAATTAGCCAGGTGTGGTGGTGCACACCTGTGGTCCCAGCTACTCGGGAGGCTGAGGTGGGAGAATTGCTTAAGCCCAGGAGGTCGAGGCTACAGTGAGCCGTGATTTGCGCCACTCCACTCCAGCCTGAGTGACAGAGCGATACCCTGTCTCAAAAGAAAGATGGTTAGCGAGCATCAGGTGAGCTGATGCCTGGTACCTGTCCACACTCAGTGGCTGACTCTGTTTATCTTAGTTTTCCCCACTGGGAGGGAAGGAGGCAGGTAGTGCAGCGGGTGCACAGCGAGCAAGGGCTGGACAGCCTTGTGTAGCAACGCGGACCTGATGAGTGCAGCAGGGCTTGGGGTTGGCCACACTGCCAGTGTCCCCAGCCAGGGTGGGCCCCACTGACCCTGGAATCTATGGCAGAGGCCATCAGAAAGCTGTAAGGGCATTTGATCCAGCCCCTCCTGAGGCCGGAGACCCTCTTGCCTCAGCCAAGCTTGTTCTCTAAGGCAGGTCTACTCGCTTTTGTTCCTGCAACTCTAGCTTTCCTGGGTGGTCTCCCTTCAGTTACTCCACCCTTCCTCTGTTAGCTGGTATTTGTGATGTTTCAAGGGCCTAGGAGTCTGATTGAGTCCTCTTGTTACATGAAAGTTTAATGAATTTGGTTTTCTACAACCTTTCTTCTTCAACTGTCAGGTCCTTCTTGCCCCAAACATTTCCCCGGGCTCTGAATTGCTCGTCCTCCTCCTCATGGCCTTCTGCTTCCCCCACCTCCCCTCCCCTAACCCCCATTCTTCCTTTTTAGGCAGGTGACTGCCCTGGCAAAAGCAGCTCTACACAGGAGTGAACAGTACCTATCACCAAAGAAGGATGGAAGCTCTTTTCCTGTTTTAAGTTTGGGGAGTTTTTTCAATATTTGGCATGACTCTGGTGTTCTAAGGAATGTGTTGTCATCTCCCTGCCTCTGCTATCCCCACCCTCCTAAGTCCCCACTCCCTGAAAACACTTGTTAGATCGATAGACATAGGTTTTTAAAATGTCAGCTCTGTTGAGGGGCAATAGCTATGCAGCAGAATTCACCCTTAAGCTGTATAGTTAGATGAGCTTATACCCATGTGTACAATCACATCACCATCACCACGAATAGATAGAACAGTGCAGGCTGCTTTCCAACAGTTCAGCAGGTCGATGGATGGATGGATGGATGGATGGATAGATACAGTAAATGATAGAACATGTCATCAATTAAGAAAAAGTTTTCTTTGACACATTATGTCTTTCTTTTTTTTTTGAGATGGAGTCTCGCTCTGTTGCCCAGACTGGAGTGCAGTGGTGTGATCTAGGCTCACTGCAACCTCCACCTTTCGGGTTCAAGAGATTCCTCTGCCTCAGCCTCCCAAGTAGCTGGGATATAGGTACCTGCCACCATGCCTGGCTAGTTGTTGTGTTTTTAGTAGAGATGGGGTTTCTCCATGTTGGCCAGGCTGGTCTCGAACTCATGACCTCAGGTTATCCTCCTGCCTTGGCCTCCCGAAGTACTGGGATTACAGGCATGAGCCACCACGCCTGGCCTTGCTTTTCTTTAAAAGTACTTGGTACACACACTCCTAGTGGTAGATTCAATAAAGAACCTATGGCTCCTCAAAGCCAAACCTGTTACATCTCTTAAGGATTATTTTTCAAAAATTTTTCCTGCAGTTTAGACTCTTGAGTGTTCATTTGACAATGCAGGGTTTTGTACCAACTTTGGTTGTTGTCTTGGTAGATTAAGGAAGCCAGGCACAGAGTATATATGCTCTGTGTTGGTGAATTTTGTTTTTGTTTTATTCATTTTCATTAACAGTTTAGTTCTGGGCAGATACATTTTGTGTCTTCATGGTGTTTCCCATAGGAACCATTGGCTTTTAAAGTTTCTCTGATGGCACCAGAGGAGGACTGCAAGCCGCCCGGCATCTGGAGGCTTATCTGGTTGAATCATGAAAACGCATGCACATTTCACCCCCAACTCTGAGTGCTTTTAATCTAATCACCACTCTCTTCCAAATGTGCCGTCAAAACCAACTTGCCAGAAAGACTTCACCTCTTATTTTTAGTTTAATAGAAGTCCTTTCTGAGAATATAAATAGCTCCTTCGTTTCATTAAGTATTCATTGGTGCTGAGGATACATGGTGGGTCAAGATGGTGGGTGAAGCCCGCCTCAGGGTTGAGATGGGCAGGACAGCTTGTGGGGAGTGCACCAGCACAGACAGCAGCAGCCCGAGGAAGGGAGCAGACAGAGGCTGGACACAGGCGGAGATCTGATTCAGGCTGGCTCGTCATGTGAGCGGATGCCAAAGGGAATTAGAAAGCAAAGATGACACACAGAGCCATGCCACAGCCTATTGGGATGTCCTCTGTGGCTTGGTTCCTTCAAGACTGAGAATAGCTTCAGGGTTAAGGTCACCTCTCCCAGTCCTCCTACGGTGGTCCTTTCAGAGCAGGTCCTTCACTCATTTCCCTCTTGCTGCGGGAAGAACGCGGGGCATTTGTCATCTGGTCCCCACTGACCTTCATCATATGAGCTCCCTGTGCTTTCGCCCAAGTGGAGAATCTGCAGTCCTCTGAGGGTTCCTGGGTCCGTCCTGTGGCTCTTGTTTTGCACCTCCCCTCTCTCTGCCCGGAATACCCATAACCCCCACACACGTGGCGAAGCACTTCTCGTTCTTTAAGACTCGCTCAAGCGACTGCACCTGCAGAGTCCCACAGCATTTCACACCGTCACATCACGGCCCCTTATATGTGACCATGATTAGCGTCTTCTTCACGCAGCAGAAACAGAAGGGCTCAGGAAGTGTTTTCCATCGTTGTATCTGCTTATAATTGTGCTGGTGTCAAGCAGATATCCAAGAATCATTTATCAGGTGACAAAATGATAAATCCCTTAACCTGGCACAGGGGTTGTCAGTCTCAGCCACCTCTAGAAGGCATTGTTGAAAATGCAGATTTGGTGCCACCCACCCCTGAATCTGGCTAACCAGGACGAGATGCAGAAATCTCCACGTTTAACCAGCACTCCCAGAGAATCCTGAAGCAGCTTCCTGGTAACTTGGGAGGTGACTTGCAGAAATCTTGACAAAAAGTCCTAAGTTGTAGGGGAACACATTACAGATTCAAAGGAGATCCTGGAATATTTGCTGGAGGAGGTGATATTTTCTCTGTGCCTTAAATGACAAATGAAAGGTGAACTCGTATGAAGGAGCTGGTGAGAGATACCAGGCTGGGAGTGGGGTTCAGGTTACCTGGGCACCAAGCTGGACATGGGGGGGCCTCTGGCAGGGTTTTGAATAAAGTAAGGACTGTGGGAGTTTGCTTAGGTTCTCCTGCTGTCCTGAGGCTGGAGCCCGACATGGGATCTCGTCATGTCAAAGTTGCTGGTCTGCTCAGGATTTTGTTTTTTAAACTGATGTCTAGTGACCGCTATTAACTGTGAGAATTTCTAGCTGCAGAAACGCACGGCCTCTTCACATATTTAAGATATATTTTCCCTGTAGACAGGTCAGAAAAGCTTCTTTTGTAAAAGGCCAACAGTAAATAGCCTAGGCTTTGCGTGTCTCTGTTAATGCTGCTGAGCTCCACCGTGATAGCGTGAAAGCAGCCTTAGACCGTGAGTGAATAAATGGCTGTCCTTTGTTCCAGTACAACTTTACTTACAGAACAGGTAGCACCCCAGGTTTGGCCTGCTGGCTGGTTTGGCCGCCCCTGGTGTAAAGAAAAGCACAGTTTAATGTATTTCCTTTCCAGTCTTTAGTACAAAATAAAAGAGCAGGCAGTCTTCTCGGCCTAGGGAGACCCACCTGGGTGCCTGAGGTTTACCTGGTCACATGAGTACGACAGGGGCCGTGCCTTGGGTGCAGAGAGAAGAGCTGAGAATTGACCGTCTTCACACTGGGCAAGCACCTAAAAAAGCCACTCTCATCACCTTCACCCGTTTTCTTGGAAAATTGGCTTTGTTAATTGTGATCTAGGGAAGCTCTCGTTTGTTTAACGTGTTCGTATGCTCTTGTTGCAACTTTCCCTAAGAACGTTTCAGTCAAGCCAGTGACAGAGCCCACACTTAGTGCTGGTGTCTTAACAGCTTGTGTCAGGCGGTGTTGCCTGGCTAGACGTGAACACGTAATGCTGGCATGAGCAGCCCTTTCCAGATCATCTCGGGAGACTTTTTCTATCGTCATCTATTTCAGGGGAACTCAGGGTCCCAGCAGCTTGCAAATGAGCGAGTATCTTTACAGCAGCGCTCTCGGGACCTTTAGTCCTAGTTAAGCCACCAAATGCTCACCCTGAAAGGTGCCCAGGTCGGATGCCAAGGTCAGGTTCAGGCTGAGGTCTGACTGAAGAGTGGAAGCCAGATCCAGTCTTTCCTTTTGCCATTTCCAGTGGATCACCAACACAGTGTGATGTGTGATGGCCACATTCCTAAGGATAAAATCTCTAAACGCAATTCACCATTTGTATTCCACTGCCCTAGGATGCACTGGTTGAAGTCTGAAACCATGGTAAACCAGATGGCATTTGGACCATTCCATACAGCATCCGTCCCTAATTACACGCTGTCCTTTCAGTACAGTCCTGAAAATTTGTGCTTATGGAATACCTAGAAGTCAAACAGTGTTTTCCCTTTGACGTACATTCCCACTTCAGGTGTCCTTCACTTCCGCTATCCTCTGGGCCCCTCTGGCAGGTAATTATAACTGGATGGTTGTTGAAGGGCATGCCTGTGGGAGTGGCCAACAGCAATGCATCTGGTTTGTATGGTGTAGCCTGCGTCTGTGCCTTAAAGCCAGCACCCTTCCTACTCTGGATTGATGTCATTGCATGATTAAACAGCCAGGAGAGCATCTGTAACAAGGAAGTCTTGACCTCACTGGCTCAGAATGGTGTGTGCTGGGCTCTGGACTTGCAACGAGACTGCTTGTCCTTTAGCTAGAGCCAGTTTGATTTCTCAGTCCAGTTCCTGTTTCACTGTGGGTAGGACTTGCTGCCAGACAGCTCAAAGGGAAGGATGCTGGGTCCCTGTCTCGCTGGCCAGGCCACCGACTAGGCTCTCTGGGGCATTTCAGGATTTGGATGTGTGAGAGTTCCCAGCCCTGCAAACAGGAGGAGTCAGTTTAATATTTTACCCTCAAAATTATATTAAAAATAGTGATTAAGTTCTCATGCTAACCCATAAAGCCACTTTAATGTGACTTAGCTGAAATGCTGTACATTTCCATTAAAAAATGGTAGTCTTTTTGAATAGCTAAAGTGTTCATGAAGTCAATATGAAGTATCCAAAATATAATCAAGTCATGTCATTTGAGGATCTCTGCATTTAGTTGGAGGATCTGGGCAGCAAATTTAATGGAGATTCTGCAAGTTTTCTGGGCCCTTTAAAATATATTAGAATACCTGATTAAGCAGAATATTTATTTTATCTGCTGTCACGTTGTAACTTACAGCTCTGTAGATCTAGATCACTATTATGATTTATCTGTAATCGGTGATTAGGGCAGTTTTTGATTTACAAAATGAAACAACGGAGGGAAATTTGTTCCTATGATAACCAATAAGAATTTTAAAGGGAGGAGGAGGGAGGTAAAAAAGCAGAAATACACTGATGTTTAAAAAGGAGTTTATAAGCTCAGCAGGAAAGAGGGAACCTCAAATGCCCGCAGTCTCCCGCCTGCAAGAGGAAAGGTGGTGATGGCAGGGGCTGGTGTTGGGTTGTTGGCACTGACCACGGGGCCCACCCTGGAGCTGCCTGGGTGGGAGGAGAGTGGCAATGGGGAGGATGAAGAAGCCACTGGCTGTGGCTGCATGGCACAGGAAACCTTTGCAAACTGGGGCTTTTTCTTCTAGGTGTGCCTGCATTTACTCATGTGCTGTATGTCTATGGAAAAGACTGTTAAGCTGTCAAATAGTGAACTACCTCGGTAGTTCCCGATGCCGTGATCATGGTTTTGGTCTCGTTTCTTTTAGGTTACCCCTGTTTCAGGCCAGTGCTTTTGCATTTTTGGCCCCTGCTCGAGCCATCCTGTCTTTAGATAAATGGAAATGTAACACCACAGGTAATTGCAGTTATTTCCACATATGTCATTGGGGTCCTTTAATGCAAGTGTAAAGGGAGGCCTGGACGTGCTGCCCTCAGCAGCGCTAAATCCTTTCAAGAATTAGGGACAAAGCACACAAACCCACAAACAGCTTAGAATGCTCCATCTGTGGATCGTGTCTGTCTCTCTCTTTCTGTCCACTTGTTCATCCCTAACCCTAGAGCAAGAAAGGATCAGAATTGACCTCATTTCTCTATGTTAATGAAATTGACAAATATGGGAACGGAATAGAAAAATATTTGTGCTATTTTTCTGCCTCTCTCTTTCAGTGGATTTTATGACCCACCAGAAATCACTCTCTTTGCTGCGTCAGCATCCCTTCTCTGAAACATCTTTGCTTTTTAAGGATCTGGCTACTGTGGTTTGCTGCAAATGACTTTCATTCCCCTTCCTTAGTGATTGCAAAGATCCTTAAGGAACCCGATAAGGTCAGGAAAAGATAGGGAATTTGAGAAAATTAGAGTCAGACCTGTACTCTCAAAAATACAATTACATTTTGACCTTCTAGGAGCAAAGTTTTCCAGCCTTCATTTCCTTCCTTGCTCCTAGGAGTTACTTTGTGACCACTGATTTGATCTGGGAACTGGAAGAGGCCCTCTGTTTTATCTAAGTTTTTCAAACCTCAGTCCAGCAACCTTGCTGTCGGGCATTTCAATGAGCTGTGTGCAAAGGTTGGTTTTTTTGTGTGAGGCTGGTGCTAGTAACGTGTATCACCACTTCAGTTAGCTTTTGACCATTTGGGGAGCTCTCAGTCGATGAATTCATTTGGTTAAATTAGCATTTGAGGATCCACCTTTCAGTGAGATAAGCTATACTGTTGGAGGTTGAATTTTAGGGATGGGGATTGATACAGATGTCATAAAAACAGGGAGAAAATTCTTCTTAAAAGGTAAAATGAATATGTCATGTGAGACATCAGTGTCACTCCAAGAAAAACTTTGTTTTTGTTTTCAAGATGTTTCAGTTGCCAATGGAACAGCAGAGCTGTTGCACACAGAACACATCTGGTATCCCCGGATCCGAGAGGTAAAAGACAAGCGTTGTCTGCTTTTGGCTTCTTCATGTTTCTTCTCCACTTCAATGTTGGTTGACCCAAGAAATAGCAGTTACTTTTACTGAGCCCTTCTTTTCTTTTTCAATTACTGATACGTTTATTTCTCTTGTTTAAGTAAATGTAGTTAAGCAATACTCTAAAATAAAGCATATGGAAATGCTCTGGGCAACCTTAAGGAATGGTTTCCTCCCTCCTGCACACCCACAGACCTGTCCACTCACACCCGCCAGCACAACTAGCTGAGGTTCATGGCTCACTGGATGGAGCTACAGAGGCTCATCATCGACAGATAGCAGAATTGTTCGCTCTGGCCTCAGTGTTTGCCTGTGTTCATTGAAAGAACTAAGATATTTGTCTGCCAAAGTGCAATTGAACAGAAGCAGACATGAAGTACGGCTGACAGTGTATTAATATTTTCCAAAACCTGTGAGATAATTCACCATCAGTTCAGAATGAGCACAGATGTGGCCATTCTGCACACTAAAAACATCCCTTTAGAATTTCTGTCAACAACATTGTCTTGTCGATGTCCTGGGGGGCTCACTCTTTGAAGCTGAGAGTCTTTATGCTGCAGTGTTCCTCTAAGGCTGGTCTTTAAATGTTGTGTTTCTTAAAAGGGAATTATAAATTGTTGCCTGCATTGTTTAGCAGTGGAAAAGGCATGTGGGCCGTGTGTCCAGGACCCATTTCTGTAATACACCTGCATCACGAATGCAGGCCCCAGTTAGTGCCCCCTGAAGTTTCTTGTCGGGTCCTGGGGAATTTTCTAGCTATCTCTCCCAAGTTAGATGATGTAATAACTTATTGCCTTGCAGAATTATCAGTTGTGGTTGTAGGTGACATTCTGAGTGTGCAATGTACAAGCAGCTCACTCTCATGTCTGTGCCATCTCTTGTTGCAGATCCAGGGGGCCATCATCATGTCCTCACTGATAGAAGTAGTCATCGGCCTCCTCGGCCTGCCTGGGGCTCTACTGAAGTACATCGGGCCCTTGACCATTACACCCACGGTGGCCCTAATTGGCCTCTCTGGTTTCCAGGCAGCGGGGGAGAGAGCCGGGAAGCACTGGGGCATTGCCATGCTGTAAGTGGAAACATCTCCCCTCATCCCACCACTGCGGGGCAGCCTTTAGGAACATTCACACAGACTTCAGGAGATAATGTTTTTCAATAATAAGAATGGTCTGACAGTTTCAACTTTATTTGCTTCGAGCTGGGGAATAGTTGAAGGGTTTTTGACCCAGAGTTTGGGAAGTGACATATAGTTGACGTATTACAAAGACAGACTTAGCAGCGATATGAAGAGGGTGGATTGTAAGTTTTTAAGCTTTGGTAATGGGGTAAGGTAGTGGCGCCATTTGTTTTTGACTTTTGAGGTCTTGCCAAGTCTCATGTTCATGAGTTGACATACTGAGAAGCCAAATTTTTATATCATGAGACTCAAAAATATTCCAGAGTGGCAGGAATCTGGAGTATTTCCAGAGAAGTCGCGGGAAAGGTCTGTTGGCATTGATGATGTGACTCTTCTCCCCAGGCCACACTGAGCTCTGCACTCCTGACGGGTGGGTGGTTGTGGGAGGGACATGGTTTCTGCCAGGGTCCTGCTAGTCAGTGCCTGTCCTTTTGTACAGAATGTCACATCCATTAAAGATGTCCCTTGCCCTTTAAGTAAAGTTAACATTTTGTGTTAATGAAGTCACAGGGGAGTTTGATAATACTACTGATGATTAGAGTCACAGAACTCTTTGTAACACAGAGCCCACATTCTCTATGTGTCTGCAGAGCATGTTTAAGAGTTGATTATGTGTAGGTATATGGTTCCATTACTCTGGAATTTAACCAGCCAGTACAACTCCTAAAACAAAATAAGTCATCACATAAGAGAATTTTTCATTTGCTTTGTTTTGTGAAATAGTCTGCAGTTATTTAATAACAGGTGGTATTTATTGATCTTTTACTATGCATCAGTCCTTTATATAACACTTGTGTATAGTATCAGATAAGGTACATGCTAGTGTTATCCCATTTAACAGCAGGGGACACTGAGCACCACGACGTAATGTGATTTGCCCAGAGTCATACAGTGAATTAAGTGGCCACCGTGGGTTTCGAAACCCAGGTGGTGGACATGGGCCCGAACCCATCATACTCAATCCTGTTCTGTGTATTAGAACATGACGTACAAATAAAAGGGAACCATAGCAGAATTGTTATCTACACTTTACAAATTAAATTAAGGTGTGTGAAAATATCAAGTTTTTTTTTTCTTTAAACAAGGTTTGAAGGAGACACATCTCACACATGAGCATGAATACCCATCATCATGCTTTCCCAAAATTGTTCTTTTTTTGCGATGGAGTCTCGCTCTGTTGCCCAGGCTGGAGTGCAGTGGTGCGATCTTGGCTCACTGCAACCTCCACCTCCTGAGTTTAAGCAATTCTCCTGCCTCAGCCTCCCAAGTAGCTGGGATTACAAGCACCCACCACCACACCCGGCTAGTTTTTATATTTTTAGTAGAGACGGTTTCACCATGTTGGCCAGGCTGGTCTCAAACTCCTGACTTCAGGTGATCTGCCCACCTTGGCCTCCCGAAATGCTGGGATTACAGGCATGAGCCACCGTGCCCAGCCCAAAATTGTTCTTACTATTCTCATTTCACCAAAGGTTGGTCAAAACATTCGTCACACCAGCAGAGATGGGAAGATGGCATGTGAGAATAGGCTTTCAGCGAAATGTAATTAATGCCAAAATGGATAAATTGTAGGTATAGTACAGTAAAATTTGAAACCAGTAACAAAAGGATGAACAAAACCCACAAAGCACTTACAAGCTTAAAAAAAAAAGTGTTAAAAATCACTCTCAGAGAGGAAATTGAAACTTTGCAATTAATTACTGATAGTTTAGGAAATGATGGCAAGAACAGCACCAGTCACACTTAGTAGCCAGAGGTGTTCTCAAGAAAATTCACAACCTTTAAAGCAGATACAGCACATGAAGAATTTCAGTAACTAAGAAAACAGGACCAAAAAATGAACCTAGTAAAAGCAGGGGGAACGAATTAATAAAGATACAGAAAATGTGACACAAATAGAAGTGGTAAATCTAAAAGCTGATCTCTTGAGGGGGAAACAAAACCCAATGTAGACAAACTTCTGGCGAAGCTAAGCAGGATAAGAGGAAGCCTGTGCACACAGATCTGCCACAGATCCCGTCAGAGGGAGCAAAACTGTTACCTCCCCCCAAATTAAAACAAAAAGTAAGAAAATAGTGGTTTTCAGAAAACTTAAGTAACCAAAATTGACTCCTCCTCACTCTTATCTCTAAGTATGGGAGTGCCTCCACACTTGATCCTGGCCCCCTTCTCTCCATGCACTTCCCCCAAGGAAATCGCATTTCTTTGATGGTGGATAGTTCCATGGAAACCTGTAGTTCAGACCTGTAAACTCCACACTTACAGATCCAGCCCCTATT
Source organism: Pan troglodytes (assembly GCF_028858775.2). Classification (NCBI taxonomy): domain Eukaryota; kingdom Metazoa; phylum Chordata; class Mammalia; order Primates; family Hominidae; genus Pan; species Pan troglodytes. The sequence continues at coordinate 11,472,066 of NC_072419.2, read as the reverse complement.
TTGCCCCTCCACTTACTGTTACACAAGACATCTCCATCTGTAAATGAAAAAAGCCCCAGACTTTTGATTCCTTTCCTGCCCCTGAAACCAGTTTCTTCTGCTTGCCTCCTTTCGGTAAATGGCACAACCGTGCCCCTAGTTGCTTCAGCCAGAAATGTCTATCTGTTCTTCAGTCTTCCTTTCCCCTCATCCCCCACACAGCCCATCCTGCCCTTCCTCCTCCAGAACAAATTCTGAACCCGTTCTCTTTTGCAGGCCTTCACTGCCGCCACCCTCTGCGAGCCTCGCTCGCCCTTTGGCCATTGATTCCTCACTGTCCCCAGCTTCTCCCTCATGTCTCCCAGGGGTCCTCGTCTCTCCCCTCCTTTTGAAACATCAGTTAGACACAAGCTAGAATTCTGGAAGCTTTGGGGTTTTCTTACCGTTCCAATGTCTGGAGCCTCACGTGCTGCCCTCGGTGGGTCTGCTTGCGTCTCTTGGCCTGGATACCTGGAGCCTCTTTGCTCTGAGCACCCAGGCATGCAGAGGTGGGACATGATCTTGAATTATCTAGATGCCTTCCTCTGCTCCACCCTTACTTGTCTCTTTCTGGAACCTCTTCCTGAAGCCTCCTGGACTCTTCCTCTTTCCTCTCCTGTTTTCTATCTCTTTGTCTTTTTTCTCTATTCGTGAGAATTCTCCTTTGCTTTATCTCTTATTCCTTCTGCCAAGATTGTCATTTATGCTCTGGTGTTTTTTCAGTTTCCAAGAGCTCTTCTGTATCCTTGGGCTGTCAGCTCCGTGAGAGCAGGGCCTACGCTCTGGGTGGGTCACCTCAGCACCCCCAGCACCTGCCCCTCCCATGGCTGAGCTGGTGCTCAGTGAGCAGGTTGTGAACTAATAAAGGAAGGCTCAGGAAGCCCGGTAAACCCATGACCACAAGAGCAGCCGAGATAGTTGCTGAAGGACTCTGATTCCTAAAAGAAGCCCTGGGCCCAGATGGTTAGACAATGAGTGCATTCAGTCTTCAAGGAACAGAGACTATATGCACTGTTTAAACTGTTCCAGAGCTCTGTGAAAGGAGGGAAACTCCCCAGCCAATCTTAGTGGCAAATTCTGACTGAACTAATACAAAAGGAGAACCATGGACCATTGTTTTCTTTCCTGGGGTTGTGTTAAAAAACAAACAAATCCTGAGCTGATGGATGTATTGCGGCACATTCTAAGCAACGAGCCCTGAGTTCAAATGTCTTCAGGTAGCATGCTAAAGTTCAGCATCATTCTCTACTGTAAGACTCCTTCCAATCTTTCAAAATGCAAATGTGCAAAAGACTCTATTCACCTTCAGAAAAGGGCCTTAGTATCCAGCCCTGTCCACCCTTAATTTGTTTTTTAAATGTCACACATCTATAAGCATATCTTGACAGACTATTCCTTAGAACGTTGTTTGGGAAGATGCTGCTACAGATAACACAATGAAAGAACAAGGCATAATGTGTCATTTCAAGAATTCACAGATGATCAAATATTAGAAAATGTGTTGAAATCGATCATGGCTCCATGGTAGGTTTTATTTTATTTGTTAAATTTTGAGACAGGATCCCGCTCCATCACCCAGGCTGGAGTGCAGTGGCACAATCTCAGCTCACTGTGGCCTCTGATTCCTGAGTTCAGGCGATTCTCATTCGTCAGCCTCCCAAGAGTACCTGGGACTACAGGGTAGATTTTATTAATAAGGTCTTATTGATAAAACTATGGTAATAGTCCCCTCCCCTTAATTTTATTTTTAAAATTCAACCTACATCCTTGTTGCAAACTTAGCAATGTGAGAATAGGAGGATTTTTTTTTTTTTTTTTTTTGAGACAGAGTTTCACTCTGGTTGCCCAGGCTGGAGTGCAGTGGGGCAATCTCGCTTACTGCAACCTCCACCTCCCGGGTTCCAGCAATGCTCCTGCCTCAGCCTCCCAAGTCGCTGGGATTACAGGCATCCGCCACCACTCCCGACTAATTTTTTTGTATTTTTAGTAGAAACAGGGTTTCACCATGTTGGCCAGACTGGTCTCAAACTCCTGACCTTAGGTGATCCACCCACCTCAGCCTCCCAAAGTGCTGGGATTACAGGCGTGAGCCACCGTGCCTGGCTGTATAGAAGGATCTTTATGCGTAAGAGAAAAATGCCTCCTACTTGAATGATGAAAGACTCAAATCAGTCCTGCCTTTTGAAGTCAGGAACTTAAATAAGCTTGTTTATTATCACGGGTATCATTTAAAGTTATTCTAGATGTGCTAGTCAATTTACAAAACAAGAAAGTAAAATAATGTGGACCCATACCAAAAAGATCAGAGAGGAGAGGGGATGGTGACTTGCCTGTAGAGGAATTAAATACATTCCACAGCTTCGTAAATAATACTGTGGTCCTGGGACAGGGGTAGACATTGGCAGAGCAGAGTAAGAAGAACAGAAACAGAATCAAAGGAAAACAAATATTTAGTATAGATGGCAGTCATGTTTGAAACCAGTGGGGAATGGACAAATTATGTAGGAAAAACTAATTATTTTTGGGAAAAAGTTAGACTCCTAATTTATATCAAATTGTATTTCAGTTGAATTAAAGACTTAAATGTACAAAATAACCATAAAAGTGCTAGAAGAAAACCTAAATAAGTTTTTAATCCTAAGGGAGGGGAGATCTTTCTTAAAGCAGATATTGAAAAGAGAAAGAGAAACATAGATTTTACTATTGACACATTTAAAACGTCAAAAACCACTGAATTAAAAACAAATCTGTCGTGGCAGCTCACACCTGTAATGTCAGCACTTTAGGAGGCCAAGGTGGGCAGATCACTTGAGCTCAGGAGTTCTCAACCAGCTTGACCAACATGGTGAAACTCCATCTCTATTAAAAATACAAAATTAGCCGGGTGTAGTGGTGGGCACCTGTAATCTCAGCTACTCAGGAAGCTGAGGCACATGAATCACTTGAACCCAGGAGGTGGAGGTTGCAATGAGCTGAGATTGTACCACTGCACTCCAGTCTGGGCGACAGAATGAGACTCTGTCTCAAAAAAAAAGCTGGGAAAATACTCATAAAAATGTCACAAGAAAGGCTAACATCCCTACTCATAAAGAGTTCTACTGGTTAATTTAAAAGTGAGAGAATCCCAGTGGAGTAATAGATGAAGGGTGTGATAGGAGTAGCCATTTAGCAAAAAAGGACCTACACCTAGCTCATTAAAGTGTGAAAAAGGTTTATCCTCCCAATTTATTAAAATGTGTATTATCTACATGATTCTGTTGGAATTGAGAGTGAATGAGGTTGTACAAACTGAGTCACTCTGATGGAGATGGAGTTTAGAGACAGAGTCTCAGGGAAGGTTAGTGCGGCCGGTCAGTGACTGCTCTTTCTGGCACAGTGCATACGTCCTTGGTAGGACCTACATTTTAAAACTTATTTTTTAATTGACTTTTCTTATGGGAAATTTCAAACCTATTCAGAAGTGAAGAGAATAGTTTAATGAACCCCCATGTGTCAATACCAGGCACTCCAAAACAGTATACTTTTATCTATATCCCACTGTTTTTCAGCTCCCTCCAATTCAGTTAAATTCTAGATATTTGAAATTTAACAGTAATTAAGCTCAGAAATCTAAAGCAAAATAATAGTCCCTTCCTACTCCATCTCTCAAAAAAATATCATGATTGTTAACTAGTAAAAAATTTTGTTTTTATCCTTCCATATTTTTATATTTTTATGCAAATAAGTACAAACTAGCATATATACATAATTTTATTCATTTTTACCCCAATAATTTGTTGGGTTTACTTCTCTGAGATAGCATGTTTAGATGATCTCTTTCTGTCTAAAGCTGCACAGTGTTTAGTAATGTAGTCTATAATGTATTCAGCCATTTCTCAGCTGATGCTCATGCATGTAGCTTAAATTTTTGCTGCTACCAAAAAAAATGCTGAAATATATACCTCAATGTGAAAAGACTGAGTATTAGAAGCAATGATGATACAGTTTTTCAATTAAAGCTGTTTATGTTGCTTCCGATGTCATACAGTATGGGAATTTTTATTTATTTATTATTTATTTATATTTTATTATACTTTAAGTTCTAGGGTACATGTGCACAACATGCAGGTTTGTTACATATGTATACATGTGCCATGTTGGTGTGCTGCACCCATTAACTCGTCATTTACATTAGGTATATCTCCTAATGCTGTCCCTCCCCCCTCCCCTGGTATGTCCATAAAACAGAATGCTAAGCAGTCACTAAGGTGCTGCTGCAAATCTCTGTCTGATGAGGCGGAAAAGCAAATAGATACTGAGGCAGGTCAGGAAGCTGCGTAAAGCATGATTCCAGTTTGGCTTAGATAATAACCTGTTCATGTCTGGGGACAAGGAAGATGACAATCTGTCTTCCTCCAGCACCCAGCAAATATCCAGGGAGTGAAAACCGTTCAGAACAGATAGACCACGATATTACATGGTTTTATCACTCAAGGGGGATTATGGATGATCTTCAGGGTTTTATCTTTTTCTTTCTGCTTATCTGTCTTTTAAATTTTTTGTACAATTTAGTATGTATTACTTGCATAACATTTTAAAGTAAAAGTTAGCAAAGGTAAACGTGAGGTGGGAAGCACCCAGTGGAGTAGACAGCAGCCCATCCTGAGAGCTGGGGCTAGAACGCTTCATCCCTTTGCTCAGTTAAGATGTGTGGACATGGGCAGGTCTGCACCTCTAAGCCGCTGCCTCTCTGTCACAGGGTGCCTGCCCCCAGGTGTATTTGAGAATAAATATAAACTCGAAGTAGAGAGGTTTTAGAGCAGAAAGAAACAGTCATGTTCATCTGCTACCTAATCTGCTTTCTAAATTTGAGTTGCCAGATTTGGGCCTAAGATCTGGGTGTCCCTCCTCAAATTCTGTGTGGTCTCAGTCCCCTCTTAAATGTGCAGGTGTGTTGCCTGAAATAATGATGACAAAACTAGCAGACCTGGGGCATCTTTGGATCTCCTAATATTCACTCTGAAACAAATAAGTAGCATTTATCTTTTCCAGACATGAAAATTGTATGTAGGTCTAAGTTTAAAATATTCCAGTTTTAGTATCCCTTGTTACCATATTGTTTTTTGTTAAACTTCACTATCCCAGAGGAATTGAAATAAGGTGGGCACTGTGTGTGTTTTCGACCTTGAACTGGTACTGGCAGAGACCCCTGATGGATCACCAGTTCACCGAAGCGCCTGAGTAGGCAGGGAGACCCGTGGAGCAACACACGCATGTTCTCCAGCCGGGCTGCCATCCACACCTCATTAGGAATGTGACAGTGGAGTCACACTTGACCGGCTGTCGATGGGGCTAATGATTCCATCTCAGCAATTGGAACTGTGCCCAGGAACAATTAAGCTTAGCTTTGACTGAGAACCTACTCTTCCTGCCAGCTCTACCTCAGGTTGTAAGTGAAAGAGCGAGACCGCGTGGAGGCTTAGACACATTGTTGGGCACGAGTTTTGTTTCGGTGATGAGTAAATCCACCCGGGGGATGGGAAGTGGCCCCACACCTGCCAGGCCCGTGGGACACCAGACCGATGTCATGGACTGGTGTGTCAGGAAGTGCCATGGTCCTGCCATGGAGGGGTCAGCACCTGTGGCTGCCTCCCATAGCACTTAGTGCAGTTCAGTCAGGACCGTGAGGCTCAAGGAGAGGGACTTCCGCAGCCCAGCCTCCTTGCCCTGTGACCAGGGTGGCAAAAGGAAAGAGTTCAGTTCAAGCCATAGAGCTAGATTCCTGGCCCCCAATGCTGCAACCCTAGCCGTGTGATCTTGGACCTCTGGCTTTGTCTCTGTGAAAAGGGGACCATCTTAGAAGCCACCCCGTAAGGTTGAGATGCTGCACAGGAAGACATGAGTGTAATGTCCGGCACACAGAAGCCTCCCAGGAATGTTATTAATACTGAATTCTACTGTATCTACTTTTCTTGAGCAGTGAAGCTTACTTTTTGCTCTTTTAAAAGTAATTTATGCGTGCTGTAAGTAAATTGGAAAATACAGAAAAGTAGAAAAACCAGTTGCAAATCATGTAACTACTCAAAGCGAATCCCTGGGAGAATTTTGGATCATGTCCTTCTTACCTGTTTGTGTGTACATGCAGTAGTTTCTTGGTTTGCTTTGTAGTTAATTCATAGTTATAATCTTACAGTTTATGTTGTATCTGGCATCCTTTCCCCTTACATAGTGTAAGCATTTCCCATCAATGTGTACATTCTTTGGGTTTTCTTATTCTATTTAGGAAAAGCTGTCCTAAGGCATTTACATCAGAATTTCATTTCAGTATCAAGAAATGCTAGGCAAATTAGTTGTAACATCTTCCCCCAAAGTAGTATTTCCAAAAGATGTACATTCCAATAGATGTACTATTTCTCAAATGGTAGTTCAGAGGACTAGCAGCTTTCTAGGTAAATGAACACTATGTCAATTTTGCCATAGAAGCTTCGAGTGTTATTTTATAACAGAGACATAACAGCTTTTGACCTAGTTTGTTTTCTTTCTCTCCTCAGGACAATATTCCTAGTATTACTGTTTTCTCAATATGCCAGAAATGTTAAATTTCCTCTCCCGATTTATAAATCCAAGAAAGGATGGACTGCGTACAAGTTACAGCTGTTCAAAATGTTCCCTGTGAGTAGCTGACTTCTTCCCCTGCTGACATTTTTGCCCTTGGTTAATATGTAAGATGATTAAGTGAAGGGAGGGTTTTAAGCAGGCCCCCCTTGGGGGATCATATCTGTGCAGTGAGACCAGGGTACTAATGACCACTCAGATCATCATAGACTTAAACATTCTGATTCTGAAATGGGAGCACATCCTTTTAGCAGTGCCGAAGAAAGGGGACACTGTCCTTGGGACTGAGTAAGATTTGACTCCACGTGGCCTCTGCAGGCACGATGTCCATTCTTGTTTTACCAGCCAGACTTTGGAATGGGTAAGATAAATTCACCTGAATGAAACTGCTCTCTCAGTGAGATTCCATTCAAGGAAGAATACGTCTGCAAAGTACTGACTGTGCTGGGCTCTGGGGTGTAATGTTCAGACCGCGGGAAGACGTGTTTTTTGCCAACACCTGTGAGCCCTGCTGGCCTGACAGAGCTTCCCCTTGACCACTCCAGATCATCCTGGCCATCCTGGTATCCTGGCTGCTCTGCTTCATCTTCACGGTGACAGACGTCTTCCCTCCCGACAGCACAAAGTATGGCTTCTATGCTCGCACAGATGCCAGGCAAGGCGTGCTTCTGGTAGCCCCGTGGTTTAAGGTTCCATACCCATGTAAGTATTCTGATGGCTAGAGGGGTCAAGAGCCCAAGAGGGCCCAACTGAGAGGGGTTGGAATTTGGCAGAACAGCCTTCTTTGTCCCAGACTGTCTCCTGAAGGTCTTGCCATTCTGGTCAGGAGAGGATTAGACAGCAAGTAAGGGAGGCCCTGTCCCCAGAGGGCAGAAACCAACACACAGAGACTGACCGGCTCCCTTCTCAGATTAGCTACTGTCTCTTTTGGATCTGCTAGGATGAAATCCTGGACAAGGGGTCTCTTGCCAGGTTTAAGCTCTGGTGGCCAGGATTTGAGGGCAGCTGCTTAGATAGGCAAGTATAGAGCTGCTTGGTCCCAGAGCTGCCAAAGTGGAAAGATGTGAGTGGGAACAGCCTGGGGATTAGCAAGCAACCTGCTCAAGCATGATGGAATTTATATAATCTCTTAATGGGCAGCCATAATCTTTTAAATTTGGCCACAGCTGTAGAGGTAAGTTGATAGTCACTAATGGCCAAAAGCTGCATCTTAATTTGATTGTTGTGTAACTGTTGGGGGTGTGAATACATTCCCTAGCTGGGGTGTCACCTGGACTCGCAGCTAGCCCCGTCTAGGCGATCCCAGTGGTTGTTACACACTTGGTTCCATTGTGAAGACTCTAGTCCCGGCGTCTGGGTTTTTATTAGAATTGGAGCCTGAGCTTAGTCAGGTTCAGCCCACTTCTTTCCCTGTGTAACCATCTTATTTTCATTTTTTATAATGACAAGGAGAAAAAGAGAGAAGCCAAGAATTTTAAGATTGGGTTAAAGATGACTGCTCTGAGCATGTTGAATGATGAGTGTTGGCTGTTCTTTTTGTTCTCAATACACTTAGGAAAGCTTTAAAAAGTTTCGTCTTTCAGGCCGGGTGCGGTGGGACATGCCTGTAACCCCAGCACTTTGGGGAGGCCGAGGCAGGAGGATCACCCGAGGTCAGGAGTTCAAGACCAGCCTGGCCAACATGGTGAAACCCCATCTCTACTAAAAATACAAAAATTAGCCAGGCATGATGGCGGGTGCCTGTAATTCCAGCTACTCGGGAGGCTGAGGCAGGAGAATCGCTTGAATCTGGGAGGCGGAGGTTGCAGTGAGTCGAGATTGCGCCACTGCACTTCAGTCTGGGAGACAGAGCAAGACTGTCTCAAAAAAAAAAGTTTCATCTTTCTAAAATAACTTTCTCATCGGATTGTATGGTCTAAGTGTGCATTTATACAGACCTATTCTTTTTCTAAGAAAGAATGTGCATGGTTCATAAACATACCTGTAGTCTGAGATAAAATGAAATTACAATTAGTTGGTGAGGCAGTCAGGGGGAGGGCGAGGCGGGGGTGGCAGGTAGGTAGAAGCCCCCACAGCGTATACAGGGTGGTCTTCTGCTTGTGCAGGCAACTCCCAAGGTGGGCGCCAGTAGGGGCACAAGCTGGGCTGTCCAGGAGAGGCAGCTGTACAGGTGCTGGGGCCAGAGGGAGTTCACTAGGACCCATGGGGCCACACACGAGAAGGCGAAACTTAGTAGACAGAGCGCCTGAGGTTGTGCTGGCCGTGAGCGAGCACGTAGGGCTCCTGGCCTGCCGAGGGCTGGTGAGGTACCAGAGCTCCACTAGCTAGAAAGCCACCTCCAGGGATATAGTCGTACTACTGTATACTACATATGTAGTACTCTCCAGTGCTTTGTCTCAAGCCAGAGAGGGGCTTTTGAATACCTGAGCAGTGCTTTTCAGTCTTTAGTACACTAGGCATGGTCTGGACTGATTGTTAATATAATACAGATTTCTGGTGCAAAATGTCAACAGTGCTGAGGTTGAAAAACCCTGCTGTCAAGTAACAAACTAAATGAAAGTTTCTTGGTAAAAGGAGATATGAAATAACAGATTCAAGAGAGAAGGCTGGAAGCCAACAAGGTCTTTAAGAAAAAAAATATATAGATATATAGATATATATCTGAAGGAAAAAGGATCAAAATAAGAATCCCCCTTCAAAATCAAGACACTAAACTTGAATGCTACAACCAGAATTCTTGAAACCAGAATGCTACAACAATAACAAGATAACAGTATAAAAGATAATTTAGAAAAAGCAAAATGTTCCTTGGTGAGGAAGGCCTCTGAATGAGGAAAATCCATTCCAAATTAACCTGGAGCTGATACGTTGAGCAGGCCTCTTGCTGGTGGCATAGGGTGTGTCAAGCCCCGTCCATCAACCTGCGTACCTTGCACCCCTGACCAAGGGCCGCCTCTGCATCCCCTGGCTGCTCCCACAGAATGAACAAGCCCGAGGCAGGAGCAATTCTGCCCTTAACTGCACTCCAAGCTTATTCTGCACGTCTGGCTTTGTATCCTTTCTCTTCCCAATCCAGTGGTTGCTCTAGGCTACCTACAACACAGGCCAAACCCCTCTAGGTGGCTTAGATGGCTTTTGGAACACTTCCAGAACTTGCCTCCTGCCCCGTGCCCTGCATGAGAGCTCTGCGTTCACCAGAACACCCTCAAACCCCACCCTCCAGACCCTCCCGATCCCTGGAGGGGCACCTCCATTCCCGCCTCCTCCTCAGATCCTTCCCTGGCCAGGGCCTGACTTCGCCTTTTCCTGACCGCCTCACTGGTGCTTCTTGTGACCCAGCTCAGCTTGCCTCCATTTGAAGTTGAGCCATTTCCCTCTCCCCGGATCTTTTGGAGTGTCCTGTGCCCCCAGCTACGTTGTTGGCTCCTGCATGAGAGACCATGTTTTAGCCATCATTCTTTTTCCACTGTGCTTTCTGCTCAGTGAGTGTATTATAACTAATGCTTCAACGGAAGAAGGGCTACTCCTTTATCAAAGGAGTCTATTCATTCTCACACTGAAAGAGACCCATGCTATTTTTATTAAATAAGACCTATGGCTTTCAAGTCCAAATAAATATACTTGTAAAGAAAAAAGTATCTAAGGAGGGATTAAGTAAATGCGGGACTTAAAATGAAGTTTCAGTGGGGCCTCACTTTGCTTTCTGAAATGAAACTATTTAATTTCCCATAACATGGTTTATGATATAAAAATAAGGTTCTGGTATTATAGTAGAGAAGGACTGTCCATACTTTATGGATGCTTTACTGTTGGGATTTAAGTTTAGCTGGTGATTTCTCACTGCCTTTTCACTGGCAGTGCCTTTCTCACTTCCTCCCCTGGGGAAGGCCACTGCTGCTTTGTACCCTGCTCTGTACAGCAGGGCTATAAATCCCTCATACAAATTTCCCAACGTGGCAGGCCACTTTCAGTTGTTATTTAGTGGATACTGAGTGTGGCTTGGAAGCAGGAAAGAGAAGTTACAGCCTCTTCCAGCCCAACAATGTCTTCTTCTTTTTCTTCTTTTTTTTTTTTTGAGATGGAGTCTCGCTCTATCACCCAGGCTGGAGTGCAGTGGCGCAGTCTTGGCTCACTGCAACCTCCGCCTCCTAGGTTCAAGTGATTCTCCTGCCTCAGCCTCCCGAGTAGTTGGAATTACAGGCACATGCCCCCACGCCTGGCTAATTTTTGTATTTGTAGTAGAGATGGGGTTTCACCTTGTTGGCCAGGCTGGTCTCGAACTCCTGACCTCGTGATCTGCCTGCCTCGGCCTCCCAAAGTGCTGGGATTACAGGCGTGAGCCACCGCACCCGGCTACGATGTTTTCTTTTAATTAAAGACACAGTGCACATCAGTCCTCATTATGGCCGCCTTCATCTGACTTAGCAACTGTCCCAGGCATCTGGTGCTTAAGATTTTAAAATGAATAGTTTCCATGAGCTTCAGAATCTGAGTGGATCTTGTAGAGTCTTGCAGCGTTCAGAATGACTTTGGGTAACTGGTCCTGGTCACTTTCGCCTGCCTCTCTAGGAGCATTCATGGTTGTTTTCCTCCCACAGTTCAGTGGGGACTGCCCACCGTGTCTGCGGCCGGTGTCATCGGCATGCTCAGCGCCGTGGTCGCCAGCATCATCGAGTCTATTGGTGACTACTACGCCTGTGCGCGGCTGTCCTGTGCCCCACCACCCCCCATCCACGCAATAAACAGGTATGTTCCTGAGAAGACAAGTTCCTGATTGGTCCCAGCACCTTGTTACTTTGTTCTTAGGTTTACATTACCTTGAAGACAAAACCAAGAGTTTCAGCAGGAGCCCAGCCAAGCAGCAGGACTCTAGCGACTGTTTGATGCATCACCGCCTTTGTTTACTTTCGACTGTCTGATACACCACTGCCTTTGTTTACTTTCATTTTCCTCATCCATGACATGGAACAGAATTCCTACCCTTCCTTAATGCAGTGACATCAAATAACACACTCTCTGCAAAACCACTGTAAGCCTTAAATTCAAAAACCACATGCCAAGCACTGCACTTGTTCTTTGCTTTTTTTGGGGTGTGTGTGTGTGTGTGTGTGTGTGTGTGTGTGTGTGTGTCATTTGGAGATTAGATAGATAAAATCAAAGTAGCTCCGTCTATATATATATATATAGAGAGAGAGAGAGAGCGCTACTTTGATTTTCTGTTATCTTGCTTTTCCAACTGTTCTTTTTTTTTTTTTTTTTTTACACAAACTGAAATTTTTCTTCCCAGGAAAACAAGCTCTTCACTGCTTACAGGTTTTTTTTGTTTTTTTTTTGTTTTTGTTTTTAATTTAAAAAGACCCAGGGTCTCACCGTGTTGCCCAGGCTACAGTGCAGTGGCTATTCAGAGGCACAATCATAATGCACCACACTCTTGAACTCCTGGGCTCAAGCAATCCTCCCACCTCAGCACCTTGAGTAGCTGAGACTGCAGGTGTGCACCACCATACTTGGCTATACAGTGCTATTTCTACATTGCAAAAATTACCTGTTTTTTTCCCTGTTTCCCCACCCAATCTTGGCTGCCACAGTCGGACAGACAGAAAGCACAAGGATACCGTTTGCTCTCCCCTGTAGTGGAAACCTTAGCAGCAGGCAGTATGCCCCAGGTCTGTCAATTAGATACGTTCCAATTGTCCCCAAGGGTAAGCACTGTGTAATCTATGCACAGTTACAGTTTATATAAATAGGGACAGGAATAGCAGAAATGAATGAAATCTGTGGGATCTAGGGCTTATGAACTATGGGGTTTATGATTAGCTTTTAGAAGTTGTCAGATGATTGCCCCTGAGGAGTCTGCAGAGAAAAGAAAACAGCCCAGATCCCCTCCTGTTCTCCAGCCAGCTCTGTAACCCCAGAAGGGACTGTATGTGATGAGATTAATGGACTGGGCCTTGGCTCTGGTACCTGATGTCCCCATCTTTCTCTAATGGAGCTGCTGCACATGATTAAATACCTGTATATCAGTATGTTTAAAAGTGTCAGTACTTATGAAATTATAAAACATTTCCTTCCTGATGAAACTGGATTTTAAGAGTAAAGGATCACATCAATGTTTTATTTCCATAGACGGCCCATGTTTGTCTTATACCCCAACAAATGGCTTTATTTTCTGGCTAAAATCCTTTGCTTTCATTTGCAGTGATTTAAAACCACTCAAATCTAACGTGTGATTTAGAGATGTGCTTCTCAAAATGAAATGAGCTTTGGGGGTTCTGTTAAAATGCAGATTCTGGCCAGGCACAGTGGCTCACGCCTGTAATCCCAACATTTTGGGAGGCTGAGGCAGGCGGATCACCCTGAGGTCAGGAATTCCACACCAGCCTGGCCACATGGTGAAACCCCGTCTCTACTAAAAATACAAAAATTAGCCAGGCATGGTGGTGCGAACCTGTAATCCCAGCTACTCGGGAGGCAAGAGAATCTCTTGAACCCAGGAGGTGGAGGTTGCAGTGAGCCAAGATCGCGTCACTGCATTCCAGCCTAGATGATGGAGTGAGACACTCTCTTTAAAAAAAAAAAAAAAATGCAGATTCTTTTCTGCTTCAGCAGGTCTGGGGTGGGGTCTGAGATTGTATTTTTAATCGCCCTCCCAGGAGATGTAGAAGCTGCAGGCTCTGGACCACATTTTTGGACTGTAGATGTGTAGAGGCTATTTCAGAGTGAATGCATTATCCCATTGAATGATTTTCTTTCCTCCATTCCTTTACATCTTAGGGGGATTTTCGTGGAAGGCCTCTCCTGTGTTCTTGATGGCATATTTGGTACTGGGAATGGCTCTACTTCATCCAGTCCCAACATTGGAGTTTTGGGAATTACAAAGGTACACAGATTTTTCTAATTAAATGATTGGGTTTCTAAGCATTGGTCCATTTCATTGATCGGTCTGGCCACTGCAAGTTCCAAATGGGCGGGCCTCTGATTCTAAAAAATTACTTCTCTCCTTTTTTTTTTTTTTTTTTTTCAAGTGTTTATAATGCCTGTTTGGAAGTCTCTCTTCTCTTGCTGGTCCGGGTAGGGAGGCACTCAGTGCTGTCATTCCATCATGCAGTATAGATATTTATAAAGCACCGACTCTGCCAGGCCACTGTTCAAGGCACTTGGGATACATCAGTGAATTAAAAAGTGGAGTTTACATTCTAGCCATCAACAGTCAGCATACCAAGTCCGTAAATGATGCATTATGTCAGCCAGTGACAAGTACTGGGGGAAACATGGGACAGGAAGCTTGGGGAGAGGGTGATCAGGTGAGCTGAACACAGACCTGAAGGGTGGAGGGAGGGAGCCTGCAAATAACCTGGGGGAGAGCGTTCCAGGCCAGGGTGTGGCCAGGGCCGAGCCCTATCCTGGAAGTGGAAGGTCAGCAAGGAGGCCAGTGCAGGTCAGGGAGTCAGAGCAGGTGGGGTCTGCCGGGTAATTGGGGACCAGGTTACACAGGCAGGCAGGTAGGTAGGCAGCCACAGACGGCCTGAGTGGAAGGGAGTGCTGCAGGGAGCAGCTTGGTCAGATTTTTTTTTTTTTTTTTTTTTTAAGGGATCGCTTTGACTGCAGTGATGAGAATAGACCATGGGGGGCTGGGCAAAAGGTAGAAATGGGATCCCAACTGGGAGGTGTCACTAGTTTTAAATTAAGAGATGACCCACCATTGGCCATGGTATGTTGTGAAACTAAGACCATGAAAATTGGTTCACCATCCTCGATGGCCTACGTCTCACAGGTCTCCCTCACTGAGGACTTGGGGTGAGCCCAGGAACCTTCTAGAACTGGTTGACCTCTGTCAAATTGGGAGGGAGGAGTGGATTTCAAAAGAGCTCTCCCTTGCCATGTAAGATTCTATAATCAGATAAAGAGAAACCAGATACTAAGTTTGATTAACCTTGATTGCAAATCCAGGTGAGAGGGAGCTGCCAGGCAGGCACACACATGCCTGGTTTGTTTGTTGGTTTCCCCAGGTTGGCAGGGCCCTGCCAGAGCTCAGCCTGAGGTGTGCCAATGGCCCCATCTGCCTGTTGCTCCCTGTATGGGGGATGTGAAGGAAGGTTGTCTGAGGGGTGCTTCCTCTAGTGCCATCCTGGGGGTCCTTTTGCTACCCATGGTGAGAAGCCAGTGCTGAGCACAGGGAGATGAGGGAAGGATCTCATGGGCACAGAATGGGGCCTAAGCCATGCCACTCTTCAGCCAGTTTGCTGCCATGAGCTTGCAGGCATATAACTAATCCCAAATCCCAAATAAGATAGCCGGCCCTCTGTTTCTGTGGGTTCTACCAACTTCAATTCAAAAATATTGTTTCTGAACTAATATTGTTTGTTTCTGTACTGTTCTGGGTGAGCATGTACAAACTTTTTGTTGTCATTATTCTCTGAACAATGCAGTCTGACAACGATTTACAGAGCAATTACGTTGTATTAAGGATTGTAAGTAATGTCGAGATGATTTAAAGTATATGGGAGGATATTGGCTGCGTACGGTGGCTCACACCTGTAATCCCAGCAGTTTGGGAGGCCGAGGTGGGCAGATCACCTGAGGTCAGGAGTTCGAGACCAGCCTGGCCAACATGTTGAACCCCTGTCTCCACTAAAAACACAAAAATTAGCCAGGCTTGGTGGCTGGTGCCCATAGTCCCAGCCACTTGGGAAGCTGAGGCAGGAGAGTCACTTGAACCCAGGAGGCAGAGGTTGCAGTGAGCTGAGATCATGCCACTGCACTCCAGCCTGGGTGACAGAGCGAGACTCTGACTCCAAAAAAAAAATTTTTTAAATAATATATAAATAAAATAAAGTATATTGGAGGATGTGTGTAGCCTACATGCAAATACTATACCATTTTATATCAGGGAGTTGAGCATCTGTGGTTGTTGGTATCTGAGGCGGGGAGAGTGGCGTTCCTGGAACTAATTCAGGGTTCCCTAGGGACCACTGTAGGAGTAAAATTGTTGTAGATGAAGGGAATCTTAGGGGAAGATGGTTTAACATCTTCTGCACCCCTTTAAAACACATCATCATATAACGTGACCACCAAGGTAGTTTGGGAAATCATTCCTTTTATTAAAATTTGAATGGTGCTAGCTTACTCTGACAAGTTACCTTGCCAGCACTTTTTAATGAGCTGATGTATCCCAAGTGCCTAGAACAGTAGCCTGGCAGAGCGGGTGCTTCATAAATATCTATATTGCATGAAGGAATGATGGCACCTGAGTGCCTCCCTACCTGGACCAGCAAGGTCCATCATTATCGTTATTATCATTATTGCTATTTACCCCTTAGTTTATTTCTAGGAACAGAGCAAGTACTATCTCGCTGGCCGTCAAATCTCTTTGTTGGTGCCCAGAGGAAGGTCATTTCTCCTTGCTGCATTCTGCACCACCGTTGAAGACTTTGTAAATCCAGAAACCCAGGGTCTATTTTACCAAGGTCCTAGAGGCAGAGCCACAGTTCAGGAGGGAGGTGCCAAGGAGATTCCAGGGAATGGACTCTGTGAGAGGGGAAGCAAAGGTCCTGGGGAAGCACCGGGAGGGCTGGGATTTTAGGGCTGTATCTCTGGTAGTTAGAATAAAACATAATAGGTACTTGGTCAATATTCACTGAACAGAAGAATGGCTTAGTTGCTGCATATATTGTTGACAGCATCCAAGGCAGATCAGTCTTCTGGATGTCACTTTGCTACCAGATTTAGTTTCAGGTATCCCTGGGGCCAGTTTGGCCCCTCATACCTAACAGGCCTGCCCGACCCTGCCAGGAGTCTTTGCATAGGCTGTTTCCTCTGCCTGGATGCTCTTCCACTAGCGAACTCTTACTCACCCCTCAGGACCATCTCCAACAACCCTCCCCAACTCTTCAGATTTTCTCTTCCCTGCTGCTGGGCTCCCCCAACAGTAGAACAGCATAGCAGTGAGATTATTTGATCAAGCTTGTGACTTATTCATCTTTGCATTCACCTGTCCCAGTCTAACAAGTCACAAGCTTGATCAAATAATTACATAGTTCCTCGAAAATGTTTGCTGAAGATAGGGCCATTAGTAAATGAAAGCCTTCCTTATTCCATAGTAACAGCCAAGCATGAGTCGCTTTTGCTTGATTTGTCAGTTTGAGTGATCTTTTCCATTGCTTCCCTGCCGTCTGTGGTGTGGGGAGGGGCAGGCTAGGGACAGTGAGACAGTGACTGAGTCCAGCTGGGCAGCCATCTCTCATGTGCACAGCCTCAGATCAGGCTCTGATGCGTAACCGGCTGACCCTGGTCCTTTGAGGGTTCTGTGCAGTGGTCAACATGTCACACACAGCTGCACCAGCCACGTGTGCCTGGTGGGCACTTGAGATGTGGCTGGTGTATGTGAGGAATTGCATTTAAAGTTTTGTCTCATTTTACTTAATTAAAATTGAAGCAACCCTCCTCTCCTCACTGGGGTCATACATAAATCCTTGTGGATACTCCCCCAAACACTCTGGAACCTCCTTTACCCAGTTTACATCCTTAGGGTGTTTTCCCACAAGAGGCAGCACAGAGTAGGGGCCCACAGTGCAGGATTCCTGAGCCTGATGCCAGCGCCACCTCCCACGTGTGGTGCTGGGAACCCAGGGGACAGGCAGGGGCAAAGTGTGGCCTTTGCGTTGAGACACAGAGGGCCATCCCAACCCATGACTGGTGACAGCAGGCTAGACAGAAGCTGCTGGGAGGCAGAGATCAGGAGTAGCAGATATGCCCTACATGGTGCTATGAGAGCCTATAATGGGGGAATAGTCTTGGAGTCGGGATGCTTTTCAGAGGAGCATTTGGGTGATGTTTAAAAGGATGCATCTAGGATCTGGCTAGGAGGGAACCACAGGGAAGGGTGTCCGGGTAGACAGGCCCAGGCCTGCCTGGTGTGCTTGGAAAGAGCCTGAGAAGTGGGCTTTATTTCATGAGTACCAGAGGATGCAAGCAGGGGACCAGCCTCCCCAATTTCATGTGTTAGAAAGGTGACCCCGTGGCCCCATGGAATGGGTGCAGGAAAGGCCAGTGGCAGCAGGCCCATATGGGCGGCTCTCAGATGGCTCAGTGCGTGCCAGCTACCATTCAGGCAGTTTTATGCAGGTCCCATTTAATCCTCAAAACAAAACCACGAGGCTTGTGCATGACTGAGATGAAGATCCTGAGACTCTAGAGGCTACGGGTCGGCCCGACCACACAGTCGGATGTGGGCCAGGAGAAGAGCCCACAGTCAGGCTCCAGATGTCCTCATCCGTGGCCCCTTCTCTTTTCTACCTCTCACGGGAAGGGTGCCATGAGGATAGGAGGTTCCAGACATGTCTGGGGGTTTGGTCTGATTTCCGGTGTGGGGAAGTTGGCATTGAGGCTGAAGCACTTTGGGGAAAATTGCCTTGGTGACATGTGGTGCCGGGAACCCAGGGGATAGGCAGGGGCAAAGTGTGGCCTTTGCATTTGAGACACAGACGGCCATCCCAACCCATGACTGTGCCAGGGCAGTAGAGCCCTGAGGCCTGAGTGCAGGGAGTGTCACCAAGGCTTGGAGATGCAGAGGGCGGCCCTCAGGGTCCCCACAGTGGAGGTGAGAAGAGTGGGCTGAGGAGGAGGTGAAGGTAGCGAGCCAGGCCATGGGTATCTCTGCTGTGTGTTCTTTAGTAACTTATGGTGATTTTGCATGGAGATGAGTCCCTGTTTCCCAGTCTCCTGTGTGTTCTGCAGGTCGGCAGCCGCCGCGTGATACAGTGTGGAGCAGCCCTCATGCTTGCTCTGGGCATGATCGGGAAGTTCAGCGCCCTCTTTGCGTCCCTTCCGGATCCTGTGCTGGGAGCCCTGTTCTGCACGCTCTTTGGTAAGACTCCCCTCTCTGGCTTTTTCCTTTACTTTTCCAAATTTTTAATAGGGATCATGGTGTTTTTGCTGACTCCCTTCAGTAAGAAGGTAACGATAAATTTCTATTTTAAAATACAAAGGTTATGCTTTCAAAAAATGAAAACTTTTATCACTCTCTGAGTTGAATTTATATTAAATATGGAACCAACAATAAGATGTAATTGTGCTACGAACATTTAGATTAAATTTAATCTCTTTAGTATTTCTGACCAATTTAACTCAAATACCATCCCTCTGAATGGGCTACTTAAAACTGACCATTTTGACAGTGGGACTCTGGGTTTGATCTCTGCACCATTTAGCTGTAATAACCAGAGACGTGCACCAGATATTTAGGTAGGTCTCCCTGTTTAATCGAAATGTTTGTGTAGAGAGAGAACCAATGTCCTTAGTTTTCTATTTGACAAACAAAATGCCACATGGTGTTTATGCTCCCGTATGAGCCCAAATAGCGCGTAGGCCGAGGGTCATTTGGCTCAGAGCCCAGGGTGGCTACAGTCTGACCCCACACGTACCCCTTCCTGTCCCTGCACTGGTCTCATTGGTTTCTGTTGGACAGAGAAGGGGTGCCAGGGAGCCTGCCCTCACCTGCCTTGAGCTGTCCCCGCTGTAGTGGTGCTGGAGCTTGTGGTCTGGTTTGTTTTTCTCCAGGAATGATCACAGCTGTCGGCCTCTCTAACCTGCAGTTCATTGATTTAAATTCTTCCCGGAACCTCTTTGTGCTTGGATTTTCGATCTTCTTTGGGCTCGTCCTTCCAAGTTACCTCAGACAGAACCCTCTGGTCACAGGTGAGGAAATGGGCTTTACATCTTGGAGTGGGAGCTGGAACCACAGCCGCCAGTCCACACGCAGCTCTTTGCCCATTGGAGAGGACTTTGGGCCTCCAGGAGCTGTGGTGCAGATGCGTCTGTGGATCTCTCTTGAATCTCACTTTTCAGTACTTACCTGGAAGCGCTGTGGGCTTCCTGCTGGCGGGTACACATAACAGTCATGGATGCTAAGGTCTCTTTTTCACTGGGACCCTCTCTTTTGGGAGAATGCCTCTCTCTAAATCCTTTTGATTTCATTAGTCTATCTTAATAGACTAATGCTCCATTAAGATAATGTTTTTTTTGAAACTCAACTTCATAGACTTTGAACACGTTATTCTACTATTTGATGTCTATCCTATTAACTCCTCAGAGCAAAATCACGTGGCTTGTGCATTCAAGATTAACCTTTTTAACTCCTCCTTTTGTTTTAACACTGCAATGTCCTGAGGAATGTAGAAAGGAAGAACCATCTCAAGACACAGCCATTGCTACTGGTAATATCTTAGCCAGTGCAGAATTGAGGAGTGTTTGTTTATACATATATTTTTTGTGGGTGAAATTCACATAACAAAATTAACTACTTTAAGCAGTTCAATGGCATCTAGTACAGAGTTGTGCAGCCATCACCTCTGTCCAGTTTCCAAAACATTTCATTACCCCAAAATAAAACCCCAAACTCATTAAGCAGTAAAACCCTATCACCGCCTGCTCCCACCCGCTGGCAGCCACCGGTGTGCTTTCTGTTTCTATGGATTCACGGTCTATTCTAGGTATAAATAGAGTCATAATATGTGGCTTTTCGTATCTGGCTTCCTTCACTTAGCATGTTTTCAAGATTCATCCATGTTGTAGCATGTAGCAGTACTTCATTCCTTTTTTTGAGATGGAGTCTTGCTTTGTCGCTCAGGCTGGAGTGCAGGCCTGGGCATGATCTCAGCTCACTGCAACCTCCGCCTCCTGGGTTCAAGCGATTCTCATGCCTCAGCCTCCCAAGTAGCTGGGATAATAGGCACCCACCACCACACCCGGTCAATTTTTGTATTTTCAGTAGAGACGGGGTTTCACCATGTTGGCCAGGCTAGTCTTGAACTCCTGACCTCAAGTGATCCACCTGCATTGGCCTCCCAAAGTGTTGGGATTACAGGCGTGAGCCACTGTGCCCGGCCTCATTCCTTTTTTATGACTAGATAATGTTCCATTGTGTGTATATACCATAAATTGTTTATCGATTCATCCTTTGATGGACATTTGTGTTGTTTCCGCCCTTTGGCTATTGTGAATATTGATGTGCAAGTACAATCAGTTCTCATTATTCATGAAGTTATGTTTCGTTGAGTTGCCACAAGCAGTATTAGCAAATACTGAACCATTGCTGGGGAAACACAGTCAGCACTGCCACAGCTCATGCCTGGATGGATCTTCTTTAACACACACCATAGCCGCCTTATGTGTAGGAACGTCAGGGAGCACTTCACACCACTTGGACATTTTAAACAGTGAGATCACCAACGGAAAGCACACGGTATGACAGACATGGCACTACATAGTCCGCAAAAAGGACTCTTGTTTACAGGATGAGGCCAGAACAAGGCAGAGCGTCAGCTTATTTGACATCAGTCAGGAATGTATGTGGCGTGGCTCAGATTTTTCACTGCTCTGTATACCCATGAAGGCACCAAGGGTATTCATTTTGGGTTTACAAATACATTTTAGTGTATGGGCAATTTCACAAACACGTAATTCATGAATAATCAATGTGGGCCATATTTGAGTACTTGTTTTCATTTCTCCTGGGTATATACCTAAGAGTGGAATAATTGGGTCATGTGGTAATTCTATTTTTAACCTTTTGAGGAACTGCCAAACTTTTTCATGGCGGCTGCACCATTTTACTATCCCATTAGCCATGTACGAGGGTTTCTGTTTCTCCACATCCTCACCAGTGCCTATGATTTTCTGTTGAGGATTGTTCTATCTTCAGGATGGAAAGTGTGTGGATAAATGAGATTCTTGCTGTTTTTTACATTTAATATGTCATATTCATGGGAGGACATCTTTATAAATCCAGTTGCCCCTGATTAAAAGCAGCTAAGCACTAATTGATAACCCAGGATACTGAAAAGTCTTGTATGACTGCAGGTGCCAGAACTATTTTTGTCATCTTATTATTCACTTTGTAATTTTTTCTCCGCCTTATGACTACCATTTTTTTTATTTAGAATTTTTTTTATCCACCGACTACACCCCTGCGGCTTCACAGTTCGTTGTAGGGTGAACACCACTCTTACATTCACCTTCTATGCACCACTGTTGGGAATTCTCCTTACGGATATACCTTTGGATTATTGTTGAAAGTATTCATCGTAGTTTAAAACATTACTGGCAAAAATTCATCTACATGTGCACAACTAAGAAATGTACACTTTCCTTTCCTGCTTTGATTGGCGGAGTTCTGCCCACACCATTGCCCCTTCCCAAGTCAAGGGCAGGCTCACCGCTGCTGTGACACTGATCCTTTATGGCTGTGTTCTCTTTCTAGGGATAACAGGAATCGATCAAGTGTTGAACGTCCTTCTCACAACTGCTATGTTTGTAGGGGGCTGTGTGGCTTTTATCCTGGATAACACCATCCCAGGTACGTGGTATATATCAAACACACCTTTTTTTTTTTTTTTTTTTTTTTTTTTTTTACATATGTGTTACTTTTTTGCCAAATAGAAATGGAAAACGGGAAGAGTAAATGAGTTATAACCAGCCATCACTGGTTATAACTGTTTTCTAAAACAGTTGCGATGGCACTCCCAGCCTCCATGTATGAATCAGTTTTTTGCTACGTAAACTGATTAATTTTGTTTCTCGTGCTGAAGGACTTCTGGGAGACAGCAGCTGAGTTCGCTGCATGTGGTGAGATGGCAGTGGGATGGGCACAGGCCAGGCTCCTGCCCCCCTGCACAGCCTGTGCCAAAGGCCCTGCAGTGTGGGTTTCATCTGATCTGAGAGAGGTGGGCACAGCCCGTGGCACTTCTGCTTGGGGAGACTGTCCCTTAAATGAGTTGTTCCTAAGGTGGGCCTCCAGCCAACTAAGACCAGAAGGCAGTAGAAGACCATGGGCAAAGGCTGAGCTCAGGGATCCAGGATCATTGACAAGAGGTGCCTGGAGGCAGCTGCCTCTCCAGTACCCATGATCCCTGTTTATGGATACATTCTGTGCTGAGCTTGGGGTGACAGACTAGGATGTTATGTGGGTCCTGCCTTGGCGGTGGCTGCTGTGGACCACTGTAAAGTGCTGCCATGGACATACTGGCAGATTTCCCTGCCTTCAAGGAAGGGTGATACTTATTCTTAGGCTCGAAGGTTTTGTTTAGATTTTCCCCTTTAAACAACCCATCTCCAAAAAAAATAAAAAACCTCAATCAAGAGATTGCTGGGGAAACCAAGGCAGAAGGAATCACACACACGAATAGATGGAAGGCACTGGATTTAAGAGTCCATAACGACCACTCTCTTTCTCTCCTAAGCCAGAGGGAATTGAGAGAGGGATGCAACAGTCAGGCTGATGGAAATTAAAGTCAGCTTTATTTCTGAAATACTGACGAGAGAGCAGAGCTTAGATATAAAAAAAAGTCATGAGCTTCCTTGCTGAGCCCTGTGTGCTCAGAGCTTTCTCCCTGACCTATCTGTCAGGGTGCAGAGTGGCCAGGAGTGTCCAACCGGTGGATGTTCATCCCCGCAGAAGCACAACAGGTACATGACCTGTGTGTCCCCCATAGCACCAGACACGCTAAAATGGAGCAAAGCAGCATGAAGTGTGGGTCTGTCTAGATGGGGGGTGAATGTGCAGTGACTGGTTGATGAAGGCATTGTGTGATACAATAAAGATTCAGCCCTGTTTTGCAAACTCAGATTTGCATTTTAAAGAGGTTTTTTTTTTGACTCAGATTTACATTTTACAGTTTGTTTTGTGTGTTTTGTTGTTTGTTTTGTTTTGTTTTGTTTTGTTTTGTTTTTAAGACAGAGTCTTGCTCTGTTGCCCAGGCTAGAGTGCAATGGCATGATCTCAGCTCACTGCAGTCTCTGCCTCTCGGGTTCAAGCAATTCTCCTGTCTCAGCCTCCTGAGTAGTTAAGATTACAGGCATGCACCACCACGCCCAGCTAATTTTTGTATTTTGAGTAGGGACGGGGTTTCACCATGTTGGCTAGGCTGGTCTCGAACTCCTGACTTCATGTGATCCTCTCACCTCGGCCTCCCAAAGTGCTTGGATTACAGGTGTGAGCCACCACACCTGGCCTAGAGAGGTAGTTTTTGAGCAGACTTGGGGCAGGAGGTGATGAGCCAGAAGACTAGGTAACCAGTTGGGAGACCGATAGAATGAACCAGGAAAGCAATAACATGGCCTGAGCTGGACCCTAACAGTGAAAATTGAGAATATGGGTCACATAGAAGGATAGGGAGGTCTGGACATGGAGGGGTTAGTGCTTCTTAGACTTCTGGTTTGGGCACTGGATAGCTGAGCACCTTCACCTCCTCAAGTATTCTTTACTGTTATCTAGGCAGGTTTGATCTGTGGGACCGTGTGTGTGTGTGTGTGTGTGTGTGTGTGTGTGTGTGTGTGTGTGTGTGTTTGACGACAGTTTCATTTTCAGTAGAGCTGCTAAACGAAGCATTCCTTTGCTCTATCTTGGGATGTGTGACAGGTACTCCAGAGGAAAGAGGAATCCGGAAATGGAAGAAGGGTGTGGGCAAAGGGAACAAATCACTCGACGGCATGGAGTCGTACAATTTGCCATTTGGCATGAACATTATAAAAAAATACAGATGCTTCAGCTACTTACCCATCAGCCCAACCTTTGTGGGCTACACATGGAAAGGCCTCAGGAAGAGCGACAACAGCCGGAGTTCAGACGAAGACTCCCAGGCCACGGGATAGCCTTTGCTGTGCCCTGTGGCCTGGCCGCAGTGAGGCATGTATCTGTAGTTCCTTGCTGGGTAACAAGAAGTAAAATACATGTTTGTATATCTACATTTACATTCTGTGCCCCAGAGCTAAGACAGACTGCGAATCACTTTTCTGCTGTGAGGGTGATGGTGCCTGATACGGTGTCTCGCCTATCTCCTTATTTAAGCCCTTAACTCCTTGCCCTTTGAGAGTGTCCATTGCTGGCCATGGTCACTAAATTTGAAGTTCCAGTCCTCCCTTTGGAGTGGACATTTAAAATCTGCAGCGATTCCTTGCTTCAGTTCCCTTCCACCACCCAGGGCTGGCTTTCCTATAAGCCACCTCCAGGGTCCAGGGGCTTTCTCTCTCTCTCCGAAGCCCCTGGACCTGTTTCCTTGTCATTTGACCCTCGTCTGTGCCCGCGGAGACCTCCTCTGACCAAGGGGCACTAGTATGCCTTGCGCTATCATGACTGACTGGCCCAGTATGATTCTGTTGTCGCTGATCTCCCGGAGGAGGAGCCTGTTGACCTGAAAACAGTGGCGTGGCTCCCCTGTGCCCAGATCTGGCCGTGGGTAAGGCCTGCACAGATGTCGAATGAACATCTGTTTGGGGCATTGGAGGGAAAAGGAAAGGACCCTGAAGCCAATATCTGATTCTCGGCTGCGCCTTCTCTTGGCCACCCTGGCCCCGACCGGGCCAGCACGTGCACACTGGCCTCTTTTCATTTCACTAGTGGCCGAGACACCCTCTCTGGCATTTATCACTGTTAGCCGGTGTGATGAGTATAGAGTGCCACCCAAGGCACCGGTCACACAAGCTGATGGGCGTCTTGGCTCTGCCGTCATGTGGATGTTATTGTCGCGCGCGTCTATAATTACAAGGTTTTATTCCTATTTAATGTTATTGACTATAGCAGATTTTGGAAATCAGTGTTTTCCATGTGACCCTCTTTCCTTGCATCCCTATTCCTTGTCCCCCACCCACTCTTCCCCCCATCAAGAAAAGAACCAGCATTTGTAAAGCTGTGGACACCATCAGGGAAGCTTGTTGTAACGGCTTTTGAAGGCCAATAACCATTGTTGTGGTTGTGTTTTGTATTGCTTGATACCATGAAAGTGTAAATACTGTAATGCCTAATCTATTTATCAAAACTGACTACTGGACCAGAGCCCAGAAACCGTGGGTCAAGTTACACGTGAATTTGTCTTGTGAAGAAGGGAAGCTGGGGCAGGTAACACGCAGAGCCGCCACGTGGGACGGTCTGTCCGCCGGCCGGTCCCGCTTGCCGGGCTCCTGTTGCAAGTCGCTTCTGGCAGTCTTGGCTTAAGGAGACTTCCTGTGGGTTGCCACGTTGCACGTCCGTTAGATCTTGATTTTACAGGTGAGGGTGGTTGCCAAAGGTGATAAGAAAAGCAGCCAACAGGCTCCCTCTCACTTAAGAGAGTTCTAATTAATAACACTAAATTCTTCCTGAGAAATGGCTCCTCTTGGTTTGGTTTGAAGTTTTTCAGTGAAGGGAAAGGCCTGAGATAGGAAGCAGCGCCCTCGCTTCATGAGGTGGCGCATCTTCGGTGGCCGTTGGCCTGGTCGAGCTTTGCTCAGCTGCGTGGGTGCCTGTCTCCTGTCTCCAGCGGCCGGGCATGGTTCTTGGCAGCCTGGTGTCCACACGGTGCATTCCTGTCCCCCTCGGCCCCAGGCTGGCCCAGCTCTCCAGTGCTGTGGCGCTGTCTCTGCAGCATTGCCATGTCACCGTAGCCCCCTTCACTCTGGGAAGTTTGGGGCTTCAAGGTTTATTCTGGCAAGAACACCTCGGAGCCACTGCATTGTTTTGCCAAAAACTTACTGCAGATTAAGTAAAGAACTTAGATGCTAAATTACATCCAATTTTGTATGTTTTTTTGAATGTGTCTTTGATGCATACTTTACAAGCACACTGGCTCGCGGTTTCCATCCCTCTTGCCTTGGGACACTCTTGAGGCTGGCAGCCCTCCTGCAATGAGTTGCTCTCAGTTCCTTCTGTTTGGATTTTGCTCAACATCTCCAGTTTCTCTGCTCTGAAAAATGGGGAAAACTGCTAAACATCCCAGAGATTTGCAATCTTCTAGCTCTCCAGGTGAGCAGAAAGACCAAATATCCAAATAAAAGCCTGAAAGCCATTGGTGATCCAGGGGCACCTTCTCTTCAGCTTGACTGGGCGTCTTCCTCTGCATAACACTCAAGGTGTCTGCTCTAGTCATCCAGAAACCCACTCCCTTCTGAAGCCCCTCCTTGGGCTGGGTTTTATCAGGAGGATTCAACTCCGCTAACATGTGGGGTGCCCTCTGTAGGCCTTCACACGGGGAAGGAAGCCCTACCCTTTCAACTGCTGTTGGAATGAGAGTTTCCTGTTCTGATTCCACTGTGGCCAACCCGATAATTCTGTCCGAGGAGGGGTAAGGGAATAGGAGGTGGGGAGCAAAGAGGGCAGCCTGACTAGATGCCCCTGCTGAATCTGGTACTTTCTGCACAGCCTTGAGTGATTGGAGTCCCCTAATGACTAATAAACTTGAACATGTAACACACACACACACACACACACACACACACCATTTTAGGAAGTGGTTCTCCTACTGGAAAATATGCTACAGAATGAAAGTTTGTAATTGAAAGAAAAAGAATGTATTCATCTGCTTCTTGGGTTTAAGCACACACCTGAAGGGGAGATATTGGGGGACACGGTGGCCACTCGCGGTCTGTGTCATGACACTTCCCATTCACATCATTGGCCTGCGTTGCTGGGGCTTTGAACCACCACCCCGTACTTTGTTTTGCCTGTAGAGTGTTCTAAAATATTTTGGATGTGAATGTCCTTGCAGGCCAGTTAGTCTCCAGTTTCCACAGAGACCACCTACCCACCACCTTCCCAGGTCACCTGCCTGGTCCCTGAAAGAAAGCATTTGTGTGGGCAATCCCAACATGAAATGTAGATAGTGTGAATACGGACAGGAGGTGATGCCATATTCACAGTGGGGGGTGGGGGCCCCCCACCCCTGCTTCACAGAATAATGGGAAGTGACTCTAGTCTTTGTAAGCAATTTTCATTCTCATTAGGAAGTTAAATGTAGATTCACAGATACATTTACTTTCAGAATCCTCGAGGATTTCAAATGCTAACTTTTAGTTTCTTGGGATTGATCAAGGCAAGAGAAGTGGCTTTAACCATGCCAGCCAGAATGAAGCATCATGGGTCCTGATGGTTTCCCGTTTTCATGGTAACAAATTCGCACACAGGTTTTGCTTTATACTGTAGAATACTGACTTTCATGATGACAACTTGGTTTATGCATGAATATTGCAGTATTTCCATATAGCAAAATAACATTTCTACCCAGGATAATAGTCACAGTTTTCCAGGGAGGGAATGATATAATTTTCATGACAATGTCATGTGATGATAGAATTTCTCCATTGATGAATCTCTAGTATGTGTGTATACTTTATTTACCCATACGTATATTTTATGACCATGAGCTAAGTTGTTATTTCTTTCATTCATATCCCTGCTGAAATATTGGTACTAGCAACTTAAAGTTGGCAAGTCTCATCTTCAGTAATACGGATGCCATGGGAGTGGCCAGGCCAGATTGAAGGTGAATATGGAGCAATAGCAGAAGCCTCATTCCAGAACCCATCTGGCCAGAGAAGCAGCAGCATCCTGGGGGATGGCCGTGCATGGGGTGTACACTCACTATAGGCATAGGCCCGGCATGGCTGTCGCTGGACGCCAGCTGTGCACACCCAGCCACACCTGCTGCACGCCGCGTTAGTGTGCGACTCCGGGCCTGAGCATTCGCAAAGCTCGCTTCTCCAGGGAGCCTGCTCTTGGCTTTGGAAAAGAGCCCAGGGACTTAACGTGCTGCCTGTTGTACTCTGTCCCCTCATGACTTTTTAGACACAGGGACTAGGACATCGACCACCCTCTGCCCCTCCTGCAGTCAGAACCCGAGTAGTGCAAGAAGGGCCACCCGGTTTTGCCAGCGTTCAGCGTCTGCCCATGGACCCATAAGGCACATTAGCGTTGGGGGTCTCTTTTCAGCAGCCTCACAGACATTCCCGTCCTTTCTGGTTGGTGTTGACTGTGTTTCAGCATCACTCTACCCTCCCATGTCCTTAGCATTGCTGTGCGTGTTTCCAGGCACTTAGGACACCCTTCCCCACGTTGCCATCTTACTGACAGTTCAAATGACTCTCCTTTTTTGTTCGTTAGTAACAATCTTCATTTGACACCTTAATACATTTCTGACTGTTCTTAAAACAGTGGGGATGCCTATATTTTCCTTGAGTTTTTGTGACTGACTTTGGCTATATATACCTTTCTGGGGTTTTGTTTGTTTTTTATTTTTATTTTGATTACCGAGGGTATTTGGGGTGGGGTTGTTTTTTGAGATGTGTAATTCTTTTATGGAGTTTTTAAAAAGAATTTTCATATTGTTTTTCTAACATGGCTTCATTAAACGTTTAAGTATTTTAAAAATATGTAATATTTGGACCAGATGTTGTGAATAATAGTAGAGATAAAGCTATTTTATTCTGTATTTTTAAAACTGTTCCGTACAAATAAAAGCTCTCCTGGACACAGTTTTGCTCTTCACGTGCCTCCTTCTTGGGCTACTCTTTAAGAAAAGAGTCGTCCCTCAGAATCTGTGGGGGATTGGTTCCAAGACCTCCTCGGATACCAAAATCCGAGACTACTCAAGTCCCTGATATAAAATGGCATAGTGGGTCAGGCACAGCAGCTCACCCCTGTAATCTCAGCACTTTGAGAGGCCAAGGCGGGAGAATCGCTTGAGGCCAGGAGTTCGAGACCAGCCTAGGCAACATAGTGAAACCCCCCCCTCCCCCGCCACCCCGCCCCTTAACTAAAAAAAATTAGGCACACATGGTGGTGAACGCCTGTGGTCCCAGCTACTTAGGAGGCTGAGGTGGGAGGATTGCTTGAGCCCAGGAGTTCAAGACTGCAGTGAGCCATGTTCGCACCACTGGACCCCAGGCGAGGTGACAGAGTGAGACTGTCTCAAAAACATAACATGGCGTAGTGGATTTTGGTGTAGTGTATACATTTGGATATAATCTATGCATATCTTCCTGTATTCTTTAAATCATCTCTAGAGGACTTATAATATCAAATACAATATAAAGGCTATGTAATACTTGTTATACTGTATTGTTTCTACATTTGCATTTTTATTGTGTTGTTTTTATTGTTTTTTATTTTCAATCCTCGGTTGAATCCAAGGATACAGAAGCCTCAGGT